>NC_142043.1:12544859-13144859 GCF_982192425.1 Myodes glareolus | reverse complement strand
GAAGAAGTTTGATGGGATTTTGATGGGGATTGCATTGAATCTATAGATTGCTTTTGGTAGAATTGCCATTTTTACTATGTTGATTCTCCCAATCCAAGAGCAGGGTAGGTCTTTCCATTTTCTGGTATCCTCCTCAATTTCTTTCTTCAAAGACTTAAAGTTCTTGTCAAATAGGTCTTTCACATCCTTGGTTAGAGTTACCCCAAGATATTTTATGCTATTTGTGGCTATCGTGAAAGGTGATGTTTCTCTGATTTCCCTCTCTGCTTCTTTATCTTTTGTGTATAGGAGGGCAACCGATGTTTTGGAGTTGATCTTGTATCCTGCCACATTACTAAAGGTGTTTATCAGCTGTATGAGTTCTTTGGTAGAGTTTTTGGGGTCGCTTATGTACACTATCATATCGTCTGCAAATAACGAAAGTTTAACTTCATTTTTTCCAATTCGAATCCCCTTGATCCCCTTATGTTGTCGTATTGCTATTGCTAGAACTTCAAGCACTATATTGAAGAGGTATGGAGAGAGTGGACAGCCTTGTCGTGTTCCTGATTTTAGTGGAAAGGCTTTGAGTTTCTCTCCATTCAATTTGATGTTAGCTGTCGGCTTGCTGTATATTGCTTTTATTATATTTAGGTATGATCCTTGTATCCCCAGTCTCTCCAACACCTTTATCATAAATGGGTGTTGAATTTTGTCAAATGCTTTTTCAGCATCCAATGAAATGATCATATGGTTTTTTCCTTTCAGTTTATTTATATGATGGATTGCATTGATAGATTTGCGTATGTTGGACCAGCCCTGCATCTCTGGGATGAAACCTACTTGATCATAATGGATAATTTTTCTAATGTGTTCTTGGATTTGGCTTGCCAGTATTTTATTGAGAATTTTCGTGTCGATGTTCATGAGTGAGATTGGCCTGTAATTCTCTTTCTTGGTTGTGTCTTTGTGTGGTTTTGGTATCAGAGTAACTGTAGCTTCATAAAAGGAGTTTGGCAATGACTCTTCTGTTTCTATATTGTGGAATACATTAAGGAGTATAGGTATTAGCTCTTCCTGGAAGTTCTGGTAGAATTCTGCATTGAAACCATCTGGTCCTGGGCTTTTTTTGGTAGGGTTCACGACTAACAGGTCTATTTAGATTGTTCACCTGTTCTTGGTTCAACTTTGGTATATGGTACTTATATAAAAAAATGTCCATTTCTTTTACATTTTCCAACTTTGTGGGATATAAACTTTTGTAGTAAGATCTAATGATTCTCTGAATTTCCTCTGTGTCTGTGGTTATGTTCCCCTTTTCATTTCTGATCTTATTAATTTGCATGTTCTCTCTCTGCTGTTTGATTAGTTTGGATAGGGGTTTATTGTTTTTGTTGATTTTCTCCAAGAACCAGCTTTTTGTTTCATTGATTCTTTGGATTGTTTTCTGTGTTTCTATTTTGTTGATTTCAGCCCTCAGTTTGATTATTTCCAGTCTTCTACTCCTCCTGGGTGAATTTTCTAGAGCTTTCAAGTGTGCTGTTAATTCTCCAATGTGTGTTTTCTCCGTTTTCTTTAATTGGGCACTTAGTGCTATGAACTTTCCTCTTAGCACTGCTTTCATTGTGTCCCATAGGTTTGAGTATGTTGTGTCTTTATTTTCATTAAATTCAAGGAAGACTTTAATTTCTTTCTTTATTTCTTCCTTGACCCAGGGGTGATTTAGTAGTTGACTGTTCAACTTCCATGACTTTTTTGGCTTCCTGTGGGTAGCACTGTTGTTGAATTCTAACTTTAATCCATGGTGGTCTGATAAGACACAGGTGGTAACTAATATTTTTTTGTATCTGTGGAAGTTTGCTTTGTTACCGAATACGTGGTCAATTTTCGAGAAGGTTCCATGAGCTACAGAGAAGAAGATATATTCTTTCCTATTTGTGTGGAACGTTCTATAGATGTCTGTTAAGTCCATTTGATTCAATACCTCCAATAATTCTCTTATTTCTCTGTTATGTTTCTGTCTGTTTGACCTGTCCATTGGTGAGAAAGGTGTGTTGAAGTCTCCTACTATTAGTGTGTGTGGTTTGATGACTGCCTTGAGTTCTACAAGAGTTTCTTTTACATATGTGGGTGCCTTTATATTAGGGGCATAGATATTCAGGATTGAGACTTCTTCTTGATGAATTGTTCCTGTTATGAGTATGAAATGTCCATCTCCATCTCTTCTGATAGATTTTAGTTTGAAGTTGATTTTGTTAGGTATTAGAATGGCCACACCCGCTTGTTTCTTAGGTCCATTTGCTTGGAAAACCTTTTCCCAACACTTCACTCTGAGTAGGTGTCTGTCTTTGTGGTTGAGGTGTGTTTCTTGTAGACAGCAGAATGTTGGATCCTGTTTTTGTATCCAATCTCTAAGTCTGTGCCTCTTTATAGGTGAATTGAGTCCATTGATATTAAGTGATATTAATGACCAGTGGTTGTTGACTCTGGTCATTTTTTTTTTGAGTAGTAGAGTGTATGTGTTTTCCTTCTTTGAGTTGTGCTTGTGAAGGGTTGCTAGATGTCTGAGTTATTGTAGGCAGTGTAGGGAATGTTGGATTCCTTGGGTTGTGATTTTCCTTCTAATATTCTCTGTAAGGCTGGATTTATAGCTACATATTGTTTAAATTTATTTTTATCCTGGAATATTTTGTTTTCTCCATTGATAGTGAACAATAGCTTGGCTGGGTATAGTAGTCTGGGCTTGCATCCATGGTCTCTTAGTTTCTGCAGTACCTCTATCCAGGACCTTCTAGCTTTCATCTTTTCCATAGAGAAGTCTGGTGTAAGTCTGATAGGTTTACCTTTATAAGTTACTTGACCTTTTTCCTTTGTAGCTCTTAATATCCTTCCTTTAATCTGAATGCTTTGTGTTTTGATTATTATATGGCGAGGGGATGTTTTTTTCTGATCCAGTCTATTTGGTGTTCTGTATTCTTCTTGAACCTTCATAGGAATATCGTTCTTTAGGTTGGGAAATTTTCTTCTATAATTTTGTTGAATATATTTTCTGGACCTTTGATCTGCAATTCTTCTCCTTCTTTTACCCCTTTATTCTTAGATTTGGTTTTTTTATTATGTCCCAGATTTCCTGAATGTTTTGTGATGAGAATTTGTTGGATTTGCTGTTTTCTTTTGTCAGAGCGTTTATTTTCTCTATGGTGTCTTCATAATCTGAGATTCGTTCTTCTATCTCTTGTAATCTATTGGTTATGCTTGTTTCTGAAGTCTCTGTTTGTTTACCTAGATTTTCCATATCCAGCCGGCCCTCGGTTTGTGTTTTCTTCATTGCCTCCATTTCAGTTTTCAATTCTTGAACTGATTCCATTACCTGTTTGATTGTTTTTTCTTGGTTTCCCAGGGTATCGTTTATGAATTTACTCATTTCTTCAAACTTTTTGATATATTTCTCTTCCATTTCTTTACTCATTTCTTCAATCTTTTTGTTATATTTCTCTTCTATTTCTTTAAGTGAGTTATTCATACCCTGTTTAAGAGACTCTATTGCTTTCATAATGACACTGTTTTCCATTTCTTCCAGAATAGGGTGTTCAAGTCCTTCTGTCGTAAGATCGCTGGGATCTGGTGTTTTCGTGTTGTTTTTCAGAT
This sequence comes from Myodes glareolus, assembly GCF_982192425.1. Taxonomy (NCBI): domain Eukaryota; kingdom Metazoa; phylum Chordata; class Mammalia; order Rodentia; family Cricetidae; genus Myodes; species Myodes glareolus. Next base: position 13,141,232 of record NC_142043.1, on the reverse strand, counting down.
TGTTGGAGGAATTCTTGCCTTGGCGCCTGCCCATCTCTTCCTTCAGATGCTCTACAATGGCTCTTCCCTCCTCTGGGTCTTCTGCTACAGTATCAGTGCCCCTTGCTGGCCAGGAGTCACTTTGCCTGCAGTCCTACCTTGCTGCAGGCAGGCTATTAAAACAAAGGAACTCCCTACCATTTACACTCACCGCCCCGTCCCGGCGGCACCCACACAGCCTGAGTTGGAGGATTTTATGCCCCGAAAAACGAAGATAGGAAGGGAAGGGGTTCCTGGCTGACAGCGGGAATGGGGTAGGAGGAGAGAGGGTTTAGCTGGGAGAAGCTGCTCCTTCGAAATACCCAGGGAGATAAGGATGGCGGGAAAATTGTGTGTTCCCTTACCGGGCTTGTGTGGCAAGTCAGGAGCACACTTACCCCTCCATTGTATCTTCTCTAGAAGCATTCTTAAATTATGTGTTGATATTTAATTTAGTTGTTCATTATCATTAATAAAAAAATGTTAAGATGGAAGATCCTATGCTCTTTAGTCATAGAAGTATTTCTTCTTTGAGAATTCATTGGGCTTGATGCCCATGAAGAAAGTATTTACTTGAAATATTATTAATAATCATGATCAGTTATTTTTTCCAATATTATTTGGGTGTATATAGTATGTGTGTGTGTGTGTGTGTGTGTGTGTGTGTGTGTGCGCGCGCACGTGTGAGTGCATGCATGCTTGCCTATATGTGCGTGTATGGAGGCCAGAGACTGAAGCTGGGTGTTTTCCTCAATGGCTATACCTTATTCTTGAGACAGGGTCTCTTACTGAACCCCAAGCTTACTTTGTTCAGCTTAGCTGGCTGGCTGGCAGTCCCCTAGGATTGGCCTGCCTTCTTCAGTGTAGTTAGCTAGGCTTCATTATTTATTGGGTAATGGTTAACACTAAGCAGAAAAAGAAACTTTCTTGGGCTGGCAAGAGTACTTAGTGGGTAATGGTCCTTGATGGGATTCACAATGCTGGAAGGAGAGAACTGACTCTTACAAGGTGTCCTCTGACCTTCACATGCATACCTTGGTGTACATGTGCAAAGAAATAAATTAATAAAGTATCTTAAAGTAATAATACTTATGTAGTTTTATGGCTAAAGAGCTAATGAACTGTTTTGATCAAATGCCAGAAGCTTGTTATATTAAATGAGATATATATGTATATGTGTATCAAATGTGTATAAATTGACTTTCAGTAACAATTCAATATTTCATATTTTTATACATTCTAGCTTATGGTTATTTTAAGAATTCTAGTCATCATGTACAATAGCTAAAGATAAGATAGTTGAAAAATTACTGTTTTTTGCTAATATATTTTTGACGTAGAGATGAAATCTGCCTTCTTTCCTTTCCTGTTATAAACTGATTATTGCCCATTTGCTCTCATACATGGCAAAACTCAGCAAAATTATTTTAAATCTATCCCATATCCTATTATTTAAATATTTTAAGAATTAGTGTTATTTGTGTGTGTGTGTGTGTGTGTGTGTGTGTGAGAGAGAGAGAGAGAGAGAGAGAGACAGAGAGACAGAGACAGAGACAGAGACAGAGAGTGCAGATGCCCACTGAGTTCAGAGACTAGGATGGAGCTGGGCTTAGAGTGGGTTGTGAACTACTGTACTTGGGTACTGGGAACTAAACTCTGCGAGAGCAGTCTGTATTCTTAATGACTGAACCATTTCTCAGACCCTCATTTAATTGGGTGACACACACGTAAGTCATTGCGAGTAGTGATTAAGATAGCTTGTCTGGTAGGAAACCACAAAGAAATGCTCAGACACTCCAACAGCAGCATTATCCATGATCTTCCACATAAGGTCGTATTGCTTAGTTATAATGCATTTTAAAAAGTAGTCACTGTTCTTTCTCTAGATAAACAAAAACAAAACAAAATAAAACACACCAAATCAAAACAGACAAAGAAAAGAAATAAAAAGACAAAAAAGAAAAATGAAAAACAAAGGAGAGAGGGTATAAGGGGAGGGGAGGGGAATGGAGAAAACAAAAATAAAACAAAACAACGAAACCAAAAAACCCCAAACAATATAAAACCTGAAGTTGGGTGGATAGGATATTGGAGGTGTTGGGAAATGGAACAGAATATTATCAAAATGTATTATGTAAAAAAATTTAAAGAAGCAATACTGCTACACGAAAGGTATCGTTGTGGTGTAGCATTCGAATAAACTAGCTGTCTGGAAGAACATTGTGTTAACCACACTTAAAATGGTTAGAAAATGCTTAATCTTTACATAGGGAATATACTCTAAATCAATAAATTAGAAGCAGTTTCAGCATTTAAAGTTTCAGTATTCACTTAGTCAGAAAGCAAAAAGCTCGCAGAATGGTTTGCCAGCTAACATAAGTCCTTGCGGGAGATCTATGTTCTTTACCCCTCTGGGGCTATGTGAAGTCCTCAGGGTTCCTGTCCTTTCAGTTATAAATTCATTGTTTGACCAAGTCAAACTCCTAAAGATTGTGTAGTTCTGACAGTTTATTTATCTTTGGATATAAATCTTGTTGCTGTTTCTTAAAAAAGAAAGCAGGTGTGTGTGAGACAAGCCATCTATATGACATTTTGAAAAAGCCAAAACAGCAGAGAACGTTCAAAAGATTAGCAGGTAAATGAAATAGGTGGTGTATACTTATGAAAAGTAAATCAGTAACAGCAAAAGAGGGGAAAGTTGTTTTGGTTGGAGGATTGAATTGATGGCATACAAGCCATACAGACTGCTCTGCATAGTACAGCATGTGACACATGACAAAGTGTACAGAACTGCATAGCACAAGGCTTTTTTTCTAACGGCATTCTAATGATCATACTGTATCTGTATTGGATCATCAATTGTGACACCTTCAGGCACCAATGCAAGCTTTAAGTAGAAGGTGTCCTGCAGGAGCTTATAGGAACCCTGAACCTTCTGCTTAGTCTTTCTCTAAGCTGATGACTACTGAGAAACACCACTACCTTGCTGAAAACAGTTCTTAAGATCGACCTGCCTTAGCTTTCCCAGTAGCAGGAGTTACTGCTGTGCCACCAGGTCAGGCTTCCTCTGTTACTAGTCTTAAAGATAAAGCATCCAGTTTCTCCTAGTCAAGTGGACTGACACTTCCCCTCTACACTTCCTCTCCTGTTATCCTTCCCTTCTCTTCTTTTTTCTCCATCCTCTCCCTCCCTTAGTTTGTTGAAAATGTTTTAGCCTGAATGGTGTTAGATCGTATCAAATTCTTTTCCTGTTCATCCTTAATGGGATAATAGGACTTTCTTGAGCCTATTTTATTGGATGGGTTAGATCAGGGGCTTTTGAATGTTGAAAGCAGCTTGTATATCTGGAAGAAGTTGCACTTGGTTGGGGTATATAATTTTTTTAGACTTTATTGAAGTTGATTTGCTAATATTATATTGGTGATATTTACATCTGTGCTCTTGGAAGGTACTATTCTGTAGTTTTCATTATTTGAATTTCTTTGGTTCTGATATTTGGGTACTGTTGGCTTTTTAAAAAATATTTATTTATTTATTTATTATGTATACAATATTCTGTCTGTGTGTATGTCTGCAGGCCAGAAGAGGTCTCCAGACGTCATTACAGATGGTTGTGAGCCACCATGTGGTTGCCGGGAATTGAACTCAGGACCTTTGGAAGAGCAGGCAATGCTCTTAATCACTGAGCCATCTCTCTAGCCCCTACTGTTGGCTTTATAAGCATGATTTAGGAAGTGTTTTCTCTGCTTGTATTATCTGGAGCAGATTGCAGTGAATTATCATCATTTTTTCCTGAAATATTGGCTAGTATTTATTAGTGAAAACATGTGGACGTAATGTTTATAATGTCAGCATGGTGTACAGTAGTGTCCTGGACTTTCACATTCACACAACATTCACCAACTCTCCCAGAGCAGTTTTCAGTCCCCTTAGCTGATTCATCCTAGGGGATGCAATGGCTTTCTGTACTGATAGATTTCATTGTCAGTCATCTGTGTAGAAGGGAGTACCCAGCTCAAACTGGCCTGGGAGCGTGTCTGTGGAGCATGCGTGTATTGATTGGTGATGGATGTGGGAGAGACCAGCACACTTAGGAAAAGCACCATCCCTAGGCAGGTTAGCCTGGGCTGTATTGCTAGCCAAGGAAGCCACAGAAAGCAAGCTAGTTTCCGGTCTTGATCTCCTGTCCTGGCTTCCTTCAATGGTAGACTGTAACCTGTGAGCCTATAAGTAAACCCTTTCCTCTCCCAAGTTGCTTTTGGTCAGTGTTTTATCATAATGACAGGGAAGAAAACTAGGATAGTATTATTGTTTAAATCTTTTATAGAAAGATTATGTAAGTTTTTAAAGATACTCTCCCCTTTAGATGTTTATATATGTGAGTGTTTAACATTGTGCTAAAATCCCCTACTGCATTTCATGAAGTAATATGATCTATATGTTTGTAGCCCAAGATGAATAACAGGCTGACCCATATAACCTTGGTTTATTGTAAGATATGCCCTTGGGACTTGATAACTATGTTCTAAGATGTTCATATAATAGTGAAATTCTAAAAAACATGTTTTAAGAGCTTATTCTTATCTTTAAGTCATGCACAAATATAGTATGAAATATGTGTGTGTGTGTGTGTGTGTGTGTGTGTGTGTGTATGTGTGTATACATGTGTTTGTGGAGGCCAGAGGCCAAATGTCTTTCTCAATCCCTTAATCTGTTTGTGGGAAAAAAAATCTCACTGAACCTGGAACTCGCTTATTTGGCTAGACCATCTGACCTGGGAATCCATGTAGTCTGCCTGTCATTCATCACTAGGTTCCAGATGGCTGCTGCCAGTTTTGATGTCTCCTGTGATTGCAGCAGCTTTTTATCCCCTGAGTCATCTTCCGAGACCCAGCCTGAAACACTTTTAAATGTGAGACTTATTTTGTGCCTCAGGATTATTGCTGTAGTTGGATTACCGTCATATTGTCACTTACTATGCATTGTCCTTAATCGTTTCTTCTTTTCTTTCCTTTCCTTTTCATTCTTTGTTTTTTATTGGGAGTTTTAAATAACTCCATTTCTCTTCTTCTTCTTCTAGTATATCACATATACTTTCTTTTTACTTTTCTTAGTTTTTGCCCTAGAGTTTGGGATATATGCATAAGGTTAGCCCAAGTCGACTTTGAAATAGTGGTATATAACTTCACAAGTACCCTGGATACCTTTTAAAAAAACATCCCTGGGCATCTGACATGACTCGGTTTAAGAGCACTTGTTCTTCTAGAGTACCTGAGTTTGGGTTCCGTCGCCTATATCAGGTGGCTCACAGCCTCTTGTAACTTCAACTCCGAGGTGCACCATTTTTGTCTTGACAGGCACTTGGATTTGGTGGGCTTGTGCACATATGAGCACACATGTGCGCAAACACACACAAAATTAATAAAAAAGTATCTCAAGTTTTCTTCTACTTCAAAATTTTGTTATTCTTTATGTTACTTATTATAAATGTTAACCATTGATTATAGTTGCTCTTTGAATAAAACTAGATCAGTTAAAAATAAGAAAAGGTTTCATTTTTTGCCTTCACTTTTTCCCTTTATAGTGCTGCTTATTTATAGAGAACTCTATTTCTGTTGTATATTCTTCATCTTTGATTACATCCTATGAACATTTTTTAAATAGCAGATCTACTGATAACAAATGTACTTAATTGTTTTTGGTATACATGAATCTCTGTTTCTGAAACATAATTCCAAATTGATGGGATGTTTTTGTTTCAAGGTGACATATTTTACTTACTGTATGGTTTTTTGAAGAGAAACCAATTTGAACTATTAATCCTTTGTAGGTGAGATAGATTTTAACTCTGGCTTCTTTGAAGAGTTTTCTCATTGTTCTTAGATTTCTATGTAGTTTGAATATTGAATAAAATAGGGTTTTTTTTTCTTCCTTTTTTTTTTTTTTTTTTTTTTTTTTGTAACGGTACAAGATGTGAACATAGCCCCAGCAGGTGCCCTTATCATCCTGCTACGCATCATTTGGCCTTCTTGGAATGGTGGTTCCATTTCTGTTATTAATTGTGGTTAATTTTGGCCACTGTTACTTTAAATATTCTTTTCATTTTACCTTTTCCTTTAACCCTTGTGTCAACTTTATGGATGTTATGTTTTTAGGGGTCATTTTTTCCAGAGTTCTCAGATAGTTCCTTTTTTGTCTTTCTTTTTTTTTCTCAGCTTTGGAAGTTTCCTCTGACATTTTTTCAGCTCAGTGGTTCTTTCCTCTTCCATTTCTAGTCTCGCATGAAGCTTGCCAAGGCATTCTTCCTTTTAAGTGCTTGAGTCTTTGGAAACTCCCTCCCATCTTCCTTAGCTTTTCCTTTTTGTTCTCTCAGTTCTCTTCCCTGCTTATACTCCTACCTCAAGGCTGCTGTTTTTAGTTAGTGCCCTGAGCACACTGGTGGTCACAATTGTTTTCAATTTCTACTATAATGATTTCAAAACATACACCATGCCTATTTTGGCTCCTGATGGCTTTTATTTTTTTTTCTTTTTTGGCCTTTAGTATACTTGTAATTTTTGTTGACTCTCTTTGTGATATGTCAGAAAAGATCTATGGCGGGTATGTGAGGTGTTCTCTTTGCAGAACTTTGCTGCCAGAGACTGTTATTTCCTCTCTTGACCTTAGGTATACTTCTTACTGTGTCTGGGTCTCCCTTGAGACTCCTCCTTGAGAACCTGAGGCTTCTCTGTCTTTGAGCAGCAGTCTTAATATGTATGTATGTATATATATATATATATATATATATATATATATATATTCACACACACACACACACACTTCTGTATGATGGAATGCTAAATACTATGTAACCTCAATCTTTTAATGAGCTGCTAGCCTGGATAAGACTTTCTAAATTTCTTTTGATGATGCATGGTTTGTATATAAAACCCTATTGGTTTTTATATGAATTGTTTTCTGCAACTTCATCAAATTTGTTCTTTGTTCCTAATAGGATTTTTGTTGTGTTACTGTTTTCTGTTTGTTCTGAGATAGGAGTTCATGTAGCCAAGGCTGCCTCAAACTTTCATTGTAGCTAAGGATACATGACCTTGAGCTAATAATTGTCCTGCTTCCACCGTCAAAGTACTGGCATAACTGGTATGTACCACTACACTTGGGTTGAAACTAAACATTTTTAAGTGGGATCTGTATGCTTTTATAAGTTGGTTCATCTTCTTCCTTTCTGACTTGCATGTCTTTTATTTTCTTCTCTTACCTAAGTATTCTGCCCGAGTCTTTCAGTACTTTGTTCAAGAGGTGATAAGAGTTGGAATCCTGTTTATAGAAGAAAACATTCTATTCATTGTTGAGTCTCGTATTAACTGTGGGTTCATTCTATATGGTAGCCTCTATTTTGTTGGGCTATATTTCTCCTATACTTAATTCTTCTAGTGTTTTGTACTTAAAGGGTATAGCATTTTGTTTAATGCCTGTTCCTCATCTATTGATATCATCATATGATCATCCTTTTTGTTGATATATCACATTGACTTGTGTGTTATACCATCCTTGCATTCCAGTGGCAATCTTACTTTGTTATTATCCGGGTCAGCGATCTTTTAATCTGCCGTTTAATTTGTCTTGCTGGTGTTCTGTTGAGGACTTTTCATCCTTTTCTTCAGAGATACTGGACTGTAATTTTATATCCTTGTAAGTGTTGGCATTACTATAAATATGGTCTTATAATAGGGGATCATAATTTTCTTCCCTTTTTCTTTCTTCTTTTGTCTTTTTCTTTTTTAATTTTTTTTTTTGGTAGAACTTGGGAGTGAGGTCATCAAGTCCTGGACTTTTCTTTGATGGGAATTATTTATTACTGATTCAGTCTCCATGATATTGGTCTGCTTTGATTTTGTATGCTTTCATGATCGAAACTGAGTAGGTTGTGTCTAGAAATATAATTGTTTTTAGTCTTCTCATGTCATTTTGTATTTCTCTGGTGCCAGTGTTAATATCTCTTTTTCTGAGCCTTTTCTTTTTTCTTAGTTTAGCTTAGGGTTTGTTCATCTTTTAAAAAGCAGTAACTTTTAGTGTCATTAATTTTATTTAAAAGTTTTACTTACCAGTTTGTATTTTTGTTGCAGAAATTTAGGATTTAATTTTTAAGATAATTTATTTTTATTTTTTAAAATATATCTGCATGGGTGTTTTGCCTGTATGTGTGTCTGTGTACTGTGTATGCCTGGGTCCCAAGGAGTCTAGAAAAGGGTGTCCGATTCCCTGGGTCTGTTGTTACTGACAGTTGTGAGACACCATGTGGTTGCTTTCAAGATAATGACAATGTAAAACTAAGTAGGTATGTAAAATCCCAGATATGAGCAGGGCCTTTGCCTCCAAAATGAGGGAGAGGGAGGAAGAGGGAGAGGGAGAGGGAGGGAGAGAAAGAGAGAGCAAGCACTTTGTCATTTGTTACATAAACTTGGAGTTTGACAATGAAGAGAAATGATGGCCAAGATTGTTTGTGAAAGTGAAGTAAACAACCCTACGTTCTTCTTCAAACCGACCAACCAACCAACCAACCAAAACATTCCTAAAAGCAAAGTCTTAAAACAAAGGAGCCTAAAACAATGATAGAAGAATAAACATGGTTTAAAAAATGAGAGTAATGAAGACCATACTGTGTTTTTGTAGCTGAACTATCTGCAGTGGTAGAATGAGAAGGAACCTGAGTTACAGGTAAAAATGTACATTCCCGTTGTTAACCTGTGATCCTAGATAAATCATGCCATTTTCTACAGTTGCACTTCCTTATGTTACTGCACAGCCCACCATATCTTCCTTCCCTGTCCCTCACCTGTAGAGTTGGTGACTCACAGCTCTCAGTATTACCTCATTCACAGAGCTGCTGAGATAGGAAGTTCTCACTTGCTGAGGGTGGAGAGTGACTGGTATATGAGGTGTAAAAGTTTGAACTTGTTTCAAAATATGATGACTCTCTGATTCCAGTTAGACTCCAGAGCTCACCCTGGGGTCAGTTTGAGGCCAGACTCGAGTTGACCCCACAGCTTTGTCACCCGTATCCTTGGATTGTTTGTCTGAGGAATACTACCTCAGTCTTGCAGATTTGTTGTCTTAGACTTTGTGTTCCAGGAGCTTAAATCTTCCACTTTTAAAACTACGTTCAAATACAAGTAAGTTTACAATAACATAAAATTTACCATTTAAATTGTCGTTCAGTGAAGTTACGTATATTCACAATATTGTTCAAATGTTCACTATCTAGTTTCAGAACCTTTTCTTTTGGGGCAAGTTCCAGTGGACTTCTAGTGAGATAAAGTACCACCCCCTCCCCCATTAAAAAAGCCCCTCGAAGATTTACCAGCCATCTTTTCTAAACCCGCTGTTAATGGTGGAACTGGTCCCCGGTGGCTAGGGTCATCAGAGTTTTCTTCCATTTTTACTAAATAAAAATTACATACTTTTCCAAGCTTCATTAAAAAGGGAGGGTGACTTTCTTTTCTTATGTTCTCCTCCTCAGCATCCACTTGTCAAACTATAGCAGCCTGTATTTTATTAACCCAGCACTAGCCAAATGTTGAGGTGGGGTGAGTGGTTCTAAGGACTTGTTTTCAGAATGTGATGGCGTTAGCTTGGTCACTTGCATTGTGCCAGATACCCTTGTACTTGATTAGATCGAGACAACTTTGCACAAAGCTGAGTGTGAACTGTCGAAACCAGAGCTTTTCTATCAGCCCATATCCTAATCCTAAACCCACTAAGCAGCCCTCCCAATCTACCCTGATAACCCTCAAACAGTCAAGCAACACACCCATCCCTGATGTCAGCTACGGATGATACCAAGGACCAGAATTGCTGAGTTTGTTGTTTTGAGGGGCTGACAGCTATTTTCCAAAGAGGCTCATTAACTTTGTGTGTCCACTGGCAATGAACTAGGGTCACCATTTAGCTGGTCGAGTTTTTTTTTTTTTTTTCCTGTGTTAGTCAAGAAGCCTTTCAAATGCTGGCATCTTGCAAGTGTCCTTTTCCTGCGGTTTGGCAGTAGCAGGTGGAGGCATCGGCAGGTGGGAACAGCAAATGGTTGCTTCCCTGTTACAGCCCTGTGAAGCACTCAGGTCTGAAGATCTTTAACAGTAACCAGTGTTGTAGCTCCCAGGGAAAGATGTGAGACACTCAGCCCTAATATCCTGCCAGCTCTGTGGGACTCCTGTGGTGCCCAGGGCCTTCAGGTTCTCTTCTCTGGCTCCTCGTAGTCTTTTAACAGCTTTTTGCTAGCCTCTCTTCTCTGTTCCAACTTTTCTTCTTGTTCTGGCTGCTTTTGAATTCTTCAGCTGTCCTTCTGTTATTAGTGGCTGCTGTCAGGATGACTTGGGCTGCCTGCCTGTAACAACATTCAGGAGCTGGGGCATCCTTAGGATGGCTGGGATCATTTAGGTGAAGGTACATACAACCTTCTGCTTACCCTCCACCCCCACTGAGAGAAGGATCCCCATGTTTAGATGTGAATCTTGAAGCAGATGCCCGACTACGGGTGGTGCCTGTGGGTGGGTTTCCACCTCTTCATCTATTAAGAGGCCATGCCAAGACCTCCATCCTGTTGCTGCTTCAGTTGTAAGCAGTTGTTGACTGGTATTTGCATTTGAGAAGCTGGGCCCTGGGACTTGGCACAAGTAGCGATGTTTGGGCGTTCAATGCTAGGTATCAGAGCTGGATTCAAGCTTCTGGGGTACCTCCAAAGCCTCTAGAACTTTTCATCTGTCAAACTCAGAAGTCCAGCATCAGGATCAAAATTACCAGATGTAGGGCAGCACTAGGCAGCGTTGGATTTGCATGGTTCCAAATACTCTCATATTCTTCCAGTACCCATGGAATCTGCAGCACTCAGCACTAATGGGTGGGCACTTCAAATGTGCACAGTTTCCATGTGATGTGTTGGTTCCTAGGTACCGCTTCCTTAGGTTGGTGCTTGTTCAGTTCTCAAGCCACCCCTGTTCTTACTGCTACTGCTTTGTGATTCCAGCTCAGCCTCTTCTACTGAAAGTAGCCGAAACAAGACCACATAAGACGTACTTTATTAGATCTTATTTATTAGGGGGGTAACACAGAGCAGTGCCTGGCCAATTCCCCAAATGAGATCCTGTGATCTGCTTATGTAGCCCTACAAAAGATGTTTGGATTCCATCACAGATACTTTTATGGCCAATCACAACTGTTCTCTTCAGACCAATCACAGTCTTGCCAGTAATCATAGTTACGACACTGGGGGAGGTGGTCTTCCTCTGGTTAAACTTTAAATGGTTTATGTAGGTTTATGGATATAAAAAGAATGATGCAATCTGCCTTAAACAGCCATGGCTAGGCCTGGGTGTTTGGGAGCCAGGGCAGTCAGCTGGACTCTTATGCAAAGTTGTATCAAGGCATCATGGATTGCTTAGAATGGCTGGTGCAGGCAGGAGGGTGGTCTGGCTATTTGACTACCCTTTTGCTCATGACTACAGGTACAAGAGAAATTGTTGGTTATTGGAGAGTCAAGGTGCTCCATCCCCACCATCTTTTTTAATTTACAGGAAATTTATTTTAACAATGCTTTCAACAGTATTTTGCTTCACCTAATTCCCAGGGGGAGATGGAACCCACCTCTCTCTCACTTGGACTCCGCTTCTCCACATGCTTGCCAACACTTACAGTTTGCCATTTTCATATTTGTAGTCATTCATGTGGGTGTGCACACACTCTTGTTTGAAATTGAACTCATCCCAAGATTACTTTGAGAGTCAAATAACTTGGCAGATAAAATATTTGGGATATTATAAAGTACCATGGAGATGCTTTCACATGCTTAAACTGAAATCATAAATCTAATGATATGTTTGTTCTACCTTAGTTGTGTCTAAGACCTGCCTTGAAGTGAGGTTCTTTTCTGATAAGCCATGTTGCAGACTACGGAGATGGCTCAGCTGGGAAAGTGTTTGGCATACAGGTGACCTGAGTTTGATATCCAGAACCAACATCGTGAGTAGAGAGAACCAGCTTTCACATGTTCTCCTTTGACTTTCATATATGTGTAATGAAACCATCCATGTACACATACATATACATACACACAATAATAACTGTAATAATAATAAAAAAGTCCATAGAGCTGTCCATGATGGCTCATGGCAATCCTAGCACTCAGGAGTCTGAGACCAGGAGAATTTCTCTAAGTTTGAGGCTAACCTGGGTTATATGGCCTTAACTTCATAATGAGACCCTGTCTCAGAAAACAATAAGAAAACCTAACTAAACTTAAAAAGCCCATAGTTTTGAACCCCATTACTTTAATCTCTGGTATGTTATAGAAAATTTTAAATATAAACCCAAACATTATCATTATGAAATTAAAATGAAATAAAGAGGATGGGGCTGGTGAGACGACTTGGTGGGTAAAGGCACAAGCTGCCAAGCCTGACAACTCGAGTGTCATCCTTATGACCTACATGGGAGAAGGGGAGCACTACCCCAAGTTCCCTCTTACTTGCATATGTGTCATTGTACACACACACACACACACACACACACACACACACACACAGAGTTCTGGGGATACCATAGAAGCCGATGCTAGGAATTTCTAAGAAAACATACTGTTTAGTCCTGTAAAGGCATGAGAGGCCGTGGTGCTCTTATGTAAACTAAGTTCTGTATTTGGCACTTAGCCAGTATGTGTGAATCATACTGAAGCCAAGGAGAAGTCGTTAATAGATTCAAAAGCCAAAAGTACTGCCCTCCACTGTTAGGGCAGTAACCTGTGCATCAATTCAGTTGACCACTTTTAGATTAAATGCCTCATCCGCAGTTTAACTTCTCGTCATAGAGTGACAAGGTGATAGGCTATGAGCATGTGGAAGATGAGCCCTAAGATGCCCTGGAGTTTAGTATGTAGGGGTTTGAGCAGCATCGTAAGGTATTTGATCCAGGCTCTGAAGCAGTGACATGATGCCAAGGTTTATTCCCTTCTGTGTTAAAATAGATGATAGCAAGCCACTGGTACATTGGGAGCTCTGTTAGAATGGAGGCAGTTCCAATTTTCAAGTGAGAGATGACTTGGGCCAGGGCAGTAACACTGCAAGAAGTGGCTGAATGATTAGAATCTGGGTGTATTGAAAGGTGGAAACAGGACATAATGCTGAGTAATTCAGTGTGGGCTTCACAAGGAGAAGAGGAGTAAAAAAGTACAATGGGCAGTTGTACTGCCCGTCTAACTGAAGGGGACGGGCAGCTGTCAGCTGTCAGCTCTAGAACAGGCCTAGTAGAGCAGCTCTGTCAATAATTGGGTTTCTTTTAAGTAAACTTTGAGGCACCTGTTACATGTTCAAATCGAGATATCATTTGGACAGTTAAATATGAATATGGTCTGGAGATCACAACTCAATACTGTGAAAGATTTTGTACATGTATATGACACACATAACATAAATGCAACTTATTGTTTCTCTTTTTTCATTATATATGAAGATTTTGTATGGACCACGAATATTCTCTCTAATGCCTTGTTTAACGGCTGTGTAGTATTCCTTTCCATGGATGTACTATAATTTGATTTAGTCAGTTAATTTTGGTCAGTATTTCAAAGCAGTTTTAAAGTACTTAAAATAATATATGATAAAACTGCAAAGAAAACCAGAAATTTTAATTGTGAATTAATCACAAGTTTAAATTGACACTTCTTTCCCATTATACTTGGGATCTGAGAGTTTTAAATTTCATTAATTATTTTTAAAATTTCCTGAAATAATATTCAGATATTTCTTTTGAATAAGGTAGCTATCAAAAGCTGTGCATTGCCTGTCATGTTTACGTGGCTGAAGATCAAAATAGGCTCTTGTTTACTGCCTTACTCACTGATGACTTCCAGTGCCTCGAAATGTGTCTGCCTGTTGTCCAGGAATTTCCCAGTCAAGCCTTTTCAGTCTGCCTCCTGTCATCCTTTATAATCATCCTTACTGAGCAAGGCATAAACTTCTCTTTGTATTCTTCTCAATACAATTTCTTGTTCATACATTGTGATGCTTTGAAGAACTCATTAGTCCTTTCAAAATGACATTGAGAATGAAATCAACATTTAGTTCTTTGCAGCAGTAGCAGCTGTGACTTTATAGGCTACTGTTAGTGGCTTTGGAAACTAGTTGGTTAGCAGGCTGTCATAATGAGGTTATTTTCCAAAAGAAGATGAAGTCATTTGCCATCTTGTTTTAGTCATAGAGGGCTTTTTCTTTGCCCAAATATTTGAAATTACACATCCCCACCCACTTATTTTTACAGTTTTTGTGTTTGGCAAAATAGAAGATGATACAGCTTTTGAATGGTCACAGTTAGCACTCAGCATGATTAGTGTGACTTGTATTTATATGAAGGCCAGTATATGCATTTGACTAGATTAAGGACTACTGCCTGTTTGAATGTTGCTTATTTATATTTCCTATGGGAAGCAAAGTAGTATTCTTGAATCTAAGCCTAAGTCTCTTCATACAGGATATGGAATTCTGGCAGGAATAGAGATGTGCTTAGTGAGAAATAGAGCAGAGAAAGAATTGTGTGAGGGTTAATGTTCAATAAAACCAGAGGAAAGAGAGCGCCTGTCTATTCTGGAAGTGCTTTCATCTCTCTGGGTAGCAGGTACTTTCTGACATGGTGAACACTGAGAAACAGCCTGAGAGCATCCTTCTATGGTTCACAATGGCTGCCTTTGGAAACTGGATTAATGTTTGTGGGAAATACTTGGGTATTTACAGGAAGAGAATTTACTTGTCACAGTCTTGACTTTGAATCTTTGTGCTAAACATTTGCTTTTTGGTCTGACATTTCTTATCCCTCTCCCCGTTTTTTTTTTTTTTTTTTTTTGTTTTTTTTTTTTCTGTATTTGAAGTTTTGTTAATGATGGTGGCTTTTTCTAGGATATCAAAATAAAGTCTGACAGGGCTTGTTGGAAAACCAGTGTGGTTTTCCAGCATAGAGCACCAGAATTTGAGACCAAGTACTTTATTCATTCAGGCCACATGGAAATCCTTGATTAGCCTTCTCGTAGTGATGGGCATGCATGTATAAGGATATGGAGACTACCTTGGGGTCTTCAGACTTTGACCCTTCATGCACTGTATATGGCTCAGATTGTCACTGATTATTCCATGTTCTGATCTGTGTTCATTTCACTAGGGAAAATAGGGGTGGCGATGGAGGAAAATGGTTGGTTATGTACAGTAAAATGGAAAACTGGAAGAACTGCAGAGGTGGATTTCTGGTATTCTAGCTTATATTATCAAAGTCTTTATAGTTTACAAATTATCTATGTTCATGTCTAATTTTATTGTTCATTTGTACCTTATCAAAACCTCATGAGACAAGCACATTAGGTAGCAATAAATACACTTTATAGATTTAAAAAGTGAACCTGATTTAAAAATGTGCATTTGGCTATTATGTTTCTGCCCTTAAGCCATCTCCCTCCTCATCCCAGTCTTGTGATTTTCTGGCTCAAGGTGGGAGAGCTAGGGCTACTGACTGAATCTCACAGCAGAAGTGCGAAGAAAACACTAATAAAGTGCTGAAAAGAGGAAACTCCTGCTCTTCGGTGAAGTTTGTTCCTGATTTTAATTTTTTCAAAACCACCTGCTTATTAAAGGGAGGAAAGAAGCAAAGGCAGAAAGATAAATACTGCATGAGCCACCTCACTCCCATGTCTACCTCTGAGCTCACTGTCTAGCTCAAAAACAGACATCCAGACAAATCCCCTCACAACACAGCATGAGTAATGGCTAAATTGAAATGTAATAATGTATATTTGTTCCAAATATCTGTATCATAATTTAGACTGTGTTAGTGTTTCTATGCAAACACATTTCTCAGGCTTTATCTTTCACTACTCCAAATGTAGTGTATCATTCCCTTGCCCAGCTGCAGAGATTGTTTTTAGCAGTTAACTTCTTTACTCCTAAACCCACCTATCTGCCTGCCTGCCTGCCTTCCCTCTTTCTTCCTTCCTTTCTTTTATTATTATTATTATTATTATTATTGGTTTCTCAAGACAGGGTTTCTCTGTATAACAGCTCTAGCTGTCCTGAGACTATCTTTGTAGACCAGGCTGGCCTTGAACTCATAGAGATCCACCTGCTTTTGCCACCACTACCAGGCCCAAGCTTTTATTAAACATTATTTTTTTTCTCCAATGCCTTCTTTCCCAGTTCCAGAGTTCTGGGTTCTGTTGTGCCAATTGTAACACTGTTTTTCAATTACTCATGTTCTCTCTGACCTATTGTGATAGAAGGTGTTTCATGCTTTAGAAGGTATCCTATTTGAAACTGACCTTTTGGTGCTTAGCTTGGGATTTAACAAGTAAGGGTGCTTAAGAAAGGTTCACTAGATAAAGTAGATGGGCGAACTGTTGTCACTGTGGTCACAACTCACAACTCAGTTGTTGTATTTTGGATCCTGTAGCTATTCATGTAAAGTTTTACCCACAGTATTTATTAGAGCAAAGGCATTGTTTGTATTCTTCTAAGGTACATTGTAAAAGGTTATCTAGACAGCTAGAGATGATGAACTGTATTGGAGCAGCCTTACCCCCTTAAATATTTGAGTGTTTGAGGATACTGGAGAGTAAGAATGCCTGAGAATCATTATATGTTTGCATTTGAGATATAGACATTTCAGTGCCCCAGTGTAATTTTATTAATATATTAATAAGTTGAGTTTAGTAACCAAGTTTTGGTCATGACAGATGAATATGCTGTAGAGGGAGACTCTTCTGGGAGGGTTAGTGCTGTGATGAGGAGAAATTGCAGTCTTGCACTCTCCTTTCATATAATGAGAAACTCATTCCTTTCTTCATCCTCATTGTAAGTTCAGTTTATGGAAGAACTTAGGGAGTAGAAACTCAAGTTGGCTCATGAACTTTCTCTCTCTCTCTCTCTCTCTCTCTCTCTCTCTCTCTCTCTCTCTCCCCTTTTTTTTTAACCACAAACTAAAAAATGTAAACACTTTTTAAAGAAGTTCGATTTAAGACCTTTCTATAAGTACAGCTTTATATCTTTAAACTAAGTAATAATTCTGTTGTGATTAATAAGTTTTATATTTAATAATTAATTCATCATTAAAAATAGTAGAATTCTATTTTTCATCTATTTCCACAGTATTTGTGGGAATGAAATATGATCAATATTTTTTCAGTAAGCTGAAATTGCTTACTTGATATGAGTTTGAGTTTTACTTTATGTTGGATGGAAAATATTTAAATAGAGTACATAAAACATTTAAGTGAAACTTACTGATACTCCATTGTATATAATTCTAAAGTAGCCTTTATCTTTTTTAATGGAATATGTATATAAAATCTTTTCTTTTTAATTGAAAATAAATTACAGTCTATAATAACACTCTGGAATCACCGTAGTGATTGTGTAATGGTTACAATTGTATGTTGGAAAAGTGCACCTATTGTGAAAGAAGGGACTGAGTCTGTTTCTTTTACTAAACTGGAGGCTGCTGGGACCCAAGCCTGATGTTGGTTTGCTTCGTCTTCATGTAGCATCAGTGTTCTCTATTGTGTACTTTTGTGACCCTTTGATTCAGTCTCTCTCCCCTTCAAAACCCTATCCCTTTCTTAATCCAAGTCAGATTTTGTTTTCTAAAGCAAAAAGCTTCAGCAAAGGGCTAGGATGTAGTAAAGAAGCAATCAAAGTTATAGGGTTTCAGCCATCAAATACACAGATGCCACGTGGTTTGGGTGGGACTGGTCCCGTTGGGTTATCATCACACTGCTTCTTTAATGTGGTCAGTGTGAAGGATGGAGGAGGTGGGAACAGAAGGATGGAGGAAAGGCAATCAGGTGAAGAGAATGTAGAAGCGAGGAAGAGCTCAAAGCAGGGTGCAGTCGTTTGTCACTGATAGTTGTGAGGAAGAGAAGAGGACACATCTCTGTCCTGGTCACGTGGACAGACTGGGTGGTCTTTCCCTTTGAACTTCGGTTACTCCTCTCCTCCTGGGGAACACTGCTAATGCTACAAATCTTGGTGCAAGTTCTGACTGTGTAAACCTGAAGTTTGCAAAGAAGCAGAGACACCTTCAAATACCGCTTGTAATTGCAGGTCATCTAGTGTTCCGTTTATTTGCCTGAATCTCTTTCTGTTTTTCCTTTGAAACTTAGGCAAATGTATTGCCATAGGCACCCTAATAACTTCTTCACTTCTGGAATCTGTGCTGTTATT
The DNA here is from genome assembly GCF_982192425.1 of Myodes glareolus. Taxonomy (NCBI): domain Eukaryota; kingdom Metazoa; phylum Chordata; class Mammalia; order Rodentia; family Cricetidae; genus Myodes; species Myodes glareolus. The sequence continues at coordinate 13,122,972 of NC_142043.1, read as the reverse complement.
CTCGTCCTTGAACACTTCCTCCAATATTAAGGTTGTGGTAACAGGGTGCAAAAAAAATTATTTGCTAGATCAAGAGTGATTGTTTTAATATTTTTGGTATAGTTAACAATATCTTAAAAAGCACTAATGACAAGCTAAATTCTATTTTAAATATGTAAAATTGATGGCAGCTGTTTAGAGCTTTGTAGATCCGGATTGCATTCTTAGCTACCTTATTGCTGTCTGAAGATGCTTGCTGTTATGTTACTTCTGTAGATCTATTTACTGACCTGTAAAATGGGGGAGGGTGGGTTTTAGACATGGATTATAAGGGAATAATATCAATAACCTCTATAAAATAAGTAACATACTGCCTCGCACACAGTGAGTATATGTTTTCTGTTTTCAAGTAGTTTTAACCTTTTCTTCTCATCTCTCTTCCCTTCTTCCCTTAAATGACGAGTAGATTTTAATAAGACATTGATGTACAAATAATCTGTGCTTCTGTGCTTTGTGACAAGATTGTATTCAATCCTTCATGAAAAAGACTTACTATTTAAGCGCCTATTTGCTTGAACTTACTTTTAAAGATACTTCTAGTTTCCAGCTCTGACTTTATGTTGTTGTAAACATTAGCTAGCTCACTGGGTGTTTTAGGTGATAAACTGTGGTTAGTTTTATCTGCTTAGAGGAGAAGTTTTATCCAAGGAATAGGACTGAGACCCTGTGTGCTGCATCCTAAGTCTCTGACTGATTCCTTCATGGCCACTTTGGTAACTCAGTTACCATGCTCATATATTTCTCTACTTTGAGAATAGATATTACAGCGTGGTGTCTTATTTGGTTGGCTTGTTAAGAACTCTTTGTTTAGACATGGTGTTGAATATAGGTAGCCCCCATATTGTTTTATCACTTGAATGGAAATATAGAGACAAAAGATAATTACCTTCATTAAGAGACCCAAATATTAATAATTGACCTATTAATTTTAGTACAATTTAGATATGACTCGTCTTTTAATAAACGGCTGACAGAAAACTTGTTTTTAGCTCAGCTTTCCAGAGAAGTACTAGCTTCAAAGGTGCACTGATTGTGGATAACATGCTGAGTGTACAATGACCTTGGCAGCATTGGTCATGATTATTTAGGTAAACCACAACTAATTCATAGAGTGCTGTAGACCTTTTAATAACTAGCAAGAGTGGGAAGGCTGTCAATGTGGAAGTTTCCATCTGAAACATATTCTTTCACTTGGCCCCTGAAAAACTCTCGGCAGTACCCTGCATGGAACTTAGTTTATTTACTGAGAAGAAGGAATGGTTGAGTCAACTCACAGGAGATAAATCTGTGGTAGGTGTTGTAGGGCTGATTTTTAAACCACACAACATTTTGCTCTTTTCATTTATTTTACTTGCTAATATGTAAATTTTATTGATGAAGCCAGCAGTACTCATCTAGAGGTATTTTAGACTTTTTTTCAGTGAAGAAAAACAGTGGTTTTGTTAGGAATAGTAAATTAGTTTTGCCAGAGTTAACTGAGTTCAGCGCTTTTGAAAGGAGATTAAATTCTTTATTTAATCTGTGTTAAGATATACAGAAGATACTTATCCAATGTTAATTCATAGTTCAAGAGTTAGTATATAGTGTTGATTTGAAATACCCTGCTTTCTTCCCTCAGATGAACTGGAGCAAACCTGTCATTTTTAGCATCAGTTTTGAACATTCTCGTTACACTGCCTTTCATGAAGGAGATCTGTGTAGAAATGTTCAGGTTCTAACCCAGGCCCGAGCGGCACCCGTGATACCGCTTTTCATGGAGTTTGAATTTCGAAAGAGGAGATTCTTGTGCAGTAAAACTTTCTCTTTTCGGGTGGGCACACTTCCCAGCGAAAACATGATACGTTTTACTAATCAGAGTGGAGTCTTAGCCTGCGATGGGACTTGCATTTTGGGCTTTTCACCACATCATTGCTGTTTTCTACGTGGTCAAAAATAGATATAGAGTAAACCAACCCCAAAGTCAATTACAGGGTTTATAGTGATGTACTGTGAAAAATTTGGTCGTGTTTTTCATTATGCAGAATGTTCTTTCCAAAGACATAAACAGAAAAAGCACATATGTTTGATTTTAAAAATAACTCTGCTTAGCTCTTTAAAATGCTGGAGTCATTTTGGATACTTGTAAATGATCATCATTATAATTACATGATAAGCCCTCTCTACTAAAGCAGTCCTGGTTTGTAATTATTTATTCAATTGCCTGTTCCCAGTTTGAAAAACATTTTCTTTTCTTAAATGAGGAAGCAACATGGATACGTTGGAAGTATTTCTGGTGCAAAGTTAAATGATCTGCTAAACTCATCTCATGTCCACATCATTACTGAAGAAGGAAACACTAAAATATGCAGTATCACTTTGTGGCACATGAATGCTGATTTACACATATTGTAAAAGTATGGAAAATCAAAACCATTTGTTCATTATAAATTAATTCTGTGCTTCAAATATGATTTATAAAAACCAAACTGCTAATATAAATACCAGAGTGATATAAAGTAGTAGTTTGTTTTCCAGTCAATTTTATATATTTTTTAATATTTGTTTCTTTATTTTACATTATGTTCTGTCTGTGAGTATGTGCGTGTGAATGCAGGTGCTCAGTGATGCCAAAGACATCAGATCTCTTTAGAGCTGGACTTCTAGTCAGTTGTGAGCTGCAGGATGTGGGTGCCGAGCCCCAAACTCAGATCCTCTGTAAGAGCAGTATAGTCTCTTAACCGCTGAGTCATCTCTCTAGTTCTTAAACATTACTTACTGAGCCTCATAAAATTTTAAGGAATGAAAAGTTCTGAGAGAAGGGTGTGTCATCATAACAACTTACTTTGATTCACTTTCATTTGAAATCTTGTTTTTTATTAGTGATCATTTGCCATCTTTTGGGCTTTGAACTCATTTTTGTATGTTTTGGAGGTATGTTCTTATTTGACACTTTCCTCTGACAGTTCTTCGGCGAGATTCCATTCTTGTGGCTTTTGTGCTCTGTTGGAATGGTTGCTCCCTTAGTTGTTGCTCTGATTATTTTTTGTCAACTTGACACAAACTAGTGTTAACCTGGGAAGAGGGGACCTCAAGTGAAGAATTGCCTCTATCAAATTGGTATGTCTTTGTGGCATTATTTTGATTAATATTTGATGTGGTAGGGTTCAGAGCATATCATGTAGGTGATGGCACCCCTGGGCTGGTGGTGCTGGGATGTATAGGAAAGCAAGCTGAGCAAGCCAGTAAACAGCATTTCTCCACGGTCTCTGCTTCAGCTATTGCCTCCAGGCTCCTGCCTTGAGTTCCTGTCATGACTTCGCTTAGTGATGGATTGTAAAGGGTAAGGTGAGTGTTTCTCATAGCAACAGAAAGCAAACTAGAATAGCTGTGTCTCTTATGCACTGACACGATTTTTTGCACACTCATGCAAATTATACCAGCCCAGTGGTAGCTGAATGGTTTTTCCAAATCTGGATTTTCCAAATCTGGTCACTTATGTCATATCCGAGATTGCGTAATTATTGAAAAGTAAAATTTGCTTTATCATTCATCTGCAGCTATCACGTGATTTGATGAATCAGGAGCTGTTTTGTTTCCTGTCATCTGCTGCCTCTTGCTTTTCTGGCCAAGGAATCATGCAACAAGAATGCTTTGATCCCAGTTTCCCAGTAGTAATACTAACGCAATGCTCTGTTTCTTGCCTTGCTTTCTTGTTTTCTGATATATGATGCTTCTCACTAATAAATGTGATTGGCATGATAGAATGCTGCACACAACTTTTGTTTCAAATGGACAAATGAATTCCATGAGTCAGTGTAGGACTCTGTTCTTTTGTGGATTTTCGCTGACAGCATTCCTTTCCTTTTCACACACCTATTTGTGTTCTAATGTAGAACTCTTGAGTCTGTAGAATTTCTACGTTTAGACGTCTGTTCTGGATCTGAAATTCCGTTGGGAAAGCTGTGGCCCAGAAGCAATTTTTTCCGAAATAGTATGAAGCGAGTCAGTAGTCAATGAAACAGATGAACAAATTGGAATACAGGACAATGTGAGAACACCTTTTACCAGATTCTGGCTTGTTTTGTGGTCTTTGTAGAACCACTACAGGCTTCAGGGCTTCAACAATGCATTCAAATTAAAGTTTCAAATCACATTTAAACTGTGGTAGAAATAGCTCGGGACAATTCTGTGACAAGTTACCATGCCTTCATTAACTGTGACCTTGGGTACTACATTTGACCATTTGTGGTATAATTTATTGTCTGTAAAGTGGGACTAATATCCATTGATGATGGGCACTGAGGCAAATGTCCACAGAATAATATGTAGCACATTGCTGAGAATAAATATATTTGTGTGTTGTCATTGTGGATCTGAAATATCCCACAGTGCCCACAGTTGGCACTAGAGAGAGAGGGGTTGGAGCTTCACCAGAGGGTGGCAAGTCAACCTGCCCTCAAAGGGGGTTGTGAGATATTGCTCTCCCCTCCCTCCTGGCAATGAGATGAATAACCCCTTAGCTACCATCTTCCTTCAGTATAATCTGCCTCACCACAGGATCGTGATAATGGATCCATTTGTTATGGGCTGAAAAAGTCTAAATCTATAAGCCAAAACAAACTCTTTCTCTTGTATAGTTGGCTTGTCTTGGGTGTTTGTTATAGTGGCTCACTTGTCATCTATTCTTTTCCTTTGGGACGTAGAGCTAAATTTGAGCATGTCCTCTCACCTCCCTTCAGCTGGTTATTTTCTCCAGTTTTCCCCTCTCTGCTCCATTTATAAAACCTGTTTGTCTCAGAGTAACTTATTGAAATTGAACGCTTAATATAATGGTCAGATTTTGTTCTTATTTTCTTGGTACCTTATCCTCTTTGTCTGTTTATGTAAGCTGATGGAGACCATATGACCAAATGAAGAGTAATTCACTCAGTTCTCTGGCTTTTCCTAATGATCAAATGAACCTGGTTTTATTTGTGTGAGAATATATTGAATTTCTTTTGAGACATATTTGAGTTCTGAAATTATTAGTAGTATTTTATTGATGCATACTTTTTTTCTACCTGAAAACTTGATCTTTTCAATCTCACCTTTTACACTCTTAACTTCCTGATGCTCCTGTTATTAAGAGAAGAATTTAGGGCTGGAGCACTCTGGAACATTCTGTCATTACATTGCTGTTCAGATTGAAACTGACAGCCCCGCATTTCTTCACAGTCCCCCATGCCTTGGGGACTCCCCACAGTAAAATTTTGATCTCACTTTGACTTTCTGCTGGCATTGAATGGTTGTCTTGGCAGATCCCCCTTAGAATATGTCTGGAGAAGAAACTAATTTGTTTTAGAAAAATGTAATTTAGATGTTGACTATTGTTGAAAGATTGTACATAACAGATTCCATTGCCAAGCATAACAGTGAAAAATGCAGACATCCACAATCCAGATGATGTGTGTGCATCTCATAGCATTTGCTGGTAGACTTTAGGTGCCACATCATTTTTCTGTAAATTTTGTTTCACTCCTTTCTACCTCCCATCATTGCTTGAAAGGTGTTCCATTTCATTCCGACCCCTAGTGTCAGGAGAGAGGGGCCACATCCCCTGTCCTGCTGGAGTGTTTGAACTAGTAGTGTTTGCTTTGTTCTTTCTGTTGGAAATCTTCCTTGATTATTTCTGTTATAGTCTTGTTTATTTTTTATTTTTGTTTTTAATTTTTTAGGAATCACTGCTCAATAGTTGCACATAGCCGGGCGGTGGTGGCGCACGCCTTTAATCCCAGCACTTGGGAGGCAAAGGCAGGCGGATCTCTGTGAGTTCGAGGCCAGCCTGGTCTACAAGAGCTAGTTCCAGGACAGGCACCAAAAACTACAGAGAAACCCTGTCTCAAAAATCAAAAAAAAAAAAAAAAGGTTGCACATATTGAGCTAATTTTTTAAAATTTATTATTAGATTTTTGTTTTGTTTTGTTTTGTTGTTTTTCAAGGCAGGGTTTCTCTGTGTTGCAGCCCTAGCTGTCCCAGTTGTAGACCAGGCTGGCCTCAAACTCACAGATATCTGCCTGCCCCTGCCTACTGAGTGCTGGAATTAAAGATGTGCACTACCACTGTCCGGCTTGAGCTAATTCTTATCATATCTATTCCATTTTCCACTCTTTTTTGTTCTTTCTCCTACATTAATCTCAAATGTATCCTTCAATTTTTATTTTTTCCTAGGTATAATTTAAATTCTAGAGTTTCTTTTTTCTTTTATGAGTGTTTCCTTAAATACTTACTTTGCACTTGCTCATATGTAAGAATGAGATATCAAAATGGATGTGAGGACCAAGCTCTGTGGTTTAGGAGGCTGAGCCAGGAAGGATCAGAAGTTCAAAGCCTGCCTGGGCAAGAGAGTGAGTTCAAAGGTCAGTCTGGGCAAGTTACTAAGACTGTTAAAATCAATGTTGAAAGAGAACTGAAACTGTATGTGTGCATGCGTGCGTGCGTGCGTGCGTGGGTCTGTCTGTCTGTCTGTCTGTCTGTCTGTGTCTGTGTTTGTCTCAGATTTAGGCCCCACTGCTGACAAAACAAACACAAATGTATGTGAGGTGGACTTTTATTGTGGTGGCTTGGTTATTTTTCTGGGAGATTTCTTAATGTCATCATTAATTACAGCTCCCTCCCCCCAAAAAAAAACCTCAGGATTTCGCCGAAAAAGAGTCTTTGGTATCTAGAGCTTATAAGCTTGGTAATGAATATTTTAGCAATTGAGCCTGAGATAAAGTTGAAAGTTTTCTCAGAATATAGCATGTCAACTTTTCCTTAAGCTTTCTCTTTTAGTGTGACATATCATGATTACAATGCCTTAACCCTGTCTACACTTGACGCTCCCCATCAGATTCTCTCTAGTGTCATTTCCCAAAGATGGAATGTTCAGTCTCTTGTAAGTATAGTGAAGTGGTAGTGGCAAGTCTGAACTGAGGTTAGAAAGTGCACCAGGGACCTGCTGTCTGTGCGTGCACATGTGCAGTACGCTCTAGTTGTCAGTCCCACTAAGTGCCCTGCATTTGGGTCCTGTCTTAGTGAGCTTTATTAACCTGGAGGCAGAAGACTATTAATGCAGGACGGGGTGTATTTTGTCTTTTGAGCTTTCAGTCCAGGATTCCTTGCGGCATATTATGACAGGAAGCATGTGGTGGATAAGCTGCCATCTCATTGCATCTGGGAAGCAGAGAAGTGGGGATGGGGAGAGAGGGAGGACAGAAAATAAGGCATAGGTGATATAATCCCCCAGAGCATGTGCTCAAGGATCCATGACCTTCAGTGGTATTCAATCTTCTACACCTCTCAGTGTCCATCAGATTATGACCCCATCGATGTTTTTGCTTGTTGATGAGCTCAGAGCACTCACGAGCCAGTCCCATAGGTCTGGACCCATAGGTCCACCTTGGAGCTTTTCAGCACTGGGGACTAAGCCCTCAGAAATGTTTGTTTTGGGGGAGGGTAGAGTTTGGTTTTAAGTTATTAAAATTCTCAAATTTCGTCAGAATTTCTATGGCATAAAATTCTTGATTTTTGTAGACTTATTTCCTCTGGGTTAAGCTCCCATCAAGAAAGATAACTTTCTGCCTTACATACATTGTTTTTTCTGTTTGTTGTTTGTTTGTTTTTTGAGACAGGTTTCTTTGTAGCTTTAGAGCCTGTCCTGGAACTAGGTCTCTAGACCAGGCTGGCCTTGAACTCCCAGCGATCAGCCTGCCTCTGCCTCCCTGGTGCTGGGATTAAAGCACTGCCCAGTTAAGTACATTCTTAGAGACCTTGCCTGCTGTCTCCTCTTGTCCTTTGTATCTCTTTAGTACTCACAGTAAAGGAAGACTCCTGTCTTTTCCCTTTCATTTTCAAGACAGAGCAGAGGTAAATGTCTTTTAACTAGAAACACTGTTTTTTCCTTAAATTACACTATGCAGTGCTTACATATAATTTTATCTTCATAATAGACATTGAAATGAAGTATAAGAAAGTACAAATAACGTAACAGTACAGGAAGTAAGGTAGTTATATCTAGTAGTAATGTTAGGAGAGATGAACATAAGACAGTCTCAGGCTGCTACGCAAAGCTTCTTCCCACTGGGAGAGACTACCTTCCATTGCTCAACCATTGTTGCTGTGGGACTTCCTAGGGGCAGATTCCTAAGGTTGGAACGCCAGATCACATAGTAGTGTATGCTCAGTTTTATAGAAATTGTCAAGTCATTCTGTCCATGGCTGACACAGTTTACATTCCACTCAACAGTGTGTGAACTTGCATCCTGAGTGGCACTTGTGACTGCTAGGATAATTTAGGTTTTGTTGGTTAAAAAAATCTTTAGCCATTTTAATGGGTATGTAGCATTAATATGTTGTGCTTCTATTTTACAAATCATTAATGACTGATTATACCACAGGTCTTTTACATGTGCTTATTTGCTATCTGTAATGATTTTTGTTGTTGTTGAAGGCCTGTTTACTGTTTTCCCATTTGTTTGATTAGAGGGCTGAGTTTTTAACTTGTGAGGTTTAAAAAAAAAATTCTGGAGTTCAGTACTTCAGAAATTCTTTCTCTGAACTGCAGCTGACATTTCCTGTCAGCCTGTATCTTCTTTTTATTCTCTCAGCATCTTCTGCAGAGCCAAAGGCTTAAGTTTTGTTTAAATCTGTTTTTTCTGCCTCTCCTTTTATGTATCAGAACTTCGGAATTCTGTTAAAGAATTCTTTGTTTAACCAGAGCCCAGAAAGATTTTTTCTTTTGTTTCAAGATTTTTATAATTTCTTGTTTTAGATATAAGCCTATGGTTATTTTGAGTTATTTTTGTGTAAGTTATAATGTATAGGTCATTGTTGATTTTTTTTTCAAGTTTATTTTACATGTATGGGTGTTTTTCTTGCATGTATATCCTGTGTGTATGCAATATCTGAGGAGGCCAGAAGAGGGCATCGGATTCTATGAAACTAGCATTGCAGATGATTGTCAGCTCCTCTCTGGGTGCTGCAACTCAAACACAGGCCTCTGCAAGAGCAGTAAGTTCTCCTAACTACTGAGCCATTTTTTCAACCACCTCATGCTTTTTGCATATAAGAAGCCAGTTGTTCTGACTTGACTTGTGTCAAATCTGTCATTTGTCTGTTGCGTTATGAATAGTCATTTGAGCATATTTGTTTGCCTCTTCTTCTGTTCTACATCTCTTGAAATATAGCCTTTGTCAATCACCATACCATCTTGATCACTGTAGCTTTATGGTAAGTAAGGAAATGTCTTTGGATGAGCTTTTTAATTTTAAGAAACATTCAAGCTATTGAGCTACTTGTTTTGAGATATTCTAGTTTTGGTTTTACCTTTGTTTAGAATTTGTCTCTGCCTACAGAGATGTCTGAGAAAGCGATAGATTGACACCTTAATCGTACTGATAGTTCCAGGTCCTGAAACAGGATATTATTTTCATTAAAAAAAAGTTCTCTTACTTTTTTCACCAGATTTTTGTAAGTGTTGGTATTTAGTTTTTGCATAGTTTGTATATTTATTTTTATGGCACCATCTTAAATGTTAATACAAGTTTTAGTTTTAGTTGTTCAATGCTTGTATATAAAAATTAGGTCTGTGTTTACATTTTCAGATTTATTCCTGCAATTTTGCTAAACTCTCGTATTCTGGAAGTTCTGGGGCCTAGCTCTTTTATGGATACTTTGGGGTTTCTTTATTGAAAATTGTGTTTTCTGTACACTGGAACAGTTTTATTCCTTTTCCTTTTACTTGTTTTCCTTTCTGTTTTTCTATCTTTCTCCTTCTTTCTTTCCCACTATCCCCCTCCTTTATGTGTTATTCTCTCTCTCTCTCTCTCTCTCTCTCTCTCTCTCTCTCCTGGTTTTTCAAGACAGGGTTTCTCTGTGTAGTCTTGGCTGTCCTGGAACTCACTATAGACCAGGCTGGCCTCAAACTCACAGAGATCTTTCTGCTTCTGCCTCCTGAGTGCTGGGATTAAAGGCACGTGCCATCTTATCCAGCTTCTTTTAACCGTGTTGTCTGGTCTAGGATTTCTTACATAGAACTTGTAACAATTGTAAGAAGAGCCATTAGTGCTTTTTCGTCCAGCTTATACATTAATATTATCCTTTGTCATGAAATACAAATCATGTAACTGCTAAATTTGTTAATTTCTTTTCCCATTTCTGATAAGGGCATGCCAGTTTTTCCTCGGTGTTAATGTTGTAGATTATAGTGTTTGATATTTAGGTGTTGAGCTAGCCAGCCTTACCTCCTTGATTTATGTTCCAGTTGTTCATTTAGTGATATTTTATTTGTATCTGGATTTAATTTCTAATGTTGTGTTGAAAGCTTTTTATCCGTGTTCCTAAGGGTCTTGTGTTTGTGATCCTCTTGCTCTCAGGTTGCTGGGTATTAGAGTCCTACGACCTCAGACACTATACCTTGGTTTTTCTTTGTAAAAAATTATTGCATAGGCCTTGTCATTTAACTAATTACCTGGTACTTGCTTGACTAGCTATAACTAGTCAAAGTCTAGCTCCATGAAGGAAAGATGTTTATATGCATAGTATTCATACAAAGCTTCTAGGGAGGCTGGTCAGTGCTCAGAGAAGGCTCATAGCCCATTAGCGTGGTGAACATGTCAGATGCAGACTGCAGCCAGGCTCTTCTAAGACATGTCAGGTTCACAAGGTAGACTCTAAAACACAGCATCCGTCTTCCTAAGGATTTACAGTTTGGTGTGCTTTCAGGAAGTGACTTAAAATATATCCAGGGTTATATTCATATATTTAGAATGTATCCTATTAATAGCCTTTTGGCTTCTGTAGGGTCTTTTATAGTAACTCTTGTTGCTGACTAGAGAAATATCAGTTTTGTTAATCTTTAAAAAGAAATGGTTTCTGGTCTCATTGAGTTTGTTTTTCCTTATTTAGATTTTCATTAATTTCTGTCCTTTATTGTTTTGATTGATTTAGATTTACCTCGTTCACTTTAAGTAGGCAACTTAAATTCCTCATTTACCCTTTCTAATATGTGCAGTTTATTTACAGTTTTTCTCTTAGCACTACTCTGTGGATATACACCAAATACTGATATGTTTTGTTTACATTTTCACTTACATAAGTTTCTTTTGTAAGATTTCTATTTCTTTATATGTATTTACATTTGTTTTATGATCTGAAATATGTTCAATCTTGGTAAATTTTTATGAGCTCTTGAAAAGATTATGGAACTAGCTCTGGTAGACCAGGTTGGTCATGGCCTTACAGAGATCTGTCTGCCTCTGCCTCCCAAGTGCTGGAATTAAAGGCGTGCGCCACCACTGTCCAGCTATAAGTATCTTTTATAATCCAAGTGTTTGTTATAATTATCTGTTCTTAGATAGTCTTGCTATCTAAGTTTTTCTCTTAGATTATACTTGTAAATGAAGGTATTTTTTTTCCCATTTTTGTTTTAAGATGTTTTAGAATTAACTAGAAATTGAGCTTGTTGCTGAATTCTTATTTTAGAATGTGGTTGTAGTAAGATTATGCCACTGGACCGTAGTATCCAGGAAGGTCGTAAGAAAAAACCCAGTGTATTCCTGTGAACCATGACCATACTGTAAGTTCTGAGCCTTTATAGTCTCCATCCCAAAGGCTCTTACCTAGTTACCCCCAGATTAAGATTGTTTAGATCACTGATGGCTTTGCTAGATATTTAAGGACATTAGATGTTTTGGGGAGTATGTTTTTTTAAAGTAAATTATACAAAACCCAGTATTTTCATTCTGATGTTTCAAATTTATTTTACATTGACATTAAAATAATCACATTATGATATGCTTAAAATAGACTCTGAATTCAGTGGAGTGTACCAATACATTATTGACATTTTTATTGAATGAAATTTCCTGGAAATGTACATATCATTAAACATACTATAATAAATATTTCTTTGTGGTTCTGATAGTTTATTTCAGATTTTCAGATGGAAATGCCAATATTTGTATAGTAATTTTTAAAGGGAATTAATTTACCTTATTATAAAATAGGCTGTATAATAGTTACCAAACCTGCCTATATTACTTGTCTTCTTTTAGGTCATCCTACCCTTAAAAATGGTTTAAATGCCACTTACATCCTGATGACCAAAGTATAGTGTCAGTTTATCTTTCTTGAACTCTAGACTATTGAATATCGTTACCTACTTGATATATTGTTGACTTCCATTTATAATAGATTAAAACAAGAGTTCTGGTTCCCTCCGTACATTGTTTTTTTCTGTTGTCTTTCAACAGAATATGTGTTATTTAATATCTTATTGGTAAATGTCCTTGTTTTCTTTGTAATTGATATTTACTCTATCCATCTGTGTGTCCATCTATCTATCTTTCCATCCATGTATCATTGGAGAGTTTTTTGGAGACAAGAGTTTTCCTATGTAGCCCAGGCAGGCTTAGATCTTGGATAGCTTGACATTTACTCGCTAAAATTCAAATCTCAACTGCAATTTTAAGATTTGCTTATCAGAGGCAACTGCTCCCTAACACTACTCTCTCTAGACTAACAGTTTTACTTTTGGACATTTCTACTTAGGATTCAGCTTGAGTATATACAAAGAAATTGGATTGCTTAAGTTAAAACGTCAGCTGTATAATAGTCTAGTTGTGTGGCCTGTGGCAGTTTTTTTTAAATCACTCTCGTGAGCCATTTTTTCACTTGCAAAATGTTTCATATGAGTGCTATGAAAATGGAAATAATTAAATATGTTTTAGGAATAGTTTGGTACATGGCAAATATTTTCCATGCTATTACTAATTAAAATATCCATATTCTTTGATTATTTCTTTATGTAATGGCCATTTTTATTTTAAAATAGAAATTAATTGAAAGTAATTCTTTTGTTCAAAGACATCTTATTACTTTTTTTTTCCTAAGAAAAATAAGACCCAAAAGTTCTTGTGTATTTTGATGTCCTAAATTACGCTGTCCTGGCTCCACCTTGGGCAGTCTCAAGAAATTCCTAATTATATTGATAGCTTACTAGCCTACTTAAGATTTATTGCATGTAGTAATCAAATTTCTACTGTCTGCATTTTTAACTTCTTTGTTTATTTAATGTCTACTTCCTAGGATGTAAGTTCGCGGAAACCAGGGATTTTATGTGTTTTTACATGTTGTCTGTAGTGCTTCAAACATGGAGAACGTAAATATTTAACACATGAACGATAAAATGAAACAAATCATTTGATTTCATTTTCTTGACATTATAAACCTGAAAATTCTGGAATTTTCTATTTCTGTTTAAAATAATCATGGTTATTTAGAACTGGAAGAGACGTTTGAGATCATCATTTTTATTCCTCTCTTTAGTGCTAAAGAAAATGAATGAGACTGAGTTAGACATACCCATCACATTCTATGATTGTTCTTTGCTGATGTGGAGTGGGGGCTGACATCCCATTTTGGTGTTCTGCTCTCATAGGAAGTGACAGTCATGTTTCTCCATTTAAACCTGCCTTAATTTATTTTTACATACTGGTCGGACTTGACATAAATATTTTCTTCTGTTAATAGTAAATATCCTTATTGTTTTAAAAAGCATAGAATTGATTATTTTAACTTAAGTTATACTTCTTGTTCTGATAATATGCATTTATATGAAAAAGAACATTACTCAGGTATTTTCCTATCTGCTCATCAGTTTTAATCATTAATTACTGTGTGCTTGATGATAAAATAATTGTAGGAAAAAAATTGCCCATTTGTAAAATATTCCAATGAAGATCTACCTTTTCTCATAGTGCGAGTGTGGTGCCACTGGACTGTTTATATGGGAAGATGGGTGATTGTATTTTATATAGATTGACAGTGGAAGAGCTTAGATTTTGATCAGACTTTCATTTTGGCCTGACACAGCATTTTAAAAAATTAATACTTTTTTTTGAGCTTTGCCCTCACAGCAAAATAGCCCATGCAGTATCAATAGAGTTTAATAGATTTCTAGTATAAATCTTTTTATATTATAGGCTAGTAAGATACTTCTTATTTTGAAAATTAATATGGTGTTTTACTTTTGAGTATATTTCACAAATTGCTTATGTCAAAGACAAACAACAGTTAAGGCTATAAAATCAAAGAACAAAAGTACAGAGAAGAATATTCTTAAGATTGAATTTGGTGAGGATTTCTTAGACCAAAGAAACTTAGACCAAGAAACTAAAGAAAATGTAGACGACCAAAGAAAATGTAGAATACTGAACGTGAGAATTGCCTTTGTATGTGAAGAAATCTTATCAGGAAAGGGAAAGAGTATCCTGCAGAGAAAATATACTTGCCAAACATCTGGGCAAGGATGACTTTAATACCCAGGACACACTTGTGTTTAGAGAACTGCTAAAGCTCCACACTAAAAACAAACCGGGGTGGGGGATGGACATAGGCTTGAATGGATACTTCTTCAAAGAAGATGCAGAAGTGATCACTACAGCTATGAGAAGCTGCCCAGAGAAAAATGCATAAGAAAGCCTCAGTGAAATACCAAGGCTGGGGAGATATCACAGGTAGTCCAGTGAGAAATTGTCTATAAAGACAAGGTGAGCAGCCCCTGCGGTGCTACACCAGAAACTGATGCTGGCATGCACGGTCTGAAGCATGCGTCCCCGTGAGAGCATGAATACTTGCACAGGGGTAGATTGGGGACCTTTGCCCAGTGCTGTAAGAGTTGGGGGGATGAAAATGGCAGCGATGACAGGAGCCTGCTCATTTGAATGGACTTAATGCCATTGAGTTGTACCCTTCAGAACACTAAACACAGTAAAGTTTATGCTGTAAATATTTCCTGCACAAAGAAAGATTGACTTTTACCTGGAAATCAAAATACTTTTCCATAGTAATGGTATTAATTTTTAGCTAAGATTCCCTGGTTAGCCAAAGTGAATACACCTGAAAAAGAAAAAGAGAAGGAGGAATGGGGGAGGAGGAAGAAGAGGATAAATAAAAAGAAATATCTGGAATTGTGTACCTTTATAAGGAAAAGATTAGGTGCTAGTCACAGTTTTTTTGTTCATTATAGTCTTACCAATATTGAAAAAAAATTCTGAATGCTTTTGCTAAAATGAATATAGCTAAAACCAAACAAATTTTTTAAATACTAAAAAATGATGGTGTTGGACTACTTTGTGCCTTCCTAAATATTCATTGCTTTACTTTATTAAGTCAAATTTTAGCATAAACCATCAGTTAAAAAATATATGCAGTACATACACTCATTCCAAAACTTTTAAATATTCAAAAATGAAAAATGGGCAAAATACTGGGAGGGTAGGGGAATGAGCATAAGTCTTGGGGGACGAAGTAGAAATTAGATTAGTATTAAAGTGCATTGTGGTTAAGAAAAAAGCTAACAGTAGTAATAGCAAAATCTGAGGAAAAATAATTTTAAGAAGCTTTAAACAAAATGGTAGTGTGGTATCATATCTGTGTAACATTAGTGTAGGAAGGAATTTGCTAAGTTGGGTTTTGTGCTGTGTGGCAGGCAGCAGTTCTGAGAGGCTCTTGTGTTCCACTCAGGGGATTACTTTGAGAATGCTGTTCTGGACAGGATTCAAATGATGGACGGAAAGTATAAATTTGGAAAAATTAGTAGAGTTCATTCAGAAAAATGATGGTTGAGACAATTTATGAAATTAATTGTTAGGGGTGTAGATAAGGCTTGGTAGGTAGGTTTTAACTCTACCCTCAAACTCATTTGGAATCTGGATATGGTGGCACCTGCCTGTCGCCCCAGCAATCACGAATTTGAGTCTGGGGTTATTGTTGAGTTCAAGGCTGGTCAAACTACATAGCAAATTCCAGGCCCACTTGGTATCCTGTTTGCAGCACATGATCTCTGGTGAGATCAGCTGAAAGCATACGTACCCAGTACCCAGTGGCACTGGATATAGTAAACCATCTGACCACGTGGCCCCTGACTTTCTTGTGTAACCTTGCATTTTGTCCTCAAAGGAGCCTGTCTGTTCTCCATTCTTGCATATTCCTAATTCTATTATCTTTTAATCTGTCCCCCTTTCCTGTTGGTTAGTTTTTGTCTTTTTGTCTGCTGACTCTGCCTTTTTCTTTGCCATCTGTTTTTTACCCTTTGTCTGTATGATGAGGTTTATCTGCTCCAGCTCCTATTCTGTTTTATGGTTGCCTGACTTCTGTCTACCATTGTTGTGGGACCTTACGTTGATTGCTTTTCTCAGCATATGTAGAGGGTATGTATCCAGGCTTTTTAAGTTAGTGCATAATGTAGGTAGGAAACAGTCACGTGTTTGCTAGCCTTATGGGAAGGAAAACTTAAAACAAATTTTCAGATGGATTGTATCATTTTACCACAGTTGATCTGTTTTCTATCAGTTTCTCCACAAAAATGATAATAGTGTTCATGGACTAAAGCAGCATAATGTAGATAGCACAAACATTTAGAAGATGACTCCAATTTTCCTCTGAATATAAAAGCTAATCAAATTATAGATGATTACATTTTCTATTTCTTAGCAGCTACCCTTTATCCTTAATAGTATTTAGACTAGTGTGTGCGAGTTTGGTTCTCAGTAATGTCACTTGAGCCACCCAGCTTTCAGAAGAGAATTTATTCTGAATGTTAGTACTTTAGTGAGCATGAAGATATGTATGTGGAGAATGGGCGCACTTGGCCTTTATGGATAGTTTAAATAGTGCACATTTACTTATTTCTATCATCTGTGCATGCATGAGTGTGCACACACGTGTGCGTGTGTGTGTCTATGAATTGTAGAGGTTAGAAGACAGCTTGTGGAAGTTGGTTCTCCCTTTACACCATGTGGATCCTGGGAAATGAACTTAGGCCTTCGTGTTTGGCTTCACCTCTGAGCCTTCTCCTAGGTGCGTAAGCTCTTTATCTATGGAGCTGTGCATTAGTGCTTATATGGTAGGGTGAGGCCAATTCAATTCAAAATATAGTTCAAGAAACTCCTATATTGTTTCGAAAACAACCAATAAGAAAGTGTGCCTCCTTGCCCCATGGTAATTGGATCTCCTAGAATAATATTTGACAATGTATCTGAAAAACCATTCCCATCAGTCAAGTTTATACCGAAAAATGACTCTTCTAGAACAGTGGTTCTCAAACTTTCTAATGCGGTGTCACTTTGATACAGTTCCTCATGTGGTGACCCCAACCATAATAACTGTTCTGTTGCAACTTCATAACTGTAATTTTACTACTGTTATGAATCATAATGCAATTATCTGATATGTAGGATATTTGATATACAACCCCTGTGAAAGGGTCATTTGACCCCCAAAGGGGTCACAACCCACAGCTCGAGAACTGCTATTCTAGAAGGTAAGCAGAAAAAGATAAACAGCCATTGTGCATTGGAGATCTGGTAAGTTAAATGAGTTCAGTTGTTAATACAACCACCAAAATAATTACAAATATAAAACAATTTCAGAAGCAAGTATATTTTTTCTAAGTTTACTAATTTAGTTTTCAGAACTTGTGGCTCACATCTATCAAAACAATGTAACACAATTCTTTTTTCACTGTTTCTTTCTCAGTTAATTAAGCAAAGTTGATATTATCTAAGAGGAGAAATTATACACACACACACACACACACACACACACACACATACTCCTTATGAGACTGTGTCTGTTTGCTATAGACTATAGAAGGTCTGGCTGGACTAGGTATTTCCAGGTTCTTGGAAACTTCAAAGAATTAAAGAAGCACAGCCCACAGTTGACAAAGCAGCAAGGGACTTTTCTCAAAAACAGGGACTAAGTGCAGAATAGATACTCCGTAAGGGAGCAATAGGCTCTGAGCAAGATTTACCCAAGATTCCCCTTCTTGTACCCCTGGTCTCCTTACAAGGATGAGATGTTTGTTTTCTGTTTGATTGATAAGCCTGGGTTATATAAACCTGTTTACGGTTCGTGTTTCTGATGTTGATCATATGCATGCCCCATCATGTGTAGACATTAGATTGATAAATAGGAACCCAGTTTGCTTATTGTGTATGTATTCCAAACTAGCTCAGGCCAAATCATGGTATGTTCCAGGATTTGTCTGACCTCAAAAGTGGGGTGGAGCTTAATAGGGGGCTGCCAGGGAGCTGAGGCTAGAATATACAGGTGGTTTGTTTAAAGAAGGTCCATGTGTGTTCCTTAAACAGGTGGGATCCCAGGTTTCTAAGCTATCCTTACAGAGTACATTTGGAGCTTGTATAGTTCATGATGGCCCTGAACTAGGCCCAAGTGAACCTCCTGCATCAGGCTTCTGAGTAGTGGGGTACAGGCTCCTACATTAATCTGACTGGTTTCATAAGTGCAATTAGGAGTTTATGTGTGCTGGCACATACATCCCTTTGTCATTAAATCTAAAGTTATTTTTTCTTTATTCTGGTAAACAAGTTTTATTTTTATGTAGCAAAATATATGTATTTAAGTAGTGTCTGCTCAGCAGTGGCTAAAAAACAATTAAAAATGCTTCAACTAACTTAAAATAGGATTTTTCTGAAGCAAAATGTACAGTTTTAATAGTCTCAGTGGAAAGACACCAGTATTTCCTGTTGCTGTATTTGTTCAGAAATCATAGCTATAATATGTAGAATTAGGAGAAGGTAAAGCATCCAGTAGATGAATACAGGAAGCCCTTCACAGTATACTGTAAATGCTCACTAAGCACACGGTCCACTCTGCCTTGGCTGAAGATCACATGTTGAGGTCTTCTGAGGCTGACAGTGTTTAGGCTAACTTTGTTTCTGTCCTATTACCTCCTCACCCCCTGCCTTTGTGTCAGTTGCTAGATAATGTATCGCGGACAGCACCATCGTTGTGGTGATGGGGACAAAAGGTAATAACTTCTTGTGTCCTTTGGGATGGTTTTTGACATGTGGGTTTAAATGAGGTTTTCAGACTTAAGGAAGAAATAGGTTGAGAAGGAAATAAATAATAGTATGTTGAGAAGAAAATATAATAAATTGTATATTTTATTTAAAATATCTCTGTGAAAATGTAGATTTTTGTTTACTTTAAGGTGAGCCATAAGACAAATGTCCAGCATTTTTTCTGCTTTTGTGGGGAAAAAATCCACACGGCTGGCTTTCTTTACCTGTAGCTTCTACTTTGCACATTTGACAAACTGTTGCTCAAATTTTTAGAAAAAAAAGTTAGATCTGTAATGAGTATGGTTTTCCTGTCATTCTCTGACATACAGTTATATAACAGGTATGTTGTAATATGTATTATGAATGATGCTTAAAATAGGAGACTTAAACTGTGCTGGGGTTGTGTATGTGATCTATTCCAATACTGCCTGAGTGTAGATGAGGGACTTGAGTCTTCCTGGATAGTGACAGTGCGACGGTGGGCCTAGGAGCAGCCCATTTCCAGAATGTGATTGTGCTAGTTGAGGGAGGAACATAAATCCAGTCAGTCCATGGCTATCTGTGTAGAAATGGATAGAAACATTTCTAACCTGAATGCCGAATATTATGACATGTAAGAAATTCCATAAAATGCATAGATTAAATGAGGAAGCTATGTTTGACCTGGTTCTTTTGTCTTTATTAGCAAAGAACATAAAAGTCTTTCTTTATATTTCTTTACATTATTGATTATATAAGAGCATTTAGCAAAAAGCTACACAACTGTCACATATATGTTAAGGGCCTAGGTTGGTCCTATGCAGACTCCCTGGTTGTTGGTTCAGATTCTGTTTTCCTATGAGCCAGGTTAGTTGTTTCTGTGGGTTTTCTTGTGATATCCTTGAACCCTCTGAGTCCTACAATCCTTCCTCCCTGTCTTCTGCAAGATTCCCTGAGCTTGATCTAATGTTTGCCTGTCTAATCTCTACATCTGTTTTCATCAGTTACTGGATTAAGGCTCTCTGATAACAGTTGGGGTAGCCACCAATCTGATCACAGGAGAAGGCCAGTTCAGGCTGTATATCTATGTTTCTATGAGTCTTAGCTGAGGTTATCCTTGTAAATTAATTGTGTCTCTATTTATTATTTTGCCAAATTGTAATACACCAAGATTTATTTGGTCTTTGTCATCTGTTGGTAGTTAGATGCAATACAATGCAATGTCTTCATACTATTTTTTTTAAATAGTAAGTTCTGTGTGTGGAATGTTCCATAACCATATAGTGTAGATTCCTTTAATGTGTCATAGTTTGTTCTGAGCCAGCCATGAAGAGCTATAGGTCCTGTACTGCTCCAGTTGAGAGAATCTTCTCTCCTATGGGGTGGACTTACTACTATGTGGGTCATGACAGCACCTTTAAGTGAGTTCTGCAACTGAAACAGGAAAACCTCAAGTAGTGAATGGCAGGAATAATGTTGATTAGTCAAGTGACACTAAATTACATTTAAATCTGAGGGAAATGTTAATCGTGATAAATTACATCAACAAATAGCAATAAAACATGTAAATATGAGATGAATATAATATATATCAAAACAAGGTATGTGACAATACCATATCAAACAAAGTAATTTGAAAACTCCATGAAAGGCAGTACCTTTTAAGTTAGAATTTACTCACAGGATTGAAAAATCACACACAATTTCTAGGCACACACAATGTAAATACATCATTAAAATTAATCAACATTAATGTTGTAGATTAAGAAATTTAAAATAAAATAGAAATTTAGAACTTTATAAGGCTTAAAAGTAGAATCCCAAATTTGAGTATATTCGTGTATTTATAATAATTACATCATGTAATTTGATAATTATAACAATGTATCTTTGAAGTTAAATTTAATAAGGATAACACCAATAGACATGTTATGGTGGAAGGGGCAAAGTCCAGAAGGTTTCAGTACTAAACAAAGGACTGCAGGAAACTAGAAATGATGAGGGTAGGAGAAATTGTCATCTGTGGGGAAGAACACAAGTACCCCTTGTATCCAATACCAAGCCATCAGCTCTAAAAACATACATATGAATAACATTATATGAACTGGACAGGATGTATTTATATATTTGGGAGCTCGCGCATGTACACACACACACACACACACACTCAGAGGTAACAACAATGAAAGAAAATGAGGGCATGAATTTGAAAGACAGCAAGGGGGAAGAAGATTTAGAGGGAGGAAAAAGGAAGATGAGATGATATAATTATAACATCACAAAAGTATTTAATAAAAATCTGAAAGTATATATTTAAAGTTGCCCAGAATTTGATGTACCTTGCAGCCTCACTTTTCTTTATCTTTCTCTATATATTTTATATAAGAAGGTGATGTCCTAGTTTGCTTTCTGTAGCTGTGATAAAACAGACTAAAAGTCACTTGGAAAAGGCAAAGGCTTATTTGGCATATAGGTTAGTCTTGCCATTAAGAGAAGCCAACGGGGAACTGTAGCAGAAACAACACAGGAATGCAGCTTAAGCACCTGGGTCCCCTGGCTTGCTCAACTTTCTTAAACAACCCAGGCTTGCTTGCCCAGGGATGGTACTGCCTATAATGGGCCTGTCCCTCCTACATCAATTAACAATTGAAAAAAATGCCGCACAGGTTAGTCTGCTGAAGGAAACTAGGATCAATTAAGGAAATACATCAAATTGAAGTGTGATTTGTATATGTGTGATATAAACAGTGTAAACTCTAGAGACTTTGGAGGTTCAGCTAATAAATTAGGGGCTACTTATTTAGGCATTGTTTTAATTTTAGGAATTTGATAGAAATTAAAATTTAGGAAGATTTGCCTTATTGAGCTTTTATATCATCCAGTCTTTCTTTTAGTTACTTTTTAAAAATTAAACTCGTTATTTTGAGTCTATATAGTAGACTCGAGTATGGTTATAAGAAATAATTCAGAGAGATTCTAGAGATTCTGTGTGTCCATTCTCCAGCCCCCCTCGTCAGAACAGTATATAGAACTACTGTACGCTGATGCAATCTTGGATGCATACTGGGTAAAGATCATTAGTCAAGATTGTTGGTAGTTGCTGTTGTGTGGATACTCTTCATTTTGATTATACCTAGAGCCGTGTATCTGCTGCTGTGGTTCAGATCAAGGCCCGCTCCTTGTTCCTAGATCCTTTCTTTTCTTTTCTGGTCTCAACTCACTCTGCTGTAGCATATCTCCTCTCCCCTGATCTCTTTAGAGCCACTAATTTTCTGAAGTCCAAAAGTCATAGAAATAGCCTCTTTTTCATTCTTAATGTTTGTGACTTTTTTGTTGTTGTTGTTGTTTTTTGTTTGTTTTGTTTTTTACTCTTTTTGGCCAGTATTAAAATTTTTTAATTTTTTTTCTGTGTGTTCTTGTATTTTCAGATTTGTATCTTCTTATCCTTCTTGACTCTCTGTATTTATTTGTTCCTTTACCCCAGTTCTGTGAGATGATTTATGTTAAAGGTTTATTTTTATTTCTCTGTGTATTTCTGTATGTATGGCACGTGTGTGTGGAGGCTAGAAGAGGCCATTGGATCCACTGGAGATGGGATTACAGTCAGCTGTGAGCCTCCTGACATGAAAAATAAACCCAGGTCTTCTACAAGAGCCCTAAGTGCTCTTAAACCCTGAGCATCTCTCCAGCCCATGACCATTATTCGAAACATTTTTCTTTGTGCTCTCAGCTTTGACTGTGCAATTTCCTAACATGTACTTACTTGAAAAGTTATATTTTAATTGTAATTCAGTTTTATGCATTTTTAGAATTTCTTCATAATTTTCTCTTTACCCCCTGAAGTATATATAGAATTATCCTGTTTAATTTTCATGTGTTCAGGTTTTTTTTTTATTTTCTCTTTTATCGTTTCTAGTTTGATTCCATTATGAATAAATAGGTGACTGGTTAAATTTCACTCATTTTAATTTACTGAAAATTTGTCTTTAGCCCAGGTTGTATATTAGGGAGCCTCCTGCAAACATTGCTACTGGGTGAAGTATTCATTATGTTTCAATTGGACTCTCTTGGTATATGTTTAGAGTTCCTAGGTTCTTGATGACTTTCTGAGTTGCCCTCTAGCACTTACTGAGAAAGGGCTGTTAGAATCTCTGGTAGCTTTAAGTATTGGAGACTCTGGTGTTGGTTAGCATCTATAGAATTTTTCTGTTTTCCTAGTGAACAAAGGTATTGTACTTAATACCTTTCTTTGTGTCTAGTTCTTAGCTCTGAAATATAAATTATTTGCCTTAATATTGCTATTCTGTTTTTTATATATTGGTATTTTCATGTTCTATATTTTCTTTGCTTTTGCTTTCAGTGCCCACATACCTCTCTTTCTTTCTTCAGGGGAGTTTTATTAGAAGAAATTCCAGCAATAATATATTGTAGAGTGGGGATGCATTAGCTACATCCATGTTTATGGAGTTGGTGTGTTATTTTGATGCATATAGATACTATCAAATACAGAATCTGGGCAATTAGTATATTTTATTATCTTAGACATCTGTTTCACAAAGGATTATTTTTAGGTACATTGCCCAACCCTGTCCATTTAAATGATATTTGAATTTCCACTAAGATGTTATAGATTTTTCTCACTTAATTTTTTTCTGTGTACTTTTCCTGTCTTTTATTCCTTTCCTTCCATACTTTAATGTTTTTTTCTCTTTTAATTTACAGTAGGATTTAATGCATATTTTATAGTTAAGTATATTTGTTGCTTTGGAAATTACCTTATGCATAAGTGACTAAAGTTTCTGATGTCAGCATTTTAATTCTTCAGATGAAGCCCTACACTCTTATTTCTACTTGGGTTACCTTAACTTACTTTCTCTTAAATGTTATCGTCATCATTAGTTTTATTCATTCATTCATTTATTTATTTGTTTATTTGTTTATTTATTGTAGATTTTGTTTTGGTTGTCAGACATGACTTTAAATCATGGAAGAATGACATTATATAGCATTTAGCCAGCATTTCACTGTTTTGGGTTTTGTGGATAAATGATTCTAAGGTACTTTCCCCCCAACTTTCTCAACCTTTCTACAGCATTTCTAAAGTACAAATTTCTCAATTCATTTAAAAATATGAGATAGGACAAAAATACTCAAATAACTGTGCTGTATAGCCAGGACATTTCTGTCTCAGCAGTTTTAAGTACATTCTAGAGCTCTAATATAAATGAATATCTTGTTCTTTGTGGTGATGAGTGACATGTTGATTTGCCATCAAACCCTGAAGAACAAAACAAATACCATTTCAGATGTATAGTCCACGGTAGCAATGCTTTAAAACCGTTAGTTGTATTTTTTCAACCCTTAAGCAGCTAAGGGCTAAAACATTTTAAAAATCACAATATAATTAATCTTTATATTCATATTTATTAAATTCAGTATGCATAGGGGAGATGCTCATGTGCATTTGCTGTGGCATATATGGAGAGATGAGAGGGCACACTGCAGGAGTCAGTTCTCCTGGCATAGGAGCTCAGACTGTCAGTTGACAGCAGGCCGCTCACTGATGCCAGTTAGTACACTGTCTTTAGTTTGTTTGGGATGTCAGAAAGCAAACAAATATTTTTTTTTCATTTTTCTTAGGATTTTGAGAGTGTCTCATTATGTAGCACACCTGGTCTCCAGTTGTTATCTTTCATCCACATCTCAACTGCTGAGGCTATAGGCACAGTAAAGAGTCCATGTAAATGTTATTACCTCGCAAGATGTTGGGGTTGTTTGCGCTCTCAATACTTGAATTCTCTACTTTGTTTTATGGACTGGCACTTCATATCTAATAACTACCTTTCATGTCCTCATAAGTGTGTTTTTCCTGAATATTCGTGAGTGGTGGGTTGGAACCATCTCGTTTTAAGATAATCAATCCTCTATGATCCATATTCTCATAGAATGTCACACAGCATATTTTCAGTGTTTTACCTCAATAGAGTTAATCATTAGACAGAAATTCCTTCACCCTCTTCCACATTTCTTGGTGTTAGAATTGATTTCCTTTTCCCTGATTTTACTGTCTTTAGTTTTTACTGCTGTCAATCACATGACTTTCCTATTTGCCATAATTTATTCTTTTGCTTAAGTTTTAGATAATTTTCCCCAGTTACTTTTCTCTCTTTTCTAACTGCATGAATTGGGCATGTGTGTGGTCACATTTAAGCTTTTTCCTAAGGTGCTTTAGAGAACTGCTTTCTCTCTTCCGAATGAGCTGTTCTGAACTTGGGTGGTCACTGCCCCTTTGATACTGTGTTCTGTGCTATGCTTGCTCATTTATACATTGCTTTATTGTTTTAATCTCTTCCTGGAGTTAATTGCTTTCAATATGTTAACTTTTTTTATTTCACAACCTTGGAATTATTTTGAATGCTAATGACATTATTGGCATGGCTGTTTACATTTAAGCAGTAGCTTATGCAAACTGAAATGCATTGTGGGAGCTTTGAAATATTCTTTTTTAGCACCAACTTTCAAAGTTCCACATAGTGTATTGCGTCTCAGAGGAGAATTTAATAAATCTTCTGTGAAACATAGGGAATCAGTGATTATGTCTATTGTCCTAATTCTAATTTTCCTTTTTTTTTAAAGGATTTATTTTCATTTTATGTGTTTGAGTGTTTTCCCTGCATGTATGTCTGTGCATCTTGTGCGTGTCTGTGCCCTCCAAGACCAGAGGTTGTGAGCTGCTACGTGGGTGCTGAGAACTGAGTCTGGATCCTTTTGTAAGAACAGCAAGTACTCTTAACTTCTGAGCCCCCTCTCCAACTCCTACATTTTCTCTTTTATGATTAAGGCTAAAAATATCAGACATTTATACTGTTACATACTTTAGAAAATCCTGCCAACACTCCATCGACTTTCTTGTTTTTAATAACTTGGTTCAAGGTAGTCATAGACTTCAGTTCTCTAAGTGAAACCAGAGTTTTCGTGGGGTGGACATTTAGAATTGTAACTAATTGTTTTAGTGTGTGTCTTTATCTACTGTGTGTATGCATGTGTATGTGTGTGTGTCCATATGCTCCTGTGTGAGGGTGAGTCCAGAGACTGACATTGGGCGTCTTCTATTGCTGTCTATCTTATTTTGTTGAGACAGATTGTCCTACTGAACCAGGAAGTTGCCAATTTATCTAGATTTGATTATCCAACAAGCCTCAGGGATCCTCATGTCTCTGCTTCCCGACTGTGATATACAAGCACAGGTCATCACACCTGGCTTTGTTTTCTTTGTGAACTGTGGGAGCTGGGACTGGGGATTGGACTCGGGTCCTCACGACTGCTTGTGCATTCATCACTATTGACTGAGTTGCCACCTCAGTCCCACTATCAGAGAGTTCAGTGACTATTCTATTCCTACTCATTAAGAATGGCTATGAATGTTTGTTTCTCTGGCAATGTGCCAATATTAGTATAGTAAGTGGATTTTTATATATTAACAGAGTTAATCCTTTGTGTTTGTTGTACTCTTTGTCTAATAGCCACCTTAGTTGAACACCAGAATGCTTGTGTTCCGATCTGTATTTGACAAGTGGATCTGACTTTTCATTCAGTGCAATGTGCTGAGATTCTCAAGCTAAGGAAACATGAGAGCACTGAGGCAAAATGCAGAAAAATCAAGGGGAGGAAAAACTCAGAAAGCTTAGCAGTGGATCCAAGCCAGAGGCCTATGCATATACATATACCTCCAAGGTGAGTGTCTGACCTGAGACCACGGAAAGAGCAAGTTCCAGGAAAAGGGACACCTTGTAGTGGAGCCATAATTATGATCTGATTTCAGCTCAAAGAACACAACTAGCCTGCCTGCCTGAAAATTTACACAAGAAATGCGAGAAAGAAACATGAACTGTGCAAAACAGAGCATGATTTTAAGTCATCAGTGGAGTAGAAGGCATGAGTATGTTAAATCTTGCTACTAGAATGTTAGCTTAAGGATAGCTGGATAAATATAGACCATAATCATTGTCATCATTTGTTTTGGGCTGTAAGGTCATTTTGTGGTTCAGATACAGGCAACTTAGATGTACCTAAGGGACAAAATAGTAATCTTTTATGTGCATATTGAACCTGGAACTTGCTGATTGGCTAGACTGTGTGGTCCCATCTCCCCAGTACTGGGATTGCAGGTGTGTACTGCCACACCTGCATGTTTACCTTGGGGCTGGGGATCTTTGGATCTCAGATCCTCATGCTTGCATGGCAAGGACTCCACCAGCTGAGTCCTCTCTTTAGCACCCAGGCTTTGAATCCTGATGAAGAGGGAATGGTGTGTGTCTTTCAAAGAATTGATGGTAGAAACTCCATTTGTGTTGCCATCATGATTGGAGGAGGTGACATGAAAAGCCCTGTGAATTGGATGAGTGAGGACGTGGATAAGTCACTAAAGCAGGTTTTCAGGCACACACTCAATGTGGTGTGTGTTTGTCCTGTCTGTGTATTCTCACAGCTTCACTGAAGTACTCAGAATGAGGGCAGATAACTAGGACCTTGCTGTATTCATTGCATAAGAGCTATAGAATGTTAAGAAGTGAAAGTTTAAGTTTTAGAAAAATTAGCATTTTTTAGCCCTAAGTGTGCATGCTTACAACTTTTCAATTTATTCTTGTTTTCAGTGGCAGCTATTTATGTTGGAAGATTTCTAGCTCTTTTGAGTTTTCCCTCTTTGCACAAAAGGGTGAACATAACAGTACATTTAATACACAGTTCCTCATAGAATGATCAGTGAAAATGAACTTCACTGGGGTGGGCCAGTTCAGGGGACAGTGTATCGAAGGACATGGCTCAGCTGAGGCTCATCCATTTTTCTCTGTGCTCTTGAATTTGCACCTGATAGCAAGCTATAACAGTCATCTTGGAATCACAGACCTTAAAATATTACCAAGACCTATCAAATGAAATACCTTACTATTTCTCCACTCCTCACCGTACTCTTCAATGTGTCAACCAGAGAAACTTCAGAAATCCTAGTGACATTCCTTTACTCCAGTTTAGCACTCCTTGTTATTAGAGTAAAAGCCATGTGTTTCATGATGGACTGATGACCTGTTTTCTGATGTTTGTTCCTAGTGCTGGCAGCCTCACTCTTAATTGTCAGCTATAGCTGTACTAAGAAATACTTTAACTGAACTGCCTTAAGGCCATTCTGCAGTTTAAACTCTTTGGAATCTTTCCTTGGAGACTCATGTACTCCTTCATGCCCTTACCTCCTTCACAGCTTTGCTTCATGATAATGCCATCATTGAAGGCCTCACTAGTCACCACATTTGAAATGGCACCCATCCCTCTTACTAGTACTACACTTCCTATCTAACATTGTATGTTTAAGTTCCATGTTTGACTATTCACAGTAACTCATCAGTCTGGCCTGTTAAGACAGACTCTTCTCAGCTCATGCCAGGGTCTCGGCAAACATTTATTAAATGAGTGCATCTTGAACAAACAGAAACACAAATAGCTAAAAGTCAATATAATGGAATATCAATTATACTCTATCACATTTTTATGAAGAATCCTGTTTTATAATTGTTGTACTAAAATGGCCCCTGTGAAGACAACTGTACTTTTAGAAAAAGGTGAGAGAGACATAAATTACCACCAGCACTACCAGCAGCGCCACTACTGACGGTGTCATATTGAATACGCTGCTTACTGTTCTTCTGTAAAATGCATATCGTAGGTGCCACCCCCATAATGGACATACAAACTATAGAAATGTGGGAAGAACTAAAAACACATTCCTATAGCTTAAGTTTTCAAAACTGTCTAGTGAGCCTTCATTCTTGTCTGCAATTTCAGGTTGTGTAGAGAGGAGTGGAAAGAGGCTAGCACATGGTGCTGCAGTGAATGTATGCTTTGGGGAAATTGATGGGCTCGATCAAAGAGAGCAGGGGGCTAATATTTTGAATCTACGGTTTGCACAAGTTCTAGAGCAGTGGTCCTCACCCTTTCTAATGCTGCGACCCTTTCATACAGCTCCTCATGTTGTGGTGACCCCAGCCATAAAGTTATTTTCATTGCTACTTCTTAACTGTAATTTTCTTACTGTTATGGATCATAATGTAAATATCTGATATGTGACCCCAAATGGGTCACAACTCACAGGTTGAGAACCCTTCTTCTAGAGGAATATTTTGTTTTTTAAACAAGTGAGGGAATTTTGTTTTGTTAGGCTAAAATCCCTCACCATTTTTTTTATTGGTGAAATGACAAGACTGAGAAATATGAATCCAGCATGCATGTATTTCAAGAAGGAGTTACTGGAACCAAACGAACTGCTTTAAGAAGCTGCTGATTAATTCCAGGAACAAAACGAATCCATCTATTTAAGCTGGCAGCAGTGCAAACAGACACAAGGGAGGAAGAGAAAAGCAGCAGCGCCCATGACTGACTGGATGTGGAGAACAGGGAATGGCACGGCAGTGCTTTGAGATCAGCGTGGGTGGCTGGGGTACCACTGGGTGTTAGCAGTGCTAGCAACAGAGAGATGATCTAAGTATGGAGAGAGTCCATCTTGGTCTGGAAATTATCCAGCATAGAGGCTTTCAAACTCTCCTTTCTCTCCTCAGTGGAGTGCTGTATGAGAGTCAATATGTAAAAACCCCGAGTGTGAAGTGTGAAGCTAATTTGGTTGAAGCAAAGATGGAGGTGATATGTGGTAGGAGTGTCAGCAGAAATCAGGGTCATGTGTGTGTCCAGAGTGTCATCTGAGTGCCTGTAACCAGGGTCTTCATATCTTCTGTTTTCTTGTTGTAGCAGTTAGTAAATATTTATTCTTTTAGACTTTTGTTTCGAGTTTCTGGATTAGTAGAATGTAAGAGAGACAAAATTCCTTCCCATTGGAACTTAGAGTTTATTAAAGAAAGCCACAGTTTGAAATAAAGTCAAAAATGAAATCATTGTAATATCCCCATCCTATGAAAGCCCTGTGATAGAGAACTGTTGCAGAGGGATGGTCAAGGACATCTTTCGGAAAGTTGTCATTGAGCTCAGAGGGAGAGAATGGAGAAGAGGAGGGAGAGAAGCGAAGAGGACAGGCACCGCGAGGGAAGAGGAGGCTGAAACAGTGGGGTTGAGGTTTACTAGGTTTGGGTGTCTAGCTCCTTCGTGTCCTTTCCCATGTTGTCTTCACATTCTAGATTATCTTCACACCTATTCCACCTATTCGTATTATCTCGTGTTCTTTTTGACCTGTGTTTCAATTAATTTTGAAATCGTTCTCCAAACCACCAGACAAGACATCCTTTGTGGAGTCTACCATCAGCAGGACCTTATTGTTGTGTGTGATACGCTTTGTAATTTGTATGTTGTACCTATATTCATAAACTGTGAGATTTCTCCAATTTGTATTGTATTTTCCTTTGAAGTGATAAATATGTATACCTGAAAACCAGAGTAAAAGAAGAAAACATCACCTACTCTGTTAATTTTCTATGAATGAAGATTTCTGGCTCCATCTTAGTCCTCGTCCTGCATTTAATGGCAAGGCTACTTCTTGGTAGGAGTTTTTTTTTTTTTTTTTTTTGAGGAGTTGTGATATTGTACATTTTTATGGTGTTAACTATTAAGGAAAGTTTATGAATAAAATTATTTAGGCAGTCTTTCTAAATGGGACATTTGACTGTTCAGTACAAAAACGACATTGAGTAAAACCAATCTGATTACGTTTCCATTAACTTTATTAATGGTTTGAATTTTCTGTCAGATAAATAGAAGATTAAAGTTGTGTTATCAATATCAGCTTTTTAAATATTCTACTAGGAAGTATGAAGGCCCTTTTTGTTTTCTCTACATTTTTAATCCTTTTATTATTTTTAAAATAATTAACTTGAATTTTTTAAATTTATTTCATAGTTATCTGTAATCTTAATAGGTATTTGCATTCTTTTATATAAAGTTCAAGAAATTCATCATCACCCATTATAGAGCGATTTGATATATCATGACAATAGCATATGATTGGTTTTACTTTTTTTTTACTTTAATTGATTAATTAATTTTGATTTTTTTGATTTTTTTTTTTTGAGACAGGGCTTCTCTATAGCTTTGGAGCCTGTCCTCACTCACTCACTTTGTAGACCAGGCTATCCTCGACTTCAGAGATCTGCCTACCTCTGTCTCCTGAGTGCTGGGATTAAAGGTTTGCACCACTACCACTGAGCCTCATTTTTAATTTCTAATTATTGTGTTGGTCTAAAAAAGGAGGAAAATTAGAAACTGTTAGCACTGATTTTTGACAGTCTTGTAAATTTCATCCTCATTTGGGAGGAGGCATAATCAAATTTGTAACTGAAAATTAAGTCACCTTGATATTAAAATAGGAGAATATATGGCTTATATCATTCTAGGAAGTTGCATGAAGGGAAATTGAAGGCAAGTGAAATTATGAAAGCCTGAAAAGTCTCTGATGGAAACTGTTGATTAGGGCCATACCACCACTTTTTCATAGGTAACGCAATTTGAAAATTTGAACAGCATTTTTAGTTTAACTAATTGTAATTGGAAGCAAAATAAAGTGATAATATTTTGCAAAGTAAGTAAAAGGCTTAAGGACACAACTGTTTTTGTTGGAGCAGACATGAAGGCATATTATTTTAAAGGAAATCGAGGTCTGTAGCTATCTGTTTGGGAATGTCTTTTAGTTACAGTGGTGTCCACAAAAGTTAGATCTGAGTGAAGTTCTGGCTAGCAGGTCCCTCTGTCCTTCTCTGTACTTGGTAGACTGAGAAACATCATGTGTCCAATATATTTGTTCTACTGCAGTCCGTCCTGGGCAGCTGACATCCTTTGAAATTAGCTCCATTATCTTTTTTACTTTCATCTAGCTATTTTAACATTTATACAAATGTTAATTTATTGTTTAGAGGGGAACATGGAGTAACTAACTCTCATTATAGATAATCACATTCTATTGGTGGTTGTGACTTCCCGTATTTATCCAAATAGGAAACATTATTCATTGAGAAAGATATAAATCACTTTTTCTTACTGAAACAACAAACCAGCAATTTAAATGAATGGCTCATATTTCAGTTGCTGAATGAGAATATTTTTATTTGCCAATTCTTATAGCTAGCTGTAGATTTCTGTTTTGATTTTAATGCAGAAGACAGTTACAGGATAACTTTTAGTTCACAGTAAAGTGTAATGTATGATTATGTTATCCGTGTTATTATCCACTCAATTTAAGTATGAAAATTTCAGTAAATTAAGATAAGAATTATTGTAGATACATATTTTCTTATATACGAGTTACTTATCAGAACAACCATTTTATCTTTGATTTTAACAAGTTTGGTTAGATTGAAATCTTCATCTTTTCATAAGACTCTGTACTTGTCTGAATATTTAAACATGATTATTTAAGACTAATAGGTCACCATTGCATTTTGTTATTTCTAATGTAGGTTGTAAAAGTACAGAACGAGCATTTATTACATCTATATTACTTTTGTTTAAGGCTTGAGGGTAGTCAGCTCAAATAAGAAAGTGTCACATATTTGGCTAAGAATACCAGAGAAACCTACATTTTGTCTTCCTAGTTTTAAAGATTCCTGTATTGCTGTGATGTGTGTAAAGGGAGACAGGCCCTTTAAGCATGGGCCTCTTGAAGCCTGCTGCCTACTGCTGTGTGCCCTGTGCTGCTGCTCAGTTCTTTAACTCTTCTGCCTCCCACCCCCATTAAGTGAAGCATGTTTGATTGCTAGATGTGTTCTCATAGCACATTCCTGGTATGTTCCCTTAGGATGTATGTGAGATAGCTGTACTTTACACATAAGTACATGATTTTAGGTTATATGATATTATATGCTATAGCTGTTTTACTAGACATTTTGGTTGTGAGTTAACTTTTCATTGATGCATTAATTCTTACTTTCAAGTAACATTGCAATTTTAATGTTTGTTTAATATTACTAACATCTTAGAAATATTTAAAATATATGTGAGCATTTAATGACCAAACCTTGTACAATGCCACTGAGGAATTTCTAAATGTGTATTGTATGGAGGGATCCTGATATCAATAATCTGGTACTTACCATATCCTCATATTTTGGCTTTATTAACTATTTGCTGGCTCCCATAAGTGATGTTGTACAAATGTTTACATTTATGATCCATTGTAATTTTAAAAATTATAAATGTTTTATTTTCTCTAGTTTGGCTTTTTATTTTAGTCTCAGATTTCATTGACAAAGGTTACAACATTGGCTGCGGTGCCTTTCCTGCACACATTTATATCGGTAGATGGACGCTAGCTTATGGCATTTCAGACTCAAAGTAACTGACTTTCCTTGGAACAGAAAAATTGTTTTCAGTTAAGCCACAGACTCCCATAAATAAGACTCTGGTCTTAAAGAAACACAGCATTTAACTAATTTTTGAGATAGTCAGAGTTTAAAGTCATGCAGTGCAAAATGGGAAACAATTTCTGAATTGTGAATGCTTCTGGTACTGCTGACAAACAGAACACAGGGCTTTGAGGATTAAAGACAGAAAGACACCCACAACAAAATAGGAGCTGCTACAGGGTTAGCAGTGGTCTGAAGTAATAATGTCAAAGAGATGCTGCTGGGAGCTCCTGCAGAGTCACCATCTCACTGCTGAATTACCTGCCTGGCCGATCTTCAGCCCTCACAAGGCTTTGCGGCCTCCCCATGATAGAAGAGAAGGAGTCTACTGGTGTTCCTGTTCCTTTTGATAGATTTTTGCTCCCAAAGAAGTGACTTTTTTTTTTTTAACGACAAAAAGCTCAGGAAACAATCTAAATGTGGAAAATAATTTTTTTCAAAAAATTAATGTGTAAGTGACCATGGAAGTCATAATTGCTCATTCCTCAGGTAACCAGACAGAAGGTCTCAAATTACAATATTTGTATATGATTAAGTTCTAAATGGTATAAAAATAGTTAAAAATGAAGGTAATTTTTTGGGGAGAGTGCAAGAAAATCAAACTTACTATATTTGAAATAACTATTAATCATGTGTATATATTTAATCCAGTTAAACAAGAACATTTAAGAATTATTTTAAAATAAATGTAGGTCATTTCATTTTAATAAATTTTCCATTTCTGATTTAAAGGAGCTTGTCTTCAAACATCTCAGCATCCTTCTTAAGTAGTAGTATGATGTAATTACTTATTAGTATTTAACAGTGTGATGAAACAAGAGCAGTTTCTAGAGGTGACACTGTTATAACCCGCCTGCTGGAGCTCTTTTCTCACACTTCCCTGTTGTCTAGAGTTCACATCAACAGCGATGGTAGTGGTTTTAGTGTGTCCTCTCTGCGGGACAGATGACGATTGCATGGTAGTAACGAGTGTG
The DNA here is from genome assembly GCF_982192425.1 of Myodes glareolus. Lineage (NCBI taxonomy): Eukaryota > Metazoa > Chordata > Mammalia > Rodentia > Cricetidae > Myodes > Myodes glareolus. The sequence goes on along the minus strand of NC_142043.1, from coordinate 13,088,724 downwards.
TTGGTATCACCAGTGCCTTAATTTCAGATCACTTAGACTGAATGAGGCTGTTCGAGACTGTAATCAACCCTTGATCAAGCTAATTTTCTTGAGATCAGTGCATCCCTCCACTAAGAGACGGAGGGCTGTGTCTTGTCATCTATGAGGCATGGCTCACTGCTGTGTGGCCATTCCCAGGTTCTGAATCTAGATTTGTTTCCATAAGTTAACTATTCAGAAAGTCATTGTAACATGTTGGCAGGGATGTTTTTTTTTTCTTTTTCTCTATGTTCCTCATGGTTAATATAAGGGGAAAATGTTCTTTTAACCCAAACTGACTATACAGTATCAGGAGGAAGCTCTTTCGTTTTAAATTGCAAGGTTTGTATGTTCCATTAGCTGCGAGTGTTGAATTCTGTATTTCTTTCCATCTCAGAACTTCCGTTTATAGCAAACGAGGTAGACGTTTATACTTTCATTCTTTATTCTCTGCTGTTCTGAATACAAAATAACATTCAAACTTGTAAAAAGTGATCTTGTTTCAAATCAGAAAACTGCATCACTAGACTATAAATTTCCATTTGAAAAGTGCTTTGAAAAATATTATTCTGTTCCTGGCTTTCATATTGATTAGATCCACTCTTATTTTAGGAAAATATGATTAAATGACATTCTAAAGCAATAATGGGCAGTTTCAAACAATTAACCTTTCTTATAATATATCATTAAACAGACCAAAAGATTTAGCTGCAAACTCTGAGACTTCTAGATAACCCCTAGTTCCACAACTAGGCTATGCTGTCAAACCTGTGTTACCTACACAACATCCAAAGTAGGGTAAGACTAACCAAGAAAGACTTTATAGTTTATATTCTAAATCAGTGCTGGTGGGGATGAGAGAAGCACACCTTTATCTTTCTCAAGTTGGCATTATTTGTTCCTTCCACTTTTTTTTTTTTTGTATTTGACTTCATACTTACAGGTTCATTTTCCCGATCACACATTCAACATTATCTGGCAAAATCCTGTGCTTAGAGGGGATGGGAAAGAGGCGCTGCTTAGGAAGGACATCAGGACCTCCACATACCTACAGTTCACAGTCTTCATTTTGTTTTCAGTGAGTTAAAAAGACTAATAAATTCCATTTTTTACCAGTACTCAAGAACATTTTTTTAGTTGACTTTCTCATTCAGTTAACCTTAGTTTTGTTTCTTTGCACAATTTGATTTTTTATTTTTCTGTAGTAGTTTACTGAGCTTTTATAAGAGACATGAATACTCATCCAGTGATAAATTATGTACTTAGTTAATCTGAAAATGTTTATCTATAAAGCATGAGTGATAAAAATTATATAATGATTAGGACCCTTAAAAATAGCTTGTTAGGTTTATTTTCCTTCCAACTCATTTAAATAAGTAGATTGGAGTGTAGAATGTTGGCGTTAATCTCTGTTCCCTCTTGAGAATGGATCTCATTATGTTGCCCAGACTAGTAAGTACCTAAGCTCAGACAACCCTTTTGTTTCAGACATCTGCCTTGAGACCCAAAGACACCAACTTTTGAATTATTCATTAAGAATTTTTTCAAGAAAAGCAAAATATATAGATTCTGTAAAATTACCAAGTGCTATTTTTCTCCATTTATTTAGTCATTTGTCCTTTCAGTATTAAATTCTGTAGGTTCTAAATCTTTTAGTATTCCTTGTTTAAATATGTAAAGGAAGACATTTTAACATTGAGGTAAGAAATAGATTCTTGAATATTTATTCCATTGTAAAACTTATTTCTTTGTTGAGTTTAACATTAAATATTACTTATTTTAGCAACCTTTCACACCATATATGATTTTATTTCTCCAACTCCTACAAGCAGAGAGTATGTTATTTCTTATATACTCAGAACAGTGAAAATACATACAATTCATGTTGTGGCTTTTTACATGTTTCCTACTGTTTTGTTTCCTTCTTTTAATTTGTAGCTACACAATAAGGCAGTATGAATTGTTTTGTATTCATGCCTTTTCTCCATATTTTCACAGTATATTTTATAGAACTAAATATCTAGTAGTTGAAATGCTCACACACTTTTGAAAAATTCTCAAAATACAATTCTGCTAGTTAATGATATCCAGAAAGTATCCTATTCTGGAAAAAGATCATCTCTTCAGTGCACGTCCAATTAAACACCCAATTCGAAAGGATATCTAAGGTGAAGGATGTTTGTGTAATGCTAAACATAACCAGAGACACTGTGGTTTTAGCAAAGGTACCATTGCTCTATTTTATCAAGTGCCAGAAGCTGCATAATGAAAGTCTTTCAGCGAGTGAAAACGTAAGTGAAAAAACATGAAAATACCACCCAGCTGGTAGAGATCTTCCTAATTTTTACCTGATTGTATTTCTGAAGAAATATGGCAGGCTGTCATAAATTTTCAACATGAACTGTGTTTTTGTTGCCAATTTCCATATCCTTTAAAAAGTGCTGAAGCGTGCATTTGCTATTTATGTTTGCAGTAGACTGAGTACACTTTTACTATTTGTGGTCTGAGAAATTGGAAACAACCAAACAGTGGTGCTATGGTCTAAAAAAAAAAATAAATTTTAAACAGCTGCGGACAGTATTTTTAGAATGGTAGGGTCCTAAAGCTGTGCAAGCACCCCTACTCCTTTTTCTTTATTTAAAATGGGGGCTATGTCACCCATAGAAAGTTAGGCTTTCATTGTCACATCCACAATAGATTAAAAAACTGAACTCAAAGTCTGCCTCTGACTAACGGAAAGCACAGCTAGCATCCCTGTGCCCGCTGTTTGCCAGTGTGTAAATGTTTGTTGTTATATGCCAAGTGCCAAGCTTAATCAGTTCATAGTTCTTATCATTCCCAACCCTCACGCGGATAAGACTTTCATACAAATGAGAAAATCGAGTAAGCAATAAGTCAAGGTGAGTTGCGAGCATCACAAAATTTATCCACAGAAAATCTATAATCCAAGTTACTTCTCCTAGCTACAGCCCACTAACCTAAGTTGTTGGTTAAACCTCGTGTTTTGTGAAATGTGTTTTTTCCTCATAATGTTATTAAAACATGTATAAATTTGTGTCTAAACAGAAACTCCTGAAAATATTTTAATGTAATGAAATTATAAAGTCAAAACAGTGATAAATTAAAAAGAAATCCATGACATCATTTACAATCAAAATGAAGGTTCTCATTTGATGTTTTGTTTCTCTGTCCTGCAAATAAGTTTTCTTCCCTGCATAGCTTTCATAAGCTTTCTTTACACACAGCATTGTGTAAGACTTGATCACTGATTCCCAGTGGTCAGTAGTGTTTTTCATTTCATGGTGAAAACAAAACATGGTTATATTCAAAGGGCCCTGAATGTCAAGGTACTAGGTTGTTCCTGAGAACAGGGAAAACCCAAGGGAGTTCCTCCCTCCCCTGCTCCAGCAGCACTGTGCAGGCTGAGGTGACTGAGGCACACATCCTTCAACTTCATTTGCATAAGTTGGAAGTTTCTTCTTTTGTTTTTCTGCTGAGTGTGTGTGTGTGTGTGTGCGTGAAAACCAGTGGCCAATGATGGATGTCTCTCTCCATCTTATTTTGATACAGCATCTGTCACAGACCCTGGAACTTACAGATTTTGCTTAGCCCAACTGGCCACCTAGTCCTAGGGATCCTCCTGCCTCTGCCTCCCCAATAATGAGATTACAAGCTTATATTGTTGCTCATGACTGTTTGTAGGTTCTGAGGATCCAAATTCAGGTCTTCATGCTTGCCTTGTGAACATTTTACCAACTGAGCCATCCTCCCAGCACAGACTAGAAGTTCTGAATATTACCACCTTTTCTTTAGGCCACATCCATTTCCACCACATTTTTCTATTATATTTATTATAAAATTACACAATTATTTGGCCATTATTTGTACAATTCCATATCTACTTTCTTTCCTCTTTTTCATCATCTTGCCACAATTTAATAGTCTGCCAGTTCATTTAAAACAATCATAAATGTCTGTGAGAGCTATTACTGAAAGCTTGCATGTTCCAAAGATTATATCTTTAAACTTCACTTGAAATTAGGGTTAGTATTGCTGTGATCCACTGTGACCAAAAGCAAGTTGAGGAGGAAAGGGTAAATAAATAAGGCTTAGACTTTCACATCCCTGTTCATTATTAAAGGAAGTCAGCACAGGACTTCCCTTTAAACAGAACAGGAATCTGGAGGTAGGAACTGATACAAAGGCCAAGGAGGGGTGTTGCTTACTGTTTGCTCCTCATGGCTTGCTCAGCTTTCTTATGGAACCCAGGACATCCTGTCCAGGGATGGAACCACCCACAATGAGCTGAACCTTCCCGTCAATCACTACAGCAGAATTCTATTACAAAAGGGGCGCCAGGCTGCTTCCCACTGCCCGCCCAGCTAGCTTTACCCGAAATAATTACACGGAAACTGTATTCTTTTAAAGACTGCCTGGCCCATTACCTCCAGCCTCTTATTGGCTAACTCTTACATATTGATTCAACCCATTTCTAATATTCTGTATCTCACCATGAGGTCGTGGCTTACTGGGAAAGATTCAGCATGTCTGACCTGGTAGCTTCATGCCATCTGACTATTTGCCTTCTTTCCAGCATTCTATTCTATTCTTCCCACCTAAGGACTGGCCTATCAAAACCTCCCACCTAAGGGCTGGCCTATCAAAACCTCCCACCTAAGGGCTGGCCTATCAAAAAGGCCAAAGCTGTCTCTTCATTAACCAATGAAAGTAACACATAGACAGATGACCCTCCTCCATCAGAATTCTCTACTGCAAAATCTTATGGAGGCATTTTCTCAATTGAAGTTCCCTCCTTTCAGATAAAACTAGCTTGTATGAAGTTGACATAAAACTAGCCAGCACAAACTAGTTATAGTTTGTTTAACCATTTATTGTCTCTTTTATAGTTTGGGGTGCTAGACACAAATAACTTTGCTACAATAATATGCTATATCTTTTGGAATAACTATTCTTAAGCACTGTGAAAGTAGGATACTACTCAAGATGAGATCAACTTTATTTAGTAACTTAAATAATAATACCTCAATAGGAGGAGAGGGCTTAACTGGTAATGTACCTACTGTACTTTACCAGCATGAGAACACACGGTTTCTATTTAGCACTCATGTAAAAGCCATATTGTGGTGGCACATACCTTTAATCTAAACCTTTAATCTAAACACTTGGAAGGCAGAGGCAGGTGGATCTCTGAGTTTGAGGCCAGCCTGGTCTGCAGAGTGAGTTCCAGGACAGCCAGAGATACACAGAGAAACCCTGTCTCAGACAAAAAGAAAAGAACAGCTCAGCATAGTGAGGAGCTTCTGTACCTCTAGTCCCCATTCCTGGAGTGGAGGGGGCTTATGGGAATAGGCAAGCAGGCAGATGCCAGAGATTGTTGGTCAGACAATCTTTCCTATTAGTGAGCTCCAGGTGCTATGAGAGATTCTTCCCCAAAAGATGAAATTAAGAGTGATGAAGACACCAAGCCAATTTCTGGCTTCCACATGCTGTGTATTTGTGAACATCGGTACCAGCATGCATATATGTGTACACACACACGCATGCATGCGCGCACACACGCACAAACCGATGCACATAAGCAATCACAATAGGTTAAATTTAGTTTCCTTTGTATTGCAGATATATTTTTAAAACTTTCCTGTTACTTGGGACTGTAGTGTGTTTGCTCTAAAACCCATTTCCTATTAGATTTTATGGCACTTTGGAGAACCACTATTGTGCATGCGCATGTGTCCAAGTAGAATGCTGTGCTGCATGCCCTGATGAAAGAGTTAGAAAATAGCCACTTCCACATCGATAGCCTTACTCTGCACCTTATCCCCAGGACTTTATTTTACTTTAAAGCAACAATGCTTTAAATGTAGTTCTGTCAGTTATTTTAGACAGTTAGTTTAATGAAGTGTATATTTTGTTTATAGATGTGTGGTGGTGATTTTTCTTCTTCTGTATCAATAACCAGTCCTTTAAGTACTGTTCTGTTTATTCTTTTTCTTGCCAACTACACTCACTATTTTTTTTTACAAGAAATTTCATGCGTTGTGTGCAAGAGTAGAGTTAATATTGTAAAAGATGATTGAAAACTTCGTTTTCTGTCACCAATTAATTTAATTAAAGAGCCTTGTAAAATGTAGGGCTTGATAGAATCCTCTTGATTTTTGAGTCATGACATATGAGAACCACCAGTGTAAGCGATATAAAGACCAAGTATCCAACAAAAAGTTGTCGTTGATTTCTGTTAATTATTTAGTTAATTAAATTTTTTTTGAGATAGGATCTCATTATGCACACCCTGGCTGGTGTGCATCTTGTTAGGTAGACTAGGCTGGCCTTAAACTCAGATACCTGCCTGCCTCTGCCTCCCAAGTGTGAGTGTTGGGATTAAAGGTCTGTGCCATCATGTGTGACTCATGTCACTGATTTCTAATGAATGAATAAACTGGCAAAGGAGATCAAGGCCCACATGCCTAATCTGATTATTTTAACCTTAACATGAAATGCACATATATAATATGTGTAGAGTATTCAGTGTGTATTAAAATTAGGATATATTTAACATAAATAAATAAAATTTTAAGAGCATGTTAGCTTAGAGAATTAATATATCTTTGTTATGTGTGCCAAAATCTTGTTATCCATGAGTCTTATTTGTCTCAATATTTATATTTTGAATATTTGAAGAATATTTATAATCTTGAAAATTAAATTCTTACTTTTTAACCTCATATGAAGTCACTATTTTTTAAGAGATACATTTATTGTATTACTCAAATTTCTTCACTGTGTTTCAGGCACATACTTTTAAGACCCTGGAGATATATGGACATTAATTTGATGCAGTGTCTTGATGTTTAATGTTATGTTATAAAATAGGTTTATTATGACATAATCTTATAATACGAAAATACTCATTTTTAAAATGTCAGTTTTTAAACAAGTTTCAAATTCATAACTGAATTTGTAAAATTATTTATGACTTCAAACTTTCCTGGTTTTTGTGAATTTTAGAAAACAAATTTTCTATTAAGCAATAGACACCCATATGAATAAGCCTTTTGGCTTCGTGTTTGTGATTTCTAAGAGCAGCTCTTGCTCTTCTTTCTTTTTTTTTTCTTTTTTTTCTTTTTTTTTTTTTTTTTTTTTTGAGGCAGGGTTTGGTGCCTATCCTGGAACTAGCTCTTGTAGATCAGGCTGACCTCGAACTCACAGAGATCCACCTGCCTCTGCCTCTTGCATAAAGGAGTGCACCACCACCTCCTGGCTTTTTAAAAAAAATATGTTTTTTAAAGATTTATTTATTTATTATGTATACAGTGTTCTGTCTGTATGCTTGCTGGCCAGAAGAGGGCACCAGATCTCATTACTGATGGCAATGAGCCTCCATGTGGGTGCTGGGAATTGAACAGAGGACCTCTGGAAGAGCAGTCAGTGCTCTTAACCTCTGAGCCATTCCTCCAGTGAACAGCTCTTGCTCTTAACTACACATTACTTCCACGCTGATATTGCTTTCCCTGTCCCCTTCCGTGACCCTTTCTTTCTTTTCGCCCTTACCTATGCACTTTGACACTTCCTTCTCCCTATTTTCTTACAGTGCCCATGATCCAGCCTAGAGCCTCCCATATGGTAGGCAAGCACTCTACCACCAAACCACATCCCTAGCTCCTTGTTTCATTTTGAAAATTAGTGGTGGTGATGGTCCCTTAATGAATCTCAACTGCTGAGTTTGAGAAATAGAACCATTAAAGGTTCATCACATCTAGCACCATCGTTTCTGTTTCTGTTGTTTTTAGAGTAAGTACCACAGAATCTTGAAAAGATGGCCTGTCCATTACAGACTTTCCCTGCAACACAACTGGAGAAGACATGTTTTCTTAAAACTTCAGCATTGCTGATGTCTGTGTATCCATACTAGAAGTCAGGGCTTTTACTTTTGTGTTTTTAAATATCACAGTTTTCTTTCTAATTGACAGTATTTATAGTATTTTATTTCTCTGTAGAAGATAGTTACCTTGGGTTGATATCATCAGCTATAACTTCAAAATTGCTCAGTTTTTCATACCTTTTATTCCTGGGGCTAGCTGTTTAACTATTTTAGAAATACCAAATCAGAATATTGACAGAATTGTACTTTTCTCATGTGAGAAAATCTTTTAAAATGCAGAAGCACTTTCTTTCTGAATTCTTGATTAAGAACACATTATTTAAATAATCATTAAGTTTCATACAAAACAAAGCCTTACTTAATCATCCTTGGGATGCTACCTTGAATTATAGTACTGTGCCCGTTTGAGAAGACTCAAACTTACTGTTCACATTTAACAAAGTTTATTTTTCAAAGTGTGCGTGTGCGTGTGCGTGTGTGTGTGTGTTAGCGCCTACAGAGGTCATAGGCATTGCATTTTCGCAAAGCTATTGTTCATGGAGTTGTGAACAGCACAGTATGGGTGCTGGGAACTGTACTCAGGTTCTGGAAGAGGATCAGTAAGTGTTCCTAACTGCGGAACCATCTCTCCAGCTCCTTAATCTCATTATTCTTTTTTTAATGTTACCCAACTTTCTATGATCCAACTATTCTCATTTTAAAGCACTGTTCACACCACTATATTTTTGTTTTTACATAGACTTTTGTTTGGATTAATCAGAATGGGATGGGACTTGAATCTCCCCCAAAGCCTTAGTTTTTTTTTCCCCCATAAAGTCAGTATCAGAAGTAGGATCTATAATGCAAGACTCAGAACCTGAACCTTTGTTGTAACCAGAGCACAGATTACCCATGTGAGTGGCTGCAAAAGATGTGAGAAAAATCAGCTCCCAGAAACTGAAAGACTTTGGTGGATAGGAACCCTGAGCTAGGAGTCAGGCCTGGCTCTGTGCAGCGACAGTCAGTGAACTCTGTTTGCCGTTTTTATTGCTCTCTTGGACATCTCAGTCCTTTTGATATTATTTTTCCAGGAGAATCAATGAATATGAAAGAAGTACAATAACATATTTTTAAGACATACAGGTGTCAAATCTGAGGGAACCAATTTCAGAAGCTCAGTAATTTGATTATTATTTTCTCACAACCTTTATTGTTCAGTGATACCATGCATGCCACAGGAGCATTTTCCTGCTTCTCCTGGGGCGGTGGCATGCCTGCCACAGGGGTGTTCTGCTTCTGCAGCAGCAGTGGGCATACATGCTACAGGAATGTTCTCCTGCTTCTGCAAGGACAATGCCAAGGAGTGTCCTCCTCCTTCTGCAGGGACAGTGGGCATGCATGCCATATGAGCATTCTCCTGCTTCTGTTAGGAGCAGTGGGCATGCATGCCATATGAGCATTCTCCTGCTTCTGCTAGGGGCAGTGACATGCATAGTTTTAAATTAGTCTTAACAGAATTTGTGCTTTGATAAAACTCTTTTGTTATGAAATTTAAATATAGATAACTTTTTCATTACCAAAATGCCCACATTTTATTTTTATAGACTTTCATTATTAGTACAATGTCATGTTGCAGACAAGCTCTTCCCCTGTACTCCGTCCTCCATTGCTACTTGTCTCCTACTCCAGTGTCAGTTACAGCTGGTGAGCCAGTATTTGTCATTATTATTTAAAGCCACAGCTTACATTAGGATTTGGACTCCAGTTCATATTCTATGGACTTGGACAAATGTCTATAGTGATTATTGATGATGAGAGTATAGTATAGATGTATAGGTTTAGCAATATATGTGTTCCACTTGGACCACTTTCTTCCCCCTCTGAATTCTTAGCAGTCAGCGTTTATAATTTCTTCATACCTTTGCCTTTCCAGAGTCTCATAGCTTTAGTCATATAGCTGAGCATATTTTCATGTGTGCTGGCTCATTTTTTTTTCCTGTCAGCTTGACCCAAGCTGTTTTCATCTGGGAAGAGGGAATATCAGTTAATAAAATGCCTCCATTATTTTGGCATGTGGGTAGGTTTGTGGGGCATTTTTAAGTTTATATTCCTTATGGTAAATGCTAAGAAATTTGCCTGCAGTATTGCATAGTAACAGTACATTTAATTTTCTTTCAAATGCGTAGCAATCATATTGTAAAGGTTTATTGATAAATCTTTGTGTTGGGTACATTAGTACTTTGTATATTGATTTTCTCTGTATGCTTCAGTTATCCATCATCTAAAACTTGCTTGCTTCTGACGAGGACAGTCAAAACCTGTTATCTGTATTGGATTGAATAACACTGTATGTTAACTGTAAATATCGACCAGTCATCCTGTCTGGTCATGGTTTGTACCCCTGCATCCACTTCTCCTTACTGCCCTCTGCTTTCCCCTCTGGCTTCTGCCAGCCATTACTCTTTCTGCTTGTTTGTTCTCTGAACTAAGCCTATTTATATTCTGTATAGGTGGAAACCTGTGGTGCTTTGTCTTTTCCCTGTCTGGCTCACTTCACTCAGTGTCTTCAGTTCCACCCATATTGCTATAAATGACAGAATTTTGTCACTTTGTGTCCCTTAATGGTAAATAGTAACAGTTCATTTTCATTCTCAATCCCCTAATTGCACTCATTGAGCATGTTTTAATGTATGTATTTACCACCTGTGCATCATCATCATTTTTTTTTTGAGACAGCAACACAATGTAGCCCTGGCTAGCCCAGAACTTGTAGCTTAAGCTGTCCTTTCAAATCCACAGAGATCTGCCTGCCTCTCCTGGGACTAACAGTCCCAAGTGCATGACTAAAAGTCACTTCATAGATGTCTCTTCTAATGAGGCTCTTTGGCCTCTAGTTAGTTCAGGTTTTTCTCATTGAGATGCCAGAGTTGTTTGGCTAATTTCATGTAAGTCTTTTATCAGATAATTAGGTTTCTTCTCTTAAAATACTTGTGTTTTTAATCTTACCTTACTGGCTAAATTAATTTTTCAGAACTGTTTTTATTCTTTCTTGAAGATCTACTCCCAGAATCAATACAGTGGTCCAAATGAGAGACTGACCAGAAATCCTTACACAGTTTTACCCTTACATGCTTAACAGAAAAGATTGTTTGTAGAAATTAAATATATAAAAGTACTCCTAAAAATTAATGGTCAGGCTTGAAGGCATTTAGTGTGTTTTGCATCAAGAAACTTTGTATTCAACTCACTTGGTTTCTTTGAACAAAATGAGAATTCTTCAGTTATTCAATATTTAAAATGCCACATCTCAAGGTGTTCCTGGAATTTGACTATTTCTCAAGAAATGTGCAGAATTTTTTAAATCCACTATTTTTTATTGTCTTGTCCCGTTTTGAGGAATCATATTCTATATTATCACATTTTTTTATTATATTTTAAAACGCTAACTAGGTTCCCCATTGAAGAAATCTATTTCATTTGTTTTATGCAAGGGGTTAAGTTCTTTAAAACAAAACCTGTTATTTGGTGAAAGCTTCTAGAACTTTACCAGTGTCTTATGCAGAGCAGTAGTAAGGAAGGAGGCCAGAGGGCCACATGATATGGGAAATTCTTGGCCTACTGCCACAGGGACGTCTGTTAAAAAGTTTAAATTTTTTTCTGTGGTATTTTTTTCAGAAAATATTTTCAATTCCCTACATGTTAAAAGTGACTATTTGTGTTCCCTGTAGTGAAACACAAAGAAGCAAGGGGTTGCTGCAACTTAATGGTTTTCTAATCAAAATAAAATTGATGTGCTATTCATCTGTAGAAAGGGGTCTACAAGTATGATTTTTGGTTTATTTTGTAAACAAATTCTTCTGGAAAGAGCATTGTTTGTGTTGGTGCTGACGACTGTGCTTATTTCCATGGCTTTCACTGGTGAACACATCTTTGGGTGGTCTTTTGCCTGGGGGCATGATACAAATATTTTCCTGTCTTGACAAATAGCCACCGCCCTTCTATTTACCTCCACCCACTACCCTAACTTCCTTTTTGAAATTGACCAAATGAGTGTGATTGGCTCATGTACTTTTGTGAGGCTTGCCTTTAGAGAATTTGGCTTAATGAAATCTTTATCATGCTTTATTATTTGAACTGATTCTGAAATATATTCCTATTAAAATCTGTTTCATAGGATTTGTTTCCAACTTAAGAGTCTGATTTTTTCATGCCAATCCACAATTCATGAAAATGACAGAAGATAAGTACGTTTCTTTGGGCCTTTCCTTTGTTCTTAAAACATTTTGTGCATTCGTATTGTATAGTGTAAATTTTATCTACCTTCCTGAATCCTCTTACATACATATCCTTTTTCCTTGACTGTTTTGTTTTTGTTGTTTTTTGGGTCTACAATGCATAATTCCATAGTGTAGGAATGGTTTGTGCTTCCGTTTTTAAAGAATCTTTCTTACAAGAAAAGCAGAATATGGAGAATAAAGTTAATTTTAAACTCTCCCCCCGTTTTTTTTAAAAAAAGGATATTTTATGTGTATAGTGTTTGGCCTACATACTTGTTTGTGCACTATGATACTTGGTGCCTGTGGAGGCCAGAAGAGGGTGTCAGATCCCCCGGAACTAGAGTTACAGATGGTTGTGAGTTGCCATGTGGGTGCTGGAGACTGAATATGGGTCCTCTGCAAGAGCAGAAAGTGCTCTTAACCACTGAGCAATCCTTCTATTCTTTCTACTTCTTTTATAAGGAAGATGGACTTTCATAGTTATTGTATAATCTCCAAATGACACAGTACTTCTAAAAGTCTTTATTAATTTCTGGTACTTTTTTTCCACAAAAAGGACTGAAATTTTACTGATCTTTGACTTTTCGTACATGACTTTTCAAAAAGGGTGGCAAGGCCAGGAATTTCCTTTGATGAGGCTTTATAGCCGTTTTCCTTTCCTCTCCCGCCTGAGACTTCTCAATAAGACTTTCCAGCTTAATTAGACTTTTACTGCGTAACTCCAAAAGCGGGTGTGCTTTGGCCCTTTCAAAGTCCTTCATCTCTTTCTTTACTCTCTCCAGCTTCTCTAGTGAAGGGAGCTGACTCTGGCTTCTTCTCAAGAGCCTTTCCTTGAGTCTTTGTTCTATCAGCTCCCTCCCTCGAAGCATGCGCTCCTGGTGATCTTTGATTTGCATCTGTTCCCTCTTTTTGACCTGCTGTTTTATTTGTGCTGTCTGGCCTTTGTGCAAAATTCTCGGTAGCCTTTCATTGGGAAAAAGGCTACACATTGTGTTCTTAAACTGTCTGGCCTGGCCTGTGCGCTGGGCTTGCCTTTCCATCTGTTTCCTCTCTTTCTCGGATATCCAACAATATCGTTTTCGTCCCTCCATGCTGTGTTGCTTCTGTCCTGGTTTCACAGTGCGCTTCTTTCCCTCTCATCGTTTCCACTGTTTTTTCGTCATGGTAAGGCTGCTTTGGCAAGCTAATAGTCAAGAGAACACGCTTACTCTCTGATGCTTTATATTCCTTTGATTACTCAGTAACCCAGTGTCTTGGTGCTGTTGTGTGCATGCCACCCAGGTTCCAGAGTCAGGACCTTTACACCAGTGGAGACTCTTGACTTTTATCTGACTAGTACCTTTAGATGTGTTTGTCAAACCAAAATCTTCCAACTGCTGAGAATCGCTCCCAAAGAAGATGAGGGAGATTAACTTGTGAGGAGTGGCCACAAAAGGTAACTGGGCCCAAGGATGCCGAAGAATATGTAACTCTGCTTCTAGCCACTGTGCAGCTGCAAAAGACAGCACAGCTTCAGGACCAGTGGAAGTTGTAGTCCGATAGCCTCAGAATCAGTATTCAGGAAAGTTAGCACGGTGGCGTTTCTGTTCCCCTCACCTCCTATTCGTAGGTTTTGTAGGTTGTGAGACACAGGTGAAAAAATATTCTGGGATGGGGTCCAAGCTAGAAAAGCAGCCATAGACCCCGTACTACTACTCCTTGAACTAATAGGATGTCACAATACCTGGTTGGAAATACCATGGCAACCCAGATCTTCCTTGCTGAGAGGTTCTGCTCCCTCCCTGAGGCCCTCAGATGAAGTGTGCCATTCTCCCACTATTTTTAAAGACCAAAAATTTGTTTGCACGATATAGTTGAATTGGTAAACAAAACACATGCTCATTCATTTATTTTTATAAACGTTCTTTCAGATGGTCTTGGTGGTATTGGCCTGTAGTTTAAGTGTTCCCAGAAGCCTAGGAAGGAGAGTTACCTGAGCCTGGATTGTAAGACCCCACTCTTAATATAAGAGGAGAAAATATTCTAAGAAAACAGCAGTGATCTAGCTATCTTAAAGCTCTTATTATTTAGTGACCGTGTTTCTCCCTAGAAAGCAGAACGATGATTGCCATGATTTGTGTTCACAGTACCAAGAAAAATGGATGTCATGGCATCAAGTGTTAGCATTAGGCAGAGGTTGCTCCCACAAGAAGAGAGCTGGAGCATGGGCAGACCTTCTGGGGTTTTCTTTCCAGCCTATCCTTATCAATATTTTCATGCTCTTACTCAGTTTTCTACTAATGCATCTCTTGAGATCACTCCCTCCAGCTCTAGCTTACCCCTTGTCATCTGGTTGTACTGCACTTATTCCTGCTTGTACTAAAAACTTGAGACTTTTTTGTTGTGAATATAAAAGTGCTGTAAAAAGAAATAAGAAAATGAGCTTTCTTCTATGCTCTTCTTGGTAGCAGTAGAAGCAGTGAGAACTTCAGGATCCATAATTCTGAACAGAGATTATTCAGTTCTGATGTGGAATTCCCCTCTGTATGTTATGAATATGTTTTATTACCATTGGTTAATAAAGAAAGCCACTTCGACCTGTAGCAGGGCAAAATATAGCTAACCTGGAAAAGGTAGAGAGAGAGTAGAAGGAGTCAAGGAGATGCCAAAGGAGAAAGATGTCAGCCGCCAGCCAGAACCTTACAGGTAGGCCACAGCCACATGAGGATACACAGATTAATAGAATTAGGTTAATTTAAGATGTAAGTGTTAGCTAGAAATATACCTAAGCTATTGGCCAAACAGTGCTGTAATTAATATAATTTCTGTGTTGTTATTCAGGTCTGGGTGGCCAGGAAATGAACAAGCCTTCTCAGACTACCCAGTCCTGTCATCTCATGTTGTATATTACTCTTGACAGCATTTGCTGAAGTGACTCCAATGCATAAAAGTGTATTATAATATAAGAAAGGGATGAAGAGGAAAAAGTAACCTGATGCTATATCCAGGGAATAAAAAGATTCATTCTCAGCAACTATTGGGCCTTCAGTAATACAGCTATGACTGTATTATACCTCTAAGCACACATTTATGTAGACTCTTTCTAAAGTCAGTTTCATTAGATAAAGCAGACTTTAACCATGATCTTGAGCCCTTATAAAAGTCAGATCCTGTTATTAGGAGATGCTAGTTGGGGGTGCTCATTAAGAACAAGTTGGTGAGGTCTTCACCTCAAAGATTGAAATCCCAAAAGCAATCTACTAGTCAGGTTGTGTTAATTATAATTTCTAATGTGGACCCGATATCTGAAATAGAAGTTTTAAAGCACAGAAGAACTTATCTGTTTGTTAAGGAAGATTCCTTATTTTTATTGTAGTCTTTGAAAATTATGCATACAGTCACATAGGAGTTTGAGATCTGTCAAAAGTTAGTTGCCCCAAAGTACAATATCTTTCCTATTGTTCACAACAGCTTCAAAGTCTTCTATTGTTGTCTTCAGAGATTTGCTAGTGTATATAAAGAGCTTGTATATGAGGCTGTAGAGACAAAAGGGTTGGTAAGAACTCACCTGTCTTGTCTGGAAGCTCAGTCTACAGGGAAAGGTTATATATGCACACTGAAAGATATGAACACATGTCCAATAAACAATTTTGATTAAATGCTAAACTTATGGTAGGAAGTTCTATGCATAAATGTCTCAGGCTGACTTATAGACAAAAGTGTTGCCAAAGAAATGATGTTTTAAGATGAATCATGTCAGGAGAAATAAATGAAGATTTCAAGGAATGTCTAATCACCCAGAAATGAAGCCTATCTGCTAAAAGACCTAGAACAGTAGACCAGATGGAGCCCATTTATCACTGAATACATGAATTATTAGGTTAGATTCCCAATATAGCCATTCTTGCTATGATTTGCTAGAAATGTTGCATGTGTTAATAACTTTGTGTTACTGGACTCAGTGAGTAATAGAGGGTGGTAGAGAGGGCAGAGAAAGAATAATAATGGCGCTTTATGATCGGTGTTGCTTTGTAATTGGCCGTCTGTAATCTTTCTCCTCTGAGGTGCATAGGCGGCCCTCTGTGGCTTTATGCCAACCATGTTCTCCCTCCATCCTCAAATTCCAAGCCTTCATTGAAAACCTGTGGCTTACAGGCATTGGTTTGGAACTTTTAGAAAGAATGGAATCATCATATGTTCTGTAGTCTGAGGGATGTCAGTGATAATAGCCTTCCACAGAACCCTGAGTGCACTATGGTTGTTCAGTGGTCTGCTCTGGAGTTCTGTAGACCCAATTGGTTGAAATTCCATACTTACAGGTAGGCAATACTATAGCTAATATGTTGGAAAGTAGGTAGAGATGTAACACATCGCCTGTTACTAACTCACTAGTAATTGCTATTTATCAATAAGTGAATCTTACATTGTGTATGTAATTGCAAAAAATTAACAGTTTAGTAAATGTTAAATCAGTGCTAAATTTGTGCTTAAAAACTTGTTCCATTTAAGTTTATATAGACATATCTTTAATAGTAACCACGAATTTAAATCTGTGTGAAGAAGTAAGAGCATTCTGATTTTGGTAAACAGATATTAAACTGCTTTTCTAAGAAATCTACCAGGAATTTACCCACAATTCCTCAGTTTGTGGCATCAGAAGAGCGGTCCTCAGTTGTTTACAAGTCCCTTCCCCAGTGACTTGGAAGTCTCTCTGCTTTGTGTAAATCATATCTCTTCAAGGCTCTCTACGGGCAGCTTCCCTGCTGATTTCTAATCACATCTTTTAGTTTTTGAACAATTGCTAATTTGGTCTCTCAAGTACTGTTTGTATGCCTTGTCATTGGAGTTTTAACTTCCCTTTGTTGTTGCTTTGAGGAACATATTGGGTCCATATGTGATCATAAGAAAATTATAACCCCTAGCTTCAGGAAGTTTGTAATCTGAAATACCGTCAGTATAGAAGCATGCAAAGGTAATGTAGGAATGATGTCCACAGGCAATACAAATGCGAAAATAAATACATATAAATAACTGTTCTCCTCTGGAATCCCATCTTTAAAAAAGTGAAATATTTATGAATGCATTACCAGGAAGGGATAGTTTGATGAAGTTTCTAAGTTTTATGATACTGACATATTAGTATTACATTATATTATCATCTTTTATCAACCTTGAAGTGACTTACTGTTCAAATTGGGGACACTGGTTTGAAAGGTCCTCTTCAGTCATAAGCCATAAAAATGCCATGGTGGTTTTGGGGTTTTGGCTAAAAATAGCTTGTGCTGATTCTGTGTAGGTGTGCTTACCATATTTGTTTATATTTGCTCAGTGTTGGTACTGCCTTTATTTTCAGAAAAAAATTTTTAAGTGTATTTATATCTTGTTTGTGTTTGAAATTCTGAGCAAACAAAATTGAAGATGTAAAATCAGACAGAATTTGCAACATTAAATAAGGTATCTATTTTAGAAAACACCAGCATCTTTGCCTGTCTTTCAATCGTTTTATACTTACTGAATTAGAGCTCTGCATGTAAGAACTTGCTGCTGTTTTCATCTTCAAACTCATGATTGAGTCTAATACAGATAAATACTTCCGAAATCCAGATAAATAGTAGCTAATGCTTATATAATACTTAATATTTATAAAGCATTGTAAGGATAGGGTATTTCTGTCTTTCCTTTTTAGTTTTTTATAGTTTTATTTAAATATAAGATGTGCATATGAATCATCTATTAATTTTCTTAAAATCTTTATATTCGTTATTATCTTAGTGTGTTTGTATAACGCATGTGTGTTATGGAGCACGTGTGGAGGTCAGGGGGCATCTTAGGTTCTACATATCCATCTTGGTCCATCAAGCTTACCAGCATATTTGTTTTCATCCCTGAACGGAGATTAGTGACTCTAATGGTTATTTCGGCTGGTCTTTCCACCACAAAATACTCTTAGCACAGTAAGATATGTGATTTGGCAGACTAGGCCCTTGTGGGACCTTGTGCCTTTGTTGTTTTGGGACCTCCATTACCAATGCTGTGCATTAGATCTGACCTTGAATTTCTCCACACCCTTCAGATGCTTCTGGATTTCCTTCACTTCCCTTACTTTTGACATATCAGCAAGACTGGTGCCAGATGAACCAGCTCAGACCTCACAAGATGTCAGACAGCTGCCATGATGCTGTGTGGAAGGCAGCTCCCGCTTCCTCATGCTGTTCCAAGGAAGGGAGATCTTACTTAAGATTTCAAGGATACTGGATCTTAAAATTACTTTTCACCAGTATTGGATCATGATATTTTATACACTATCCATTTTTAAAAAGAAAATTAAAGCTATAGCATCATTCTAATGTTAATGAAAATAACAACTCTGGGGAAATGCTAGGCCCAGTGGAAATGAAAGCATTGTAGGATTATTTTTTAAGTAAAATCAACTTACTTTTTTTTTTTTTTCAGAAGTAGGTGAGGGTATCAGGTCCCAGATTCTACTTGCTTACTTATTGGAAGGAAGAACAGAATTGGGTTTATTAAGTAAAATGTTGGGTTTAGTTAGAAAAGATAGTACATCTTTAGGTTTTATCAGGGGAGGAGGCATGACAGGGTCAGCAGAAAGAGAGGAAATGGCAATAGCAGTGTGGTCTTCTTGAGGATTTGCCAGATTAAGGTTTTTAAAGGAAAGTAAAATAAAATTCAACAGTCTGGGAAACACAGTGAGAGCACCGTCTCCAACATAAATGAATTAAAGAAAAAAATAAGTTCTACAGAATCAGAGCTTGTCCAGAGCTTTCCAGAGCTCAGAGGTGACAAACACCTAATGGATACTTCGTAAGTGCTGTGAATGGAAGCCTGATGAGGGCTTCAGATCCCCTAGAACTTGTGTTATAGACTTTGTAAGTGTCATGTGGGTGCTGGGAATCAAACTCAGGTCTGCTAGAGAGAGTCAGGGTTCTTATCTGCTGAGCCATCTCTCCAGTCCTTAAATATAGTCAGTTCTTATTATTTGTTATAGGGTCTCTAAGATTGCCACAGATACTGTTACCAAATAGTGACCTGTCACTGCTAGGTAAATATGTATCTAAGCATACATCCTGTAGATTATAATCTTAAATCCTAAAGGCAAATAATCCTAGTAGATTCTATTTTCTTTACTTAACAGCAGCAATAACAAACTGATATTTGAATGCTTATGTGTTGTCAGAGGCTACTTGTTTGTTCTTAGACGCCCAGACAGAAACTATATTATTACAACACTGCTTGGCCTATTAGCTCACATGTCTTATTGGCTAGCTCTTATATCTTAAATTAACCCATATCTATTAACCTGTGTATCTCCACATGGTTGTGGCCTACCAGTAAGGTTCCATCTAACTTCCCATATCTGTCTCTTGCAGCGGCTACATTACTTCTCCTTGACTCTGCTTACTCTTTCCTTCTCTATCTGCTTGGAACTCCCACCTTACCCTCTTCTGCACTGCAGTAGGCCCAAAGCAGCTTCTTTATTAACCAATGGTATTTACAGCATACACAGAGGAATCCGGCATCACTGATGGACTTTTGGAGGCTGTTCTCTCCAGCCAGATTCTGAGTTAAAGCCGTTGGCAGTCTGCTGCACTGCCCCCTATGCTCTTGCATTGGCTGCTTCTCCTCCAGGGATTAGACTCACCAAAAAGCAGTGGAAGGGAGGAAGGGTTTATTTGCCTCAGAGTTTCAGCCCAATCTTGGTGAAGGCATGGTGAAGATGTTGGGAATGCCTTGAGCTGTGGCAGCAGGATTGTAAGGCTTACTCACAATCCCGGTGGATCAAGAAACAACAAGAAAACAGGCAATGGGGCAGCACTAGCCCGTAAGACCTTGCTTTCTGCCCTCACCCTTCCATGATTTCCTTCTTATAAGTAGGTTCCATTTTCTAATGATTCCATAACCACCCCAAACATGGAATAGCTACAAGTGGAGGACCTAGGGTTCACAGCCATGAACCTGGGGGGAGGGTACTTCATAAGCAACCATGACTACCCTCTGGTCATTACTTAAGTGAGCTGAAGTAGGAGGGCAGTGTGTGCCCTCAGACCAGCTGAAGAAAGTATGCACATGGGCAACTCATTTTGTCATAGTTTTGTTTCTTATAAAGATCCTGACCACTTGACGTGTTCCAAGTGTGCAGTTTGCAGAGGATACAGCATGTCACTACACATGAGGAGGATCAATAGTATTTGGTTTTGTGCTCTTGCCTAAGAGCTGGGAGTATGTATTTGATTGTAATTTGGGCTAAAAGAAATAGCTAAAATGTGATGAAAGGGCTTTTATTTTTCTCGATCAAAGTGACAGTTCCCTAGAACTGCATGATGCTGTCCCCTGATTCAATGTTGATTTTAGTTGAAATTGTCTTAGAAGTCCCAACGAAGAAAAGAAGAGGAAGAAGGCACATAATGGTGCTTAGATATGTAGTGAGCAGCTAATCCCATCGAAAACAGCCACCTACCTGCATTTGTCCTAACTGAGAAGAATACTTAAGTCATAAATGATTAAACTTCTTCTATTTTACAGTTTCTAAATTGATGGAGCCAACCATAATGCTTTTGTGTAAATTTTCCTGGTTTTGTTTTACTTGAAAATGAAAGTCAGTTTTTCTTTTGGTAGTGGATTCTCTTCACCAGTCTACATAGTATTTTCTGTCTAACATAGAAAATACTCTTCATGACCAGACTTTGGCATTGCATTTGATAACCACAGTACAGCTAGTAGTGAAATACATTGTAGCAACTTGAGTTTGGCCTTGGTGATCTGAGTTAATAGCAGTAGGTTGTTTTCATTTCATTCAAAGGCTTACCTAGGAAGGTTGAAAACACAGAGATTGAAACTCAAGATGTCCATATCACTGACTGTTTTAAGTATACAGTATCTCCATTGTCTCTATTCTGTGATTTCATAGCTCATAAAGCATCTCATGGCTTCAGTCATACATGTGCTCTCTTGTAGTGAGGAGCTGCAGGCAGGCCTGCTTTTCATCCACCTGGCTCCCACACGACTAGCTTAGCCCTGGAAATAACAACACACAAATTGTATTCATTTAAACACTGCCTAGCCCATTATCTCTAGAGAGTTAGTTACTGGCTAACGCTCACATCTTGATTAACCCATTTCTAATAATCTGTGTAGCACCACAAGGTGGTGGCTTACCGGGAAAGATTCAGCATGTCTGACCTGGTGGCTGGCTCCATGGCGTCTGCCTCATTGCCCTCTTCCCAGCATTCTGTTCTGTTTACTCCGCCTACCTAATTTTCTGTCCTATCAAAGGGCCAAGGCAGTCTCTTTATTAACCAATGAAAATAACACATAGACAGAAGGCCCACCTATATCACTCTCTCTCTCTATATACACACACACACCACACATACATACACCCATACTATGCACACACCACACACACACCACATGCATGCACATGTATGCCTTCACACAAAACACAGACCACACAAATGCACCTAACACTACACAAATACATACATATCACATGTATGCACACTAAACCCCAACCACAGACAAACATACCTATGGATACACACACCACATACACACATATACAAAAGCATCCATATGTGCACACAAATATTCATGTACACAAATGTGCACACATGTACACACACCGCACATGTACACATACACTTATCACATATACATATACATATACCACACACATGGGCTCACATACATACACACATGATATGTATATAATAGAACACATCTATAACCCTAATGCTGAGTAGGTGGAATTGTAGAGCCTCTTGGGCTACATCATGATTTTGAGGCCATCTGTCAGTTTATACCCTAAAAATTTCCAGGGATGGAGATGATCTTTAGAATATGTTCCAGCCCTTTACTTCCTGAGTTGTCAAATAATTCAATGTTTAAGCAAAATCTTTCTTTTAAAAATCGAATCAGTTTCTCCCTTTTAAAATTAATATATATGTAATATATTATGTATATACATATTTATAGGGGGCCAGAGATACTTCAATTCATAAAGGTGTTTGTTGCCAAGCATGCTGGCCTGAGTTTGAGCCCCTAGACTCACATGGTGGAAGGAGAGAAATGGTTCCTGAAAGTTGTATTGCCACCTCCACATGCATGACAAAGCATATCCACACACACTTACTTAAGTAAATAGAAGTAAGTTTAATAAAAAGCAATTAACATTGAGATAAGGTCTCATGTGGACCAGGGTTTTCTTGAATTCCCTAGGAAGCCAGGGATATCCTTGAACTCATAATCTTCCTGCCTTCACCTTCTAAGTGCTAGAATTGCAGGCATGAGCCGAGGCCCCTAACATTTCTCATTTAATCTTCATTGTTTATAGAAAGCTTATTACTCTTTTCATAATCAATTCACATATTATCTCTTTATGAATTAAACTAATTTACATATTAGTTTTGTATAAATAAGTCTTGTGATTCCCAGAGAAGAATGAACCTTGAAAAATTAGCACTTGTTGCTAGCTTTGTCTCTTGAATTACCCAGGCAAGACCTCAACTAGACGATCAAACATCTTCAGGTCAGAGTTCATGCTCATTCTATTGCATGGGGTCCTGTAAGAGTGACTTTCGTCTCTCTTTGATGAGTCCAGTTATCACTGAGTTGAGCGTTGTGCTCTATTGTTTGTTTCAGATTCACCTCCTTCCTGGGGAAAACTCTTCTTATCTCTTAGCATTCCTGGAGGGGTGTGTGTGTGTGTGTGTGTGTGTGTGTGTGTGTGTGTGTGTGAAGATTTTATAGAGGTCAGAGCTTTCTAGTGGCTGGTTGCGCTACTTTTCTGATCTTCAGCTTGAACCCCAATATCTGTCTCTGGGTTTTTATTATTCATGCTACACACTCCCAAGCCTGGCTTTTGGACCTGGATGCTGGGAATGTTAATTCAGATCCTTCTGCTCTTACTGACTGAGCCATGTTCCCATCTCTCTCTGCGAAGCATTTCTAGTGTGACTTTAAACTATTGTTCTTCTGAGGCCTAAGAGTCAGTTTCTTAACCAAGACCCGGCAATTGCTTTCTCCTGGACACCATAATTTATCAGACTTCAGTCCCCACTGCAGAGGCAGGAAAGTGCCTGTGCTTCTTAGATGGTTTCATGTGGAGCTGCATACTGAGCCCTAGAGTCTGAGCCTGTGGAGCAGATCCGTCTGTGCAGCACAATTTGTTTGGTTTGCTTCCCCATGCTTTTACTGTGTTTATTGCTTGTTTCCCTTGACACTTTAATTTCTCATTCTATTTTTCCCATTTAAGCATACAAATTGTACAGATTTTTTAAAATGTCAATTCAGTCTGCACTTCAGGCAGTTAGGAAACACCATAATTCACTTACATATAAAAATGTTTTTACCAGCTAAAACAATATTTTCAGTTTTAGGTTTTGCTTCGCTTGCAGAATCTGTATGTGTTATACTTGCTCATTTTCATGGAAAATCTTTATATCTCTACACTTGAGCCGTAGTGCTTATATTTTTGGTCATCTAATTTTAGCCTACTCTCAAGAAATCACTCGTTCATACATTTGACACATTTTCTTTTGAACCCGAAAGCTCTATGATGGTGCTGCTTTCCCATTCGCCCAAATCATTTGGTAAATCTCCTTGAATATTTCAGAAACTTTTAATTGCCTCCTTTGGAGATCTGCTTGTTATTAATAGTTTTTTTTAGAGTATACTCTATTTTAGTTATTGTGTAGTTTAATTGATAAGAATATAAATATGAGTCACATCTCTGTCAGCCAAATGGTGTTTAAAAGAAATATACCAGTGTTATTGTAAATGACCTTGGTTTTTAAAACTGGGCTCATATGTTGTTATGGTATTAATACCCTAATAGCTTTTGTGATACTTCTTTTCAAATGGTATTTTAAAGTTTTGTTTCATTTCTATGATAACTATGCTGCAATTTATTTTTTAGTTCCAAACTTCTTTGATCTTGAGATTGTCAACCCTGTTATACTTCTGGGTAATGTGGAAGTATCATTAGATTTCTACTTTTGGAAAAAAAAAAGATCAGGCTGATAATTGTTTTTTGAAAAATTTCTGACTTTGCCAAATTGAAATATATTAACATTCCACTCTTACAATTTAAAACATCATAATGAATTGAGATCAGGACCAACAAACAACAATGAAGGAACAAAAAACAGTGATGTGCTTCCTAAATCTTGGTCTCAGTGCTCATAGCAATGAAAACATTTTAAATTTATGAACATTTTTTTGTATTTATTTTTTTGATACAGGGTTTTATATAGCCTAGACATTCCCTGAACTCATTATGTAGCCAAGGATGACCTTAGAGGATTATAGACCTTTTACTACCAGGTTTAATTTTATGGGGTGCTAGGAGTTGAACTCAGGATTTCATCCATGTTGACCAACACTTTAACAATTGGACTGTATCCCCAGCCTTTTTGTTTTATTTGTTTATTTACATACTTACTAACTTTTTGTCTATTGGTTTGTTTGTTTGTAATAGGACCTGTTGTATCCCAGGCTTGCCTTGAACTTCCTTTGAAACTGAAACTAATCTTGAACTTCTGATCTTCTTGCCTCTAGCAGCTGAGTGCTAGCATTACAGACATATGCCTCCTCTGCCTTCACATTTGATTTATTCAGTACTGGTGACCTAAGGCTTTCTGTATGGTATACAAACACTCTAATAACTGACCTTCATCCCTAGTCCTACAACTTTAAACTTATGATAAGGTCATATAAAAACTGTATACTATAACCTCCTTAAGAGATAGGATCTCAGGTCTCAAGAGATGGTTTGGCCATAAACAGTACTTTCTGTTCCTCCAGAGGACCAGAGTTTGGTTCTTAAGATACCCATGTTGGCAGCTCACAACTGCCTATAACTCTAGCTCTGGGGGGGTTTATTATCTTTTTTCAGCATATCCAAGTATCTTCACACACAAACACACACACACACACACACACACACACACACACACACACACACACAGAGAGAGAGAGAGAGAGAGAGAGAAAATTAGTTGCAGGGAGGGCATGCTTGTTTGTCCTGGCTGCCCAGAACCAAAATAACCACACAGATACTATATTAATTAAAACACTGCTTGGCCCATTTGCTCTAACTTCATATTGGCTAACTCTTACATCTTAATTTAACCCATTTCTATTAATCTGTGTATCGCCACATGGCAGTGGCTCACTGGCAAAGTTCACAGCATCCTATCTCTGGCGGCGGCGGCTCCATGGCATCTCCTGACTCCTTCTTCCTCCCAGCATTCAGTTTCATCTTTCACACCTACCTAAGTTCTGCCCTATCAACAGGCCAAGACAGTTTCTTTATTCATTAAAGCTAATCATAGCACACAGAGGAGAATCCCAGAGAGAGAGAGAGAGAGAGAGAGAGAGAGAGAGAGGGAGAGAGACAGAGACAGAGACAGAGAGAGACAGAGAGAGAGAGAGAGAGAGAGAGAGAGAGAGAGAGAGAGAGAGAGAGAGAGAGAAAGAGACAGACAGATGAGGAGATGTACAAATAATTTTGAGTTATGACTCAAGCTGTATGACTCTGGCTGGTCTCCACAATTCTATCCTTGCAGAAAGCTTCCACTTTAAATGTTGTTGAGACTCTGATGGCATTAGAACCTAAGACCACACCTACCTGTCTATATAGCGTCTTTCCCTGGGATGGTATCCCACCTGTGCCTTGGATGCTAGTAGTGCTGATTTTTGAGGAGTTAATAGTTTGAAATTGTGACTTGGTGAGATATCATCTAATCAGAATCTTATAGATATGTCCATTTGTAATTTCTTACTCATGGAGAGGTGAAATCAGTTTGTCTATTCCCGTATTGTCATAACACCATGGAGAACAATCCTTTTGCTAACCAGTGCAGCTTGATCAAATCTGGTCAGTGGAGTAACACAGTGTCCTTGTGTAGGCAGGGCCTGATCATTTGCAAATGTGACTGGAGAATGAAACAACTTGATTGTCTCTTCAGTCGAACTGAAAAAATGTGAAGGTGACACATTTCCCTGTGGAATTTGGAATACAACAAATAGTGAAGGACAATCAGTCACAATAAAAGGTAGATTTCATACTCTTTAGAGTTGAGGTCATTTGCTCTTCTTTCTTTGCACTTCACTCATGAACAAAACCCATTAACTAGCAAGAACTGTCTTCTGCAGGGTAACTTGAAGAAGGGTGTCAGATGTCCTTTTCTTATTATCTGCATATGCCAACCAGTTTGTGTTTTGGGGCATGTGTTCATATTAGGATCTGACCCATGATGCTGCACCTTCATAATGAATTATAAGGGAGTCACTATGGTAAGTGAGAGAAATATTTCTGGTGCTTGTCATGTCTATACCACAGCAGTAAGCTATACAAGGAAGTCCCTATAGGCTACTACATGTGTTACACTAATATCAGGTAGTAGATATTGCTCTGCATCCTTCCTTTAACAGAATTCCAAAGATAAGAATTCGAGACAGGTAGTACTCTGCATTACTCTCAGGTCTTCTGAGACGGCTGTGGTCAGGCTCCAATTTATAACATGGCTGCAAACTAGCATTTTTTTCTCCTGGGTCCCAAGAGTCAATTTTATAGTCAGACATAGCTGATGCTTTTCAGAGACACCATACTTTGTCAAGTTTCCCAAAGACACCATACTTTGTCAAGTTAAGTATTATCCAATTTTAGAATGAACAGAGGCCTGGACTAATGTTTGGGAAGACATGGCTTAGTTAAGAGCTTTAAGTTATAAAGCAATTTTACTAAACAGCTTTGTAGAGTTTTAGAAATACAAATTTTAGAATGCTGATCATGATACAGAATAAAGATCTTCAACATTGGCTGTACATTAAAAGACCGGTTGAGTTGTAGTTTCCTGTTTAGTGCTCAGGTACTCCTGTGTCTTTTGGTATGTGAGGGCTTCTAATGTGCACCCAAGGATGACAAGGACTGCACAGAACAAGGTGGTGTCTGGTATGTAAAATAGATAATAAATAGAGTTTTGGAAATTTGTTTTTAAATAGCTGCCTTGTAGGATAACACAGCGTTTCAGTATTAACCCTGTATCATTATCATGTCTTTCCATTTATTATGTCATTGCTGAAGTCTTTGCAGTATGATATATAGAAAGAATAGGATTGAGTTTTCATAATGGGTAGTGAAAGACAAGTGAGGCTTCTTCCAATACTTTCAGTTGGAAACAGTGTTTCTGTCTAATTCTTGCGTGGCCTGGGAAATTTATGGAAACTTCATTTATTTAAGTTACTAGCACTTTTGATTAAATCAACAGAGGTCACTATAAATGACATTGCCAAATTCTTGTGTTTTTGTATATGAACGTATGTATGTGTGTTTTACAGGTATCCACACATGTCTATTACATATGTGTGGAAACCAGTCCAAACCATAGGTGTGTTTCTCAGCAGCATTTTTTAAAGTTTATTATTATTATTATTATTATTATTATTATTATTATTTTGAGATAGGATCTCTCTCTGGCCCAAGTACATAAGGCTAGACCAGGTTGACTAGAAAGCCAGCCCCAGGGATCTGTCTGTCTTTGCAATAATCATAAATATTATGATTATTCGTGCAGGACACCATACCCCGAATACTCAGGTACTCTAGCTTTCAACACAAACACTTTGATGGCTGTTACATTCTTTAACTACTCTTTTTATTTAAAGTAATTTAACTAGATTATTTTAATTAGCATAATTTTCAACTAGATTATTTTAATTAGCATAATTTTCACTGAGACCATGTGAATAATGCTTTTAATTTTGGAATTAATTCATTAAAAATGTTTAATCCTGAGCAGTATAAAGTATCTTTAGAAGTTATTATAAAAATTATACTTTTCAAAAATAAAACTAAAAACTGTTCCTATCACTATATTTTATGAGAATGACCAACTTTTTAATAAATATGTATTTTTTTGTGTTTTAAATTTCTATAACATAATTAGAACATTAAAACATTTTTGTATTAGTGAAAAGTATAACTATTTTCCTACCAAAGCTGATATTGACTTATAGATATATTTATAAGTATAAAACCCAAAGATATTCTTTTTTCTATTTTCTTTTTAGTCCCCCTCAATGGTCTGATTTTTACAGGGTCCGTCTGGCTGTGTAGCCCAGGCTGACTGGCCTTGAACTTCTAATTTTCTTGTGGTCTCCTTTCTCAGCCCTTATTGTTCACTGATTTCAAGCATGCACCACCAAGGTGAGTTACAGGAACTTTTAGAAATCAAAGTTAACCACGTAAGCATTAGAGGAACAAAAGTAGCTCAGAATGGTTGTGTTATGAAACCTATGATATTGAGCCTGTCTCTTTAAATGAAACAGCCAAGTTATCCTAAGAAGTGTTTGCATTGAGCCTTTTGACCATTCTAGTACTCAGGATGGACGACACATCATTTTGTTAGTTAAAAAATACTATACAAATGTTGAGGATGTTCATGTGCCATTAGGGGATTGAAAGCATTTTGTCATCCTGTGATAAGAACAAAACCAGGTGGCTCTGTTCTGTGGCTTAGGATGTGGGTTTTGCTGGTCTTAGATACTGAGGAAAACAAGGTATGTATGCAAATAGCATGGACTATTGTTTTTAAAACTCCATGTGTTTTCATAACATAATTACTGGTCCTGGGATCTCTTATATTTTTCCTGTGTGTTTGTAATTCTCTGTATTAGATAGTCATGAGGATGAATTACCAATATATCGCATAACTTTATGAAACTTTTGCTTTTTAAAACAATCTAATCATTGATATCTTTTTCTTAATTGTGTAATGTCTTTACAATTATATAATTGAAATATCTTGTAATATGTATGAACATGACATTATTGAGTAATATGTGAAGTTGAATACATGTGTACATGTGCTTACCTTTAATCCTTGTTTATTTGAATGTCAGATAAATTGCTTGCTGTAAATGTGTTTTTCAGAACTGGGAATTTACATACTCCTGGGCAGAATACACAATCATATGTGGTGTTTATTAGGAATGGCTCCTAAAAAACATTCTCAATTATTAAACTGATTTTAAGAATCAGTAAAACTGATTTTTCTAAAATCTTTATGAGAAAACTTTATGGTTTTATATATGTATGGAAGTTGGAAGGAACCACATTAGCCATACATTCTGATCATTCCAGTAAGGTTCTCTTTTTAGTTTATTTGTTTTATTTTAATTTTGGTGTGCTGTCCTTTTCAGAGTCACATGTGTCTATTTTAAAACACCTTGACTTCTACTCTTCAAATCATATAACTCAAACAATACCTTCTCCATGAGAAACATGTGTTGGCTGTCCGTCCTTATACCAGGTTTTAGGCATGCTAGCTGACTCATATTCCTTCCAGCTTCCATACATATTTTTAGTTGTTAGGGTTGGGGTCATGTGCATAAGAGTACAGATACACAAGGAGGGCAGATGAGTGTGTGGATCCTCTGCAACTTGTGTTTCAGGGGGTTGTGAGCTGCCTGATATGGCTGCTTGGTACTGAACTTGAGTCCTCTGAAAGAGCAGAATGTGATTTTAGCTTCTGAGCCATTGCTCTGACTTCAGTTACCAAAGACATTCTTTAAAATTTTCTTACTTATTTTTTGTTTTCAGTTGGTTTTTGATATTCTTTTTTTGGAGCAGTGTCTTTCTTTGTATCGTCAACAGTCCTGGAACTCGTATGTACACCAGCTAGCCTTGAGTTCATAGAGATCTTCCTATTTCTTCCTTGTACATGCTGGGATAAAAGGTGTGGCCCACCAGACCCATTTTTAGTAATTTTTATTTTTAAAGTAATAGTCTCTAAGCATTATGATTCAGTCATTTTGTTTATAAAAGTTCCATAATCTTTGGTGTATAGTAAATGTGAATAAATATGCCTCTGTATTTTATAGTGCTAGGGTCTGAATCCCCAAGACCTAAAATGCACTAGGAAGATACAAATAAACTAGGTCCCAGAGGTAAATACAATTTGAATGAGGGAATGGATAATACAGATATGAATGACCTGTGTTTTGTTCCATATAAACAAAATAAAAATACTCTTCCTAAACTTTGTTGTTGTTGTTTAAAATTAGTTGTGACTTACAAAGAAACTGCCTCCTCACTGTTAGATCAGGTCTTATTTTAAAGAGACTCACTATCCTTTCTGTTTAGTTAAGTCACATGACTATGTAAAAGACTTTGATTGCCAGCTAATATTGTTAAGATCTTGATTCTAATAATTGTAAAGATAGTAAAATAATTGTAATGAAAGATTGCCTTTACCTCTTACCTAAAAAATTTTCAATTATGTTTTATGTTTATGCTTTCTTATGAGAGAAGAAGACACAGTCCAGTTGTTTAACAAAGAAAAGAAAATACAGTAAGATAACTGGTCAAGATAACCTTCAGATCTGTCCCCCCACCACTACCACTTACTGTCTTCTCGGATATTGTTATTCTAAGATTCCTGTAAATATGAAGATAAAAAATCATATTTTCTTGATGTTTAAATTATGTGAAAGATAATATTTTTTCCACATCCTGTCAGCAAAAACTTAGTTGATGAATTATAGGTAAATGGTTCTTACTTGGGTACATATTTGAGTACTTTCTGTGACGTGATTGGTGCTGATTAATGAAAATATACGATTGGACAAAGCTGGGGTGCAGAATAATTAGTGTCTCAGTTAAGACACAAACTAAGCCTAATGGAATGGCCCTTTAAAGCCCTCTTTTAATTACAATTTGAAGTCACAGTGCTTAGAAATGTTAGGTATTACCTTTTGACCTTTGGTAATACAGATATGTACAGTCATTTTTCTGTTTAATTTTCAGGAATGAGTTTTGTAAAAGTTGAGTCTTCAGTATCTTTCCATTGTTCCATTATTAATTTTACTTTATTATTGCAAATTCATGAACATGAGAGGCTTTTTAAGTGATTGGTTTCTTGTTGTTTCTATTCATGTCCTTCTTAAGTTCTTACTCATTTAGATTGAGTGCATACAGTTCACCTGAGACATTGTTCTGCCCGCATTCACGGAGTTGGTCAGCAGAGTGAAGTTTCTGTACAGTGAAGCTCTCCTAGGCAGTGGGTATGAGCATGAGAGGGCTAACCTAGGAATAAAAGCTGCAAGAAAAAGAATAGGATAGAAACTGATGTTTTCAATGTGGCGACCAAAAAGCCATCAATCTGAAATGAACAATTGGAGCAGAAATTTGAATGAAATTATGTTAATATCTAGGGAAAGAGCAGTTTTCACCTGATGGATAGCAAGTATAAAACCTGTAGGTGATAGAGTATTTGCTGTGTTCCAACAACAGCAGGAGGTTATTTGGTAATGATGTATAGAATACAGTAGACGAGGACACAGAAGCCAACTCTTGTTGGACATAGAAATGAAGATTTTATCTAAATGAGTATAAGCTTTGCTGTGTAGTGCAGGTTGGCTTGCAGCTTGTAATCCTCTTGCCTCTGCCTCCACTCTATTGGCAGTTACAGGTGTGTATTTCCATACCCAACTAAGTGGATATATTTTCCTTATTGGAGGATTTCGGTAAGGAGACTGTTACTAGCTTGAACGGGATTATTGCAGAGGCACATGGGAGGAAGGAGATGTAGGTGTTCCAATGGAGAAAGTAGAGAATCAGGTAGAACCTGTGATAATAGTTCTTGCCAGAGGGGATGGCCATTTGGATTGCGGCAATTCCAGAATTATAATTCTGTGAGAGGGTAGAGCTAGAGCCAGAATCTAGGACCTTCTATGTGGTAGGCAAGTCTACTGGTGACCTTCACCTCCAGCTCATCAATTCTGAAAATCTTTTCAGGATAGTTGAATATTTACTGATGGATCTTATGTGGAACACAAGCAAAAGAAAGAACTTAGAAATAATTCTGAGGCCTTTATGAAGGATAATTGGGTGAATAATGGTGCCAGTAAGATCTGATGTCCATACGGTAAAATAGAAGCTAAACTATGGGCTAATAAGTAAAGATCAGAAGCGAAAATTTGGATTTGGGGTTTTTAAGTGTTCTTTTTTGTGGTGCTAACTTGGTGACAGGGAAATGCTGGTAGCAGTCAAAGCAGAGTCAGTCCGAGGATTGAACCACTTGGGAAGAGTTATTTTCAGAAAAGAAGAAAACGGGAAGTGAGATGCTGCTGCCGTGGAGATCAAGGGAGAACCAGTAGAGGGCGCTATCCCAGAAGCCACTCGAAGTGTTTTGTGTTGAAGGCTGGGCAGATACCTCAATCATAGAGGCCCTGACTTTGATCTCTAGAACCCACTTTTAAAGAGCCATGGATGGTAGCAGAAGTTTACATGCCAGCACTGGAAAGGTAGAGACAGTGCTCGCTGTGGCTTCCTGGCTAGCTTGCTTAGCCTGCCTAGCCTATCTAGCCTGCTTGGCCAATTCCAGGCCAATGAGAGACCCTGAATCAAAAAAAGGTTGACAAAGCCAAAGAAACAAAATCTGAGGTTATCCTTTGTCTTCCACTTGCATGCGTGCATTAGTACACTTGTACCCACACACAACTTCACCTATGTACACATGCATGATGCATACATAAGTACACATGCATCCACACACAACTTCACCTGTGTACACATAAACGGATGCATGCATAAGTACATGTTTGTCCACATACAGCTTCACCTGTGTACACATGCACATTTATACATGTATACATTTATAAGTATATACACATGTACACTCAACTTCACCTATATACACACGTAGACGCATGCATAAATACACATGCATCCACATACAGGTTCACCTGTGTACACATGCACAGATGCATGCATAAGTACATGTGTATCCACACACATCTTCATGTGTTTTTGAAAATTTTCATTGTTTCATGATTAAATATTTTGCATATTTTTGACATATAGCTAACTACTTTCAGGCCTAATGTAAGCATTTGTTTGCATATGAGTAGTATAGTCTCTATGTATTGTTTTTATCAGGATCTCAGCACTTTCAAGAGCATAAACTTCTGAGCCTTTGTTGAAGTGTACATTATCTGAAAGGTTTTTTTTGATATGAGCATTGCATTATGTGAGCTTCAATCACTTATTTCTGTACAGAGAATGTTTACTAATAAAGTGAGGTGGAGAAATAGCTCAGCTTCTAAAAGCACTTAGTCCTTTTCTAAAGGACCTAGTTTTGGTTCCCGGCACCTGTGTCAGGTAGCCTTTGGTCATCTAGCTCCAGCTGTGGGGGCTGTGACACCCTCTTCTGGCTTCCACAGGCACCTGTACTCAGTTGCATATACACCCACACATAGGCATACGAATATACCTAAAAGTTTTTATTTGTTTTTTGGAAAAAGTAAATTGGTGGGGATGACAAGATGGTTCATTGGTTAAGAGCACTAGCTGCTTTTCCAGAGGACCTGAATTTGATTCCTAGCACTGACATGACAGCTCACAACTGCCTTTAACACTAGTTCTTAGAGGTCCTATCCCCTTCACTGGCTTCCTTGACGCAAGGCATGCAAGTAGTGCATGAACATACATATAGACAAAGCACTCATATGCATAAAATAAAATGTAAAGTGAAGCAGTTAGTAAGTTAGAGTAGATTTTCCTGCCATGTTGAATTGTCCATTCTCAATAAATAAAACTTTGCTATCAGTACTGAATTTGCTAAAAGGTTATTTTTAGCTTAATTTGTTATTTAATGATCTTTTCATTCCTTAAATATTTAAACAACTGACAGCTGAGAAGCCTGCATGGGACCAAACTAGACCCTCTGAATGTGGGTGACAGTTTTGTAGCTTACTCTTTTGTGGGGCCCTTGGCAGTGGAATCAGGATTTATCCCTGGTGCATGAACTGGCTTTTTGGAACACATTCACTCTGGTGGGATGCCATGCTCAACTTTGATGCAGTGAGAAGGGGCTTGGTCCTGCATCAGCTTGACCTGCCAGACTTTGTTGACTCCCCATGGGAGGCCTTACCCTCTCTAAGGTGTAGGTGGGGGTTGGGGAGCTGTGGTTGGTATTAAAATGAATTAAAAAATATTTAGACAATTGTGTCCTATAAATGAGCCATGTATGTTTTAAAATTTGAAGAAATGTGTCTTAACTTCTTTATATTTAAGATTTTTTTACCATCTGCTTATATTTTTCCTGTCATTGAAAGTTCAATATTCAACATAAGAATGTTGGAAAGACTCAGTCCATCGAATTGCCAATCTGTATGTGCTTGTAAAAAGGGCTTCTGGCGCAAGTTAATGGAGGCAGAGTGCTCTCAGTTCAAAGATCACTAACATCACTTTAACTGACAGTTATTGAAAGCCACATTGGACTCCTTTGCCACCTTGGCAGCATTCATCACATTCCTGCCTGCCCTCACTGGACAGAGGTGGTGCTCCATACGCTTGTACTACTACACCTCCAAGTTACCACATCGTCCTTTACCATCAGAGCGGCTGACTTTGGTGGTGCTGACATTAGTGTTGCTAGCAGTTTTGTCAAGCTGTGTGTTTGAAGGAATCACAGTGGGTTTCTTGCAGTCCTATTCAGCAGGAGTAGTTGCATTGCAACTAAATCTTTAGTGACCTAAAATGATATAAATGTAAAATATAATCAGTTCAGGATTGCTTAACCACCAACTTCCTTCTCTGAATATTTGATATTTTGAAGATTTCTAATGTTGAAGAAAAAGATCCAGTTGGCTCATACACCAAATCACACTGAAAATGCATGCATTCATTTGTTTCTCAAGTTTAGAACTTTAACAAATTGTTTCAATTTGAATTTGTCATAAGTAGACTAAAAGGTTAAATAGAACTGGCAAAGTAAGCAGATGAAAGCAATAATGGTTAAGTGTGTGTGCACACGCATGCATGTATGTGTATGGCATCTGTGTGTCAAGGTACATATGTGTGATTGTGTGTGTATACATATTGCATGTGTGTATGTTCACAATTGAAAGATTATTGTTCTTTGCTCCATCGTTACCCAAGTTGTATCTGGACAGGACTTGATACTTGCTCTGTAAGAACTCAGGGGGTGGACTCAGACTTCAAACACTTATCCTCTGAGTTTTTGGATAAATCATGTGACCCTTGAATACTCTCTCGCTTTTTGTAAGGGAGGCAATGCTAATACTATTTTCTGCTTTTCACTGTGAATGAAATTTCTATTTTTACAGTGATAGCAATTTCTAGACTAACCCTTCTGTAGACAGTTGTCTCCTACTGTTGAATCACTTTTGAAGTAAATATAATGTCTAAGAAAAGCAACTTCTTCTAAGTGCTTTCATAAGCTTTCATACTCACTCCCATCATGCTAGTAAAGTATACCCTGAGGCATTTGGGGCTCCATGAACAGTCACCAGTAAAAGTAATGAAGCAATAATTTGATGAGGTTCTTTTTGTCAGAATTATTTCTTTAGCCTTGACAGTCTCTGATGTAATTTAACAAGGAAACTGCAGTGGTCTTAGGGAAGGTTTAGTAATTTTTTTCAATGTTATATTTGTATTTGAAGTCATCTTTTGTGCAAGTTTGTTTAGGAGAATAAAACTGAAAGACCTTACTGCTGCATTGGACTGTTCCGTGTGTCAGGGTTGATGAGAGCCTTGCAGACAGTGTGAAGGAGGAGGACTTCCTGAGCAACAGTTGGGATGACTTGAGAGAATGCAGGAGCCAGTTGTAGGGGACATTTGAAACAGCCAGCACCTGGGGCAAGAAGATCAACCTGGCACCCTCCCAAGCAGGCTGCAGTGCCTGCTTGCTGTAATCCCAACGAAGGAGAATTTACCGAAGCTGTGATATACCTGCTATTCTAGGGCATGCTACTTCTTGGAAATACTTGTTTCTTATGCTTAGCCGCGTCACAGTAGTTAAAAACAAAGCCTTCATAATACTATATTTTGCTTACTTTCCACATTTTACATTGTCAAATTAGTCTCTTATTTATCTATAGGTCTTCAAAATATGATGTGTGGTAGAATCACTTCCCAAAATTGATAATTCCACTAATTGCATGATTCATCCATTCCTAATTTGATTTCTGAAGCTAAGGTTGGGTTTTTGGAGGAATGATTATGTTGCTGTGTCATGATTTCTTTTTGAAATATTAAATGTGTTTGGTTTACCTAATGTGAACCAAGTAATATAATACAAAGTGGGAATACCTAATGGGTAGAACAGCCATTAAATGAACATCTTACACATCACTTGTAGTTACTTGTGCTGAAGTGCCTCCCTGAAGAGTTTAGTGCAATGGCCCCATGCCCCCAAGTACCTGTCTGTCGGATTGCTGAATCTAGAGGAGTTCTCTCTGATTCACTGTAGAAGGCTATAGACTCCTACATCTTAGTTCTCTCTGACATACTATAGAAGGCTATAGACTCCTATATCTTTGCCAGTTTTCATACATTTTCTCTTCCAGATTAATTTCTAATTTATATTTATTTATGTTGAGTATTTTGAATTTATGAACAGGAAAACAGGGCTGATGCATTTGTTACAACCAAAGATTTTCCACATCTTTGTACATGGAAGTATAGTCTGGTTTTCCATTTCTGGTAATATATATATATATATATATATATATATATATATATATATATATATATATTAGAAATATTTTCTACACAGGTGTGCATTTCTTAATTTCTGTTATAGTGTTTTATATTTTTATGCAATTGGTTGTTGTCAGTGGTGATAAATATGAAACCAAAATAATTTTTGGTTATTATATGTGGACTCCTTCCTACTTTCTTATATTGTACTCAGGATACTTGTTGATGCAATCATTGTTTCTCCCTTAAGGGTGAACAGTTTATCCTATGCACATGTTGACAGGATTTTTCTGACATATTTTTCATCCTTAACACCTCTTATACTGAGAATCTCTGTTTATTCTGGTGGTAAGAGTCTTAATAGCAGGTAGCTATGTCTCATTCCTGGCCTCAGTGAAAATGGTCTCGTGTTTCCCTACTGAGTACTATTTTAGCTAGTGCTTCTCATTATTTATTGAGACAAAGAAGGTTTCAAGAAAGAATCTAGAGGCAGGGAAATGGCTCAGTCAGTTTCTTAGTCACCGTTCTGTTACTGTGTAGAGATGCCATGACAAAGACAGCTTGTGTAAAAGAAAACAACTGGGTGGGGTCTTGCTTACAGTTTCAGAGGTTAGTCCACTATCATCATGAATAGCATGGCAGGCAGACATAGTGTTGAAGTAGCTGAGAGTTCTTCATTGTGATCCACAGACAGGAAGTGGGGTGGGTGTTCTGGACCTGACACCGACTTTTGAAACCTCAAAGCTCACTCCTAGTGACAGTTCACACTTACTCCAACAAGGTCTTAACTCCTCAGTCTAATTCTTCTCATTTAGTGCCATTTCCTGATGACAAGCATTGAGATATTTGAACCTGTCAGAGCCATTCTTATTCAAACCACCACAGTCGGTAAAATACTTCCTACCAACGCTTGAGAATGTGTGTCAG
Organism: Myodes glareolus; assembly: GCF_982192425.1. Lineage (NCBI taxonomy): Eukaryota > Metazoa > Chordata > Mammalia > Rodentia > Cricetidae > Myodes > Myodes glareolus. The sequence goes on along the minus strand of NC_142043.1, from coordinate 13,051,115 downwards.
TATCCATGTAAATGTTGAGCTGGGCCTCACACCTATAATCCCAATGCTAGTGAATGGGGAACAGGAATCCCTGGGCTACCGGGCCAGCCAGTCTAGTAGAATTTGCAAGCTCTGCTTTTAGTGAGAAACCCCTATACACACTTTGTCTTCCTTTGATCTCATCCCCCCTCCCTGATACTTTTTGTCCACACACCCCCAGATAGTCTTTGTCCACCTCTGACCACATCCCCTATTCTGTGGAGTGAGTACCAAATATTTTTTACCTATATTTTGAATGTTCAAATGATGTAATCAAACCCATGGACTCACTAAACCATTTTTATTTTCTTTTTTAGCAACAAGATCAACATCCTAGATTCCACTAATTTTTGATTAGTGCATATAATTGAGTTCCACCAATGTCAGAAATGGTTTGTGCTCTCACAACATCATTTGCCATTCACCATACATTCTCTTATCTCATCATTTGTGTGCTGGATGCTAGCCTTCAAGGCGGTACCAAGTGCTGCCTGTGATGTCTGGTTCCTCAATTACTGAGCCCTCAATTACTGTCCACCAGAATGCTGTTCCTGCCCTCCGTCCTTCCAGCTGTCACTAGAAAGCAGTCTAAAAATCTGAGACTGACTCTGTTTGCCGCTTGCATGAAGATCTGGGTCAGTGGTTTGGCCTTTTCTGAAGTCAAGAACCTGCGTTATTAGCACTGTTTCCTCTACTTCTGTGTCACAGAGAAAGCTCATCCTGGTCATGTAATGTTCTGTAATGTTACTTTGTATATTTATAGCCAGCTGGTGCTTAACAACTTTGTCATCCTTGTTGTGCAGGCCAGACAGTGACACAAAATGTCGGTTCATTTTAGAATTTTTTTAATTAATTTATTTGTTTATAAAAATTTCCACTTCCTCCCCTCCTCCCCATACCCTCCCATTCTAATAGTATATGTGCTACCTATTTCAAATATTTTAGGTTAAAAGTACATTTCATTAAATCTTCTAAAGTAAAATTTTGAAAGGTTAAAAAATTGTAAACAATAAGTTTTTATTCTGTATTGTTTGTTAGTCCTCCAATGGTGTAAATTTGTCGCAATTATGGAAGCTTAAAGTGTATCTGCAGGTTACAAAGAATCTTGAAATTTATATGATTCTTACAAAATCTTAAATATGAGTAAGAAAGATGTTTTCAGCGTTCTTTTATTGCATATTGTATATCTGTGCACATATGTGCGATGAGCCATGTGATGAGATCAGAGGACAACCTGTGGCAATCGGTTTTTTCCTTCTACCATTTTTGTTTTCAAGTTAGATTCTGGGCATCAGGCACATTTACCCACTGAGAATCTTTTCGTACAAAATGTAGATTTTCTATGTTAGAAAATCAAGGCTTGCTCATTTAATAAGTACTCTTATTTATTCACTAATAAAAAGGACCTGGGAACAATGTTAGAAGACTTAGGTTCTTGCTTTGACTCTTTTTGGGCAAATTATCTTGACATAGCCACTTAACCTTTCCTCATATTTTACTTTAACATCCGAGAAATGAATTCATAAAGAAAGCCAGAGGAGTGAGTGAACATGCAACAATTGAAATGCTATCACTAGTGGTTAAAATGTAGAATCAAGTCAGCAAATTCATAAAATATTAATAAAAAATAAGACTGGCATCTGTTGGAATTGCTTAAGAAATACCATTCAGTGTTTCTGCACAGTTGAAACTTGCTATAATCATTAGAAACCACTTTATTTTTTGAGATTTTTTTATATTGCCCTCTCTGATTATGTTGACCAGTGTATAGTGATTATGTGACTAGTCATTTGTTTGAATTTAATTTTATAATTAAAATGTAGATCATTTTTTACTTTCAAGGATATATGTTGGAGGAAAACCTTCTAAACTTTAAAGAGCTATTTGTGGTTTTGTCTTTAATAGTTTCTTCATCAAAATTGATATGCAAGATATTAATTTACGTGTTTTTAGTTTGTTAGTAGAAAGCCATGGCTACACAGAGTATTGTGGTTACCTCATAGGCGTGAAACACATTGTTAAGCTCAGTTCTGTTTAAGAGATATAATTAGAGAAAATAACTTCTTGATTTACTATAAAGATTGTAAATCACCATAAAATCATAAAGAACATTAAAGAATAAACATTGCTTATTTTAATACATATGGAAGAGTAAGAAATTTAGTTTTTTAATATTTTTTAAAATTTTTTATTGAGCTCTACATTTTTCTCTGCTCCTCTCCCTGCCTCTCCTCACCCCTTCAACCCTCTCCCAAGGTTTCCATGCTCCCAATTTACTTAGGAGATCTTGTCTTTTACTACTTCCCATATAGATTAGATCTATGTATGTCTCTCTTAGAGTCTTCACTGTTGTCTAGGTTCTCTGGGATTGTGATTTGTGAGCTGGTTTTCTTTGCTTTATGTTTAAAAACCACTTATGAGTGAGTACATGTGATAACTGTCTTTCTGGGTGTGGGTTACCTTACTCAAAATAATGTTTTCTAGCTTTATCCATTTGCTTGCAAAATTAAAGATATTGCTTTAATCATTGTGTAAATGTGCCACATTTCCCTTATCCATTCTTCGGTCGATTTAGATTGTTTCCAGGTTCTGGCTATGACGAACAATGCTAATATGAACATAGTTGAGCACATGTCCTTGTGGCACAATTGAGCATCCTTTGGATATATACCCAAAAGTGGTATTACTGGGTCTTGAGGAAGGTTGTTTCCTAATTTTCTGAGAAATCGCCACGCTGACATCCACGGGGGCTTAACCAGTTTGCATTCCCACCAGCAATGCAGAAGTGTTCCCTTTTCCCCACAACCTCTCCAGCATAAGGAGATCAGTTATTTTGATCTTGGCCATTCTTACAGGTTTAAGATGGAATCTCAGAGTTGTTTTGATTTGCATTTCTCTGTTAGCTAAGGATGTTGAGCATTTCTTTAAATGTCTTTCAGCCATTTTAGATTAGAGATCTCTGTTGAGAGTTCTCGGATTAGGTCTTTAATTTTTAAAAAAATTTTTTTTTTGTAAATTTAATTACATTGTACATTTTTTTAAATTGTATTGTTTGTTCTTTTGATGACCAATTTCTTGAGTTCTTTGTATATTTTGGAGATCAGGCCTCTGTCTAATGTGGGGTTAGTGAAGATCTTTTCCCATTCTGTAGGTTGTTGTTTTGTCTTGTTGACCATGTCCTTTGCTTTACAGAAGTTTTTCAGTTTCAGGAAATCCCATTTATTAATTGTTTCTCTCAGTGTCTGTGCTGCTAGGGTTATATTTAGGAAGTGGTCTCCTGTGCCAATGCGTTAAAGTGTACTTCCCACTTTCTCTTCTATGAGGTTCAGTGTGGCTGGCTTTATGTTGGGGTCTTTGATCCATTTGGACTTGAGTTTTGTGCATGGTGATAGATATGGATCTATTTGCATTCTTCTCCATGTTGATATCCAGTTATGCCAGCACCATTTGTTAAATATGCTTTCTTTGTTCCATTTGATATTTTTTGCTTCTTTGTCAAAAATCAGGTGTTTGAAGGGGTGTTTATTAATATCCGCGTCTTTGATTCAGTTTCATTGGTCCTCCTGTCTGTTTTTATGCCAATACCAGGCTGTTTTCAGTACTGTAGCTCTGTAGTAGAGTTTGAAGTTAGGAATTGTAATGCCTCCTGAAGTTCTTATATTGGACAGGATTGTTTTGGCTGTTCTGGGTTTGTTGCTTTTTCATATGAAGTTGAGTACCATTCTTTCGAGGTCTATGAAGAATTTTGCTGGAATTTTGCTGGGCATTGCATGATTCTGTGGATTGTTTTTGGTAAAGCTGCCATTTTTACTATGTTAATTCTGTCTACCCAAGAGCATGGGAGATCTTTCTACTTTTTGGTGTCTTCTTTAATTTCTTCTCCAAAGATTTAAAGTTTTTGTCATACAAGTCTTTCACTTGTTTGGTTACAGTTACTCTGAGATATTTTATGCTATTTGTGGCTATTGTTAAGGATGATGTTTCTCTGATTTTGTTCTTAGCCCATTTATCATCTGTGTACAGGAAGGCTACTGATTTTTTGAGTTAATCTTGTATCCTGATACATAACTGAAAGTGTTTATGAGTTGTAAAAGTTCCTTGGTAGAATTTTTTGGGTTCCTTACGTAAACTATCATTTCATCAGCAAATAGTGAGAGTTTGACTTCTTTTTTGATTTGCATCCCCTTGATCTTCTTTTGGTGTCTTATTGCTCTAGCTAGGACCTCAAGATCTGTATTGAATAGATATAGAGAAAGTGAACAACCTTGAGCTGTTCCTGATTCCATTGGGATCACTAGGAGTTTCTCTCCATTTAGTTTGATGTTGGCTGTTGGCTTGCTGTATATTGCCTTTATTATGTTTAGTATGTTCCTTGTAGCCCTGCTCTCTCCAAGACCTTTATCATGAAGGGCTGTTGTATTTTGTCAAAAGCTTTTTCGGCATATAATGAGATGATTGTATAATTTTTATTTTTCAACTTGTTTATATGTTGGATTACATTGAGAGATTTTCATATGTTGAACCATCCCTACATCTCTGGAAGGAAGCCGACTTGATCTTGGTGGATGATGGTTCTGATGTGTTCTTGGATTCGATTCACCAGTATTTTATTTAGTATTTTTGCATCAAAGTTCATGAGTGAGATTGTTCTATAATTATCTTTCTTAGCAATGTCTTTATGTGGTTTGGGTGTCAGAGTAATTGTTGCCTCATAAAAAGTGTTTGGTAATGTTTCTTCTGTTTCTATTGTGTGGAATAATTTGAGGAGTATTGGTATTAGTTCTTCTTTGAAAATCTTATAGAATTCTGAGCTAAACCATATGGTCCTGGGTTGTTTTTTGGGGGGAGGAGGGAGAAACTTTTGATGACTGTTTCTATTTCATCAGCAGTTATAGGTCTGTCTAATATGCTTATCTGGTCTTGATTTAATTTTGGTAAGTGATATTTATCCAGAAAGTTGTCCATTTCCTTTACATTTTCCAATTTTGTAGGGTACAGGTTTTTGAAATATGAGCAGATGATTCTCAGTACTTCATCCATGTCTGTTGTTATGTCTCCCTTTTCATTTCTGATTTTGTTAATTTGGATATTCTCTTTCTGCCTTTTGTTTAGTTTGAATAACGGTTTATGTATTTTTGTTGACTTTTTTTTTTGATCCAGTCTGATTGATGTTCTATAAGCTTCTTGTATCCTCATAGGCATATCTTTCTTTAGGTTGAGAAAGTTTTCTTCTATGATATTGTTAAATCTATTTTCTGTGTTTTTGAGTTGAAATTCTTCTCCTTCTTCTATATCTATTATTCTTATGTTTGGTCTTTTCATGGTGTCCTGTAAGAGTCAGCACTTTCCAATGGATATCCACGCCCAACCCAGGCTGCGCGCTTCCCGAACTCGGGCCCACGAGAATGGACGATTGTCCTGAGGGTTGAAAAAGAGACACACACAAAAGAGACCTTTGCTCATTCACAAGAGTAAATGGCAACTTTATAAAACTCAAGTCAGGTATTTATACCAGTGGGCTAGAAGGATGAAAATGCAAGGCCTCCTCCCATCCAGGATCAGGAGAAGAAGATTAAAGCTTCCCGGCCCCTCAGGCAGGGTCAGCTAGGGGAGGCAGGCTATAGGCCCACTGCTAAGACCTTGAATACAAGTAGAATCACCATAACAAAGAGAACCAGGTTCTTGCTAAGATATCCCCTCAAGCCAGAGCTAGTGCAGAGTCTCCAGGGAGCCGGAGGTCACAGGGCCCTGCAAATCGCCAGGAGAAGGGAAAAACCTTGGCAGCTACAGTGTCCCATATTTCTTGGACATTTTAGGTTAAGCTTTTGTTAGATTTAATGTTTTCTTTGACTAATGAGTCTATTTTCTCTGTTGTATCTTCAGTGCTTGAGATTCTCTCTTCCATCTCTTGTGTTCTGCTGTTTATGTTTGCGTTTGTGGTTTCTGATGGTTTTCTCATGATTTCTGTTTCTATAATTCCCTCGGCTTGTGTTTTTTTAGTTGTCTCTATTTCAGTTTTCAAGTCTTTTTTTTTTTTTAGTAATTTTATTAAATTATAAAAAGTTTCCATTTACGCCCCTCCTCCCAACGCCCTCCCACTCCCCCCTCCCTCTCCTCCTCCCTCTTTGTCCCCAAGGGCAGTCAGGGTCTCCTGCCCTGTGGGAAGTCCAAGTTCCTCCCCCCTCACTCCAGGTCCAGGAAGGTGAGCATCCAAACAGACTGGATCCCAAAAATCCAGTATATGCAGAGGAAACCAGTCCCAGTGTCCTTCTCAATGGCTTCTCGGAAAGACTGCAGGCCAGCCACATTCAGAAAATCCGGCCACATTCAGAGAATCTGGTTGGATCACATGCTCGTTCAGTCACGGTCCATCTGGCCTTGGTAAACTCTCATTAGATCCGACCCCTTGTATCAGTGGGTGATAGTATCCCTCGCAGTCCTTCGTCATTTTCTTCCTCCTTCTGCTCCTCGTTTGGATCTTGGGGGGCTCAGTTCGGTGCTCCAACGCCGGCCTCCATCTGTATCGTCGTCCAACGCCAGATGAGGGATCTATGGTGATAAGCAAAATATTCATCAGTATGGTCACGGGCCAAGGCCGGTTCAGGCACCCCCTCCTCTGTCCAGAGAACAATCTGGGGATCTCTCCTTGGACCTGGGATCCCATATATAATCAAGTTTCCTGTAAACTCTAATATGACTCCCTTAGTTGAAATATATTCTTCCCTGATCCCACATTCATCCTTCCTCCCTTCCCCCCATCCCGGTCAACCGAGCTTTCTCCATTCCTCCCCTACTCCCTTCTCTCTAACCCTCTCCCCTTCCAACAACCCTCCCACCCCCCCCCCCCCCATGCACCCAAGGTTACCTGGGACTCTTGACTATTTCCTACCTCCTGGCGGATAGGTAAATAATCTTCATCAGGTTCGTCTTCTTATTTAGCTTCTCTAGGATCACGAATAATAGGCTCAAAGACCTTTAATTATGATTAGAATCCACTTATGAGTGAATACATACCGTGTTCCTCTTTTTGGGTCTGGCTTACCTCACTCAGTAAAGCGTTTTCTATTTCCATCCATTTGCATGCAAAATTCAAGATGTCATTATTTTTTACCGCTGAGTAAAACTCTAATGTGTATATGTTCCACACCTTTTTTAACCATTCTTCTATTGAGGGGCACCTAGGCTGTTTCCAGGTTCTGGCTATTACAAATAGTGCTGCTATGAACATAGTTGAACAAACGCTTTTGTAGTATGTTTGGGCATCTCTAGGGTATATTCCCAAGAGAGGAATTGCTGGGTCCTGAGGGAGGTTGACTCCCAGTTTCCTGAGAAACCGCCACACTGATTTCCAAAGTGGCTGCACAAGTTTGCATTCCCACCAACAATGGATGAGTGTTCCCCTCATTCCACATCCTCTCCAGCATAGGCTATCATTGGTGTTTTTAACTTTAGCTATTCTGACAGGTGTAAGATGGTATCTCAAAGTTGTTTTGATTTGCATTTCCCTGATCGCTAAGGAGGTTGAGCATGACCTTAAGTGTCTTCTGGCCATTCGAAGTTCATCTGTTGTGAATTCTCTGTTCAGATCAGTACCCCATTTTTTAATTGGGTTAATTAGAGTTTTAGTGTCTAGTTTCTTGAGTTCTTTGTATATTCTGGAGATCAGACCTTTGTCTGATGAGGGGTTGGTGAAGATCTTCTCCCCGTCGGAAGGTAGTCTTTTTGTCTTATTGACAGACAATATGATAGTGTACATAAGCGACCCCAAAAACTCTACCAAAGAACTCCTACAGTTGATAAACACCTTTAGTAATGTGGCTGGATACAAGATCAACTCCAAAATATCGGTTGCCCTCCTATACACAAAGGACAAAGAAGCAGAGAGGGAAATAAGAGAAACATCACCTTTCACGATAGCCACAAATAGCATAAAATATCTTGGGGTAACTCTAACCAAGGAAGTGAAAGACCTATTTGACAAGAACTTTAAGTCCTTGAAGAAAGAAATTGAGGAGAATACCAGAAAATGGAAAGACCTCCCCTGCTCTTTGATTGGGAGAATCAACATAGTAAAAATGGCAATTCTACCAAAAGCAATCTACAGATTCAATGCAATCCCCATCAAAATCCCATCAAACTTCTTCACAGACCTTGAGAGAACAATAATCAAGTTTATATGGAAAAACAAAAAACCCAGGATAGCCAAAACAATCTTATACAATAAAGGAACTTCTGGAGGCATCACTATCCCTGACTTCAAACTCTATTACAGAGCTACAGTATTGAAAACAGCTTGGTATTGGCATAAGAACAGAGAAGTCGACCTATGGAATCGAATAGAAGACCCAGATACTAACCCTCAAACCTACGAACACCTAATTTTTGACAAGGGAGCTAAAGGTATACAATGGAAGAAGGAAAGCGTCTTTAACAAATGGTGCTGGCATAACTGGATGTCAACCTGTAGAAGAATGAAAATAGATCCATATCTATCACCTTGCACAAAACTCAAGTCCAAATGGATTAAAGACATCAACATCAATCTGTCCACTTTGAACCTGATAGAAGAGAAAGTGGGAAGTAGTCTACAAGATATAGGCACAGGAGGCCACTTCCTAAGTAGGACCCCAGCAGCACAGACAATAAGAGAAACAATGAATAAATGGGACCTGCTGAAACTGAGAAGCTTCTGTAAAGCAAGGGACACTGTCAGTAAGACAAAAAGGCTGCCTTCTGACTGGGAGAAGTTTTCAAGTCTTGAATAGTTTCTTTCATATGTTTGATTGTTATTTCTGTTTTTTTTTTAAGGGATTTGTTGATGTCTTCCAATCTTTTGTTTGTCTTTTCCTCCATTTCTTTGAGACAATTTCTCATTTCCTCTTTAAGACTTTCAAACATTCTCCTGAAGTTATTTTTTTAGTTCATTTTCTTCTGCTTTGTCTATATTTGTTTGTTCAAGTCTTGCTGTTGTAAGGTCTTTTGGTTTTACTGGTGTTGTGTTGTTCTTTGTGGAGTTGCATGTCTTCTTATCTTGTCCACTCAACTTTTTCTCTAGGTGTGGTTGGGGCTGTCTTTGATTTTATTGATTAATTTTCTAGGTGTCAGTGAATCCAAGACTCAGATGGTTGTTCCTCGTGGTACAATCAGTGCCATGGTTTTAGTTACCCCGTTGGTCACTCTGTGTTCCTGCAGGTTGCTCAATACTCCCAGTCTTTGCTCAGATCCCTTGGAGTTTACTGTCTCAGGCTTGCTCTAGCCTAGGCTGTCAGCTCTGACCCTTGTCTGTAAATGTCCCTGGGCTGGATCCATTCCTGCAGAGGTCCCTGGCTTGAGGTTGATGTTGTAAAGAAGGACTCTGGCTCTGGTGCGCCCAGACCAACAGAGGTCCTGGCTCAGGCCTTTTCCCTCAAGATCCCAGACTCACACCTTCACCCGCCGAGATCTCTTTTCAGAATATTCTTAAGATAGCCTTTTCCTTTCTCTTTGTACCACCCCCTTCTAAATTTGAAGTTCAATTCTGGATGTGTGCATTGTGGAGCACTGTGAGTATCTTTTAAAGACCTTGATAAGAACAGGGAAAAGGTCCCCAGCAAAGTTTCACTCTAGGCCTGTTGTTGCCAGAGTTTCTGTCAATAGTAATTGCCATGCATCTATTCTAAGTCACTGATCCCTCCCTCAGAGGGCAAGCCTGCCACCCGCACATCTCTGATGCTGTCATTCATATCTTTTGTGGGAATCTTTAATTATCAATCTCAGAACATCCTATAAATCTTCATTAGGAAATTCCTTGTGAAGTTTTGCTGAAAAGTAGTTACTGTGAGCTGTGTGTGCAGCAGCTGTTTGCCTAAGTTAAAAAAAAGTGACCGTTTTAATTTGTTTTAAAAATATCCACTGGCACCAGTTCTCATTACAGATGTGTGGTTGTAACTTTTCATTTTTAAAATGTGTATCCATCTTTTTTAAGTTCCAAAGGAGTCCAAAGAAACCATCTCAAACCTTAAAAATAACCACTAAACCTACAGTGTTTTTGGTTTTTAAAAATTCTCGAGGGAGGACATTTTTTATCTTGGACCGAAGCTTCATGCAGGGTGGCCCATTTAAAAGAGGCCCTGTGCACAGCCACGTTATTAAATGGGAACGTCTTAAATGGGCCACCCTGTAAATCAGGCTTTCTCCAGTGGGTATTTACTCCCTGCACACTGGAGAGTTTGGTGCAAGTTTTCAGTTGCTGTGCTTGGTAAACAACCCTACAGCATAAATGTGCACAGCCAGGTGATACACAGTAGTGCAGATCTGAATTCAGACATTGGGCAGAAGCTCCAAGTTCACCCTGTGCAATGTCATGTTTCTAAGATCTTCTGGAAATTCTGGCCAGCATTATGCAGATCTCCATTTTGTAAAGCTTTTTAATGGATGAAACACAAGTATACTGGAAATAACTTTTGATTTAAACAGTAATACAACTTTGGATTTTCTTTTATTGGAAATCTTTTAAATCAGGACAGACATCTTTCCTTAAAAATACTATAAGATATGTCGTACTTGATATTTTTAATCTAAAGATTCCCAACATATTATTCATTTGAATTATATATGCTTGCACACACACACACACACACACACACACTTGCATACACACAATCTTTTCTAGAATAATATCTTATTTGAGCAGTAATCTATGTAATTCAAATTTTGGGAAAACCCGTCCAAATTTTTAAGGAAAGAATATAAATTGAAGTCTGTATATTATATGTTATTCCAAGTTCCTCAAATCACAAATCAAAACAAAAAGAGAAGAAGCAAAAGAATGGGTAGTTGGCACTGTATGAAAAAAGGCACTTTGCCAAACCTTAGTCTATTATGTCCATGCTGGGTGAAGTGATTTGAGATCCTCAGCATTTCTGCCATTTAACCTTCTACTGCCCAGAGCAGTGCCCTTTTTTTCACCTGCAGTAAAACAGCTGCATGCTTTGTGATGTTCTGTCTTTTGTTTTGAGCCACCTGGGGAGTTTTCCTTAGAACCTGTATGGTGTCATGGAATTTTGAGTATTGGGCCACACTGCCAGCAACGAGTGTGCAGGTTTCTGTGTTTATGACTTCAGACTTGGGATAGGTTTCTCTATGTCATGTACAGGTGATGGTCTTAATTAACCCTGCACACTTTATTGCATAGTTGCTTGACTGTAGAATTTCTATCAAAGGTATCTGAATCTCCAGATTGTTCCTGGTGTTTCTCTAGCTTATCTACAATGGATTTTTTTTTTTAATTTTCTATGGATCATACTTGTTTGTTTTATTCTTAGAACATTTTAGGCCATTACAATTTGAGGATGCTGGTTAACAGCTTACTGTAAAAAACAGCCATCATATTTTAATTCTATATATCATGGAAAGTAGAGCCTGGAGGGCAGATGAGAAACTATTCCTCATAAAGAAAGGGTTTGAAACTGGAATCCCGATAAGGGTTAGTAAAACAAGGTGTCATGATGGTTGGTGTGGCCTAGGCTGATCATTTTCCTCTAGAGGAATGTAAAGAATTGCAAGTGATAAATAAAGTAGACTGTTCGTTTGTTTGTTCGTCTTTGTAGACATGCTGCGCTAACATCTTTAAGGTGTGTTCTTTTAAAACAGAGTACAAATAACTTGAGTCTGTTTCAATAGTCAGTGTTTTTCATTTTATAAAATTTAAGCCAGTGATCCTGAACATGATAACAAAAAAAAAAAAACCATGTTGTGCCTCATGTAGGTAACCTCATGTTATTGTCTCACCTTACTTTCTACAAAATGTATCAACTAAGCAGTGTCCCATTTATTCTTCCCTCACCCCGTAATGAAGTGACATTGTGCTACCAAACTTACTGACTACTTAATGAATGTGTAAAAGTGTAACTATTTTGTTTCCTTAAAATTTTTGTGTGCTGTATGTGTGGTTATGTGTGCACAAGTTTGCACACATATGGAGGCCAGACAAGAACATTGCCTGCCTTTCTTTATCATTTTCCACCTTATTTTCGAGGCAGTGTCTGTCACTGAACCTGAACCTCACTTTACTAGCCTGGGCCCAGTGAACTCCCAGGATTACTAGTATCTCCAACCCCCAACACTGGAGGTTGCCGATACTCATGGCTATGACTAGCTTTGGAGTGGAAGCTGGCAATTGGAATTCACGTTCTCATCCTTTCAGAACATGTTCTCTTACCCGGTGAGCCATCTCTCCAGATCCCTCTTTTATTTCTTATTGTCAAATTTAATCATGAAAAAGAACACAAAAGTGACATGATTTAGATGAAGTTTTCGCTTGCCTGTGCCCCCTCTGTTTGAATAGAGTGTGATCTTAGAGATCATTCATTACCTGACTTACTCAGGACCAGTTAGAATTAATGTCCATGATACCTTTTGGATATTGAGGATTCAGGATTTAGTTACTGAGGGGACTCATCTCCTTCAGTCAGGGTGTTTTCATTTTACATCAAGACAAGGCAGGTAAATAGGCCTTGTCTTTCCTTCTGCCTGTTAGCCACTGACAAATGAGAGCACACCTTTTTTTTTTTTTTGAAGGTAGAAAAAGAAAGTTTGTGGCTGTGTCTTGCATAGACAATTGATTTAATTTTAGTGGCGACACATGCCTGTAATTCTGGCACTTGTGAGGTGGAGGATTAAGGATCAAGGATCAGGAATTCAAGGTTATGCTTGACTGTGTAGCAATTTCTGGGTCAACCTGGGCTACATGAATTCCTGTCTCAAAAAAGTAAATGAAATGAATCTAGATATAGCATTCTGGGGAGAAGCTGCATTGTTCTTCCTGCTCCGGTTTGACCGTGGCCCTTGACTGTCAGCTACTTGACTCTCGACACATTGCTTTCTTCTTATAAGTGTTCATGTTGTTTTTAATCTCTGTCTCTTGTGCACTTTTCCCTTTTTAATCGGGCTACTTACTGTATTGGATGAGCACCTACTTGAGTGTTTTACATACTCCTTTATAAAGATCCTGTTTCCAGGGCAATCATACTCCGAGGTACTGGGTGTCTTAATTTGTTTTCTCTTTCCATGATAAACACCATGACCTAATACAACTTGGGGAAGAAAGGGTTTTTTTCACCTTACAGCCCTTACAGTCCATCATGAAGGGAGGTCTGGGCAGGAACTTGAGGCAGGAACTGAAACAGAGGCTGCATCGTGGCTTGTTCTCCATGGCTTACTCAACTTGGTTTCTTATAGTACTCAGGAACACTTTCCACAGTGAGCTGGGCCTCCCACATCAGTCATCAACCAAGAAACTGCACCACAGGCTTGCAAACCAGTGTAGGCATTTTCTCAATTGAGACTCCCTCTTCCAAATGACTTTAGCTTGTGTTCAGTTTGACACAAAAATATCCAGTAAAGCTGTCTATATTTGTCCAGCATGTTTAACTAAGAATGCATTTTTTCACGTTTTTTGAATTCTTGTGAAATATCTAAAAGAAGAATAGTATTTCATGACCTATACTATTCAGATTTTAGAGTTCATTCACACAGTTGAACTAGGCCTTGACTGCTCCTATACATGCATTTCTGTATTGCTACTTCTGCTTTATGGTGAGCTGTGGATTTGCAACAAAGGCTTTATGATCTTGTTCCAGAAAAGCAAGATAATAAATGACTCCTGAATTGAAACAGTGGCTTTCCCCCTTGTTCATTAAAGTGAGTTTTAAGTGAATGTAGTAACATATTTTAAAATTTATTTTAAACGTGTATAATTTAAAGTATATTTTCTAGAATTTCATATATTCTGTTGTCTCAGTACAATTTTATGTTAGAACAACTGAAAATAAAACTTGTCCAAGCACTTATGAGTGCCCAAACTGTATACAGACCAAGGGTTCGGCTTTTTTTTTCCATTGTTGTATGAGAGAATATTGCTGAAATGAATTAAACTGCTATATAGATTGTGGTCAATGTATGTAAATGTGCACACACATGTATGTAGTTGGCATTGTAGTTGGGACCCCGATTAGGAAACAGGGTTTATTTCAGTGTTGGCAGGTACACTTCCGGAGTTCACCTCTATAGTTAGAAAACTCGGCTAATAAGGGAAGCTTAACCCCAGTTCTCAAACAGGTACCCATCTAGAAACTATATACTCCATTCACCGCTCTAGCATTAGCATATTTGAGAACTTGAAAGTCGTAGACAGTTACTGCTCCCCGAGTCTGAAAGAATAGTCTAAATGGAATTTAAACCTAGAAAATGTTCTTGAATTTAAAAAACAAATCTATGGATCTTCAACAGTACTCCCAGTTTTCCCTCTCTCTCACTTAGAAATAATGCCATGTTGTGGAGCAGAAAGAGTGCTCTCTTGCTGTTGTTCTAGTGCCTGTGTGCTGATTTATTCTTATTTAATTAAGTGGGTTTCTACTTTTGCATTTACATTATATTACATACATTTTACTTTCCCCAAATTCACTTCTTTTTTTTTATTTTTAAATGGTTTTTGCTTTTATTTCTGGATTTTTTTGTTTGTTCGTTTGTTTTTGTTTTTTTGAGACAGGGTTTTTATGTGTAGCTTTGCTTTGTCATAAAACTCACTCTGTAGACCAGGCTGGTCTCGAACTCACAGAGATCCATCTACCTCTGCCTCCTGAGTGCTGGTTTTAAAGGTGTGTGCCACTACACCTTTTTGACCACTTGGTATTGGACAATCCCTTAGGTCGCTCATCCTTGGGGAAGAATAATTCTTCTTTTTTCCTGTAGGTCTTCTTTTTTCCTGTAGGTTAATTTCCTGTAGGTCTTCTTCTAGGGGTGGGCATTAGAAAATCCCCAGTGATTTTCTTCCTACTTTATTAGGAAAAATATAACCTTGGAAATGTTACACACTAAAATTAAGCAGATCCAAAGATTATACACCTTAATGAGTTTCTGTGCCATTAGAATGGCATTCAGAACAGAATTGTTCATAAAACTTGCTTTTATTCTCAAGTCCTGCTGATAAAGTTGGGTGCCTGGCAAATCTGTGAGTTGGTTTCAAGTCCTTTAAAGCCCACTGCTTACATGGAAAGCAGATCAAGGACAACTTTTAAGTCAATATTGCATAAAAATTTTGTCTTTATTGTAAAGTAATGGTGCTGCAAAATCACTATTTAATTGTACTTTTAAAGAAGCTTTTAAAATCTTGTTTGATTTTAAGAAATAGTTACACTGAATTAAATCAGCTTCTTTTCTATTGTAATAAAATTGTTACAGACGGGATTGTTGGTTTTCTTCTCCCTTGTCCATTCCTTACCCCACCCGGATCCCAGATTACTGTAGGCTATTTTGTTTTAACAGCATAGAAAATGCTGTGAAATTATGTGAAAATATAATAACAGTAAACATATTAGATTTTCTCTTTTGAGATTGAAACTTATATATGTTTAAAAAACTAAAATCTCACTTTAGTTCTTTTATTATTTTGGTTTTGAAAAGAAAAGCTCATGTTTACTTGATTGATTTTTTTCTTTTTTTTTGTAACTTGGGAAAATAACTAGGTAGATATGACCTGTGTGAATTTGGTGTAGAATGGAATAATAGTTTATGAAGATTTTAATGTGAAAACTCTGTTTTGAATCTTGTGGTTATGACTGATAGGCTTGGACAACACCTAAACTAAATACATGGGCTTTGGAAGTCTGAGGAGTGGGCAGAAGGTGAGGTGTCCCGCCAGAGAGAACAAGTTATGTGATACTCTGGTTCTGTATAGATACAGTGAGAAACTTGTATCTCTACAGTGAAAGTTGTTCACACAAATGTTTGTGTTGAAAGCTAGAACTTGTAGAAAGAATTCTGGGAATGGAAATTCATCTGATGCCATCCATTGATTAATCACCCTTGGACCATCTAGACCTGGAATGGAAATAGTAATAATTATGTAAAGGTTCTTACCCAGATTCTCATTTACTGTGCTGATATAAATCATTATTAATACGTTTCCTTGAAGTTGGTATCTGTGGCGATGACAATATGTATATACATGTATACTGGTGGTTGCTAAGTACACAGAACAGTTGGCCATCTACATCCATGGGTTTCCTATCTGCGGATTCATCTTCAGACTCTGGTCATGCTCATAAATGATGCTTTATAATAATTCCTTATGTAGCACCCACTTTGTAGGAGCTAGTCTCACAAAGGGCATATCCAGGCTCTGTGCAAATGCTGCACTTGTTTTATGTAGGACTTTAATTGTCCTCACATCTCTGTGTCTATGTGAATCCTGCAACTAGTACTCTGCAGATATCTAGGGGCAACAGTATGTTTTTACTGATATTTTTAGTATACTTAGATGCCCTCATATGTGTCATGGAAAGCTTGTTAAAGTACTGACAAAGCTTTTAATGGTACAGCTTAATATATGATTTTAATGATAATTTGTGTAGACTTGTATAAAAAGCTATTTATACATACCAAAATTTGAAATTCTGGTCTATAATCTAAAATGAAACCGAAAGATCATTTAATATATGCTGTGGGTTTATTCTCAATAGAATCATGACATGTAATTATATCTTCACATCTTTCTCATGTCATCACTTTTTTATACATGTTCAGAGAATAAATTGAAACTGCATTTTTTTCTGGGTATACTAAATTCCATTTTGATTTGAAGAATATTGTTGAGACTAGAGATAAATGTTTTCTTTATTTTCTCTGAACAAAAGTGACTGATCATTGTCTAGTTTACATATTCTATAAAGACAGTTGTCTTGTATGCTTTATGATTTAAATTGAATCCTTTTCTGAATAAGCAAATGGAATATATTATGTAGTACAACTGGAATATATTATGTATTTTCCTTTTGGCAGTCACAGATATTTGTACAATTAATTTTCAAATTTCTTTAGTAATTCTACAATGACTTTGCAGTGCTTTCCTCATTTGTATCTTCATTTGCACACTCTTGTATTATGTAGGACTAATGCTTTGGCTTTTCTGAATAAAATTACCAGGAGAAAATCTATCCATGGCAGTTTTATTAATTAAATGATGTTAGAAATTGTGAACTTTTTTTTTCTAGAATGCTGCTTATAAGAAATATAATTACATTAGATTTTGGCATAATTTTACCTCACTTTTAAAATTGTTGTGGGAAGGATGGTTTTAGTCAGGAGATACTGTTAAAAAGATGATCAGTTTTTTACACTAATTTAAAATTTTTTGTTTGTTTTGAAATAGGGTCTCACTCTGTAGACCAACTCAGAGATATGCCTGTCTGTGCCTCCCATGTGCTAAGTTTAAAGGCGTGCATCACCACACCCAAAAAATACTCTAAAGTTATCAATCTTAAGAAAATTCTGAATGTCTAATTATTAGGGACTTGAATTAGTTCACAGTTCATAGATAGTTTGTCTTCATCTGGGATGATGCCATGGCATGGGGTAGAAATGGCATCAACAGGATGTTGTTGCATGTCATATTACATGCCACCTTTATGGACAAGATGGAGAAATGACTCACAGTCAGTCATAAAGCTAGCTCACTCTTCACAGTCCACAACAGTATTGACTGTGGGATCCATTGTCTATATTTGGCTTGTTCTCCATGTGAATTAGAGGACTGTTTTGTTTCTTTTGCTATTTATTTATTAAAATCTGAGGAACTTTTTTATTCAAATCAAAACTTAAACCTCAATACATAACCAAACGAATACTAACCTACTTTGACTAAATAGAGAATTGACAGTGGTGGTCTTTGGGAAAGGCTCCCCAAGGATGTAGCAGTTATTCTGAGACCTTGTCTTGTGACTCTTCCTGGGGAGACACAGATTCTGTTCACTCTAGAAAGGGCACTGTCTATAGGGCCAAGAAATAATTCAGCAAGTCTAGGTTGCTGGACCTGAGAGCTTATTGAGGTTACTTAAGAGCATGGATGACTCCAAGGCAGCTATGTTAGTGGCTGGTTGCTCCAGAAAGCCACACTCTGGGGTTGTCTGCACAACACACAGGCCGTTCAGCAGTAGAGCGTCAGGGATTGCCTTGCTTAATATGACCTTGTGATACTCCAGACTCCCTGAAGTCCGTGCCTGGCAATGTACATTATCCTCACTTCTCTTTCTAGGAAGGCCTGTTTCAGTTCTGAGGAAATGGCTATAAAACAGACCTGCATGCTGAGAAATGAGAAATGTTGTACCTTGACGGGAAACATGAGGTCTGGTGTCAGTTAGGTCTTTGCATAGATTGCCCTGGGCAAGGGATGGGAATAGGGGTTATTGTCAAAGGACATAAAGTTCTTGGGTACAGGAGAAAAGTCTTAAAACTGTATTGTGTAGATGAGCATACTACTCTGTAAGTTTACTCAAAAATCATAGAATTGTGTACTTTAAGCAATCAAGTTTGCAGGCTATGTAAATAATATCTCAAGCTGGTTTTTAAAGATACTCTTTAGCAGACAAAACTTTTGAAAACAATGCTTATTGAAAGTTTTGAAAGTAGGATTTTATATTTTTATGTAAGCTGATGTCTGGAAGTTGGTAAAGAAACAGAATTCTACTTACGTAGAGAGCATCTCCCCAAAAGGCAGCTTAGAGAGCTTAGGTTTACATGCCACAGTGCACATAATAATGCCGGGCACATGCAAATCTCAGTGCATATTTGTGACCTCAAGGAAAGTAGACATCGATGAAGACATGTGTGTATAAATGTTGAGTTTGAGAGAGAAAGAGGCATGGGCACTAAGATAATATGCAAGTGACTGTTGTACAAGTCTTTGATTTTATCTTTTGGTTAAAAGTACCTCAGGATAAAAATGAAATGAGAGGGATAAGGCTGATTAGGTTTATGAGAGCAGGATTCTCAAACACTGTATCAGAAATATTGAGATCATCCAGGACAGGAAATCAAGCCCATTGCTTCTTCCCAGGAACATACTTGTAGGAAGTTTCTTGGAGGTGAAGATGTTTAATCTCCTGTTGTGAGAAAGCGTGGCAGTCCTATATTGGCATTCTGGAGGTTGACGTCCTCTATAGAAGAATCTCTATAAGAAGACACACTATTCATTATTCAGAGATGTGTTTATTGTAAGGCACCCTTCCTGGTTGACTTTTGAGTGGTCACTGCTTAATACCACGGCAACTGAAAAATCAGTTGTTTAGTAGGCAGAAGAGTCTGCTTCCTGGTTTGTAGGATTCTCAGCTAATGTAGGAAAATGAGTGCCTGACACAATATAGATACACAAGAAATATTTGTTGGATACTCAGTGGAATTCTTTAAAAGCCCATTGTTTGCTCTTGTTACCATCATCATCTCATTGTTTAAAACTGGAGAACTTGGCTTGAAAGTTCTAGCAGCTTAGACTGCAGCTCATTTGGAATCCTTTTGCCAAAGGCCTTAAGTCATTTGGAGTCTTTTCCTCCAGGCAGAGTTCCTAAATTGATGCTCAGTGTTGTATAATTAACATAGCTTAGAAAGATAATCATGTACATGGTGAGTATATTGGTGATCACGTTCCCCCCCCCCCTTGGAGAATGTCTCAGAGCATGTGATAGGGTAACGTGTGTTTCAGTTGTAGACAATAATATTAGGATATTTCCAAATTCATTTTATTGAGAATTAGTTTTTGAAAAAGCAAGAGGTCTAATAGACAGTGGTTTTCTTGAAGTGATTGCTTCTCTCTGCAAAAGTCTTGTAAAAGATTTAATTATACAAAGTAATTGAGCCAGGAATCCTTATGTTAATTTGTTAATCTTCTTTTCTGATAAATGATTACTTGTGGTTAAGTTCTTGAGTGTCTTAGAGTTTTGCTCATTTAATACTGCACCACGCAGAAAGACTTCACATACCGAGTTCCATCTTTTGCATTTAACTGGGTTCAGACCCTTAAGCTGGTTGTAAAACAGTGTGTGTGAGCTGACATCAGCATCCGCCATTGTCGTTTGCCTTTACCATCTTTTCTATTTCTCAATAAAGTATCTTATAAAGGATATTAGAACATTTGATCCATGGCTTGTTAGAAGTTCATTTCAAGGAGAGTTGGATCTTAAGACATTAAGCAAGCAGGAGAAACATTTATTATAAGGAAAACTTTTGTCTCAGATTTGTCTGATAGATGGCTTAACCATCACTTTGGCTTTCACAAACATTTTATTTAACAAATTTGTGTCTGAGAAGTAGATAAAAAAAATGTGGAACTCAGAAACATCAAAATTGAAGAGTAAGGTAACTGGCCTATGTCTGTGACTCTAATTGCCTTAAATAACTGACCATGCCCTGGTGTAAGAGGTACTTCTGACTTATATGTTGCTTTCATTGGTTGAATAAGAGACTGCCTTGGCCTTTTGATAGGGCAGAATTTAGATAGGTGGAGTGGACCGAAAAGGATGCTGGGAAGAAGGGCTGACTGGCAGACGCCATGAATCTCCTGCCTGAGATGGACATAGGTTAGACTCTTGCCAGTAAGCTACAATTACATGGTGATACACAGATTTAATAGAAATGGGTTAATCAAGATATGAGAGTTAGCCAATAAGAAGCTAGAAATAATGGACCAGGCAGTAATTTAATTAATACAATTTCTGTGTGATTATTTCATGTGTAAGCATAGCGGCCAGGATGAAAAGCAGGCCCTCTCTCCATTCAACAATGCTCAAATCTGTCCTTATGCCCCTTGGGCAGTGAGCATTCAGTCTCAAGATCTGTCAGAAGATGGTGGAGGGAATCACATGGCCTGATGATTGTGCTTTGCATGTTTTGTCCAGTGCCAGATTCATGGTCTGGGATGTGTGCTAGGGCTGTAGGCTGTTCATTCACTCTCATTCCACCTGAGAGCAATTCTTGGGGATTATAATGGTGCCTAGCCTAGGGAAGTATAGTCAAGGGCCCAGAAGGTAGAAAGGAAACTTTGATTGGGGAAACAGTCAGTCATCTAAAGTCTTCTTTACACCAAGGAGTTGTTGCACAGTGTCCATTACAAAGTAATCTGTTACCTGATGTAGGGAAATCAAAAGACCAGAGCTAAGGGGGAAAATTTTTGACTCCCCAGATGACAGTAATTTGTTAGCCACAGCATCAGCATAACACAATAAATTGTGTACATTAACATCTGCAACCATTGTAAATATTGAAAGCAACTTGCATCCAAGCAGACACACACATGAAGCTTCTGGTTCTTGTCTTGTAGACTAGGTTCCTGGCACATCAGTAGGCATACTCATATACCTTGAGTTCTTCGGTCACTGGCCTAGTGGTCTGCAACAGATTATTACTGTACTTTTCTCCTCTGCTGCCTTTTCTCAGGAGCTTTCCATTCAAGGTGGTCTGCTCTCCTTTCTGTAATCAGAGTGTGAAAATGTGGAAACAATTATTTGAACTAGATGAGTGACCTGCTAGATGTACTAAACAGAACAACATAAAACCGCAGAGCAGTGTGTCCAGCCTTCAAGAGTAAATATTTTAAGTGAGGAGATGATTCTTGGAAATGACTTCCACGTCTAACACCAGAAATGAAATAAAGATCTACTCACTCTTCAGATTGTTTACATTCATGGGTTTCAGTTTGTGTTACCTACTTTCTAATTTTCTGTCTTTTTCTTATTTCAGGATTATTGTTTGATTTGTTATGTAAGATTTCATTGTCATGTAGTTTTGCCTCACTCCTACAGGTGTTTGTTCTCATGAACTAAAATCTGCAACTGGAAAGGCATTTCAGTCTCGTGGGTTTGAGGAACCTCGGACCTAAAGTGACTTTGGTTTTAGTACCACAGAGCAGCAGATTGGGGACTAAAGCATCTTACCTGACTTCCAGAATGTTTCTCTTTCATCAGGCAGGGATGCTTTGCCCCCTCTCCCATGGCTGGCCTCCCTAATGCCTGTCATGCCCTGGGGAGCCAGATGTGTGAATCCGCACCCCACTGTTCCACAGCCCCCATCTGTTGTATAATGGGCTATGTGACCTACAGATTTTCTAGGCTCAGGAGTTTTGTGACCACAGCATTTGTTGGGTGCTTCCCCTCCCCTGACTTAGAGCCATGACACCAACTGAATCTTTACTTTTTACCTGATGACTTTCAATGATGCCATCCTTGGGTCCCAAACATAGCTGTGAAGTTTAATCTTGATTACTTGAGGGACACATTAGGGTCAGTGAATCCACCTCTGGCGTGGCAAAAGGCATTTCATAAGACTGTACGATATGATCTGTCTGATCAAGTCCATGGTGTTTCACTGAGGGATTCAGAAAGTGAGTAGCCTACCAGAAGATACCCCCCCATACACACACACACACACACACACACACACACACACACACACACACACACACCCCAAGGGAGATTAGAACATGTCTAATTGGAGAAAGTGGTTATTAGGAGTCTTTCAAGGCTGCATCGTGCTCTATCCTCTTGTTACTCTCCCACTGTTTCATATCTGCCCTGAAATGAGCAACTCAGCCCTATCATACCTTCCCTGCTCCTCCCTGCCTTCCACTGGCCCACTGAGCAGGGATGCTAAAGCTGTCAAAATGTTTCCATTGTTTCTGTCAGGTATTTCTGTTTAACACACATGCACACGCACGCACGCACACACACACACACACACACACACACACACACACAAATACATGTATACATACAGATACATGAACACACACATACTCCCATGCAAACACACATGTGCTCACACATATACACAAATGCACTCACATAAACACTCACCCACACACACATACACACAAAACATCACTGTGGTTTGGATGGGATGCCAGTTTTGTTATAGTAACAGTATTCTGCTGTGTGGATAAAGACTTCCTTTCATCGTCATGAACTTACTTTTTATGTACCTTGTCTTTCATTAACTTCAGCAGTCTTACAGTTTCTAGCTGGTAAGCCTTTTACCTATTTTATTAAATGTATTACTTTGAATTTTATTCTTTCTGATTCTATTGTCAGTGAACATATTTTGTAATTTTTTCTTCAGAGTTTTAATTTCTAGTATATAGAAACACAACTGATTTTGAAAAGACTTATTTTATGTTTATGGGTGTTTGCCTACATCTGTATATGTGTACCTCATGTTTTCCCGATGGCTCGGAGAGGCCTGAAGAGTGCAGTGGCTTACTGATAAAGGAGTTTAGCCAATCACATTCTGTCCGTGGGGCATGTTGCCCCAAGGCAAAAATTTACCATAAATCATTTCTTTATATTCTGCTGTATGTAGGTGGCAATCAAAAGCTAATTTCAGTATTATTATATCATATTTTGTGACTATTGCTCTGCTCTTATATTGACAGTGTAGACTGGTTACCTGGTGATTTGATGCTTATATTGTAATATGGTTGGTGATATTTTTCCATATTAAAAATTTTTAAATTATTTTTAATTAAGTATATGCATGTTTGCTGTTTGTGGATAGCAAGCCATGATGCTGGTGTGGTCAGAGGCTAGAAGGTTGGATCTCCTGGAGCTGGAGTGATTGTGAGCTGCCTACTGTGGGTATTGGGAACTGCACTTGTACTTTGCATTTTGACAAAGCAACTCCCCCTTACAAATACTTTGTAAACCAAGAAGGGATGCAGATAATAGTATATTTTCTTTGGAAGATATAGTTTATAAGGAAGACATTCATTTCTTTAGTCTAGAAGTTAGAGTGGACTGTTGTAGAGAACAATAACCTTTTTATTCAGCTGATTCTTACAATGAATAGGAAGCATATATGTTTGGTTTACCTAGTTTGCAGCATTAATAATGGTATGTCTTAATTTTTCCTGCAGGTTTTCTTTAGGGGATGCTAGGAGGCCTCTCCATGAAACAGCAGTCTTAGTAGAAGATGTGGTTCACACACAGCTAGTTAACTTGGTAAGATCACATATAATCCCATTTTTTGTGTCCTTTTCATTCTGTTTTTATTGTACTTCCAACTCAAAACATTAAAAAATTTATTTACAGCTAGATTTTTGAATTTATTGATATATGATATAATAATACCTATTTAAGTATATAATCTGATACATTTAGTAGTGGGATGTTGCCATAACAACAGCTAAGTTCAGCCATCGCTGATGTGCCCCAGAGGCTTGTTAGAATTCTTTAAAACCCTGTTCACTTTAGGATAAAGAATATTTGCACAAATGGCATGAAGAATTCTCAACTGTTGTTCATCTTCCTCTGATGTCATTATTATACATAACCATAACAGTTATGGAAACCTGGAATAATCCTGGCACAATAATTTTTACAGCCTCATTCAAATTCCATCCCCGTTGCCACCAGAGACCCAATCAAGGACACCACACTGGCCGTTAGATTTAGTTGCTATACCTGAGCTGTCTCTTTCTGTCTCTGCTAAGCCTGCAGTATTTTCTATCCTTTCATAACCTGAACACTTTTGAGAAGTGGAATGTTTTCTGGTTCTTTGGACTGCTCTTATAATTAGAATGCAATCACACATGTTGAACATGGTTTTTCGTGGAGTGATGGGATCTACTCAGTGCAGCATAGCAAGGATGTCCTGTCTTACTGATGTGTCTTATTTTGACATTTCTTTGATCACATATTGAAGGTGGAAATGCTGAGTTATTTTATTGTATAGATGTACTTGTTTGATTGGTTCATATTAATGTTCAAACCCAGGGTTTTGTTCATGCTAAGTGCCTGCAGTAGTACTGAGATATACTCTAAACCCATGTTACTGTTATTTTAAATATTCAAGTTAGGTTATAAATACATTGGGACATATATTTTATAAGTAGGTAAATATTTTCTTTTTTGAGTATTTTTTAACCTATTAGCATTATAACTTATCAGGAATTTTTTAAAATTATTACTATAGTGTTTGCACAAGAGTGATTTTTCTTTTTGTTCTTGTCTATTTATTACTTGGTATTCTCCTTAATTGAAAAGCTTTTCTTCCATTATTTTTATTACTTTTTGTGTTTATCAAAAAGATATTTAATATTTAAATTCTTTTCTAGATGTTATTATCCAGTGTCATTATTATTCTTATTATTCAGGCTATTTTAGGGCTACCCAGTGGGAGCACATCAGTTATCTCATATCCTACATACATTAGTGACCTCAGCACCTGCTCAATGGCATATGGCACAAAGATATTCTTCCATTATGTTAATTTTATCAATTTTTAAAGTTTGCTGTTAAGAGATTTTGTTTGACTTATAATTATTTTAACCTTACTTTATTCAGGGGCATGAATCTTTATTGATGTTGAATTTTGAATCATAATTTCTTTTTATTTAATAACTTTGACAAATAATTCATTTACGTCACTTTCTAGTTTTTAAATTATTTCATTGTTTTCTTTATATCCTTAGTTCTTAATTCTTTTTGGATATTGGAATCAATTTTGTCTTTTGTTGAATAGTCTCCCAGTTTTATTATAAACATTTGTTAAAAGCCTACCTTTTCCCAGTCATCTAAACCACCTTCTTTATCAATATAGGTTTATCTGTAGCAAGAGTTATAGCTCTTGTATTCTGTACTAGTTTGTCTTTGTACTCAGGTGGCATTTGCTTTATTATATAGGTCTAGATATCTTAGGGCTGTATTACCATAACCCCTCCTATTTTTCTAATGTATCTTGCTGGTCTGGTATCATCATACCCTTTACCTATGTTTTCCCTTTCTAAGGTTTCAGTTACTTGTAGCTAATTACAGCCTGAAAATATTAAATAGAAAATTCCAAAAGTGAACAATTAATAAGTTTTTAATGACAATCCATTGTGAGCATTGTGCTGAAAATACACGTCATCTTATCTGGGAAGTAAATCCCTTTGTTCCAGTATCTGTGTCACATGTCCCGCCTGTCTTACCGCTTCCACAGTTGCCAGACTGATTGCTGTTCCCTAGCTTCTGCTGTACAAGTCATTTATTTGAAGAAAAATGTTACATTTACATAGCTTTTCTGTAGTACATTGTTTTTTAAAGATTTAGTGTGTGTGTGTGTGTGTGTGTGTGTGTGTGTGTGTGTATTATGTACACATGATTGCATTATTGGAGGTGCCCTAGAGGCCAGATGAGGATTTTATGTCACTTGGAGCTGGAGTTACAAGTGGTTGTGAGCTGCCTAACATGGGTGCTGGGAACTGACTTTGGATCCTCTGCATATTGAGCCATATTTCTAGCCCCATCTAATATTCTTAAAGTTGATTTTTGGTTGTTGAAATCTTACCATGCCTAATTTATAAAGTGAACTATAGATGTGTTTACATAGAAAAAGTTTAGTACACATAGGGTTTATACTTTCTGCTGTTTCACAAATCTCTTTGAGGCATTTGTACGGAACCTAATACAACAGGATAGGGAATTATTTACTCACTTTTAATGTAAACATTATTACTATTGTTGCAGGAGCTCCTTCCGCTCCTTCAGCCAATAACCTTTAAGATACCAGCCCACTTGGGCGTGGTCTCTTTTGCTTTAAAAAGCAGCAGTAGCCATGCACTTGCTCTCTTGCTTCCTGCTCCACTTCTGGCTACTAGACTCCTTTCCTGGTCGTGCAGAGGGCTGTTGTCTAGGATGGTGATCTGTAAGTTTTTCCCTTTAAATAAATAACCCTTTTATTAATCATAATTCCAAACTGGTGTGGGATTGTTTTGTGACTTACGCCTTCATACCATCTTGTCTAACATATAAAATTTATTAGTATGTTTACTGACATCACATGAGTTTATAACATAGAATTGCATTGTTAGAGTATTGACTTTTTCTTTGTAACAACCAGGAGTCTGTATAGTTGTTAAAGATTGCTGATGCCTTTTAGGGAATTTCTTTTGGCTTGCGTATTTCTTGTTACATTACTTCCTAAGTACTTTGTGTTCTTCATTGGTTTTATAAATGGGGATTTCCTTTTGTAATTACATAGTGAAAACATAAGCCTGTATACTCAAGATGCAGAGCAAACTCCAAATAGAATAAACCAAAGAAATATGGGTTCAAACTCCTAAACAGTCATAGCATAAATTCTTAAAATCAGTAGACTTTCTTAACAAATGGGAAAAGGTGTTTTAAATGCATTGGAGTTCTTATCAAAACTCTACAGTCCTGAAGTGTTATAGATTTCTGGCTTAGCAGTAATTTTTTTCATCTTCTCCAAGTGCCTTCAGGTGCCTCTGCTTTTCTCTTTTATAGGGATTCAAGTTATATATTGAGTAGAGTTAGATTTCTGAGTGTTAGGGATTACATGTGTACACTACTGTGCCCATCTTTTTGTTTTGTGCGTGGGTGCTAGCAGTTGAACTCTGGTTATTGTGATGCATGGCAAGTACTTCGCCCTCTAAGTCGACCCATGATAGCAGCTGTTCAGATTATGTTGTTTGATCTTCTTCATATTTCACCACTCTGAATTCCTCTGAAGATTCAGTATTACATGTCAGCATGGCTAAGATGCTTTATAGAGCACACAAAAATGCAGATTCCCAGTCTGTCTTTCCAGAAGATTGTTTTGTAGTAGGAGGCCATGGCCAGGATCAGAGTTGCTATTTTACATATATCCTTAAGATATTTGTAATCTCAGTAGAGCAAAATTCAGCTTTGAGTGTATCAGTTTAGAATAGAAATTTAAAACTTGAGCTAGACTGTTTTGAGAGATTTGTTTGTGTTGCTGCTCTGATACTACCAGTAGAGTCAGATCTAGGTTCATAGGGTGGAGTACACACTAAATGGGCCAGAATGGATTATAGAGTTTTATGGCCAACTGAGGGAGAGCTAGAGGGACCCGCAGGAGGAGGGAGAGGTCTAAGGATATGCAGTTTATTTTTCCTAGTGGGGGAAGTAGAGAAGAGAACAGGCAATCATTTATCTGTCACTCCATGGAGCTCTCATTTAGCTGCTCCTGTACCAGCTGTTCTAGTACACAGCTAGAATTATTCTAGTAATTCTTCTGATGTCAAAGGCAAGTGTTCCATCCACATAGGTTTGTCAGCTAGCTATTTTAAGTGTAGGGCTGTTGGTACCCTTGAAAGATCACAAGGTGTTGTGTCCAGTTAATGTACAACCTGAATGGCTTTTGACTATTCTTGATACTATCTTTAATATTTCTTTCAGAAGCATTCTTTATATTTTGATTTATTTCTGAGATTGTGGGAATGTTAATCTGTTTTTCAATTCTGCAACAAATCATGCCCCATAATTTCATTGCTATGTTAGCCACATATGTCTTTAATTTTCCTATCTGTCCTCTGACCCTATATACTTGACCCATCCTACACTTTGTTTTACATGAAATAAAGTTCCAATCCCTAAAAGCTGGAGCTTCCAAGAGGTCAATCTGGATGCCAAAATTTTAGTGAAATTATTGTTACATCTGGACCTGTTTCTAGCAAACCTTCAATTAGAATGTCATTTATTCACCTCTTTTGCTTTGGTCTTTGATCATTTATAAAAGTTTGCCAAAGTACTTGTTTTATGGTCTCTTTCAAAAATTTCGTTTTGTTTATTGAAGCTTTTCTATTATCCAGAGCAGTATGGCTTTTAACAACAGGCATTAGGTCTTTTAATTGCTCTGTGGAGGAGTTTCCCTAATGCTGGCGAGGAATGATTTAACCAAATTTGACTTTGGGGCCTGCCAGAGTCCCCATAAGGCATTTCTCAATGGCAAAGGGTTATCTTACCTATCCCTGATTATCTGCATTCATTAGTCCAGTGCTGGTCTTTGCCATAACTTCTGCATATTCCGTAAGGCTGGAGCCTTCTGTTTGGATTATCTCTAGGAAAAAAAAAAAACATTGTTTCTAAGGACGTCTTACCTAAAATTCCTTTTCAAACAATCATGTTTACCACAATTAGAACATCTGAGATTTTTATTTTTCTTAAAATTTCTAGAAATTACTTCTATCAAAACAGCAACTTAAGTGTGAGATCCAATATCAGCAATATTTCTAATCCATTCATTTATTGGTGTTGATCTTGTCTTAAAAGGCCTAATAATCACCTTTTTCCATTCTGAAATAGCATTTTCAAAGGCCAAAAATCCATCTAATATTTGTCTAACTTCTGGATCTCATATCATTTTGTTTATAACCGAAGTCTATCTTTGGAAAACATCAGTGATATCTTCTTTTGGGCCTTGTGTAATTTTAGTAAATGACTGAGTCCTATTTCCAGATTCTTCAACCCTGTCTCAAGTATTCAAAACTGCTATATAACATAGCGTCAAGCTGTGATCATCAAACCAAGGCTGTCTTTGTATATCAGAATACTGGTCTTCCCGAGAACCCAGTCTTGGGAAATTTCTATACCTCTAGCCCTACCTTGTTGTTCTGTGACCCTAGCTTCCTCTCTCCACCATTTTTTCCATTGTAACTTAGGGCCAGCTCTCAATATTGCTAGCTAGATCTTTTCAGACTTTTGGAATAATTCTGAGTTGCCCGTGATTTTTACGTCTGCTTCACATAGGATGAATGCACACTATATGAAATGACTGATTTTTAAAATCACTTCAAATCTAAAACTTCTACATGCTTCCAGTTAACTTCTGCATGGCCTTGAGGGATGCCCAATCTGGTGATCATTCTTGTGTGGTAACTATATAAAGTAAAATTGGTTTTGTAATGGTCTTGGACCACTTCTCTTCAGTGGTTTGATAGGTTCTGCTCTAAATTTGTCTGTCTGTGTCTAAATATTTTTTATTTTCATTATTAGATCTTTCTAAGGCTTGTGTCTTATCAGTGTTAAGTCTTTCTAAAGCTTGCATCTTATCAATATTAAGTCTTTTTAAGGTTTGTGTCTTATCATTCTAATTTTAATATTTGACACAGTTATCAAACCATTTTTTTAGAATAAAATGTGAAATACCAAACTGATAGTAAGTCAAGTCAGTATTATGTCTGTCAACTAAGTGGTTTGTCTCTTCATTTATGTTTTTCATTTGCAAGGCATCTTTAGTAGCACTAAACAGAGTACTAACTTTCTGCATTGTGATATTTTCTATTATTAACATGGGAAAGATCCCCCCCTTTTTTTTTGAAAACCCAGTTTTCCGTTTAAGACTTCCCAGGTGTCTCACCAGTTCTACTGAGGCTGACAGCATAGGCAGAGCTGTGTAGCGTTCATCAGCTGCAGTGACAGTGCTTTACTGTTTCGGCAATGAAGGCAGGTGTGACTGTGTGTTCCAAGTCATGCTCATTGCATGCCTGGGCTGAGGGCCACTGTGCCTGTCTCAAAACACACACACCAAAAACAAAACAAAAAAGTGCAAATACCTATATACATTAATGTCCATTTAAATGCTAAAAATCAAATGAAAAGATTATACTTTTGTATTAAAATAATGTCATAATTTGCACAAATAATGCATGTTATCAAGTTTATAATCTATATTCTCTTCATTTTAGAGACAGAGGAATAATAGAGAGAAGTTATGGAGACTCTACAATTTAGTCATCAAATTTAAACTTACATCATAATAAACCAATTGTCATAATTATTCCTTTATTTCAGGGCTTGATGTTTGTAGCCCAATTATTCACTGTGAAAGATTAATGCTTATTCCATGGCCTACCTCTTGTTTCACCCAAAATTCTTTTATGCTCATATTTGATCTGTTTGTATGGCATCACCTAGCCAGACAAGGGAAGGAGTTTGAAGTTGGTGTTTGTCATAAGTTGCCTCATCTCTTTTGCCCTATGTCATTGTCTTGAATCATCTCTTTTAACAATCATGCTCTTTTTAACCTCTGAGGTTTTACTTTTTTGTATTTTTTTGTGTGTGTGTGGACTGTCAATAGTTGTTCAGAATAGTGCCTTCAAGTAAGAAAACTGTATTTTCCACATAGTACATAGAAAAGCATTGGAATCTTCTTTCATTATAAAATCTGCCAACCAGTTATTCTTGAAGGTTGGAGTGTCTCTAACTCCAGTGATGGTAGATTAAAATAACCGACATGTAGCTACAATAGCAGCTCGTTCAAGAAATACTTTACAGCAAGATTAACTGCAATTAATTTCTCAGGAGTGGTGGTAGAAGCAGTGTGATACCAGCTCAAAGGTAGGGGTAAGGTTACAAGATTGAAGTTTGGGGTACATAGAGAATCCCAGTTAAAAGAAACAAAGGAGGAAGCGAGGGAGGGACGGAACAAAAGTGTGCAATTAGCTGTATATTAAACTTAAAAGTTTTCCCCTAAATCTTCCCCGTCCCCCTTTTTGTGTACAGTTCCCATGCAATCTTTAGCCCTTCTAACCCCCAATTCTTACTCAGTACTTTAATAAGGCAACCTCCATTCCAAGTAATTCCCCTTTTCTCAGTTTAGCTTAGGAGTTATGAATGGTTTAGCATCATTGGTTGCTTTGTGATGGTTTCTGCGTATAGGTTATAAAATATGTTAACTAATGAAAATATGTAGTTTAAATGCAGAAAAGCAGTTGATTTTAATCCTTCTAAACAGATTAAAATAGCAAAGTAATAGAACTTTGACATGATCACATGTTTGGCACTAAAGACCAAAATCAAGGCCTGTAAATCCAGGCAAGCAGTCTTTCGCTGCCTTCTGCACTTACTCTGAATTATAGCACTTTAAAGTTGATCCATACCTGAGAAATCATGCTTGTTTTCACAAAATGAAATGACCATTTTATAGGCTATGTTTCTTGAATTTTGGGTATTTCGTATGCGTCAGGAATTCGAAGTAGAACTCCACAGAGACAAGAAGTCCTGTAGTCGCCACACTTTACACCATGTTACCATGCTAGCACCTGCTACTGGCATTGTTCATACAGAGTATCGATAATGTCCCTTCTCTGTGTGACAGCTAGGGCTGATGGTTGTTGTGGTTGAGAACAGGCCACTTCTGATGTGATTTAGATAAGAAATGGATCAGAAATACCCAAAGAATTTTTGCCAAAAAGGTATAAAACTTGTTCGTTTTTAAGCTCCCTCCTCCTTCCCCAGGCTGTCCCCCTCTTAATGTTCAGTTAATAGGGATTTGTGCAATTGTGTGTGACTTTGTATTATTATATTGTCAGTATTTCTTCAAGTTCATCCAATCTGATTCTTCTGGCAATATAAGTATTTTATGTCTCTTAAGCCCAGGTTAATTACAAGATTAATCTCTGCATTAACTACTCTGTCACAGCTGTGACAGAAATCTGACACAAGCTGCTTACTGGAGAAAGATTTATTTGGCTCATAGTTTTGGTTGTTCAAATAAGCCAGGAAGATCAGTTTGAAGGAAATTTTCAGTATTCTCTGCTGTTCTTACATTTTCTTTCATTTTTTTCTATTTATTTTATTTCACTAATATTCAATTCATTTTTTAAACCCTTACCTCATGAGTGGTCTCTAGCTGTATTCTCAGTGTGTCTCACATTACTCAGCATCTTAGCTGAGGTTTAACATAGCAAGGTTTCTTTCCTAGCAAGCTTCTTCCCAGAGTTCTCACTGGCTTTCTTTCTGGTTTGCTCAAATCCTACCATAAGGATGGTGATGGTAAATTGTATGGTACTGTATCCTGGGTGCTCTTTGATGCTGTTCGTTCTGAATGTTTTATTTCTGACAAACTTCTCATGGTTTCTTGGGTATCCATTAGTCTCTGAGTAAGCCAGTCAAACCTGAGAGATGCAGCACTTTGCTGAAACTCACTCTCTGGGCTGAGCTGCACCACGTAGTACAGATGGGGAGAGATGTGGGTAGCGTTGAAATGATGGCACGCTGTTGGAATCATCCTCTAAAATAATACCTGGTGGCGTCTAATGACTACGTCACTCCTTTCCTTTGGTCTTTCAAAGTCAAAATCAGAGATCTTTCCTTGTTTTACACATAAAATACAATTCCTTAACATGGCATTTAAAAATCACACTGAATTTTCAGTGTATGACTCTACAAGCAGCCAGTCAGACATTTAATTGTCAAACAGCTTTCATATGTAATCATTGTCTCAGGATTCGTGTTGATATTAGTAATAACCCTAACTTATGGAAAGGATTGACAATAAGCTTCAGTGTGTGAAGACAAGCAGCTGCCACTCACCCTGGAGGTTACTGTGTGCACTCTCTCTGTCTTCCTTCCTGCCTGCCTTTGTGTAAGTCACTTTGTTCTTTCTCCTAGTACTGATTAACTTCAAAAACATTTTCCAAGTCCTACATTCACCCCGAACAAATTCTGTCTTTCTTTCTGGATGCAGAAATGCTCCCATTGTTCCTCTCTGTCCCCTGTGTTCTCCTCTAACTCTGAACCAACGTTTATTTCCAGATTTTCTAGATCCTTTCCACACTCTCTGGACATCTCCTATTTATAAATAATTCTGCATCTTCTTTTCCCGGTGCTGATGTTATTCTTGCTAACATGGAGATTATAAATAAAAGAGGAATATAAGATCTTTAATACATGTTCAGCCAGCCTACTAAAGATTTTTTATATTAGTTAATTCTGTGTGATTGTACACACACACACACACACACACACACACACACTTTCCACATTTTAAAATTATTTATATGTGGTATAACAATAAAAATTTAGCCTTAGCTTAGATTTATTATGTAAATATAATTAAAAGCTTTTATTTATTCCTCAGATCTTAATATTTTATTTTATACTTATACAACATTACCACTTCTTTAAGTTATGTATTTTTATTCATTTACACCATGAAATGGATTCACATCCATCATTATTTTTATTATGGTTTTTATACTGCATTGTGATAATTAGTAACTTTTATTCTAATGTTTTTTTAAAGTTTATTAAATTATAAAAGTTTCCATTTCCGCCCCTCCTCCCAACACCCTCCCACTTCCCCCACTCCCTCTCCTCCTCCCTCTCCATCCCTAAGAGTAGTCAGGGTTTCCTGCCCTGTGGGAAGTTCAAGTTCCTCCCCCTTCCCTCCAGGTCCAGGAAGGTGAGTATCCAAACAGACTGGATCCCAAAAATCCAGTATATGCAGAGGAAACAAGTCCCAGTGTCATTGTCAGTGGCTTTTCAGAAAGACTCCGGGCCAGCCACATCCAGAGAATCCGGCCACATTCAGAGAATCCGGCCACATTCAGAGAATCTGGTTAGATCACGTGCTGGTTCAGTTCCAGTCCAGCTGGCCTTGGTGAACTCTCCTTAGATCAGTCCCCTTGTATCAGTGGGTGATGGCACCCATCACAGTCCTGATTTCTTTTTTCATTTTCTTCATCCTTCTGCTCCTGATTTGGACCGTGGAGGGCTCAGTCCGGTGCTCCAATATGGGTCTCTGTCTGTATCGCCATCCAACGTCGGATGAAGGTTTCCTCTGCTCTTGCCTTCTTTGTTCACGTTCTCCTTCCTTCTGCCTCTCGATTGGACCTAGGGAGCTAGGTTCAGTGTTCTGAAGTGGGTCTCCGCCTCCATCTCCCTCCATTGCCAGATGAGGGTTCTATGGTGATATGCAAAATGTTCATATTCTGATGGTTTTTATCTTTCTAGTCAGTTTTACATCTGTAGATGAATTTATAAATCACATTCTTTATTTCATAAGAAGAT
The DNA here is from genome assembly GCF_982192425.1 of Myodes glareolus. Classification (NCBI taxonomy): domain Eukaryota; kingdom Metazoa; phylum Chordata; class Mammalia; order Rodentia; family Cricetidae; genus Myodes; species Myodes glareolus. Next base: position 13,016,700 of record NC_142043.1, on the reverse strand, counting down.
GCTAATTTTCCTTGGTGTTGTCTCTATGCTAAAACATAGTTAAATTCCAAGTTGTATATGTGTATGTACAACCTGATATCTATTTTTATATACCTATATAATGTGCATGTTGTTTATCACTTGAAATTCGAAAAGTATTATCCACATTAAAAATTCTTACCATAATCTTTATTCAAATTTTTAACCTAAATTGGAAAAAAAGTTTCTTAAACATGTCAATTTATAAAGACTTAGTTAAAAATTAAGTCTGTTGAGGATGTTTAACGGGCAGTTTTGAGATGTTTATCAGTGAAATTTTACTGATACTGAATGCCTACTTCTACTGAAAATTAAGCAATAAATGTTGGAATGAGTTTTCCACAAATCATGCTTATTACTTGAAGTGTGTTTAGTCTAGTTTATGTGCTTTTCTTCTGTGTACTGTTGAAGAGCAGAATGAAGAGGCCCATGGTAACTTGTTGCTAAAGTAGTTGCTGACAGGAAACAGCACGAAGTCCTGAGGAACTACGATAGAATGATGACTAAAATACCAATTAACAAGAGTATAGGTTACCTACCTGGTTTTCAATAAAGTATGTATTATTTTATTAATTTTTATTAATTACTTTAAAATATGTATTATATCCTGGCAAATACATATTGAAATGCTGAAAGCCTCCTGCTACCCCCATACCAGAAACTGAACAATGTGTTGCACATAACTGAAGATAGCATCGCTTTGTGGGCCCTACACAGAGGTGATTGAATATAAAGGACAGAAGATATATGTGTATATGTATGTGCATCCACACACATGCATACACATGCGCACATATATGAAAAAGATACTCAAACTATTGTGGACTTGTTTAGAAAACTATAATGTTGCTTGCTTTGGTGTTGGCTTCATGAACAAGAAAAAGGCCTAGTGAAGTCTCTCTTTGAGTACAGAAGATCCTAATTTTTATTAAAAACTTTTATTAGAAATATCTCAAGACTTAGTATAGGATTTGTTGAGTATTAAAAATTATAATTGTGTTCCTGGTAAAGCTTTTGCCCACATACGTGTTGAATTGTAGTCCATGACTTAACTTGTCTTCCCATGAGGAAAGCCTCAGCATTGTTCTTTCCTAAACACACCAGCATTTGATGCTGTTACTGAGAATAAGATTGTTAGGGCATATTGTGTTTACTGGATACTTTCTTCTATTTAAAAATAAAATAGTTAGTCTATATTATTTTATTAAATAACTGCAGTATTTAGCCAGAGCCAACAATGGTCTGTTTTCAAATGTTTTGTAAGAGAAACAATAAAATACTTCATCTATACTTTTTTGTTTTAACATATCTGTTTTCTTCTCTTTTAGGTTAGTTTGAAAATCAAAGTTTTGTTTATCATTAGGAGTCATTTATCTATCCCAGTTTCCAGAATCTGAATCATAATTAGTAAATCATCCTTTTATTTACACTTGAGTTTCAAAATGAACTGTTTCCTTGTTTCATCTAAGTCGTTATGTTCTCAAAAGAAGCTGCTTAATCACTACAGCAACTGAATTTATGTTGAGATGTCAGAATGGCTTTGAATGGTGCAGTAAGAGTAGACTGCTTATTTTTAAATGTCAAATGGGTTGTGTAGGCTTTATATTTTATGCCAAGAAATCAGATCTATCCATCTGTATGAAGTCACCTCTGATGAAGCCCAAGTTTGTACTTGGAGCACGAGCGCTGTTTCCTAAGTGTACACTGGAGACGAGAGTGAGAGAAAAGTGGGACCAGATTTCCGAGATCATCCAGTTTCAAACTGGGTCATTTTGTAGTGAGCTGGAGGGGGTTGCAAGTTTTAGATAGGCAGAGGCAGAAAAACAATACGTGAGTTTTTTGTATAGATCGTGAAAATTTCAATGTCATTGACAGAGGTATATAAAGAGGCTGTTATAGTAGTTAGGCTGGAAGCATTTGTTTTTTCTTGGATAGTGATCAACACCAAATGAAAAGTCCAGGAATAGGAAGCACCAGAAGGAAAGGAAAGGAGAGGAAGGGGGAAAGGGAGGGGAGGGGAGCAGAGGCAAGGAAAGGAAAGAAAAGAAAATAGGAAAGGAAGAAAGATGTGAAGTTTGAGAATATAAAGGATGACACAACTGGCAAGGCAGGGGTGATGCTGAGCAGCCGAGCAGAGGGCAGCTGCCTTGGTGGAAAGACCTGAAAAAAACAGGTATTAAGGAGAGATCATAGCTTTAGAAGTGTGTGTTTGCAACTGAAGGGACCTAAGGGAAAAGATCTTAGAACACTAAAGAGCATCATGGCTGGGGTGTGCTGTCTGCCAGAGAAGGGATGTGAAGGGACAACAAGACAGGAAGGCTGCAGCATCACCTGGATGACTGAGAAATCTGGGAAGGGAACATTGAGACCTAATCCTGGGGAGACTGGAATGTGACAAAACTACTGACGTTTTCGTTTTTCCTTTGTATTTATAGTAATCAATTAACTTTTAATATAAGCACAGAAGTAGTGAGATGGCTCAGCAGGTAAAGAAAGGCACCTGCATGTTGCTAACCTTGATCACCTGAGTTTGAACCCTGGAACCCACATGTAGAAAGGAGGGAACTGACTCCCTCCACCCATGTGTCATCATACACACACACACACACACACACACACACACACACACACACAAACACACACACTTCTGTTTTTTTTATTAATTTATAAAAATTTCCACTTCCGCCCCTCCTCCCAATACCCTCCCACTCGCCCCACTCCCTCTCCTCCTCCCTCTCCAGTCCTAAGAGCAGTCAGGGTTTTCTGCCCTGTGGGAAATTCAAGTTCCGCCCCCCTCCCTCCAGGTCTAGGAAGCTGAGCATCCAAACAGACTAGGATCCCAAAAAGCCAGTACATGCAGAGGAAACAAGTCCCAGTGCCATTATCAATGACTTGTCAGCCACATTCAGAGAATCCAGTTTGATCACATGCTCGTTCAGTCCCAGTCCAGCTGGCCTTGGTGAGCTCTCATTAGATCAGTCCCCTTATATCAGTGGGTAAACGCACCCCTCGCGGTCCTGACTTCCTTGTTCATGTTCTCCCTCCTTCTACTCCTCAATTGGCCCTTGGGGGCTCAGTCCAGTGCTCCAATGTGGGTCTCTGTCTCAATCTCCATCCATCGTCGGATGAAGGTTCCCTCTGATCCTGACCTCCTTGCTCATGTTCTCCCTCCTTCTGCTTCTCATTTGGACCTAGAGAGTTAATTCCAGTGTTCCAATATGAGTCTCTGTCTCTATCTCTATCCATCGCCAAATGAAGGTTCTGTGGTGATATGCAAAATATTCGTCAGTACGGTTATGGGCCAAGGCTAGTTCAGGCCCCCTCTACTCTGCTGTCCAGGGAATAATCTGGCGATCTCTCCTTGGGCCTGGGAACCCCTCTAGAATCAAGTCTCTTGCAAACCTTAAAATGGCTCCCTTATTTGAGATATATACTTCCCTGCTCCCATATCCATCCTTCCTCCCTCCTCCCCATCCCATTCCCCCAAGCTGTCCCCAGTCCTCCCCTACTCCCTTCACTTCTGTTTTAAGGCAGAATAAAACAAATGTAGACTGGATGTATCAAGATTTTGTGATAAATGATACTCTTCTAACGTAGATAAATCAAAGCTAAGCATGTGTTCTTGTTGCTCTTTTCCCTCTTTGTGTGATGCTTGAGATCATATTGTTGAATGTAGCTTACTCTACTGAAGATCAGTACTACCAAATTTCATGAATTAGTATTATTTTCTTAGTTTCAACTTCTGTTTTTTTATGATATTTATAAATACTAGTCTGACTATAAGCTTCATCCTCTATCCATACGAAGTGACTCATTTGAAGGCATATGCTTTCATTGCTACTATGACAGTGTCAGTGTTCCTCTGGGTATGGAGGTGGTGGAGATACAGACTTAGCACATTCCATGTGTGCTGACCCAGTGTGTTCATGCTTTAAGAGTCATCCATCCAAATGTGTCCGTCCTTGTTATTTCTGCCCTAACCACAAATGCTGTAAACTCTGCACCATGAGCTGGGAAGTGCTGGTAAAGCAGAAGTTTCGAGGACACACATTACTGGGTTTGAATTTTGGCTTCCTGGTTAGATAGTTTTACAGTTTTGAAATTCATCCCTAGGAATTTTTGTTGACTAATCTATTGAAGTTTACCAGCCTCATAGTCATTTTATTGTAATATATGTAAGTCACCTGGCACTGGTCCACACCATTTATCAATGGATGCAGGCAGCATTTAATTATTTACACCCAAAATTATAATCATGGCACTATGTGTCAAGGGCAAAGGCACAGAAAAGTCAGAGACAAACCTTCGATTCCTATGCTGTATGTATTTGGGGCTGCTTTCCTGCATTGGAATTGTTTGCCATGTATAGTTTTGTTCTCTATTTCTTGTGTCTCCACATTTCATTCATTTTTTTCTAATGTATCTTGCAACATTTGCACATACAGAAAGTTATTTTTATATCAACTCAAATATTTCTGCTTATCCAGAAAATTCTTCAATGCTTTCTCATGCTTTTGAGTCACCAGAGTTTATGTTTTAGTGATGATTACTATGCTTATTTTGCTTCTTTTTCAACAATAGTAGTTTTCAAAATTTGTGGCAAAGTCTCCCAACGTGTTTCCAAACACATGAATCTAGATCACAAATGAGCAACGATGTTAATGTACTTATAAAATATGATGTCTTATATTGATATTATCTTTTTCTTTCATTAAAGCATTTACCCTGGAAAGGCTACTCAGAAACTGTTGATCTGTAATTTTGATAATGCTTTTCCACTCACGTTTTTAACATTTGTATTTTATTGTATTTTATTTTTTGTTGTTATTCTTTTAGATTGTGGTTCACTCTGTACCCCATTCTGGCTTTGAATCCTCAACATTCCACCTACTTTTTCTCCCAAGTGCTCAGGATACAGGTGGGAAACATCATGCCCGGATTATTTTACAATACTCGAGATGGGCAGTGGTGACGCACACCTTTAATTTCAGGATCAGGAGGTAGAGGCAGGCAGAGCTCTGTGAGTGTGAGGCCAGCCTGGTCTACAGAGTGAGTTTCAGGACAGAGCTACACAGAAAAACCCTGTCTTGAAAAATCAAAAATAGAAAGTAATTACTGGGATTTAGGAAGAATCTATTATATTTCCAAGACTCATGTGTTCTGGTTTGTGGATTAGCTTTCAAGTATCTTAACTTTGGTTTTGCTTTTAGTTTTTAATAAAAAAATCACTGATTTTGAGATAGGATCTCTGTAGCTCATGCTGTTCTCCATCTCCTACCCTAGTGTCTCAAGTGCTGGGGTCACAGGTGTGCCCTTACCCCAGAGCAGTTTACCTTTCAATACCTGGGTATTCGTGTGGAGGCCTTACATTCATGAGAATGATTTCAATTCAGTATTTTGGGGGACTTGTTTTGCCGTAGTGGTCCTGGAACCTGGAGCCTTTCGTACTAGACAAACACTTAACGCGTGACGTTCTTTAAAATCTACCCAGCAATATTTTTAATACTTTCCTACCCCAAATCATACAGCACAAAACTTTTAGTCCATACATTGGATTAAACATATTATGTATTTTAAAATCATTATTTCTTTACAGTAAAATTGTCTTTAAATAATATTCTTAGAAGTAAAATTTTCCTGCGCCTTCTATAGTTGAGGTCACAAATCACCTGTAACATCTAATAATCAGCTCAACCTGATTCTACACTCTTGATGGTTTTATAGCAGGAACTTGTGTTTAAAAGGAAGATTGGCTTGTTAGCTGAATTATGCAATTATAAGTAAATGTGGTCGCAGCTGCTTTTGATATTCTTTGTTATACACCTGATTGAAAACAACAGGTTTTTAAAAATATTTTTTATTTCTTACACTGACACCTAGTGTTCACTGTTTCTGATATCGAAATATTAAATTTTAGTTATTAGTAGCTATGAAAATAGATTTCCATTCAAAAAATTTTTAGAAATACGCCTAAACACTGATCACTCCATCTCATTTTCTACACTAGAGTCGGAGTTTACCTTGGTACTTGTGTGACACCGCTATAGACCACCCGGTGGGCTTCATTAGATTTGACAAATGCATAGGAAGCATGGATTGGTCAAAAGAATTGAAAGGAGTTTTTAATACAAATTTTTAGAATCTGCTTTGTAAGTGGTGTTGTGTAATGTGCATAGTTCCTTCAGTCCCCAGGTTCAGTGGATGGCTTCATTTGTGTGAGATTGTTCCTTGGGTCGTCGAGATAACAAACCCACATTTAGTTATGTAAGCAATGAAGAGATGAAGCAAGGTTATGATCCTCACTTGTGGGGTAGGATAAAGCAAGACCACTTGGGAGATCTGAAGTGTGGCTTCTGAATTCCTGAGGTTCAAGCATCGGGGCTTCTTACACTTTACTTCTATCTATGATCCATTTTCATCCAGAGATTTTGTACATGACCTCACCTGTGCATATATGGTATACAAATCAGATATTCACCAACAATAAATCATTAAAAATTCAAAGCAAGTCTTTTTTATTCATAATTTTACCATTTATTAAAAAACCTTCAAACTAATGAAAATTCGCTGTGCTTTTTAAATTTTACATAAATAATTAAATCAGAGGACTGTCTATCACTGCTTTCATAGAACATTTTAACATTTTTCAGAGCTGATTGATACTATACTTTTGTAACCAATGTTGAGAACATTGTTTGCATAAATATGGGGTACAAAATGGCAGTTATGTTTAGAGCTCTTGTAGAAATTATTGGAAATTATATTCTAATTCTAAATCAAAATTTATTTATGACCTCAACTCAGACAGCAATTTTTAAAACCAAGCATTGAACATAGTACAGTCCAAAGCCCGACTGATGTGATGCACACTAAGGAGAGGCTGTCAGGAGATGGTAGAAGTCTGTTCACCATTGTTACAGCACCTCTTCCGGAAGAGCAGCAAGTCGCTGCAGCTCTGACGTTACAGTCTCCAGTCTGAGCTGGCGTGTTCCAAGCAGTGTGACAACGGGACGACTCCAGAACTTTGGTTACCATGAATTGCACCATAGAGCATCAGTGAGGACAGCCCCAAATACCTTAGGTTCACTATGCGTTTGATGTAAAGTTTTGGTTGTTGCACATTCAGAAAGCTTCTACTGTTGTCAGATTTGCCACAACCCCATATATGAATGCATAGCACACTTGGAAGCTGGAGTTTCAAAGTTCCAAATGTTGTGGTTATAATGTTTGCAGATCTAGATTAGTTTCAGATTGTCTTTAATTAATGAATACAGACTAATTTGTAGTAAATTTATGCATTAATTGTTACTATAGTAGAAATACAGGTGGCTAGTATGTATAATGAAATCTGTTCATTAGTTTTTAAGATTTATTTGTTTTTGTTTATAAGTGCATGCCTATGTATGTACACCACATGTTTACAGTGTCCATAAAGGCCAGGAGAAAGCTTGACTCCCCTGGAACTAGAATTATAGATGGTTGTAAGCAGCCATGTGGGTGCCAAAAACTGAACCCAGAGCTTCTGAAATAGCAGGCACTCTTAACTGCCGAGCCATTTCCGTAGCTCTTCATTTCATGATTTTGTAGGTCAAGGGAGGAGTGATTACTAGTTGAATTAACTTTTTGTTAAGATTGAACATTTATGTTGACGTTTAGAAAGTCAGCAAAAGAAACTAAATGTAAAGTCCTTCATAGTAGAATTGTTTGTTGCAAACTTGGGAGTGCTCAAACAATAAGTTGCATTACGTTTTTATTTAAGAACAACGTTTTGGATGCAGAACAGAGCAGTCAGTTTTGCCTGTCATGGTAGTTACATTGTTCTTAGTGTCTTTCTTTCTCTCATTTCATTTCATCTTATACATAGTTTTATTATTCATGAACATCTTCCCTGACAACGGAAATTATTCCTCCGTTGACAAGCACTTATTGGCTAGCTGCTATTATAGTTTTATATAAGATGGACTTTATGTACAAAGTGGCAGAGTAATCTTATATTGATTCAGAGAAAAGATACTAAAGAAGTGTATAAAATGTAAGGAAAGTGATAAGCACAAAGGAGTCTTTGTAAGCATTTCAGATCAGTTCTTGTATATTGCTCGTGTGACCCTTTTGGGGAGTATGTACTGACAATGTTTGAGTAATTTTTCAGAATTTTGAAGTTCATCCAATAATGGACCACATCCTTAGAATGAGTTCCCCGGTTTCTATAATTATTTCTCTAGCACATGACATAAAATTCTCTGAGAAGAACTTATCACTTACATTCATTAGGAGTTATATGTCAGTTAATTATTGTAAGGGACATTGTCTGTCCACAGTTTAAATAATTTGTTAATTTGAAAATGTCCCAGACCCTTTATGTTGAAATAGCAATTGGGGCATTCTGTAAACACTGTCCATAAAGTCTTTTTTCTATATGTGTGTAGCTAGCTGCTTCTGAATGTTTAAATAAATGTTCTATCTTCTTGTTGAAAGTAAGAAAAATAGAGTGCTAGTTGAAATTTTTTTCTTCTGGCATTTTATCAATGAGTAGATACCCACTTTGTTTATTTAGAAGTTGATTGGCTTCTCCTTTTTTAAAATTTTTATTTTACTTAGAAACCAGATTTTTAAAATAGTAAGAAATTATACTTTTATACAACTGAGTGAAAATTCACCTGGCTTTCTTCTATCTGTTCAGTTGCCAAAATTAGCTGAAATGGCTAGAGCCAACAGTGAGGTTAGAAGAGTTTCTGGTTTGATGTTTTGTCAGGCCCAAGAGCAAAACACTCTGAAACTGCTTTGGTTCCTTGGCTGCACTCTTAAAAATGGGAAATCTTGAGATTCATCTGTGATACAAGGGCCACCCTGTTTCCTCTCTTGTTCTCCAGTCAAGAGATGGAAATAATAAAGTTGAATTTCCGCAGAAGAAATGATATGTGAGCAAAGTTTCAAGAAGGAGAAGTAGAGCACCATGCATAGAGTCTTCCAGAATGAGGGGACAGGTTCATGAGACCCTAAGTTTGGAATGTGCTCCAGAATCAGCGAGAAGTGCCTGAATGTCTGGAGCAGGGTGAGTAAGCAATGAAGATGAGCTGTGATAGGTCGGTGCGGGGCCTGCTTTTGTCTTCGTGGGTTTTCCTCTCACTTTGTACAGGAGAGAAGTCTACAAGTGTTTTGTTGTACATTCATTGACAAATCATATTCCCAGATTCTTGTGCTAAGGCTGCTGTGGAAGATGGGAAGATGTGCTGAGTTAAAGGTACCTTTTCCTCACCCGTTGCAGGGAAGGGGTTTTGACTAAAGCGCAGGCATGTTGGTTTTGAAAGTAGCTTTGTCAGAGCCCAGGGCCTTCTTTTCCTTTTTGGTACCTTTATTTTGTATGTACTCTTCAGTATCGTTTCCCATAGGAACATGGTATTCAATCAGACCATCAGAACTCTACACCATGATTAAAGATACAGCCATTTTGTGGTGATTAGGCTGCAAAAGTTTCAGCATGGGCCTTGTCTAGACTTTTCATTTGAGCAGCTAGGTATGTGTATTTTGTAGACACAGTAAGTAGTGTTTGATGTTGATATTTTTCAAGTTTAGATGACTACGGGACACCTACAAATACTTGAGTAGACAATTAAATAGACACCTAGAATTAATGAGCAAGGTTTGTGCTCAGGTATTACAGGCATACCTTAGAGATATGTCAGGGTCTGTTCTAGAATGTGGTCAACAAAGCAAATCATATGGGCTCGTTAGCTCACTTGCTCTCTTTCTGTCTCTCCCTCTCTCTCTCTCTGTCTCTCTGTCACTCTCTTTCTTGCTTTCTCTCACTCTCTCTTCCTTTTTTCACTGAATATAAGAGTTATGCTTCTCTTGTCTCAACATACTTTCTGCCACTGTAACAAAACACCTATGTTTAGATGGATGCTTTTATAGAGAAAGTAAATTTTGTTTTTTGTTTTCATTTTTTGTTTGTTTTTGAGGCAGAGTTTCTCTATCAAACAGTCCTGGTTGTCCCAGAACTCGCTCTGCAGACCAGGCTGACTTGAAACTCACAGAGATCTGCCTGCCTCTGCCTCCTTAGTGCTAGGATTAAAGATGCACACCATCACTGCTTCATTGTTCCTTTGTTTTTTAAAACACTAGCTTATTTGGAAGAGGACACATAGCAAGACAGTAAGCAAGTGGCTAGGGAAGGGGCAGCCTCACGATTTTGTAGGGAACCAACTTATTCCCAAAAGACACAGCCTGTTGTTTAAAAATAACTTTAATCCATTCATTAGGTTGGAGGCTTAATTTACCAAATTGTCTTCTTGTAGGTGTCCCAACTTAAGTGCCACCATTTCAGTCCATGTGTTGGAAACTAACTTTCTAATATCTGAATGTTCAGGGACATCCTCAGAACAAAGTGATCTATATATTTTGTTGTACCATTATATCTAAAGGAATAAGTACTAACCTATTAAGATAATAAAAATAGAATATTACTAACAGACAATAAAGAAGCAAGTTGTAATCTTGTGTGGAGGATAGTGCCTTTTGCTGATGCTGCTGACTGACCCAGGTTCTTACTACTGAAGGTTAGGTGGTTCTGATCTTTTCTTAAAAAAAGACAAGGAAAATTTAACTTTCACAAAACATGTATGTATCATTTTTAGATACATGTGATAACATTTGGTTCCCAGTAGAACTTCTATAGATACAGACTATGAAATATCTTCATGTCTTGTTCTCATTTCAGTGGTGTTCATCGAGTCTTCACCACAAGTAGATTCTGTTTTAAGAGCCTGCTTTACTCAGCAATGAGAAACAACTGCTGTTTTATTCAGATTTTGTTTTTACATTTGCATGCTTGGTAAATGTTCCTGCATTGATCTACACTCCAGCCCTTTTATCACAAGACCAGACTATGAATACATGCACACGTGCACGCGCACACACACACATCAGGCAGTTCTCACTGATTCAGAAGCACTTTCCAGACTAGGGGTCTTTATGACCCTGTTCCTGTATGTATGTTTGTGTGTGTGTGTGTATGTGTGTGTGTGTGTGTGTCTGTGTGTGTGTATGTATGTGTGTGTGTATGTATTTGTGTGTGAGTGTGTGTGTGAGTGTGTGTGTGAGTGTATGTGTATGTATGTGTGTGTATGTATGTGTGTGTGTATGTATGTGTGTGTGTATGTATGTGTGTGTATGTGTGTGTGTGTGTGTGTGTGTATTCTAATTCTAGTTCTGTAATTATTCCACCACTTCTATAGTTACCTCCTTATTAAGGTCTTGAATCCTTCAAAGTTATCCATAAAGATTGACACCAACTTCCAAACTATGTTTCTTTTTTTTTTTATTGACCCCTACCAAGCTCCACATTTCTCTCTGCTCTCTTCCCTGCCTCTCCCTCCCCCCTTCAACCCTCCCCCAAGGTCCCCATGCTCCCAAACCACTCAGGAGATCTTCTCCTTTTCTACCTCCCACGTAAAGCATATCCATGTAAGTCTCTCTTAGGGTCCTCATTGTTGTCTAAGTTCTCTGAGATTGTAGTTTGCAGGCTGGTTTTCCTTGCTTCAGGCTTGAAAACCACCTATGAGTGAGTACATGTGACAATTGTCTTTCTGTGTCTGGGTCACCTCACTCAAAATAATGCTCTCTAGCTCCATTCATTCTCCTGCAAAACTCAAGATGTCACCATTTTTTTCCACTTTGTTGTACTCCACCATGCAAATGCACCACACCTTCCCCATCCATTCTTCAGTTGAGGGACATCTAGGCTGTTTCCAGGTTCTGGCCATGACAAACAACGCTGCTATGAACATAGTTGAGCACATGTCCCTGTGACATGAGGGTTGGGAGGCAAACTATGTTAATGTTGACACTTTGATCTCCCCTACAAATAGAGAATATCTCCTGTGTCATATTGCATAGTGAATCCTATCTAAATAAATAAATAAATCCTAATCCAAAGTGTTTCTGTCTATTCTTCCTGGCCCAACAGAGCAACTACCACCTGTCTCACCCACAGCTTCCTGAATGCGTTTTGCTAACAGGATTTGAAAGTAAGATGTTTGCTTTGATGCATGAGCTGCAGAATGTGATCAGTACTGTGGTGATTTAAATGAGAAGTGTCCCCCATATTCTCAGGCATCTGAATACTTTGTCCCTAGTTGGTGGCTAGTTGGAGAGCCTTATTACAGCCATGATGGAGAATATGTGTCACGGGGGCTGGGCTTTGGGGTTTCAAAAGCCACTAGCCATTTCCAGTGCACTCTCCTCTTCCTGCTTGTTGTTTAAGATGTGAGCTCCCACTTTCCAGTAACAGCCTCTTTGTCTGTAGCCTTCTATCCCTCACATTATGGACCTTACCCTCTGGAACCATAAGACCAAAATAAGATGCTTGTTCTCTAAGTTGCCTTCGTCTTGGTGTTTTCATCATAGCAATTGAAAAAGCAACTAAGAAAAATGCTAAGCTCAATGGATATTTCTGTTAGAGCTCTTGGATGACCAAGTACATTGCTGTTTTGTTTTGTTTTGTTTTGTTTTGTTTCCTGTGTAGTGAGCGAGTCTCAAAGGTGTTCTTAAAAGTTTAATGCATCATGCTGCATGCAGATGTGCTATAATCCAGGTTTTGTCTTTTCCATCTACAGCACATAGGCAGCATAAGCGTGCTATGATTCATAAGTGTCGTATGATTTTCAGAATGGTAAACTAGCTTTGCTTTCATCTTTCTGTGACAACTATGCTAGCCTTAATGAGAGAGGTAACCTGTTTTGAAACATTGAAGCTAGGCTTTGAGTTGGTGTTTCTAGCTATGAGAAGGGATAAATTATAGATCAGCTATTTTCTGGGTAACTTGCTCCAGCTTTTATAAGAGCTCTTGGACATTTCTGATTTCTAAGCCTAGTGGATCCAGTTCTGCTAAATGCAGACTTCTTTCTGTGTTGTCTTCTCATCCTCAGCCTTCACTGAACTGAAGAGTCTCTCTCTGGATCAGGCTCTGGTTTTAGGGAGCGCTGTACTGGTCTTCCATGCAGAGCCCTCAAAGTGTACACACTAGCGGTGGGGCAGCTGCCCCTCCTCATCATTCATGCAGCCACTGCATTGGCTCCCTTCATTTTTCCAGAGAATTTTTATTTTACATTCACCTAGATTTAAAAACTATTGCTCCTTTTACTATGCCTGTTTCCCTAAGCTCAGCCACTTCCTGCTTTTGACTTACATGAGAGATGGGGGGGCTCTTCCTTTCATTTGAACACGTAGAGGCCTTATGGAGATGACCTTACTTCAATATTGTCCTATGTCTGCAAGCAGAGAGACTGGTGGGAAGGAAAATGTTGAAATCACTGGGCCATGGAATAGTCAGAACATAAAAAATATGTAGATAATTTATCTGCTTTACATGGACACAATTCATAGTTTCCCCCAAACATTTAACAATAGTGGTATGAAAGATCACAGATGACCTTAATTGAATAATAAATAGGAAATAGCCTTTGAAGTCTTTAGAGACTTATCAAAATGTGGTACATTGAGCCTATATTATTGCAAATATAGCATTTATTATAGATGTTCCATGCAGGGTGCTTACAGACTATCAGTGTATAAAAATATATTATTTGTGACGAGTGGTAAATATAGCAAAATAAGGGTACCTGTCTACACAAAAAGCATGAGCCTGGGAAAGACATGCAGAGTTCTATTACAGTGTGAGGTCACTTGGGAAGACAAAAGAATGAGAGGAAACAGAGAAGAAACTTCAAAGTGTCCCATATGGTGTTCTGCCTTCCAGAAACTGAAGAAGACCCAGCCATGAGAAGTGAGGTGACCTGGTTATCCGCTGAGCCTGCATCTCCAGTCTTGGAGGTTGGCTAAAATGAGGGTAATGAAATGTCACATTAGGTGTGATAGTTACAGTAGGTGCAAGTCAGTCATGAGCATTCTTCTTTGTGGTCACCAGTGTACTTGATTATAGCCATTGTTCTGCAGTCTGCTTAAAGGTAACTTTCTAAACTGAAAGCTTCCCCTTATTGCTTTACAATCATAATTTATAATCTAGTTAAATAATGATAGTGTTAAAGTGACTGTACACAGTGAAGTTATGTTACTGTTCTCCAATACACATTTTTAAGTTAGCACATGCTTTCTTTTGTTTTCTTTATGTGTACCTAAAGTTATGAATAATATCTTCATGTGTGCTTCAGTCCCAGCATATTGTTGTTTCCTGAATGACAGATACATTGCTCCTTTATACCAAGGTTATTTTTGAGAGCTTCGTTCTGCCCACAGCTGTGCTTCCCTGCCCAGCACCCATACCTTCCATAGGTACCCCACCTGACTTTCAATGCCTGTCATTCCAGATGTTACAGGTACTGATAGGAGCCTTGTTTCAGTTGTCTTTCTACTTAAAAATCTTTCCTTCTTGTTCCCCATATCTTGTTCCTGATTTATTCCACCAGTGTCCTTGGCTCTTAAGTATTTCAGTGACCAGTGTGACCACTGGAAGTTAAAACCTCTTTCTGGATGAACTGAATAACTTTCTTATCATTTTGTTTCTCTTTTTCTGTATCGCCAAGGTCAGTTTATTCGGCAGTGGGAGAAAAAGATTTCTTTTCCGACTTTTAACTGTAAAAAGCTGGACATTCTATTATGTTTCTATCACTTTAAAAAAAAACAATGCAAAGAACAATTTGCACAGCAGCAGCTGAAATATTCTATCTTGTCTTTATTTTTTTTTGAAAGTAATTTTATTAAATTATAAAAGTTTCCATTTACGCCCCTCTTCCCAACACCCTCCCACTCCCTCCCTCCCTCTCCTCCTCCCTCTTTGTCCCTAAGGGCAGTCAGGGTTTCCTGCCCTGTGGAAAGTTCAAGTTCCTCCCCCCTCCCTCCAGGTCCAGGAAGGTGAGTATCCAAACAGACTGGATCCCAAAAATCCAGTATATGCAGAGGAAACTAGTCCCAGTGTCATTGTCAATGGCTTCTCAGAAAGACTCCTGGCCAGCCACATTCAGAGAATCCGGCCACATTCAGAGAATCTGGTTGGATCATGCCCTCGTTCAGTCGCAGTCCAACTGGCCTTGGTAAACTCTCTTTAGATCAGTCTCCTTGTATCAGTGGGTGATAGCATCCCTCGCAGTCCTTCGTCATTTTCTTCGTCCTTCCGCTCCTCATTTGGATCTTGGGGGGCTCAGTCCGGTGCTCCAATGTGGGTCTCCGTCTGTATCGCCATCCAACGCCAGATGAAGGATCTATGGTGATAAGCAAAATATTCATCAGTATGGTAATGGGCCAAGGCCGGTTCAGGCACCCTCTCCTCTGTCCAGAGAACAATCTGGGGATCTCTCCTTGGACCTGGGATCCCATATATAATCAAGTTTCCTGTAAACCCTAAAATGACTCCCTTAGTTGAAATATATTCTTCCCTGATCCCATATTCATCCTTCCTCCCTTCCCCCCATCCCGGTCAACCGAGCTTTCTCCATTCCTCCCCTACTCCCTTCTCTCTAACCCTCTCCCCTTCCAACAACCCTCCCACCTCCCCCCCCCCATGCACCCAAGGTTACCTGGGACTCTTGACTATTTCCTACCTCCTGGCGGATAGCTAAATAATCTTCATCAGGTTCGTCTTCTTATTTAGCTTCTCTAGGATCACGAATAATAGGCTCAAAGACCTTTAATTATGGTTAGAATCCACTTATGAGTGAATACATACCGTGTTCCTCTTTTTGGGTCTGGCTTACCTCACTCAGTAAAGCGTTGTAAGATAAAGTCTTAAAACTAGACAAATGGGACTGAGGATGCACATGTTCTGAAAGGTTTTTGACAACTTTTTAAAGAGTTTATAAAAATTAGATAATACATGTTAAAATAAGTTTCCTTATTTTTTTAAAATCGGCATTAGTATGGAAGACCTTCTACATTTTTCAATAAAAACCAAAGTAAATATGGAAGAAGCCCTTGATTTGCTGCAGTAGCTACTACCATGTACTTCATTGTATGTAAAGATGCCTACTTGGAACACTGTACTTTGATGTTATTATGATTCTTAAGTAATATTAATATTTAATAAGCAAGAGCCTGTGTGTCTACTTGCTCAAATTATGAACATTGTGTTTCATTTTGCAAAACTTACCCATGTTGCAGTTTGAGTAAAAGCAATTTACACATGGTCCCTCTTCTGCTAATTGACTTGTGGCAGCTACATGGATCCAGATAAATGTCTTAGCTGATGTTTAAGTGACTATCCTGGAAAAATGGGCTTTTTTGAAGGCTGAAATAAGAATGCTTTAATTTTATTTGTATTAGCTAATAAATTTTGAACTTAAATATATAGTATCTTATTCATACTCTTGAGATTTTCATACAGTAGTGTGTTGTCCCCACTGTTCTTATAGCTCTCTTTATTTTTATTTTGACACAGTGAAAGTAGGTTTTTTCAGATATATCAGCACACCTGATCACTGTAGTGCACATAAAAAACAAGGAAGAAAAGTCATCAGATTTTAAAGTAATATTCAATTTGACATCATCATTAACATTTAATGTTCATCCTTTGCCTTAAGTCATGATCATCATGTACTTATATAAACTGTCGTTTAAATAAATAGATCATATCATTGATATCATTTGTGGCCACTCTGTGTGTATATGGCAGTACATGACTATGTATGCGTGAGAGTGCAAAGGTCAACATTAAGTGTCTTTTTTTTTTTCCCAAATGCTTATTCTACCGTAGTTTTTGATAAAGTGTCCCTCCCTGATTATGAAATTCACTGATTCTGGTAGACTGGCTGGCCAGGAAAAGTAATCCTCCTTCTCCCTGCTCAGCACCAGGATTGGAGATTGTAATGTGGGTGCTGATTATCCAGATTCAGGTCCCCATGCTCCCATGACAAAAATACACTATCTCCCTAGCACTGTTTTCTTTATTCTCTTTCCTTTTCTGTTCCTTCCTCTGTAGCATTCCATACCACTCTCCTCAAATACATGTCAAAGTTTATAACCATATAGTAATCTTTTTTCATTATCCTATGAAATTGGAATCCTGTTATGTAAATGTTTTTCATATTCTGCTATTTGCTTCTTGTTTTAACATCATGTTATTATCATATTCTTTTTCCTTGCTTTCTCATCTTAGTCTTATTTTATTTTCATTAATTAATAGTATATCAGAATATAGATTTACCACAACTTAATCAGCTGTTTTTGAATGGATATTTACTTGTAGTTTTGTTCTACTTCAAATAAATGATGCCTCCAGAGAGCACCTGGTAGCACATAGCCTTTCATGGCAGATTTCCCAGAGTGCAACTCTGATCAGTGAGTATGTTAATAAATATTACCACATCACTTTTGAAAAGTGCTCTGTCCATTTAATCTGCTCCGGGTACCTAGGAGTTGTGTGTACCTTGCATTTTGCCTAAGCAGTGACTTTTTGTGGGGCTTCCCTGCTATGTTGATTGCATGTCACTAGCTACCTGTGAGTCAAATGCCTCATATATCTTGAGCCATATGAATAAACCACATATGTATAGCCTCTTGAATTATTTTCTATTAGATTTTATGTATATTTTAGTTATATTCATGTGGAAATTTTTGGTTTAGTTGCAAAGGGCTTTACAATCTTATTATTAAGAGGTATATTGGTCAGTTGGTACTAAATGGAAGGACGTTACTTTCTTCTGATTTCTTGGAATTTTTATTTAGAGACTGCTGCATTACATACCCATTTTGCTATCAGAGGGTTATGATTATCAACATGCAATTCTCTCCCCTTGACTTCCTTTGTTTAGGGCTATTGCTGAAATTTCCTTGTTGTCCTGCACTGCCCTCATCTTAATATATAAATAATATAGTATTTGCTGGATTCTAATTTTTAATGCTTTTAGTATTTAGTATTTTTATTCCTGAATGTTTGTCAGATCCTGTTTGTATATGTGGAGGTATCTATGTGTTCTTGTAGATGTACATACATGTGCATGTTGAGTGAGTGTGTATGGTGTGCATATTATGTACATATCAGAGTTTGACATAATATTTACTCATTTGTGTTCTCTGGGTCTCTCATTGAACACTGTGATTTGGGGTTCTAGAAGTTTTACCCCTATGCCCAGCTGTCATCTTTATGCTGGGCATCAAAACTCAGCTCTTTATACTTGTTTTGCAATATATATAATTAACTTTAAAAATCAGTATTTTTTATGATTGATTTTTGTTGAACTCTATATTTTTCTCTGCTCCCATCCCTGCCTCCCCCTCCCCCTTCAACACTCCTCCAAGGTCCCCATGCTCCCAATTTACTCAGTAGATCTTGTCTTTTACTACTTCCCATGTAGATTTGATCTATGTATGTCTCTCTTAGGGACCTCATTTTGTCTAGGTTTTCTGGCATTGTAGTTTGTAGGCTGGTTTAAAAATAACCTATGAGTAAGTACATGTGACAATTGTTTTGCTGTGTCTGGGTTACCCCACTCAAAATAATGTTTTCTAGCTATATCCATTTGCCTGAAAAAATTCAAGATGTACTTATTTTTTTCTGCTATGTAGTACTCCATTGTGTAAATGTACCGCATTTTCCTTATCCATTCTTCAGTCAAGGGGCATTTAGGTTGTTTCCAGGTTCTGGCTATGACAAACAATGCTGCTTGCAACCCACCAGCAATGCAGAAGTGTTCCCTCTTCCCCACAACTTCGCCAGCATAAGTTGTCATCAGTGTTTTTGATCTTGACCATTCTTACAGGTGTAAGATGAAATCTCAGAGTTGTTTTGATTTGCATTTCTCTGATGGCTAAGAATGTTGAAATTTTCCTTAAGTGTCTTTCCAACATTTTAAACTCCTCTTTTGAGAGTTCTCTGTTTAGGTCTGTACTCCATTTTTTTTATTGTATTGTTTGTTCTTTTGATGACCAATTTCTTGAGTTCTTTGTATATTTTGGAGATCAGGCCTCTATCTTATGTGAGGTTAGTGAAGATCTTTTCCCATTCTGTAGGCTGTCGTTTTTTCTTGTTGACCGTGTCCTTTCCTTTACAGAAGGTTTTCAGTTTCAGGAGGTCCTATTTATTAATTGTTTCTCTCAGTGTCTGTGCTGTTGTGGTTATATTTAGGAAGTAGTCTCGTGTGTCAATGTATTCAAATTCTATAAGATTCAGTGTGGCTGACTTTATGTTGAGGTCTTTGATCCATTTGGACTTGAGTTTTGTGCATGGTGATAGATATGGATCTATTTGCATTCTTCTCCATGTTGATATCCAGTTATGCCAGCACCACTTGTTAAATATGCTTTCTTTGTTCCATTTGATATTATTTGCTTCTTTGTCAAAAATCAGGTCTTCGAAGGTGTGAGAATTAATATCCGGGTCTTCTATTCGGTTCTATGGGTCCTTCTGTCTGTTCTTATGCCAATACCAGGCTGTTTTTAGTATTTGTAGCTCTGTAGTAGAGTTTGAAGTCAGGGATTGTGATGCCTCCAGAAGTTCTTTTATTGTGCAGGATTGTTTTGGCTATCCTGGGTTTTTTGCTTTTCCATATGAAGTTGAGTACCATTCTTTCAAGGTCTGTGAAGAATTTTTCTGGGATTTTGATGGGCATTGCAGTGAATCTGTTGATTGGTTTTGGTAAGATTACCATTTTCACTGTGTTAATTCTGCCTACCCAAGAGTATGGGAGATTTTTCCACTTTCTGGTGTCTTCTTCAATTTCTTCCTTCAAAAATGTAAAGTTCTTGTCATACAAGTCTTCCACTTGCTTGGTTAGAGTTATTCTGAGATATTTTACATTATTTCTAATCATGAGATTTATTTCATTTCAAGACTTCCAAATAAATCTTCCATCCATATTTTGTTGCATCAGTTAAATGTAGTACAAGTTCATTTTTAACTCTGCTATCTGTTTTTGTTGCTATCCAGAGTTCTGTTTATGCTAGATGACTTTTTGTTTGTCTTGGGTTTATTCTCATGTATCTCCTTCAGGACAGATGGGAATTATCTTTGAGTATTATTCTTTTGCATACTGCATATACTGTCTAGCCTGTGGTGGAATAAAGTAGCAATTTACAGTTTTGAAAGTGTTTAGTATGGCTAATAATCTTGAAGTTATGTATCAAACTATTTGTTCAAAAAATTATTCCATACTTTATCTCAACTATACATTTTTGTAGCACCTTGGTCTTCTAGTTTAAAGTTTAGAAGTTAGAATGTTTCACACAATTCACGTGTGAAAGTGATGCCCTCTGTGGTCTGCTCTCCCATTCCCAGCCCCCTCCATGATGAAGTGTCTAATAACTGTGTGTGAATACATGTTTAGATCCAGGCTCAGGCTAAGGGCTACCCATGCTTGTAGATGATCTGATGTATTGACCAAGTAAAGAGCCTGTGCAGATCTGCCCAAGACTGAGCAGAGACTTGTGAGGTTCTAGGAACACACAGCTTTTGGGAGCACTAGCTCCTGGTCTTGGGAGTCAGTTGTTCACAGACTTTTGTCAGTTCCTCAGGGAACATTGATTCCTTTTGAGGTTCGTCATTGGATTGCTTGCTCCATTTTGCAGTTTGCAGCCTCCCTGGAATGGATTCTCCTTACCTGACAGTCCTGTCTTTCTTATGTTTTAAATTGTGGTTTTTCAGTCAGTTCTTTTACCCATATGATTTTATTTAATTTTTGTCTTTGAAGAATTCCTCAAAGTTTTGGCTCACTATTGGCTTTTTTTATTCCTGTCCAGGAGTGTTTTGATTTCTTCTTTTTCCCCCCAAAATACCTCCTTAAGTTGCATGACGTTTTAGGCAGAAAGATAATTATGTCACTTTTAATCTCATCTTTCCTTAATTTTAAGTTTATGGGTTTTTCTGCCAATAATATACCATTTGATTACATATACAGAAATATCCTTATGTATTCCATACCGTGTTGGCAATTTACCCTCGAATAAGTAACAGGATTTCATTTATTTATTGTTTTAAGATTTATTTATTTTTATTATATATATGAGTGTTTTGCTTGCATTTCTGTGTGTGTGTGTGTGTGTTTGTGGTGTGTGTGTGTGTTTGTGTGTGTGTGTTTGTGCGCGCGCGCACGCAAGCATACGCATAAGGAAATCAAAAAAGGCCAGTTCTTCAGGAACAGGACTTGTGGATTGTTGTGAGCCTCCATTTGGGAGAAGGGAACCAAACCAGTGTTCTTGGCAGGGAAATTTGTGCTTTTAATAAATGAGTCATTTCTTCAGCCCCTCATTTATTTATTATTAGATATACTTCTCCAGCACCTTTAGTCATGAAATTCTGCGTTAGGTACTATAGAGACTGACTTCTGTCCCAAAGGAGAGAAAGGTTCTGATCCTTAGTGGAAAAGTTCTATTTACCATTAATCATGCTTATTTCTGAAGACACAATATTTGACAGTGCATCACAGTGGTTCAAGAGTGAGAAATGTCCTCTAATAAGTGAAAATAGGATGTGGAGGGAAGAGGTGTGATGCTGTCGTCAGACGTAGGCATCACTAGACAGAGACTTGAGACAATGCTGAGACCTCAGAAGGCACAAGTAGGGCAACAGTTCCAGTCAGTCCCGTCAGTGTGACCTCAGTGGAAAGGAACAAATGGGGAGGAGGATGAAAGAGCAGTCAGAGTACACTTGGTGCAGGGGAGAGCTATTTAAATACTGAGTTCAAATTTCACCTTCTATTTGTAGATGATAGGCCAGAGATTAGTTTTAAGGCAGAAGAGCTTTTTCTGGGGCCTGCCAAGACCTTGAACACATAGGGTCCCAGGACTTGATAGGAGCTTAGATTTTATTCATAGGTGCTTGTAAGGAATCATTGGAACTGAGGAGGCTGGTACGTAATCATTTTGATAGCACGGAGTTAATTGAAAGTGTTGAATTTAGTGTTAAAAAAATCTTTAAAGAAATGCACTGTATTTTAAGAGTACAAAAATGGGGGCTGGTAAGATGACTTGATGGATAAAGTGCTTGACGAACTGTAGAAATGATCCCTGAAAGTATAGTCTTGGATAAAGTGCTTGACATAGAAGAATGAGGAGCTGAGTTCAATCCCCACAATCCACATAAAAAGCCAACCATAGTAGTACTTGGATCCATAATACCCATGAACAAAGCTGAGTGTGGTGACTTATGCTTGTAATTCCAGTGCTGGGGAAAGAGAAACAGCTTATCCTTGGATCTCACTGGGTAGTTCTAGTTCAGTGAGAGATCTCATCTCTCAGACATCAAGTTGAAGACAATTGAGGAAGACACCCTTGTCAACTTCTTGTCTCCACATGCTACATTGAAGAATCTGCTGGCCAATGCAGTGGGTAAGAACCTTTGTGCCACAGGGTCCTCCAGAATCTCCTGCCGAGTTGTGCTTTTCTCCTTCTTTCAGCATATTAAGTTCTTTGTGATGTCAGACACAGTAAGGGAAAGAGCGTCTGGCAGTCATTACCTGGAGGATGTGTAACTTGTATGTGTCTTCTGGAAGTTAACTTTTAATGTTAAACAAAGGAAGCCAATCAAAACCAGCTGTAGGACCACTGCATAGTTCATACTTTATACAATCAGCATTAGGTTACTGTGCACATGTCTATGTCTGAAGTTGAAAAAAAGGTAAATTTTTTCCTTTTATTAAAATTGGTGTAGTCTTAATTTTATAGTTAGCAGTCCTTTAATTGTTTTCCTGATTAACAGGAAAATTTAATGCAATTGACATCATTATATCTGCATTTTATATGTTTTGGAAAAATAATGGCTCATTTATTGACTTACACTCTTAATATATTTTAGATGCGGTTAAATAAAAACAATAAGTTGAAATATAATTTTCTGACTTAAAATTACAAGGTTAGTAAAGGTAGCAACTTTCCAACTTAACATGTAACAGGCTATTAAATATACTGTGTGAACTAATTATATAGATATTGAAAATTTATTGAATGTTACTCTGGTAATATTCGCTCTGACACATGATCTTCATTATAAGCCTAGATACACACAAACAGTAATTTCACATCCTCATTATTAATGGTAAGAAGCTCCATATTTTAGGTTCAGAAAGACCCCTCTTGAATTAAATTTGGAAGGGCTGTGGAAGTTGAAACAGTCAGGGCTCCGTCCCCAAAAATGATCACACACTTGTAGGACAGATTGTCTATTGAATAGTCACTTTTTCTCCATCCCTAACAATGCTCATATACTTCCAGGACAAATTGTCTATTGAATAGTCATTGTTTCTCTTTCCTGGAAGCAGAGAGTTACATAAATACTGATTCTAAGATAACAAAACCACCCAGCTTTGTGAAGCATCTGAAATATTGCATTACTGAGGGCTTTTATCACAAGGTGGAATTTCATGGTGGGGAGGACTCTAGATAAAGCAGTGACTCAGGCCTAACAGTGGAAACAAAAGGTGGCAAGCAATTCTTTCTCAAGTGTATTTTGAAAGTCAGTGGTTCTTTCACAAATGATGAGTGCTGTTTTGTTCCAATCTGGAGAAGCGTAAGTACCAGCCATAAATACAGTGTAGGCAGAGAAGCCAAGGACACAGTTCTGGTCATCTTGTTACAGAATCAAGTATCACTATGTCTTGTCTCTGCATTCAGCCTCATGAAGTCACAAACTGTAGGAAGGCATTGGAAATACATAAGCCCATGAATGAGAAATAACTGAAAACAAGCAAATAATTTTCAATACATTGCTATTGTAGCTTTCATTTCTCACCTGAGAATTGGCAAACTACCATTCCTTAGGGAGATTCCAAGGGCTAGATTACTCTGGGCCTTGTATTGGTGTTGCAGCACTTAGGTTAGTTTCAGACATTAAGTAAGTAATTACAGATATTGAAAATTACTCTAGCAACACTCATTTTGACACACAGCCTTTATTATAATTCTAGATATACACAAACAGTAATTTCACATTATCATTATTTATGATAAGAAGGAACTCCAGATTTTAAGTCCAAAAGACTAAACACAAAAATACGTAGAACAGGCGTCATTAGATGCACACTTACTAAATCACTGCACAAAGACTTAGTCCTTTTTAACACTTTCCTATGGACTCAGTGTGTGTGTGTTCACCCTATAATTATTCCCATTTGTGTTCACAAAATTAGCATGCACATTGAAGGTTTTAGGTGCTCTCTTTAGGGAATATAGGTTTATACTTCCTTTAAACCACTGTTCCAAATACAGAGTAACTCCCTCTGCCCTCCCAGATTCACACGGTTGGATTACATAGCTGGAAGGTACTCTCATGTAGGTGACCCCTTCCTTTCCTTAGTCACTTTAAATACTCATCGTTATAGTAGAAGTGATGATACCTTGTTGGGTTGGTATTTGGGTTTTTTGTTTGTTTGTTATTGTTGTAATATGGAATAGTCACAAAACACATTGTCTGCCAGGGTACCAAGGCTGCCATGTGAACTGAAGTGGCATGTGAACACATAGTAGCTGACCACATCCACACTGAATGCTGGGCTTAAGACAGGTGATCTTTGTCTTTTCTGGCTGTTGACTTATCATTGACTCCAAGTATGGAAAGCCTACATTTCCAGGTTCCTGATGTTTGTGTATATACTAGAGCAAGGCAGAGAAGTGTGTTGGGTTTGTTGGGTAGATGCCCCACCTTCAATTCTTGTAGCTGTTTTAAAAAGGTGTTTCTGATAGATGGTTTGAAAATTGAATTAGATCTTGATTCAATAAATTAGATTAGATCTTGTCCTTGAGAATCATCTGTTTCTGTCCTTGAGGGAATAGAAATCACTGAAATGAATGGTAAACTGCTTGTATCATTCATCTCTATCAGCAAACTTGAAATTCTTTTGCAGTAGTAACCTGCTTGGACTTAAGATATTTGTCTGGTATTATGCTCAGTGTTTCTTCATTTTATGTTTTCTAAAAGACAAAATCCTGAGAGAGTTTCAAATCCTATTCATATTTATTTTAACTTCGGGGACAGTGGACATAGTGGTTGTACTTGGAGTAAAATACAGAAGAAAACGGACAGAACCGGACATTTATTCTGTGGCCCAGGCATTGTCAGGTGTGTGCTGCTGCATGTGATGAGCAGATTGGAATTCAGTGCTGCGAGCTCCACACTGGGTCTTACACTTGCTTCTGTGTCGTCACCGCAGCTCAGGGAAAGGAATTGCTTTCATTCAGAGATGAAAGGACTGTACTTTTCCAGCTGTTGCCTATTCATCTGACTCCTTCAGCAGAACTCATACCTCAAACACTGGTGAAGTCTCAGTAGACGCTGCAGCTTCCAGACTCCTTGTAATTCTCATACAGTTCCAATTGTAATAGTTCCATTCTTGACGGTCAATGTTTAGGTAGCTTGAGTTTGTTCAGTGACAGATATCTTTCTCCTTAAATTTCCACTTTATGTAATCTCAATAATTTTATGTGATAGCATATCAAAATAATTCTGCTGAGGATAAGTAGAGTCCCTTCTGTGCACTGGGGACACCCCAGCTCAGGGTTAATGAGATAGACTCTGGGAACATAACTGATATATGTGTGCATGGTCAGTACCATCTGTTGTGTACCGTGTTACACACCTGTGTTAAAGTAAGCACTTTTGTGGATGTAACTGTTGTACTCATGCATGGCAATGATCTGGTGTCCACTGTGCTGCACAACTGTGTTAAAGTTAATAAAGCCACTTTCTCCTCTCAGCAGTAACAAATGCTGCTGTAGGTCAGTCACATTTGCTAGTCATCAGTCATATTTACAAATTCATTTATTTTTATTTTGTTTTATTTTATTTTTATTATGTTTATTTTGTATGTATGCCTTTATATGTGCCTGTGTGCCACACTCATGCAGTGCCCATGGAAGCCAGAAGACGACGATGAATTTTGTGGAACTGGAATATGTACAATTTTGAATTGCCATGTGGGTGTTGGGAACTAAACTCAGTTTAAATATAAACTGAGCCTGTAACCCCAGTAATTTCCAAGACTGAAAAAGGAGAAGCAAAATTCAAGGCCTTCCTAAACTGCAGAGTTCAGAAAGTTCCTGAACAGAAAGAGTTCAAGGCAACCCTGTCTCAAAATAAAAATGAAAAGGGGAGAAACTGAGGATATATGTGATTTCTGGTACACTTGTCAGTATGCATGACATCCTAGGTTCAGTCCCCATTATCAGTAAGAAATAAAAAGTAAATGAAATCGAAAGATGAAATGTCACAATTGTCTTTTTCCTCCATGTGAGAGAAGTTGTGCAAACCCCACCGGAAAGATGTTTCTATATTAACCTAGAAATACTTTCCCCCAAACAGACCTAAGTCAGTGACTCTTTTTTAAAAAATAAAGTTTCTCTTAAAATGTCATTTTATCAAGTTAAACTAGATTTTTTTTGATAGTTTCCTTCTCCGGTGTTCATATATTTCCGATACTTTTGGTAGAATCCCAAGGCAGTTAATCTTTAAAGCTCCTCTCTAGGAAATAAGACGGCAACTATGAATATACTGTTTCCTTCCACTGCTTGACATATGCTTACATGTTTCCCCTTCCAAGCACTTGCTAAACCAAGCCAAGTGTGCTGTACCAATTTATAGGCGCCTATAAATCTAGGAAGTGTTAAGACTGTAGATCCATCTTTTTTCCTTACTCGCTCCCTACAGCTTTGAAATTAGCCTGTCCAAACCTTCACTGCTTGTCCTTCCTCTCTCAGCCTTTTCTGCCACATCCCACTAAAGCCAAACCCAGCTTTCATCCTGTTACTTCTCCTGGCTTGAAACACTTCTAATGTTTAACACCCATCGCATTAAACCTTGGTTTTTCTAGTTCCTCTTAACTTGTGTAAAATTTTTGTTACCCTGTTTCCTAACTTTGTCATTTCTTGGTGAGAAAGTCACTATCTTTTCATTCACTGGTTTATACCATGCATCCTGCAGGGTATTTGCCAGCCCTCTGCTAAGCTCTGTGGAGCACTCTGGGAATGCAGGGTGCATGCCGCAGCACACATGCCTGTGAAATGGCATCTGGTGCTGCCTTTCCTGTGGGTACCAGGTCGGCTCTTGTAGTCTACTGTGGAGAAATTCATCTCAGAATTGTATGCTTGGAGTTCTGCTTCAAGTTTATGTTCTAAAATATCATTTATAGCAGCTTAGAATTCTAATTTCACCATTTCAGTCTTTTAGAACGTTCTTTAAGTTGATTTTACTTTGTAAGTTAATTTGTAAGAAACCTATTTTGAACTTCTTCTATCCTAAGTACTATATAAAAACTTTTAAATTTTCCATTGTCCATCTTAAATGACTAATATTAACAGTGTCATCTGTATACTTTGACTACACCCTACATGTAACATAAAAGTATATATTTATATAAAGAATTTTTGCTTATGATATATTTACTAGTGAACTAATTTTGGATGTTATTCAAACTGCTTAAGAAAATTTGGATATCAAATAGCACTTTACTTTTACTGATGTGTAAGTGTTCATTCAAGGAATTGTTACTCAGCTGAATCCCTCACATTTGAATCTGGGTTATTGCCAGATTCTTTTTAGATGCATTGGATCAACTGATTTTGGGATGTAACTCTTAATTTAGAACAATGGATACTGTTTTCAAATATAACATAGCTAGAATTGCTTTATACATGAATATCAACTTTAATATTAGTCTAATATTGATTTATATATTCACATATATATAGTAGCCTTTTAGACTACTGTATAATGGTAGATCCTGGGCTGTGAAGACATTTACCAAGACACTGGTGAATTCCTAAAACTAGATGTAGTCCCCAACTCTATGTGTGTTCTGTTTTCTTGTACATATGTACCTGCGATGAAAGTTGATATAAATTATGTACAGTAAGAAAGTTATAGTAGCACTAAAACCCGGAACAGTTACAGCAGTTTACTGAATAAAAGTTGTGAATGCCACCTTTCTCTCTCAGAGAGCTGAATGACTTCTTCCCCTTTTCTCCTTGAGAAGATTTTCTGTGCTTTGGTGGCTCTGTGTTGAGGTGAAGGAGGCCAGGCAGCTGACATCAGTATTATAATGTAGAATTCACCTTGTACATAAGGAAACTTGAACATGAGTGCTGAGCTGACACAACACCCAATATGACAGTCAAGACAGTCAACTAATAGATCGGTGACTGACAGACAGCAAGGGGACCTGGGTGGGATGAGGGCCAGCAGGAGCATTACTCAGAATGACATATGTCTTAAAACTTGCGTACTTTTGAAATTTTCTATTTTGTACTTTGAACCAAGTGTATCTGAAAGTGGATAAAGTGAAAATGACAGATAAAGATGATGGCTATACAAAACACTGAAAAGCTGAAAAATGTTATTATTTATGATATATTATAATAAATTGTTTTAAATGCATAAATAATACTTAATGTCTGAATAGAGTATTTTCTAATGCTAGACTCCCCAAATTGATTCCATACACTACATAAGTCCCAGGGCTAAATGAGGAAGGAAATAAAGACAAAGATGAGAAAAACACAGCCTTGCCCTTCTGGTGCTTCTTATCTTATGTCCATGAAATACCATTTATGTAAGTACCAAGTATGAAATTATATATACTCAATGAAGGGAGAGATCAAATCTACCTAAATAATCTGGCTGGAACATAGCTCAATGATAGAACACATGCTTAGAATGTACAGGGCCCTGTGTCTAGTCCTGGGGAGAAGGGGAATCAGCCTTATAATTCACTTGTAATATTTGTGTGCTATAAATAGGTTATAGATGGGGTGGTGGATGAGTGAAGAGAGAAGGTACTCAAGGGTACCTCAAAGGTAGCACGTAATTGTAGACTGACATAAGGACAACTTCGGAAAAAGCCAGAATTACGATGGAGTTTGACTAGACCTAATTATGAGAATGAGAGGGGGGAAGAGAGTAGTGAGGCCAAAAGGATAGCTGAGGTTCCACTGTAGAGCAGTGTTTCTAAGTCTTGTAGCAGGCACAAGGAAAGCCCTACAAGAAAAAGAATCAGTGCAGTATATGTGAGCCTGTGAAGTGAAAGAGCCCAGGAGAGCGTTTACTAAGATGGTGGGTGCCTACCTCAATTTAAACATCCCCGCAGAAAAACTTCTGTTCTCGATGGCAGACACAGCTCGACATGCCTTGTGTCCATTGTTCAAATGTCTAAACAAGCTTGAGCATTGTGTATTCCCTGAAATTCAGAAGGCAATCAGTAGATGTATGTGGATTGAATAAAGTTTCAAAAATCAATATGAATTGTAATAATATTATTCCAGTTTTCCAGGTGGTGACAGAGGTACAAAGTTGCAGTGTAAGTGATAATTAATAAAGTGAAATGTGCTTGGTATATGTACAGAAACGGCAGGTGGCTGTCAGGGTCTATGCAGTGTTAGGCGCTCAGTTCTCAGTTGGGTGCTTTCGTTTCCCTGAGTCATTCCCTTGCTTCAAGTCTACTTCTCTTACTCTTTCCTATTACAAAGACTTTAAAAACTGGATTTCCTTCCTATCCAAGTATTCGTAAATTCACATTAATTTTAAGTACCCTATAATTTTCATACATTCATTTGCATTTCCAAAAAGGTAATTTGACCCAAGATAGCTGACTCAGATCACTCTAAATGGCATTACTTCATGAGCATAATTTTCAGGCGATTTTTAAGTATAACATGTTCAGATAATAACCATTGAAAGTAAGTTCTGTCTGGAACTGCCTTGGCTGCCAGTTTGCTTAAGTAATTTTTTTTCTTGTTTTTCTTTTTCCTTGTTTTGGATCCTGGTGATTAAAGCTATACTTTTTCTTTCCCTGTGGGTTTCTCAGCAGTTTGTCAACAGATGGTCTTTCACAAATCCAGCCTTTAGGAATGTTGACGCTCTCCGCTCATAGACCCAGTAATTAAACCTTCTATTCTGGGCTCTGTAAAATATTTAGTTATCAGTCATCCAAACGTTCTTTTACATCCACAAATAAGAGACACACAGCTATTGAAAACAACTAAGTTACATTTAAACAGAGGAATGAATACTGCTGTCCTCTCAATGCCTTTTTGTTCCAATATTTTAAAATCTTAATTTTCAAAGTGGGTATTTCAGAAAACTTGGCTCTGTTTTATTTATTTTTGTGTTGATCTCATGTTTATTAACTCTTTGATAATATTGCACTTTTATCCCTAGAAAATACAAAGGGCTATACTGTCTTCCTGTTATAAAATATAGTAATAGGTCAATTGGTTTGATGGCTAGGAAGAGCTGATGCAAGATTGGGTCTCTAGGGAGAAAAGCGGCGTCAAAGGAAATCCTTTAAATTTGCTTGTTCTAACTTGAAGTGGCAGCTGAGATTTCTCATGCATTCCCACCTGTTTTAAATAGCAATGGATTTTTGCTTTAAACTAATTGGCTGAGTTTCTCTAAGATCCCCTTTTCTATATTAATAAATGCTTTGTCTTCAGGTATAGGGTAGTGTTGGAGCTTTATAAATGTCCTCTCGAATGCATCCTTTAAGTCTATGAGTAATACCTCAAATTTTTTATTTAAAATAGATTTCCATCCCCCAACTCCTCCTCCTCAGCCCCTCAAATCCATACTCATTTTTCTCTCTCACAGTAGAAAACAAGCATCTAAAAATACTTATAATAGTAATTAGATAAAATAAATAGAAACAAACCAGACTAAAACAAAACAAACCATCAGAATTCTAAATTTTTGTTGCTAGTTGAGTGTATGAGCCCTATCCAGGTTGCTTTCTGTTGAGAAGTTTATTACCTCTAGCATTTTTTTACTTAATGACATGGCTGATTTTGTAGAACCTGTCTTCACTTTGATATACCAATATCACCTACTCTGTTGACAATCATCTTGCTTTTATTATTAAACTTAGTTTCTCAGTATTAACCATGTGTCAACAGACTTTAACATTCAACCTGTTACTAGAATTTTTTTATGGTCGCTAGATTTCTCCATGTGTCAGGGTTCCCATTCAGGATCCCATTAAGGCATTTTTGTCACTTGACCTTTGCTGTGTTTTCTTTATAGTCACTGTGGTATTCACAGATGTCACCTGTGGGTAAATAGTTACCTAAAGGCCTTTCTTATTTTTCTTGATTTTGCATATAGCCATCTGCATGTGTAAGAGAGCTCATACAATATATTCTCACTCCCTTTGGCTGTGGAATGGCAGACAGCATTAATCTCTTCCCTAACTGTTGCAAACTTCATGAGTTCATGACTGAAGCATCCATAATAAAAAACAAACAAACACACATTTATCTAATACTTCAGAAATGAAGGCCCAAAGAAAAAGAGAGTGTGTTGATTTTTAGTGTGTTTGGTGAAGAATGTGTATAGTAGAAAACTGACTGACCCAAGACGGAAGATGATCTGTTATGACGGTGATGATGTGGACAGTCTTAGCAGAGCTTTCCTATTCAGGTTTTTGGTGGCCTTGTCCTTCTTCCTTCCTTCTGGATCCTGAGGCCACTGCTTACTTCTTAGGGAGAAAGGGAGGGAGATCAGAGACTGACTAACATGCCTAGGGTTGATGACCTGTGTCAGGGAAGAAGAGCAAAGAGATGAGAGTGTACGTTTCCATTCTCTGCTTTTTCAGTTTCTAATGCCATGCTTGGGGGTAACGTGTTCTGAACCCAGTAGACCTTTTTATAGACTGCCACTTTTGTTTTGTTCCTGTTGTGGTTTGGTGGGGTTTGTGGATGGACATTCTTGCCATTTTTTAAAATTTATTATGTATACAATATTCTGTCTGTGTGTGTCTGCAGGCCAGAAGAGGGCACCAGACCTCATTACAGATGGTTGTGAGCCACCATGTGGTTGCTGGGAATTGATTTCAGGACCTTTGGAAGAGCAGGCAATGCTCTTAACCACTGAGCCATCTCTCCAGCCACCTTGACATGTTTTGCAGTAGAGAGAGTTATAATGCTGCAGTTCCTTATTACTTTCCACCTGTTACTACTGTTTCTGATAGCGCCCCATGAGCAGGCTTTTCCACAAGCTCCATGATAAGTCTTTTACTGAGAGCAGCATTATGATGTCATGTACCTGCTGAAGAGTGGGAGAGGGACTTGGTTGTATTAACATATGGCATGCTCTGCTGTCATTGACCCTGGTGCAGTCTTGTTCTTGAATAAATGCTTTTCAACTTATCTGTTGTGCTTCTTAGTGCATTGTCCTTTAAGTCCTATTGTTTACTATCTGAAATATTAGTGTCATTTGGAGTGAGAAGAAGAAGAATGTCATGAACCTCCACCCTAGTTCTCACCTTGCATTGTGGAGGCTTATTTTAAAGCTCCCTTCTGTGTCTGTAATGAGTTATTTGCAGTGCAGATTCCTGTGTATATGCTACATTTAGACCTAGGGGCTGGAAAAGAGTGGGCTCTTCAGGGACAGACTAAATCCTTGGAACTTTGTCATATCTACAGAGAGAAACCTCTGTTAAAACCCTTACAAAGGAGAGGAGGGGTCGACTCTCTAGTTAGTGAACATAGAAGAGGGGGCTTTGGGATGAAGGGAGATTTTTTCCCCTCTGCCCTCTGAAGGCCCACTGAAATTAACTAACAAAGATGATTAAAGGGGGTAAAAGGCCTACAGGTTTACTACTGTGTAAAGTAGAAATAAGAAATAATAGGCACATCTTCACTCACTAGCTTCTATCCCTTCTAACAGGGAGAGCAGACTTATTTTTTTTTTCATTTTTATTTTATTTAAAAAAAACTTTCTTTTTTTATTTTACATACCAATCCCAGTTCCCACCCTCTCCCCTCCTTCTGTTCTTTCCACCTCCACACCCAACCCTATGCCCCATCCACTCCGCAGTGAGGGTATGGCACATTGCTTTGGGGAAGGTCCAAAGCCCTCCCCATTATATCTAGTCTGAGCAAGGTATCCATCCAAAGAGAATGGGTTTCAAAAAACCAGTACAAGCAGTTGGGATAAATCCTGGTCCCACTGGAGAGGGCAGACTATAATCCAGGGAATAATAAAGGACACAGAAAAGCTCCCTGGGCTCATCAAGCACACAGTGCTCTCAAAGAACATTGGGCCACAAGACAGGCACTGGGTTGTAAGTAATTCTCTATAGGGATGAAATAGAGGACAGTGTGTATGACAAAAATTTGATGCGGTGGCAGATGTCACCCTTCTTTCCTGTTCCAGGAGCCGAATCTTCTCCTTACTGAGATTCTAGTTAAAAGACTGAAGACTGGGCCAGCATGATGACTCAGAAATGGACAGTTTCAGTTTACTCTGGTGACCTGAGTTCTGTCATTGGGACCCACATGGAGGGTGGAAACCCAACTCCTGATAGTTGTTACTCACCCCTATACACATTGGGATATACCTGTGTGTATCGCATTCCCCTACCCCACCCCCTGCTTTAATTAAATAGTAAAGGAATTATTGTGGGGTTTAGTTTGGGGTTTGTTTGTTTGTTCATTTGTTTAATAAAAGTCCCTGATGCTTTCTTGTTCTGGTGAGTTAGATCAAGCAAATAAAGAAACCTTTTAGAAAGTCCTATGATGAGCCTAGGGTAATTCCAAATAATTAGGAGTTCCTTTTAGTATGGCATGCCAGTAGAAGCAGAGAGAAAGGAAGGGTTAATCCTCTCCACAACCATGTTGCAGATAGATGCTGTCTTATGCCACAGATGAAGAATATCAGGGAGAGAGTTGTTAAGAGTTTGCTGTTTGACAGTTCTGTGGGTTTGTATAATGAATGTCACAAAGTGTAGTGAATTGTAGAATTTACATGTAGGCAGGTGTGGCAGCCTTTGTTCAGAAATTCAGGTCATCAAATAAGTGCAAATGTGGAGACTTCTGCCTCTCACCACACAACCATTCTCTGCCCTTCCACCTTGCTGATGTCTCTGACATAGCCTCATCCCCACACCGCTCCTCACCCCACTGTTCTTATTTTGTCTCACACATTAAACTACAGTCTACATAAAGATAAAGGTCATGTTTAATCAAATAAACATTTCCAACCTCTGCTGTAGTTTCTAGAATACACTCAAGATGTGAAGTTTTTACTTCTCATGACTATAGGACTAAGGTAATGTCTGTTACTAATAATGGGACATTCTAAGACCTGTGTTTATGTAGAAAATGTGCTTGCAAATTGAAATTGGGTTACATAAGAGTGTCTGAGTCAAAGGTGTTTAATTATATTGACTGTCGTCATCCACTGATAAATGCTCATTACCCAGAATTCCTTTTGTATGATTGAACTTTTAAAAAGATATTTTAAGATATACCAATGGTGTAACTTGGAATTTGTATTTAGCACATTTCTCCAAAACCTTTCCATGAAACTTACTATGGTCGTGTTTTTCTTTTTACCTTCTAATAATAATTGCATGTCCTTAGTTAATATTAAATTAGTGAATTAAATATCATAACAAAAATCACCATACTAATCTTATTTTTTCCATTTTTAAATTAATTTATTTATCTAATTGTTTTTATTGAGCTACACATTTTTCTCCATTTCCCTCACTCCTTCTCCCCTTCTACCCTCTCCATTAGCCCCATGCTCCCAATGTACTCAGGAGATCTTGTCATTTTTTTTCCCCTTTCTATGTAGATCCCTGTATTCCCTCTTAGGATCTTCTTTGTTGTCTAGGTTCTCTGGGGTAGTGGACTGTAGTCTGGTTTTTCTCTGCTTTATATCTAGAAGCCACATATGAGTGAGTACATATGATATTTGTCTTTTTGGATCTGGGTTACCTCACTCAGGTAATATGTTTTCTAGATGCATCCATTTGCCACAAATTCCAAGATTATATTTTTCTGTTGTGTAGTACTCCATTGTGTAAATGTACCACATTTTCTTTATCCACTCTTTGGTTGAAGGGCATTTAGGTTGTTTCCAGGTTCTGGCTATGACAAATAATGCTATGAACATAGTTGAGCACATGTCCTTGTGGTATAATGGAACATCTTTTGGGTATATATCAAACAGCTAGATCTTGAGGTAGATTGTTTCCTGATTTTCTGAGAAATTGCTATACTGATTTCCAAAGCAACTGTGTACAAGTTTGCACTCCCACCAGCATTGGAAGAGTGCTCCCTTTACCCCACATCCTCTCCAGCATAACCTGTCATCAGTGATTCTTGATCTTTGCATTCTGAAAATTTTAAGTTGTTTCAGAAGATCCAATTTATTTATTATTTCTCTCAGTGTCTGTGCTACTGGGGTTATATTTAGTAGTTTCTTGTGCATAAGGCAGCATATATCTACATCATGGTTGTGGAGAGGATTAACCATGTTAACATCTGTGAGGCACTTAAAGCACTGTCAGAGCTGGGCAGCAGAGATGCCCAGTGGGTAAGAGCACTTGCTGCTTTTGCAGAGGATCTGGGTTTGGTTCCCAACATCCATGCTAGTTGCTCAGACCACCTATAACCTCAGCTCTCCCAGACACCCACACAAATGTATGCACACTCACACATACAGACACACTTTCACATACGGAAAACTAGGACAGTTAGAAAACAACTGAGACACATTAGTTACAGCATTAGAATGTAAGGTCCATGAAGGTCACAATGTGTTTCATTTCAAGGAGACATTTCCAGCACCTAGAACAGTGTTTGGTACTCACTGTTTAATGCATGAATGGGAAGATAAATGAATGTCCATGCTGTTATTAATACTGAAAACAACCAGTGACACTTATATAGATGTGGATGCTAGGAGATATGCATACTCCTTTAAGGGTAGACTTGGATTTAAAAGAAAAAAATCTTCTTGTTAATACTTGAAAATCACAAATGGAGGGGCTTTTCTTTCTCATTAAACAATTCTCCAACCTTCTGGATACTAGGTGAGGAAATTCAATTCCGACTGATTACTTGGACCTAGCTCAAACCCCATATATGCCATGGCTTAGTAAACTAGAGGATCCACATGGACATGTAATCTCCCTCTCCCTTCCCACCCATCCTCACAGTGTAGAGAATGAGGCCCCCAAAACATGGCTTAGCTCTTTCTTTCCTTCCTTCTACCTTCCTTCCTTCTCCCCTCCCTCTTTTTTCCCTCCCTCCCTCCCTTCTTTCTTCCTTCTTCCTTCTTTCCTTCCTCCCTTCCTTTTAGGAGATGGTAATGCCTACGTTGTTATTGGGAATTTCTCTAAAGGTCTTAAGATCAGGTTGACTTTCTGTCTGACCATCATATTGCTGTAATAATTCTTGGTCATTTGGGTGGCCATATACAGGATCCTATTAGTACACTGAACGGTACAGATTTCATTCCGTCTCTTCCTACTCTGCTACTGTTACCCATCTTGCTTCAGCCATCAATTCCATAATTATATGCTAGACCTATGTAATTATGTGGCTCACGTAACTTCTGTCAAGAGAATCCTTCTCTTGTCGTCACCTTCTATTATCCACACTTAGTTTTGATTCTCTGGTTAGTAATGATTATCAGTGTCCTGCATCTATCTTTAATTCACCTGGAAGAGTCCAGTGATAGGGAAATTCAGCTTTCAGCCCGCACCAAGAGCCCACTGCTGCTAGAGCAGTGTGGAGTGCTCTCACCTGCCCTTGACAGTAGCTTTGAAAAGGTTGCTGGCCTGTGGGAGAAATGCTGACAGCCCCCCGCCCCGCCCCGCCCCGTGTCGTTCACTTTCCTATTGTCTGGATAATACGTGTTTTTCTTTTTATTTAGATTTCTATCTACTTTCATAACCTACTCAGAGCTTTGTTGCTGCATGTGTTGTGAGTTTTCCTGGGGAGATGTTAGCCAATGTCTGTTCATCAACTCACCACAGAGCAGAGTAGGATCACACCTGACCCCACCTGAGTGAGCCAGTGGATGGGGTGGGGAATACTGGGGTCCTTTTAAGAGCATGGATGGCATAGAAGCCACTAGATCTTCAAAGAGCCCAGTCCAGCATGAATGACAAGGCGTGATAGCTTGAGTTCTTGGTATGACTTAGAGGGAGCGCCACAAGTCAGAGAACCTCCTCTCCCAACTGTTTAGTGCTTGTGTAGCCTTACTAGGGATTAAAGTTGTGTGTCACCACTACCTGGTCTGTAAGGCTGACCAGGATGGCTGTTTTTCTCTCTGATCTTCAGGCAAGCTTTATTTATTAAAATACAAATGAAATATTACTACACCATCTGGGACAAACCTCTTAAATTGGAAGGCATTGGAATGTAGTAGTTTGTAATGTTTTTATGTATCTCCTGACAGCCTTTCTCCTGGGAGCGTTCTTTAAACGGCGTCATCTAATAACTAGTTTTGAGGCCAAATAAAGTTTCTTCCTTAAGACAAAAAAAAAGTGCTCTTGAATTCTGTAAGTCTGAGAAACTTTCTGAGACTTATGACTTGCTTGTATGACTTGCTTGCTCCAGCATGGACTGTTTCAGTTTGGGAAAAATCACCACACCACATCTCAGAAAGTTGAAGCGATTAGAAAAGGCTTTCCTTGGGTTTCCACAACCTGTTCTTTTTGCTGTTCTCTTGTAGCACACGTATTGTTCTTTCTGTTTCTGTGACATAACTGTCTAACGGCCTAGACCAGATTCTTGCATTAGTCTGTTAGTTTTATGAGTTCAATTTATTATTGTGCTTGCCTACTCTCTGCACATAAATGAAAATTTCCTTAATGGAAAACCAAGTTACATTTTTATTCTACTTTTTAATATTTTACTAGCTTATTTATATTTGTGTTTTATATGTAAAATATTTTTGAAAATAATATTCACGTCTAAAGATGATCTTAAGGTTTTTTTTCTTTTTGGTTTTTCAAGACAGAGTTTCTCTGTGTAACAGCCCTGGCTGTCTTTGAACTCACTCTGTAGACCAGGCTGACCTCAAACTCACAGAGAACTGCCTGCCTTGCCTCCCAAGTGCTGGGATTAAAGGTGTGCACCACCACCACCTGGCTAGATATTCTAGATATTTTTAATGAAAATATTCTCTCTGTCTCTCTCTCTCTGTCTCTCTCTGTGTCTCTTTCTCTGTCTCTCTCTCTGTCTCTCTCTGTCTGTCTCTCTCTCTCTCTCTCTCTCTCTCTCTCTCTCTCCTTGACAGGGTGCTTGTTAACCCATAAGTATGAAGTGGCTGGCAAGGTAGCTCTCAGAGGTCCTGTTTTCCTCTGGGAAGCTGTGTTTATCAGAGCCTGCTCCCTGCAGGGGCTTCAGCAGCAGTCCTGAAGGGACAGGCATGACTCTGGGGTGGACTCAAGACATGCTCTGCTCAAGCTGGTTTGTTTGTTTAAATATGTCTCAAGCAAATGGAGTTCATTTATAATTTCCCTTTCATAGAAGGTAGCTCTGCCTAAAAGACTAAGTGCCGAATATCTTTTCCTGTCAAGTGTACTTATTGTGGTTATTAGCTTTTGTTCCTTCTTCATCAGCAGCTATACTTTCTACATTATATAGGTATTCATTTGAAATGTATAAGTGCTTCAAGAGCTTATTAGCCGTCTTTTTAACTCAGAGGCAGTGTAGTTGGGAGAGCTGCTGCATTCAGGAGTTATGTAGTGAAGAGTAATCGTCTGGAAGGAAGTAATTGTTTTTCACTTGCTTTTATTTATGATGTTTCCCTCTGCATTGGGCAGTGAACAGGAAAGGGGTCCAAGGAGACTCCAGTGCCTGTTGACTGTAACCATGCCCCTGGCCTTACTAGAAGCTGTCTTAAGCCCTGAATTAACCTCACTGTGGTAGGGTGGGATCCACTGCCAATGGGCAGCAAAGACAGTGGGCAGGCAGGTAAGGCAGAAATGTCACTCTCAATCCTACAAATTAAGAACTTGAGAGAGAAAAGGTCCCTGTAGTGCTGACTGACATTTTATACCTCTTGGCCAGTATCTTCCTTAGGGACCCCTCCCTAGCTTCCAGTAAACACCATTTCATTCTCTACATGATTTCAAGATTTTTATACCAAACATGAGGGGAAACATACGTTGTTACCTTGTCTGGCTTACTTCCCTTTATAGGAAGTCCTCTAGGCTTTGGGAAATGTTACCATTTCCATTTTGCAGGCCCAATAGTATTCTACAATGTGCTATTGCAACTTATTCAGTACACTACCTAAACAGGAAGACTGAAAATAGTTGTTGCTGGGAAGGATGAGATCAGCAAATGTCATAAAATCACTTCTGAATTTTATCGTGAACATACTGTTACCATGGAATCCTACAATGCCACTCTTATGTATTTATTAAGAGCAATCAAAGCCCATTAAAAAGTAATCTTGAGAAAATTCCATTTTTCCAACTGTCTAGGTATATGTGTTATAATGTTCTTCATTCTGTGACCAAGTATCTAACAGGAAGCAGCTTATGATATGAGGGCTCATGGTATGAGGGAGGACATTCCATCACTAAAGAGACAATGTGGCAATAGGAGTTTGAGGCAAAGGAAAGACGAGACCAGATAGTAGACAGACTTTCTCCTGTTTCAGTGTCCTTTCTGGGCCCAGCCCATAGGATTGCACTACCTACCTCTTCAGTTAAACCTCTTTAGAAACAGCTTTACAGGCATGCATACCCTATGGTTCTCCAAAGTGATTCCAAATCCAGCCAAGTAGCCATGAAAAATAGCCCTGAATATGTGTGTGTATGTACAAATATCTAATTGTATCTTTGTATAGACACAGACACACACATCTTATTTACTCATGTATATATACATGTGTGTGTGTACTTATCAGTATAAGCATATACACAAGGATAGTATTTTTATTTCCTTTTTGTATATTTAACAATGCATCATGGAAGTTATTCCATATCAACTTTAACCATCAACTTGACAAAATCTAGACTCATCTAGGGCAAGAGTCACAGTGAGGGTCTGTGGGAGTTATCTTAAGTTCATTAATGTGATATGACTCACATATTGTGGGCGGTGCAAGTCTCTGGGTGGTGAATTTTGTACTGTATAAGAGTGGAGGAGAATACAGCTGAGTATAAACATTTGCATTCATACATTGCTGTCTGCTCTTGGTTTTGGATGTCATCTGACTGGTTGCTTCAGGTTCTTAGTGCTTTGACTTCCTATAGCAATTTCAGACTGTAACCTGAAATTGTGATCTGAAAATGTTCCTTGCACCCTTAAGTTAATTCTGTCAGTGTTTCATCAGAGCAACGGAAGTGAAGCTAGAGTAGAATATGCAAGTAGAGTATGCCATTCTTGAATACTTTTTTCAGCCTGTTTCTGTTGAGTTGAGATGGAGTCTAATATGTTGGCATTTTCATTTAGTGTTTTGACGTTTATTAAGTAGAGTTTTCCCTTAGTAATTGGGAATGCCAATTTAAATCATTTTTTACTGAGTTCCCATACTTACTTGGATTGACTTCTCAATGATCTGTGCTTCTGTTCCTTCTCTTTCAAGGATTTTCTCACTGCTGTTGCATGTTTGGTTTCCTGGCACATAGCCATGATGCAGTAAATATTTGGGTATTTTACTGTAAAGTATCCATGCTGCTCTTTTTCTGAGGCTCATAAATTGACTGAAAAAGTAGCTGCAACAACCCCTTAGTAATAGCAGCAGTGTAGATGCAAGGATATGTCTATTTAGATAGACTATTTTAAAAAACACATTGGTTTGGTTGTATTTTTTGCATGCTTACATTCAATGTAGTGACAGTATTTCAGACACAATCTTAATGAGGAAGAAGAAAACAGTTGGTATTTCTACAGTGAAATGGAAACCTAAGCATGTGTTTATATGTATATGTCATGTACATGTGTATATAGTCATAAGTGCTAGGCATTCCTGACCTCATTAAATTCTAGTACATGGGTCCCTCTGGACAAGGTAATTTGGGGGTTATGACAATGCTTTAGAAGAATTTGGAGGGCTTAATTCTTTGATATTTTTGGCTTTAAGAAGGAACCTCTCTCCTGCCCCACACACACTCACGTACAAAGGAAAACCTAAGTTCCTGAGTTACTGAAGAGGAAGCAGTTTCAATTCTTCTAATAGTGATTCCCAGAGTGTGGTCCCCACAGACCACAGATGGTCTCCCAGGAGTCTCTGGGTGGTCTGCCAGCTGGTTTCTTAAAATTCTAGGGTTTACAATATGACTATGTCTAGAGTCTGTTTTATAGCATGGATTAATAATTTAACTCATGACATTTTTAAGTGTTTTCTCAGATGCCATTCTTCCCATGAATAATGGTGAGGTCTTTTTCCACTGGTATGGTGGGTATAGGTACAGTTGGTAGTACTCATTTTTCCTCTCATGAACTAATCCGCAATGTGAAATTGAGAACCTCTGTCTCAGAGTAATCAAACTGTGTTTATATGATTATAAAAGCCTGGAGAAGTGCATCAGTGGCAATTTGAAATACTAAAATTATTATTTATTTTAAAACTGAAACCCCAGTTTGCATGTTTTAAAAATGAGTCTTTATTTGGCCAGAAAGCAATGGTTCTATTTCCAAACTGGAGACGATGCCATCCAGGAGCCTAGGACCAATGAACCTAGTCTAAGATAGTGTTTCTCGGCTGGCAGTATGTGCGTACCTGCCCTGAAGCCAGGCCAGAAATTTTTTTCAATTCTCTTGTCTACTATCTGTGAGTCTGGATCAAGATATTTCAATCTCGTGCTTTTCTTATTAAGAAGATGGTAGAAGGTTTGCCAGTCCATGATTAAGTTTTTAGTGTAGTATGGGCACTGTGGCACATTTAGTTAATAAATATTACATTGAGTGAGAACTCTCATACTGGTATGAATGGCACCTGACTCTGACTGCAAGTAATTTATCAAGTAAGTGATAGAGCTAGGAAAGGAAATGTAGTGCCATCATTTATTTATTCAGTAATGCTCTGGGAGCTTCGAGTGCTGGGGTACACATGTATTGCCAGCATTTGAGAAGTTGAGGCAAGAAGACTGTGAATTTGATTCCAGTTTGCACAATATATGTCTCAGAAACAAAGTGTTCTAAGCCTTCTGAGAGCTAGGAGTTTGGAAAGATTTCAGTGAGTCCTGTGTTATGTGTTAAAAGCTGGTTGAAATTTGCCTGACAATTGTGAAAAGATTACGCTAGCCTGATAGGACAGAAGGTCACAAGGCCGAGCTTTGGACCGGTAGCAAGGAAAATCTTTAGATGGGAAGAATAAGGAATGATGACACCGATTTGGACAGGGACATAAGAGATAAATCAATAGAGCCTGCCATTTTCTACCAGTAAGACTGGTGCTTGTATTTACTATAGGTAGGTGAGTGGATGTTTCGATGAGGGAAAGGAGATTGGAGCTTGCGCTATCTTCCCCAGAGCTGAGGAGAGCTACTCTGAGCAGATCCTATAGAAATATGAATAAAGGCTTTCATTTTGTGTGTTCATGTTTGTGTACATGTGTGTGCACAGTTATGCAGCCACATGTACACGTGTATGTAAAGGTCAGACATGGAAGTTGGATGTCATCTTCAGTTGCTCTCTCCCTTATTTTTTGAGGCAGGTTTCTACTGCCTAATAATGTTATTTTAGCTATGTATAGTACAGAGATATTTTTGTCTGTTTCCCAAGTAAGCTAATGGAAACAATTTTAGGACAAAAACACCATAGTAAAATAATTTTAATTCCTTCCTTTAAATTTAGCATCTTACTGTTTTGTTTCTTTTTCTTTAACAGTTCATACCTTACTCAAGTAGACTGAAATGTTTGCGCAGTGTGTACACGTGTCATAGTCATCTCTAGAGGGAATGGAGGACTGTCTTCTTGTGGAATGTTGTCCCTCCAGTGCATCGTGCCTGTCTACCTTTTGATCCAGTATATTTAAATAATAGATTTTATTTCATTACTTTCCTGAGGCAATAAAGAGAAAGCTCTGTTCCTCAGACATGCTTATTTTGTCTTGTGCCTTCTCAGGGTTTAAATGGAACCTTTTTCTCAACACCAGAGAGACGTGAAGCAGCCCTTTCATGTCAGTGGCCTAGGCAAGGAACATTAAGTTAAAAATTACACTTTAAAAAATGGAAGCATGGTGTTCTCTAGAAATATCTAAGAGGTAAATCTGGCATAGGTGAAATGATACTTTGGAAATAGAGGATTTTAATAGCTATGTGATTATTTAAAGATCAGTTCCATGAAAAGTATACACACAAGGGAACTGTAATTTAATATATTTTCAACTTGGTCTTTTGGTCTTCATCAAAGAAATTTTGTTTTTTATGCCATGAATAACTATGTGCATGCTTTTGTGTGTGTGTGTGTGTGTGTGTGTGTGTGCATGTGTGCATGTGCATGTTTGTGTGTTTGTCTGTTTGCAATGCAGCCATGCATTCACATATGAACAGAGGTAAATGTTGAATTTCTTTCTCTGCCACTAGCTCTCTGCCTTATTTACTGAGCCAGAACTTCTCACTAAATCTAGAGCTTGCCATTTTAGCTAACTAACCAAGAAGTCTCAGGATTCCTGTCCCCACAACTCTGCCCCGTCCCATGCTGGGATTGCAGGAATAACAATGTGTTTGGCTTTTGCCTGGGTACTGATGATCCAAATTTAAGTCCTTATGGCTCTACCAAAACACTTTATGT
The DNA here is from genome assembly GCF_982192425.1 of Myodes glareolus. Classification (NCBI taxonomy): domain Eukaryota; kingdom Metazoa; phylum Chordata; class Mammalia; order Rodentia; family Cricetidae; genus Myodes; species Myodes glareolus. The sequence goes on along the minus strand of NC_142043.1, from coordinate 12,973,269 downwards.
GTACAGTTATCTCCCTAACTCTTGATGTCAACTGTAGGCCTTCACATGTACACATATGCATCCATATTCACACATATGAACACACATACATATATACTGTCCATACTTATATATGTGAAAAAGAAAAGGCAAATCATAAGGTTGAAAGGTCATATTATGAACACTACACTCATATGTACACACACACAAACATACAGAGAAAGAAAGAAAATATCTCAAATATGTCTGGCATCCTGTAATGTACTCAGCAAGTTCTAGTTTATTCTTGTTACTTGTTATTGGTGCTGCCCTTTCTTAAATTAACTCTTGGAATCTGGAATTACAGTTTCATCACTGGACCACATTGTTTATCTGGTAGTGGACACTTCCCACCCATTTCTATTTTTAAATTCTCTGAACAGAAATAATTTTTAAAGGGGATGAAAAGCATCCTACTTTAGGTATGGGGGATGGGTGGCCTTGAAGCACATGGATTCTGGATCCATCCAGTTCATCCCCCATCTCTCTTCATCTTTCACCCGAGAAAATTCCTCTCGGTAGATCCCTCTTGTCTTCTGCTTCCCCAAAGAGTCACCAAGGGAGATCTTAGAGTGAATGAATGCCTGGTCAAGGCTGGTTGTATCCCTACCAGGTGACTGTCTCTAACTTCCAAGCTCAGGTGACTGACTACTGTCTGTCCCTTGTCCCCCTAAGTCTAGGTTTGCTGCTGTTGTTCAACCAGTGAGGTGTACAGTGGGCAAGGCTGGGCAGCAAGAGCAGCTTCTTTGGTCTTTTTTGCAGACTTTTAGTTATTCTGGTCAGTTCTTTGCCAATGATCTCTACTGTACTCTCTTTTTCTCCAAAACTCTAATGGATAAACATGCAAATAAATAAATAAATAATGTCCTTTATGACAGCAGCCACAATGTTGTGTCACACACACATAGATTAGTTGGGATTTGGCCAGATAAAATTTGAAAACTGAGGTTTTCTTTAAATCCTGGTTAAAGACCAGGAGACACAGTTTGGTTTGCTCCTGAGGCAGAAAAGCATCAGCTGGTCTCACAGCATTTACTTGGAATAAGCAGGGATGCTTTCTAGGGACAATTTAGATAGTCTACAACAGTGTCTTGAAGAATTTTAAAATCAGTCACTTCAATAAGGCCTGTCTCCCTTGAATAACTTTGCAGCCCTGTGAGCCTAATGCATCTCTCCACTCAGTGTGTAAGTTCTGGTCATTGGCTTTCAATACATTGATTTCCAGCACAAGCTCATTCAACTATCTTATTTTAGAGTATACTTTTTATTATAGTTATAGTATCTGCCATTATGCATTGTACATCATCAAAAAAGTGATCAGCCTTAAGCTTTGTGAAGGTTAGAGAGTATATTTGGATTTCCATTTTCCCCTAATTTACTTATTGATTCATGCTTGCTTCCTTTGCTTTTTCTCTAATTAAGATAATTTTCACTTCACAGTGGCCTGACCTGTGTTCTAGGTGTTCAATAATTCTATTGTGAGTGAACAAACCAGAGACAAATGTTCAATTTAACAGACATGGCTTTTAACCTGCATGCTTACCTATTTCATCTTAGCCCATCCATAATACTGTATTTGAAGATTCACCCTGCTGTCAGCTCACTTCCTTGATAATCCAAGAAAAGAAACAAACTGTGTTGGTTCACTGTAAAGTTTTAGGCATTTTCTTTTCTCTACATTTTTTTTAACTCATTCATCTATTTTAACAAATAGAAACAGGTCCTGGGATGCTTAGTTTGTCCTGGTAAGTCACACAGTGTCCATGCACAGAAGACCCAGAGTGGGACTTCAAGATCCCTTTCATCCTTTCCTGGGCGTTTCCCCTGCATCTGCCTCACTCTGTTAGTCCTCGTCCCTTTTTCTTGGTGCCCAAATGGAGGTTTGCTTCACTGTTACATCAGACAATGAGGAGTTTCCTCCTGGAAGGGAAGCCTTCTACTTTAGAGAGAGCCTTCCAGTGTGGACTGATAATGCTGAGCTGGCTGAATTCTTTCAAGGCACCCTGGTAGCACCAGAGACTGAAGGGTGAATTAGAGAAGTTTTCAGAGGATGGACCTCTCCCTTCTATCTTCGAGGGCAGACGGAACCCTATCTTCTGTATGACGGTTGGGTGGATTTAGCATTATATCCTGTTGGAATAAATCTTAGAACAGCATCCCCATCTTGGTTTTCATTACCCAGAAATAAACATTTTTCTCAACTTCCATATTATTAGTGTATTTTCTTCCCCTTTCTTGTGTACAGTGCTGCTTCCTCTTACCCCAACTAAGTGGGGGTCATTGCTAAGCCATAACTTGCACTCTTTGCTCACACTGCATTCTTGCCTTTGATCTTCACAGTGATCAAAGTGATCAGAGCATTCTGTTCTCTAACCTTTTTCACCCTCACCTTTAGAGTCCTTCTTAATGTCTGAATGGTGAGGTGAAGCAAGGCCAGCATCCCAAACCTGGCTTTTCATAGCTTTACATACACTGCATGTAATATGATGAACTATATACAACACATATCACTTTTCCTATCCAAGCAGTCTTTGGATATGAAATTTGCATAAGGGCTACCTTCTCTGAGGGACTGAAAAGGAAACATATGCAAATCACATCTATCCATCCAAAGCTGAAATCAAAGGGCAGGTGGAAAGCAGAGACCAATCTCTCATTCAGTAGGAACTGCAGTGCCATGATGCCATTTTACAACTGTCTTTGGCTTTCAAATTTATCTGGAACTATTGGGTAGGGTCCTAAAGTAATTAACTATCACCTGCTGATTTGTGTATCATGGTAAATAGTATACCTTCACTACTAAATAAGACCTAACCCTCTGCTTCCTCTTCTACTAACACAGTTAATTTGGTTGGTTGATATTCCCACTTGAATGGCTAAGTAGATTTCACTGTGACAGTTCAGTGCCATCTGCATCTCACCAAGTTCACTTTTATGATTCTTAATTTCTTCACTCATTGATGCAAACATTTAATTATAGAACCAACTGTCAATTATACCCTACAAATATAGGGATTGAAAAATAAAAGCAAAAGACTCTTTGTGAAGCTCATTGGTATTCATCAGTCTTTAGTTCCCACTTGCCAAACCTTAGGATCAGAAAATTTTTCTACTTACAAGTAGAGCTACAAAATTGTATGCACATTAAGTTGTGCATTGTATTTCGTGGAAAGTGATTTACATGAAAAGTTACTACAACAATTACTTCTTTATCAAAATGACCCAGTATAATTTTCCCTTTAAATTTAAATTATAGTTATTTTATGTATTGCTAGAGTTGTCAGTGTTTCAAGCCTGTACAATGTGTATATGTTTATGTGTATGTGTAAAATGATAAAAATTCTCACATGAATGTACAAGTGTTTTTACATTTTCCATATGAGGTCTTTTTTTTTCTTGTCTAAGGTAAGTAAGTGAAAATGTTCCATGATAATCCAGCATGGCTTTTACTCTATGAACACTAAAAGTTAGAAACTTCTTATGCTATCTCAAAATCTCATTTCTAATTTCTAAATAAGCATATGACATTTATTTGAAGCTTACTGTATGAATGGCATTATCTAACTTAACCATCAAATCACAGGTATTTATAAACTATTATGGCAGGATAAATGTCAAGATAGTTTTGAAAATTTTTCCTAACGTAATAGCTCTTGAAGCATCTTAGACATATGCCTGTGAGATGGATTTGTGCGTTGTGGTAGTGGAGATGCCCAGTGAGTTAGGCCATAGTGTGTAAAAATTAATAACCTCAGTGTTCTGTGGTGTTCCTCAGGACATGCTGTACCGGCATGGTAAGCCACGTTGGAACTGTGATGTCTATGCAGGCTCTTACTCCCGCCTGAAACTGGTGTTGAGTCTCAGCAGCTAAAACTGCTGTTCCAGAGTCTAAAATTGGCACTTTCTCTGTATATTTTCTCAACAAGAAGTCAAAATTATAAAGCATAATTTGCCAAAACCCAGAAGAACAACAATGCAGTGTCTGAGATTACCTTCCTCCTTCTCGGGCATTATTCTTTAATGCCACTTTACTTTGCCATTTGGTAAACTCGTTCAGTATTGTATTCCGATTGAAACACCACATAGACCTCTAAGTCAGACTATCTTATGAAAATCTGCAAGTGCTCTGAAAATGAAATACAGCCCTTTGTTATACTTTTGTCCTTTGAAGAAATAGCTGCAACTCTGTGTCTGTATGACTTTAAAAATAGGAATTGGAATGACTGTAGTTGGAGCACCTGTGCCCAGAAGTACAGTAGGCCGCCAAAGAGTTTGGAAATGTGAAGAAATGAAGTCAAATCCGCGTCATCGGGGTTTCAGTGTGCATCACTTTACAGTAACTGCGTATCCCAAAGACAGCCACAAATTACGTTGTATAAGTTCAGGGTGGACTGATCTCCTTGAACTTCATTATGTGTTACTTGAAACAGCAAAATCCACTTAATTTTGTTTTTCAACAGTTAAGTTTTTAAAAGTACTGACAGAAGCTGCAGCGATGTCCCTACAATTAAGAGCATTTGCTCCTTACAGAATACCCAGGTTTGGTCCCCAGCACCCACACAGCAACTCCCAAATGTCTGGATCCAGCATCCTTTTCTGGGCTCCATGGGCACAAAACACATGTTTGATGCGCTTAGATACAGGCAGACAAAACACTCATTTACATAAAATCAGATAAATAAATCTTTTTCTAATTAACAACAATAGGTTAGTATAACATTTGTCTTCGTTTCATTTGCTGTTCTGTGATAAAAATGCCTGGGAAAATCAACTTCAGGGAGAAAAGGCCTGGGCTCCTTGTTAGAGGTCACGTGCATCACTGTGGGAAGTCGTAAAGCAGAGCACTGCATCAATGCCATACGCTAGTGCTCCCTTTCCCTCTGCTGGCTCAGTTCAGGCTCAGCCCATGGTGGACCTTCCCACCACAATTAACCCCACTCCTGCGCCCATATGTCAGCCTGACCTAGACAGTTCCTCACTGAGGCCTCCTTCCCAAGTGGTTGTACATGTGTCAGGTTGACAGGTGACACTAAGTGTCACAGTATTTGAACTGAAATCCAGCTTGGTAATGGAGGACTTGAGTTTTAGTGCTCAGCATACTATATATTATCAAACTAAAATGGACTTTGTTACTAACTTAACCATCAAATCACAGGTATTTATAAACTATTATGGCAGGATAAATGTCAAGATGTGAAATTATTCAATATTCTGTTTGTAGTATTCTGAAGGATAACTTTGTTTAGTGGTGAATATGATTTTTTTCACACACTTTATTCTCAGTGCTTACGCTGTGTCTATGGGTATCACTAAATTGGAGGTTTTAAGACACTATTTTTTTATTTTACCAGATATTCTTTCACTTAAAATAGACTTAGCTACTATAAAACTGTCAATAGTTGAAAATACTTGTCACAGAGTTTACTGAGCGTAGTAGCTTCACAACACAGGTGAAGATATAGGGCGAGTTATAATATTGGCTATTCCCCTAAGTTCAAGTGGTGACTGAGTGCTGTGAAAAACTATTGTTGCCCAACAAGCTACATACTAAGTTCAATTTCTGCAGGGCGTGTAGTGATCTCACACCAGTTGTATAATCATAAATCGAACACTGTAAGTTCAGATCATATGGATATTTTTATGGGTATAGCCTTTTCTACGCAAAGAAGGTGTACCTAGTAGAAACAGTTTCCACTGCTGTAACAAATAATCTTGAAGACACATTAATCTGGTCGAATGTCACATTTTAATTACTTAGAGTCATACTTTTTTCTGTCAGACTTCTCTCATTTAGTTGTCATAAGGACTACGTGATGTAATACATTGAATACATGAAGAGTAGAACAATTTAATGGGGAGCCCACTTCTGACTTAACACATGTGTATGTACAAACTTCTCTCTGGGACTGGAGAGAGGCCTCAGCAGTTGAGAGCACTGCTCTTCCAGAGGACAGGAGCTGTGCTCGTGTGGAGGTCAGAGAACGACTTGTGAAGGCCTAGGGATCAAACTCACATCGTCACGTGTGACAGCAAGTGCTCTTAGTCACGGAGCCATCTTGCTAGCTCTAGATAAAAGCATTTTCAGACATTCACATCTTTAAATATTTATTTCCTAAGGACCCTTTCTTCTAAATCTTCCCAGGTATTTTCCAGCCCTAACTAAGCACAGGAGAGATGGGCATTGTGATTTGTGTTTATTTGGATTAACTGCCTGCTTATGAAAGGGTCACTATTTTAAGGAGCATACAATCAGAGTCCTGAGAGTCTGTCAGTCTCAATATCTGCTAAAATCACAGATTACTGAAAAATATGAAATGCCAGCAAAGCATAGCTCATACTCAAAAGGAAAAGTCAATAAAGATGGCCTCTTAAATGCTATAGACGCTGAACTTAGTAGACAAGGATTTTAAGGCAGCCATTATGTCTGTGCTCAGAAAGTAAAAAGGAATCTTTCATGGAATGTGTCCTATCCAAATAAGGGGGTGAAGTTATAAAGAGCACAGTGAAAATAGAGCCCCATGCTTAGGTGGAGAGAAGTCTAGAGGCTCCAAGGCAGCAGCAGGCAAGCACCACAGAAGGAAGAGCAAGTGCTGAGGGGTGCATGTCTCCTAGGTCTTACATGAGATTCTAGCAGTACCCAGGGGTGTGGGTCTCCCAGGTCTTGCATTGGGTCCTAGCAGTGCCCAGCGGTGAGAGCCTTCCAGGTCTTGCATGGGGTGCCAGCAGTGCCAATGGGTGCATGGTGCCCAGGTCTTGCATGCAGTGCTAGCAGGTTCACAGAATAGTAAGCCAGGAAAAGAAAGGGAGACAAGGTAATTATTAACTTCAAGGACAACCAAGAAAATAAATTCTAAAGATAAATTTGATCATCCTGCTAAGCCATTGACAATGTTTATATAGTCAATGAGCAAGTACCAGTTTTATGTTCAACAGAAAGGCAAAATCTGATGGAGAGGAAGATAGTTGTTAAATTCAGAGACTCTGAGATCACCAAATCATCAGCCTCATAGTAAGTCAGTTTATGATAGTTAAACTGAAAGTAAAGCCTTGTAAATTTATTTCAGTAGATTCAGTTTATTTCTAATGAGAGCAAGAGTTGAAAGTGGTTGCGAGTAATAACACTTTGACTACATTTGACTTTTTCTGTCATATGCTTTCTAGAAAAAATTTTAACTGGAATTTAATATTTATACTTGACACAATTTCAGTATATAATAACTATACTACTAAGAAGATGGTTATAGCTAGTAAATCCATGGCATATGATCATTTGGAGACACTGAAATGTAGAAGCCAGTCAATAAAAATCCCCCATGGCCTGAATTAGGATGAACACTGTGGAGTAGAATGCATAGTCCCAGCCCTGGGCAGACCAATAAAATATCAAGCTTTGCTGAAAACGTTAACAAGTGCGAGAAATCCCACATTAGTGTCATTGGCGATAGTGAGAAGTTGAAATGTTTGTTTATATAATGGAAGATTAAACTTGATGTGGCATATACCAATAATCCCCAAACCCAGGAAACTGAGGCAGGAGAATCAAGTTTAAAACCAGCTTTGCCTACATAGTTGGGGCTAGGGTAACCTATGATGCAGAGAACCTGTTTTTTAAAAAAACAAACAAAAGATACACTTGAGATAGCATGTGTGATCCATTGTACCCTTTAATAGGATCAGCCTCCTAATAAAGTATTCTGAACTACTTAAAATACAAACATTGAGTTTTAAGTTGGGTGATTTTTTTTTTTATCTTTTCAATAGTTGTAACAAGTACAACCACCCCTTTTCTGAGCAAAAGTCCTGATCTGAAGAGATGGAAACACCTTGACTGAACTACACTCATGGTAGAATTATGTTGTCTTTCTGAAAAATAGTTTACTAAATTCCCAAGTACCAATTTTGCCAAGTTAAGAAAAGTCAATTGATTATTAAACTAATCACTAGGCTTAAAGTATTGGTCTATGCCACAATTTCTAGCCTATTTTGTACAATTAAATATTTGTTGTAAAAAAACAGAAAATGTAGTATTATTTCATAGTAATTTGATCATTGCCAGAAAAATTTAGCTTCCATTTATTTTTGCAAATTAAGAATGCAAATAATTTCATAAAAGTAGAGGTTTATGGGCCAGTTTAATGGCTCAGCATGGGAAGGGCCTTGTCCCCAAGACTGACACCCTGAATTTAATCTCTGAAGCACATGTCGTTGAAGGAGATAACGAACTCCTTCAGATTGTCCTCTAACTTCTGCATGTGTGCCCCCATACACACACACACACACATCCTGTGTGCCCACATTCTCGCACACACACATCCTGTGTGCCCACATTCTCACACTCACACATCCTGTGTGCCCACATTCTCTCTCACACACACACATCCTGTGTGCCCACATTCTCACATCATGCACATACACATCCTATGTGCCCACATTTTCACACTCACACACACATACACATATCCTGTGTGCCCACATTCAAACACACACATCCTGTGTGCCCACATTCACACACACACACAAATAAATAAATGGAAAACATTGCATTTTATTCTTATTAACACCCATTTCTTCATATATACATGTGCACAATGCTGGCCAGGAGTTGTGTATCAGAGAGAACATGCAGCTTTTGTCTTCTGAGTTTGGGTCACCTGGCTTTTATACTAGAAAAGATACCAAGAGGTGGTAAAGAAAAAATAGGTGATGAGGAAGGATGAGGGTAGGAACATAAAAGAGGAAGAGAGACTTGGGTATGGAAGAGTTAGAAAGGGAACTTAGAGGCAGCAGAGAGATGAGGAAGAGGAACACTGAAACACTTTGTTCAAAAATGCATAAGGATATCTAATCCCTTGTATGCGAATTTTTTAAATAAAAATACATTTTAAAAAATTTAGAATGAGTACACAATCAACTTTCCTTCACACTGAAACATTAGGGACATCCTGATGTCAGGCCCCTTGTGTTCATGTGGCCACAGTGACCATGAGCTGTGCACCCATGCATCTGCAGTGCCAAGGTGCCAACTTGTACTTCATACCACTTAATGAAGATTGTGTTTCACTCGTGTTGGTAGACATAGAAATTTTAGGAGATTAAGCCAATGTGTAATACATATGTTCATATGGTTTACTTTAATTAGCCACTAAATTCCTCTCCTTCCTTACTGGAAAAGAGATGAGCATTTAGGAGAGGTAATTCTGGAGCCCAGAACATATCAGTCCTAAGCAGGTCCAGACTGTAGGGCCAGAGGCAGTGGGAATGCTCATAGTGTGAGTGGTAGACAGTGTTCCTTTAGATGAGGGAAATTAGAAAAGCTCACGGTGAGCTGGTTGTGGTAGTAGGCTGTCTTTAATCCCAGCACTCACTAGGCAGAAGCAAAGGGACCTCTGAGTTCAGGGCCAGTCTAGACTAGAGTCGGCCATCCAGGCTACATAATAAAACCCTGTCTTTACAAGGAAAAAATACACACACACACACACACACACACACACACACACACATCAATTGATTCTGAAAAATGGTACAAGATGTTCAGCTCTTCTGTCTTTATTACATTTCTGGTTATTGCGTTTGCAATCTGACATTTTAGAGAGTATTTTAGAGATCATTGTGTATGGATAACCTTTGATTTACTGGGGAACCTATTAGAGACACATATTTCACCTGTTCCTTTGTTGGCACGACTATCATTTCTGATGTCGATAGTTTTTCATGTAGGCACCATTTCTTCATCTGTGAAAATAAAAATATATTTATGTACTGTTCCCTAGTTCTCTCTGTATGTGTCCAGAGAAATGGATATGTGTCTCATAGTTGCCTCACTGCCTGAATGCATCTAAGGCTGTGATGGAAATATTTTTATTTGAAAAATTGATATATAAACATTTCCTTGACATTCTAACAGTTTTAAAAGGGAAAGCGTGTTCATGATGAAAACTGTTAAGTTTCTTTCAGGGGAGACATGTCATCTTTTCAACCCCTCCTTAGGTTTCTTCTTAAATGGCTCACAGTTAAATTTAAATTCTATATTTAGATAGGATTCTGTATATATCCCAAGTACCAGTATTCAGGAAATCCAGTGGGAAAGCCGACACAGGAAGAGTTGAGAGCCGTTCTCTAGTCTGCTCATTTTGAAATAGTTGGAAGCTTATTTAGTGAGCAGAATGACTTAAACATTCAGGCAGAGGTCCTTCCGCACAGATGACCATTTAATTTCCGATGGCGACAGTGGCAGTGTGTCCAGTTCTCAGGGGTGTGTGTTGTTGTTTTACTCCATTCAAAGGAAGGCATATGGTGGGGGTGGGAGAGCAGCTTTCATATGTAAATATGTTTATAATACTTAAGATGGGGTAGTTGGTTTTATGCAATCAGCATGGTTTGATCGAATTTGGAAGAATTTACAGGCACATTTTTCTCACATGTGCTCCAGCGTCTTGATTTTTTTCAGATGGACCTATTTTATGTTCCTTCCAGCTAATCAAAATAAGAAACTGAGTTTGCCTTTGCCAAAAACGAGAACTATCATTTTTCACATTCTTTTATTTTCCAGGTCATTTTCAAGTAAGATTATGTTTCTAGGGCTTCTGAATTCCTGAAAACTCTCAGCTTTGCAACTCTGAAGGCCCAGATGGACATTCAGGGGATCTAGCTTTGCAGGCGGTGTGTTTTGCTCTGTGCATCCCAGATACAGTTCACTTTTGTGTGCGTGTAATTAGTGTGGAAAGAAATTAATGCCGTCCAGTATTATGATTTATGGACTGAATCCTTTAGCCACTGAAGACTTGCCAAAGTGAAAAGTATTTTTTTTTCCTTTGGATATTAGAAACAGCTTCTGTTTTTGTTGATCTTTAAAGTCCTGAATGGGGCTATTTCACATCATACCAGCATGGGAGCTCAGATTAATAATATACTTATTCAACTAGTGATACTGAGCGAAACCATTGCACACATGGGTAGGAAGGATGAAATTTCATAAAATCATTTTCATGTGTATTAATGTATTTCTGGAAGCTGCATATGATTTTTCTTTTGCATGAAAGAAATGACGGATTTCTGTTTATTGTATCTATTACAGGTGGTCTCATAAACTAATTTATTGCATTTTTGGATATCTTAAAGCATAGGGAGTTTTGCTTTAAAAAGCAATAACATGATTGCTGAATTATTCCCTGAGGCCTTTATTGTAGTGGATTTATCTCTCTTGAGACATTGTGATTGTACCATGTGTAATTTATATTTCTAAGACAATTTCTGCGTTTTCTTTGTTGTAGTTACAGCAAGCTGCAGAAGTCTCTCAACTGAGGGGAGCAAGGGTGATCTCTGCTGAAGATCTTCTGTTCTTGATGAGAAAAGATAAGGTACTACAAAATAATTCCATTGGATTAAACATGAAGCCTGATCTTAATTGAACTTACAGAAGGAAGTGATGGGCCCTTGTTACAGTTTTCAAATGAGAATTATAACTACTGAAGCAATGTTTAGCTTTTACGATGTGCACAACAGAATGCATTTACTACAAAAGTTGTTTGCTTTTTACATGAACAGATCTTTGGTGCCAGTACTGCACTGCAGTTAATCTTACTACTCCTGGTGCTTGTTCAGATATTTTCACTGCTGTCCTATGTCCCCTAGGTACCAACTAATCTCTGTTCTTATACACAGGGTCGCTCTAAGTAGCACATTTCCTTTTCTTCTCTGTTTGCACCTTAATACTAATAGAATTCAGACTTTAACTGAATTGATTTTAATTTGAAATACAAAGTTTATTCTCTACACTGACTTATAAAAATAAGCAAATTAATGCACATAGCTTAAAAACTAATATCATTTTGATTTTTAAATAAAAACTCTGAACTCTGGATATTAAGACATTAAAGCTGATATTTATATGTCTATTTATGTCATAATTTTCCTTAAGTAGCTAGTTAAATAAATTCTGTGCTACTTTACCTGTTGTAATCAACCAACTGTTTATTAATATGAAGAATATGTAAAGAAGAAAAAGAAGTGCATTCAATATCAAAAAGCTTGGCGTCTGCTTAAGGCAATCTATGTGATATACTTGAAGCATTTAAAACTTGGAGAATTTCATGGGTTGGATGATTAGAAGGGGAGGGAGGGTTGGTGCAGTGAAGGATTATGACAGGGGTGAGGCTCCTGAGGCCTGATAGAGCATAGACCAAAGGCCAGGAACCTGACCTTTGCATAGATACTATGGTGGCTTTGGGCATGGCTGGGAAAAGGCACTTTATGGAGACATGAAGAGGCTTAGTAGGAATTGCCAGTTTGTTCTGTACTTGGAGGGTCCTTAAGAAGAAGCAGCCATCAGCTCCCAACATGGGGCTGCATCCAGGGAGTCCTGAAGGCTGCTGGCAACAATAAGCCCCTTAGGAATGGTCCCTGTAGGAGCAGCCAGGAAATAACAACACTGCTTAGCTCTCCCCAGCATGTCTTGCCTGTATTTCCTTTTCACTGACAAAAGTAAAGAGAGAAGTGCTCACAGTCCGCTCTGGCATTCCTTCCCCTTGTTAGGAAGATGGCCATTTATAAGCTTCCAGAATGTATGCCACTTGATGGTGCTTTTCTGGTGTCCAGGACTCTTACCAGAATATTTTTGAACAACCAACAACATATTTATACCAGAATTGTTGTTTGTTTCCTCATCTTTCTCAAATTATTTTATTAGCATTCTCAAGTATTCCAAAATGAATGTAAACTAGCTTATAGAGGAAAAATACTAAGCAGAACAGAACTAAAATGATGGGTGTAGTGAAGGGAAGAGAAAAAAAACAAATGAAGACGAGTGCCCTGGGGTGCAGTCCAGCTGTTCCTTAGTAGCTGGAGTTTGTAGTTCTACCACCTGCGGTGCCTTCTCTAAGACCTTCTCTGCGGTGAGGTCTCCCCTGGTCTCTCAGGACGCCTGGGCAGCAGGTCTGTGAGGTGGGGTCTTTCCTTGACTTGGACATGACAGCATTGACTCCGAGGCTGTCCTCTACTGCAGGCCCTGCTGAGCTTCAGTCATCAGTCTGTAGTTCGCCTCAGGGTCCCTCTATAAAAGGAGATGCTAGATTTGTTTCTGATTCAGGGAGACTAAAAATGTTGAGTGATGTTTATGTAAAGAGCTTTGTACAGTGTTTCCACTGTTAGAAATCTGAAGCCTGGAGATCGTGAACCAGAGGTTATGCGTTCTAGCGTCTAGCGAATACATTGCAGGGCATTATTAGTTTCTTAAAGTTAAGTGCTGCTAGCATCCTCTTCTAAATCCCCAGAAGACCATCGTTGAAACCTATCAATCATTCGCGGGCTTTGAGTTTCCTCAAAGATTCTCAGCTTATAGATACTTTCCATAACTGTCCTATGAAAAGATTCTCAGGCCAGGTCTGCTGGTGCATGCCTTTTACTTCAGCACTAGGTAGGCTGAAGCAAGATGATCACAAGTTCAAGTTCAGCCTGGGCTAACAACATGGTCTTATCTCAAAAATTAAATATAAAAATGAGTTGTTAAAAATTTCTACTCTAGATGTTTATAAATCAGTTTTACATAATTTTTGTCTTAGAGTATATTCAAAATTCCAAAGTCTAAGTACACTTGGCTTACCAAGGGGAATATGGTATTTATTGAAATCATCAAAAGGAATTTAAGATGTTTTCTAAAATATACAAAAAAGTATTATTGTGATTCTGGAATGTCTGCATGGATGCATGTGAGAATGCCTTTATAAACTCTTTCATTTTAGCTGTCTTTGAAGGGCTACAGTTTTGCTTATACTATTAAGCTAATGATAGCTCTATTTTCCCCAATGATCACCAGATACTAGCTTATTAAATTTAATTCTTAAAGCAATCTTTTATTAGTAAAGAAAATGTATTATAAACTTTTTACTTTATATCCCAATAGAAAAAACTAAGAAGACTTCTAAAATACATGTTTATCCGAGACTACAAATCAAAGATCATCAAAGGCATTGACGAGGACGACCTCCTGGAAGGTAACTAAACAAAACACTAGCCCAAAAGAGTCAGCTCAGGCACCCAGAGGGTGTGTGAGGAAGTTCTTCTCAGGGGTTTCTTTTCATTAATACAATTTGGCACTTGTTGCAATTTAACCTTGTGATTTTCTCCTCTGGAACCTCATAGGACCCAGGTATCTCAGCCCCTTCTTTTTACAGTGGACACTGTTTCCCAACTGGTTTAGTATGCTACCAAGGTTCAGAAAGAGGCAGACCATAAGAGCTGGGAACTCAGCAAGTCCCCTTAAAGAAATTCTTTGGAGCAGACCATGTGGAAGTTCATACCTAGGACCTCTAAGTGGCAGTCCTGGCAGCAAACTAAAGGCTAGGAGATTTACTATACAGCAACAAGCAAAAGAGTGGCCAGCTCAACAGAGGAGACAGGGAGGAATGACTAGGAACAGCAAAGCAAAGGGATCAACACTAGCCCACTAAAATGTGGAGATTTTACTCCCAGGATTATTAATCAGAAGCAGTAACTCAGAGGCTAAGAGCACTTACTGCTGTTTCAGAGGACCTGAGTTTGGTTCCCAGCACCGATGTCTGGCAACTCACAACCACCTGTAACTCCAGATCCAGGGAACCCAAGGCCTCTGGCCTCTGAGAGTACCTGCACTCACATGCACATACCCACATGCAGACACACGCAAACTTATATAGCATGTAAAATGATAAGTCTCTGAAAGCAAAGCATTCCAATCCAGCTTGCAATTACTGGGAATTAGCACTTCTGTGTGGTACTCTGTCAGATCAGCCCAAAGCTTTATGGGAAGCTTGAAAGTGAGAGCCAAAGAAAGGCACTGTAAAGCTAGTGATGAAAGAGAGTGCACACACACGTCTGCACCATGAGGGAGGTGAGAGACATGATCACACTAGAGAGAGATCGCTTGGCCCTGTCTAGCCAACTCACTAAACAAAGAAACAATCAAGGACAAGCACACCAAAAGGAAGAGATGGTTGCCTGGGTTACTGTGGTATATCATCTAAAATGTCCATTTTCAACCACAGCAAAACACTAGGTGTGTAAAGACACGGGTAGATATGATCTGTAGAAGGAAAAAAAAGAACAAGAAAAGTAGATAACAAAAATTGCCTTTTGGGAATCCAGATGTTGGATTTAACAGGACAAGAAATTCAAACTCATATTATAGTGTGTTCAAAAAGTAAAATTGTATTCAGAGAATAACATGAAAGTATGAAAACCATGCCTCACAAAATATACAGTATCAAGAAAGATTAAATACAAAATATATAATAATGGAGTTTAAATGTAAATACAGTAAGTGAGATAGCTCAGGAGGCAAAACTTTGCACCAAGCCTGGTGATCCAAGCTCAACCAGATGGTGGAGAGAAAGAACAGATTCCTAGCAGTTAATCCTCTGATAAAAATGCCATGGCATGCACACGTACAGTCCACATACAAAATTAATTAATTAAAGAGCAATAGGAAGATGGAAGCTAGCACAACAGAAGCTTTGAACTGGTAGAAGAGCCAATGAGTTTACATTAAAAATTATATAGTCTAAAGAATTGTAAAAACTAATAAAGTTGACAGCTTCAGTGAAATGCAGGGCACTATTAAGAACATCAGCAAATACTATGTCAAAAGGGAAGGGCTATGCAGTGCAGTAGTGCATCAGCTTGTGCTATATCAGAAGGAAAGAGGTTTATAGTGCACTAATACATCGGCATGTGCTGTATCAGAAGGAAAGAGGTTTATAGTGCACTAATACATCGGCATGTGCTATGTCAGAAGGGAAGGGCTATGCAATACACTAATACATCAGCTTGTGCTATATCAGAAGGGAAGGGGTATACAGTACATTAGTACATCAGCTTGTGCTATATCAGAAGGAAAGAGGTTTATAGTACACTAATACATCGGCATGTGCTATGTCAGAAGGGAAGGGCTATACAATACACTAATACATCAGCATGTGCTATATCAGAAGGGCAGGGGCATACAGTACACTAATACATCAGCTTGTGCTATATCAGAAGGGAAGGCGTATACAATATGCTAATTTATCAGCATATATTATATCAGAAGAGCAGTATAAATTATACTAATGCATCAGCATATACAATATCAGAAGAGAAGAGGTTTACAGTATGTTAATACATTAGCATATATTATACAGAAGAGAAGTATACAGTATGGTAATACACCAGTACATACATATATAGTACATTAATACATCACTATAATGTATCAGAAGGAAAGGAGGAGGAGAGAGGGAATCAGACAAAAGAGAGGGAATCAGAAACAAAACAAAAGAGAGGGAATCAGAAAAAATATCCCAAGAAATAGTGGATAGAAACTTTTAAGATTTAAGAAAATTGTTAAACACATATTCAAGTATCTAAACAAACTAACAAATTCCATTAGGACAAACTCATACTTACTGTACTGATAACACAGTTTAGTAAAGACAGAGCTGATCATGAAAGCCATGAGAGAAGATATCTGGGACCTTTTGGAAGTTATTAGATCATAAAAGGAGAACCCTTATGGTTAGGATCAGTGTACTTCTAAAAAGAGACACCCAGAACCCAGAACTCATATCCTATCTCTTAAAAAGAGGCCTTTGCTAGATACCAGGTCACCTTGACCTAGGTGCCACAGCCTGTTTATTGTTTGAACTTCCTAGTCTGCAATATATTTTATAGCAGTTTATACTGACAAAGAAAATCCCGAAGGAAACAGCACACTTACAGAGAAAGACTGGGTTCTTTCCTCCCTAACATCAAGAATAAGACAAAAATATGCACTTGTTTCTCTTTTATCCAGTATTGTACAAAGGTTTTAGTGTATGTTTTTGCAGAAAAGGAAATGAAAACACCCATGTTAAAAAGGAAGGTGTAAAGCTATGTATGCATCTGACATGGTCTTTATATAGAAAAATATCTTAATCCACTAAACTGTTTAATTGGTGGACAAATTCATGAATTTTCAGGATACAAGATAAATATGTAAAACAAAGCAAATGAGTACACATTCCTTATACAATGCCATGTATAACACCATCATGAAGAATATACTATATTGGAATAAATTTCACCAGTGACCTACAAGATTTCTACATGGAAACTAGAAATCACTGTTGTGCAAAGATGGAGAAGAAATACAAAAATAACCAGTGTTCACAGCTGAAACACTTAGAATGGTTAAAGCAATAACCTCAACTGGAGCTATATATAGATCTCACCAGCTTTTGTTGAGATGAGCATACTGATTTTGTCATTCATGTGTAAATGTCAGATCCTAGAAATGAAAAGAGTCATTTTTCTAATTTGTACATGATCCAGAGTAGTCAAACCCATCTCAACAAGCAGCAAAGTTAAAGGACTCAAACTTGCTGACTTCAAAACTGTCTATAAATCTGCCCCGATACTCACAGGATCCATGCTGGTCAGTGGATGATCAGAATTCAGGGCACAAGTGGGACTCACAGAGTGATGCCTGGCAGGGCTTGCACTGCAGTGCCATGTGGAGTCAACAGCTCCTTTACCTGGAGACCTCTAGAGATCTACATAGAAAAGAAAGAATTTGATCCCTTCATAGTACAATATGCCCCCAAAACAAAAGAAGGAAATACCTAAGTACAAGTCATTGAGAATTCACTGTAACAACCCAGAATACAAAATTCATTTTTATTTCCATTATATCTTTATTTACTTGTTTTATATAAGTATGTATGGGGCTGTGTATTTCATTGGTGAGTGAAAGAAGTCAGAATTCAATTTACAGTAATTGGTTCTCTCCCTCTACTATGTGGGTCCTGGGGTTGAACTTAGGTCATCAGGTTTGATGGCAGGCATTTTACCTATGGAGCTATTTCTAGCCTGTCAAAATATAAAGTTTTTAAAAGAAAAACAGAACTATTGATAACCTTGTATAAGAATGGTGTTTTAAATACATGACACCAAAAGCATAGTAGCAAAAAAAGCCACTGTTGAATTAGCATTGATCAAGTTTAAAGACTTCAGTATGCTTCAAAGAGTAATCAAAAGAAAAAAACAGAATAAGGAAATCTTATATACATATCTCTGCTATGGAATTTGTTGGCAAATGTGTAAAGAACTCTTCAATTCCATAGTGAAGACAATAAATCACTTAAGAAATGAACAAAAGATCTGAGATAACTTTGCAGCAGAAATAAAGGATTAACTAATAGATGCCAGAGAAGATGGCCAGTGTCCTGAACCATAGTGCAAATGCAAATCAGCAATAAATGATGGCTCCTCGCCTACCAGGATGTCTGTAACTAAACAGATAGACGAAGGCAAATATGGTTGAGGCTGTGGAGAGCTTTAGCTTTTGATGCTAGGAGGAGGGAGGGCAAAATGGTGCAGGCACTTCAGAAAACATCCCAGAAGCTTCTCAAAAAAATAAATAAATAAATAACAGAAAAAGTAAACCAGCCATTCAACACCCAATAAAGCTAAATGGAGAGAAATGTCCACAAAAAAAATTCACTTGAACATAAAAAGCAGTATCTTTCACAGTAGAAAACTAGAGTCGGCCCAATATCTGCCAACATATACAGACACAAATAAATAGATAATATTAATGCAGGAAGTATTTTGGGCAAGAAAGTGGAACTGGACCCTGCCATGCTCTTATGTGGATGAAGTAGAAGAACATCACAAAGTTCACATATTCCAGATTTTCAAGTAGCAACAGAATGAAAACCACCTGGAGTGGTTGCCTGGACCGGAACCAGCGGGTTGTACTAGGGAATCATCTAGAGCAGTCTGTCAGACCTCCTAGAGTTGCAGTAGGAAAGTGTCTTCTGTAAAGGTTACTATGCTTCTAGACAATCAAAAGGAAAATCACACCCACATGTACATGTGCACACACAAACATTCACACCCATACACATGATCTCATAATGCTTTAAGGGACTTTAGGATTTTGTATGGGCTTCATGCCTAGAATCCTCCAGCGTTGGTTTCATTAGCTTCTGGCTTCAACTGGGGTTTTTTGTCATAAGAGTTATCTGCTGTATGAAGATCTATGTCCAGACTCTACCCTGAAAACATAACATGGATTTGTTAATAATACCTTGGTTAGAGTTGCATTTACTTCTGTCTTCATTAAAGGATTTAATTTAGCAGGCACATAAGTATGAAAAAGTTTTCTAAAATTATTTTTTCATTATAAGCATACTTATCATTCTAATCATTTATTAACATATTCATAGCAAATACCAGATAATTGATACTTATATATGGCAATGCTTGAGACTTTATATGCATAACCATCATTAGTCAAATAAAAAATATTTTAGTTCTTTCTCACTCTCTAAGTCTCATTGATAACTTTATTTATTAATCTATATTAACCACCCACTACAACATTTAATGACTCTTTTATGACCCTTTCAATAACTTTCTGAGTTATATTTTGCTTTTGAACTTGCTAGGGGCGTAGCTCCCTTGTAGAGTTCATCCTCCATGCCAGGGCCCTCAGATCAATACAACTATATAAATATATTAATGAATACGGTGATAATTTTGTCTCGTGGTGTGTATATGTGTGTGTGTGTGTGTGTGTGTGTGTGTGTGTGTGTGTGTGTGTAGGACAGACACTACATGCCATGGCACATGTGTGGAAGTCAGAAAGCAACCTTGGGTATCAGTCCTTTCCCTATTCCCAGCGTGCTCACTGTTGCATGTACTCACCTAGTAGGTCTGAGTTTCTGGAGTTCCTGTCTAAACCTTCCAGCTCCTGGTAGAGCTGTACTGAGCACTGGGGTTGCAGATGTTCACACTACTGCTTCAACTTTCATGTAGTTCTGGGGATCCAAACCCAGGCCTTCAGGCCCACATGATTAGCACCTTACCCATAGAACTATATCCCCAGCTCCAGTAGTTTTATCTTAAGAACAAAAGAGTGCGACATGCCTCAAAGGACCACAGAAAAGAGCAGTAGGGGAGGACTGTTGATGCCTTTGGCATGGACACACACATACAGGCAGTCACACTAGTGCACATGTGTGCATAATGCACCAGGGACACATGCAGTACACACCCGAAAAGGAAAGAAAAGCAGGACACTTAATAATGAAAATACAGAGGAAAAAAGCAAACATTAATAGAATGGAAAAATATACTAAAATTCCAAATTACCAAAGAGAAGAAATGGAAGATTTATCAACAAGAATGAATTAATGTAAAAAAAATGAAGGAAGAAATAAATATCACAACTGTCAACATAAAATAAATGAGAAGACTGCAAAATGAGGTACCCAGTAAGTGTTTGATGAATGTATGTAAAAATGTGAAGAAAACAAAAGAGAAAATATTAGCATTCTACTCTGAATTTTATATTAAAACACCACTAGGAATAAAGATTATAGAAGGCACACGCTGATTAGTGCAGCAGTTCTCAACCTATGGGTCACGATCCACATGTGACTCGAACTTTCCTTTCACAGGGTGGCATAGCAGATATTATATTATGATTTATAACAGAAGCCAAATTACAGTTATGAAATAGCACTGAAACTAATTTTATGTTTGGGGGGGGCACCACAGTATGAGGAACTGTATTAAGAGGTTGCAGCATTAGGAAGGTTAAGAACCACTGGTTTAGTGTAACACACATATAGCAACTAAATAATAAACTAGCAAAATGTCTGATTATGTGTGCTTAGATCTTATTTCCTTTGAGTGGAGTGTCAGCAGTTGTTTTTGTTGTTGTTGTTTTTTTACTGTATACACAAAATACTTTTTTTAAAAAGTGAAATTTGCCAGAAAGTTTACTTTTGCACTTTAAGTAACAATATATACCTGATAGGGTTCAGTTCACTAATCTTTAATTGTATATAGATAATAGTCCCCATCTTAGCTACTTAGGAAGCATATTACTTAATATTTGGAGATCAACATGAGCATCCTAACAATGTGGTGAACATCACAGTGGTTTGCTCAGTCACCTGTAGGACTCAAGGAAAATAGTCCTTTGAATTAACATGGGGAGCATCCATTAACATTGACTACAGGAACAGATAAAATTAGGAGTTTCTATAACAAGAAAAAACAGGAATTGAAACATATAAAATCAGTTCAACCAAAATTAATAAATTTATTCTGCTTTAGCTATAATTTCAACAACATCTTCTTGAGATCATGCAAAAATATTATATAGCTTTCCTATAGAGTAAGAAATGCCTATATATGCTTTGGAAAAGTATGATATAGAAGAGTAAGCGTATATATGCATCCTGTGGTGTCATTGAGGACTTTATGTATGGAAGATTGGCACAAGCTAGAAGGTCCAAGAACAGAATCTGAGACACAGAAATTTGAGGTATGACAAAATTTCAAGATAACAGGAAAACATATTAGTGGCGCTGTAATATATATTTTAAAGACACTAAAGAAGAACCTATAGTGTTAACTGTATACAAAATAAATTCTAGATGCATAAAGATGAAAAACAAAATGAAGGAGACAGTAAATCTGAAGAAAAATCTTGAAAATTTTAACTTTACACTGTGTGGAAGTAGAGAGAAGTCAAAAGCTAAAAAGAGCGACAATCTAAACCATAGATTACTCTGTAGCAAAGGGTTATCTCTGTCTGCAGCAGACAGGCCGAGGGCGACCGGGCAATGGGAAAGAACCCTTGTTGGCATAGACAAACACACATGGAAAACAGGTGGCAGACATGAGAAGATGTTGAAATCTCTTGGTGATTATGGGGTCAACTTTGCAGTATTTCACTTTGGTTCATCAGACATTTGCTGGAGTTCTGAGAAGAAATATAGGAGAATACAGCATCAGAATTGTTTTCATGAAACTTGAAGTGTCTGTAACATGTCTGCTTTTAGAAACTTGTGCTGTGAGAACAGAGCACACCTATGGATGAGATCCCTCTTCAGCATTTCCCCAGTGCAAAAACTGATACAAAGTCTGCCCATCAACAGAGGATGGGCATGAAAGCCATGTTAGCAGATACTATAGGATATAGAGGCTTATGCAGGCCTTATAAAAGAATCAGACTTTATCTACAAAGATGGAGAGATCTTTCTCTGTTCTCAACTAGGAAACCTGGACAGAAGAGAGGATAAAGAACCTCTCTTCATAAAGAAATGCTGTAGGCGCCTATTTTTAAAGAAAATGAAGAAAGCACATGTGTAAAGAAATACATTGTGAATATGTTATCACAGAGAAATGTCTAGTGGTACACGCAGATGGCCACTGTGAGCTGGGAATTGGTGGATGGCATAAAGAGAAGGGAGGAAGGGAGGGAGAGCAATGTCCTCCCCCCCCCCATGTTGGGGATCTGGCACAGGTTCTTGCACAGCTACATCCCCAGGCATTGCTGAGTATATGTATGTGTACACTAAAATTTTTATTTCAGAAGAAAATGACTTGAAAAATAGACTCCCTTGATTCTGTGGGTGCTTAACATATAGGTTCTGAAGCACTTGGGTTTTTTATGGCCTTAACCTAAGTTGTCAAATTTTGGAAGAAATACATTCAAGTATCTTTTGCTGATTACACTGTTTAATAGGATCCCTTTTTCAGTATTTTTCTGTCTGTTATCTTGGTTCTATAAAAGTGGGCCTGTTAGTATTCATTTTCTTTAGATAATATTTCACGCTGTCTGATGTAACAGTTTGGTCCTAGCTGTGTTTTCTATCATTAATAGTTATGAATTCTGCTTTCTTTGCTTGTGTTTACCTAGCACACTCTCTTTCCTAGTTGCATTTTATTTCTCTTGTAAGTACTATGGAATAGTATTCTTTGCCAAACCTGAGAGCCCCTCTTCCTTTCATACGTGATTCAGTCAGCCCTTTTACACTTACTATGGTAATTAATAATGTGATTTGATTCTATTTTTTATTTTGTGATCGATTTCTGTGTGACTTGTTTTAGAGACTAGAGTTTTCTCTATAAAGATGATTGTGAGTGAATTTCACATGTACTGTTTGCTATGTATCCTAATTTATGCTAAGGTACCCTGCTCAGTACCTTTTGTTCTCTTTTCTAACCTTCATCAAGAAAAACTGAGTGGCAGCAGCAGTACAAACAAGAGACAGAAAATTGCTCAGGACTTGATCAACTCTATTGACCAGACAGGAGAGCTTCTGGCCATGTTTGAGGACAACGAACTTGATGATGTTAAACAGGAGAGAATGGAGGTATGGTACATTCCTGTTTCCCAGCAGTAACTGCCCAGCATTGTGCCTGTGGTTCCACCTTCTTGTCCTGTGTCTTTGACTTTTGCCTGACAGGTCAGATCAGTGGCCTTGTCTGGGCAGCATGCTCAGGAGCCAGCCCTGGGAAGGGAAGCTTTGCCTCCACACTTGGCTTTGAGAAACATGTTGAGTTTTGATTCTCTGTTTTCTTCTTTGGAAATTGCGAGCATTCTCTCCTCTGGATCTGACCTTAACTGTTACATTTTATCCCATCAGGCTACTTTACATTAAATATTTACTTAACTTTTTTTCCCCAAATTATCCAGTTGCCTCCAAGGCAAAGGTAATTCTTAGTGCTTTTGTCTTGGCACAGAGAGTGAAGAGCTGCCTTGCAGATTGCTGTTGGCGGCTGCGGTTGGCCTCACTGACTAAGGTGGTGTCCAGGGAAGCTATATGCTTTACATCACTGTCACAGAAAGCAAGTGACATATTTGCATTCCATATACATGTTTTCACAATGAATATAAAAATTGTATGTCTTCTATTTACCTTAGCTATCTATACTTTAAATCACTGCTTCTTTAAATACACTCCAGGAAAAATGAAAGTCATGATTGATTTCATTTGAGTGCCTTCCAAAACACACAGTAGTATTCTTAGTTCTCACTATGACTATTATGCTTTTACATTCAAAAAGGAGTCTCAGTTTCCCCCTTCTCCTTAAATTGGACATGAGAGGTAATTCCAGAATTCCAAGGGAATTTTTAAATGCCTGTCTCATTGTGGTCTCTATGTGTACTAAAGCGGGGATTATTTCACATTGAGTCTGGAGGAAGCCCTGTTGACATCCATGCATTGTAAATTTAACAACCTTCTTTAAAGAATTAGCATGCCTAGATCTTGGGCTGTGATCTAAAGGCAGTACCCTCTTAGGTATCAATTACCTAGGAAAGTGTGGTTATCTTGCTTTGAGGCAACTACAAATGGTTTTACTTCAACTTTGCCGTGGGCCAAAAATATGCTAAGTTGTCTAAAGCAGATGATAAACACATATTTCTGATGCCATTATGGCCTCAACAGGATATGATTTTTGTAGGGAATGGTTTCACTTATGATGTGTTGCTTAGGGAGCAAAGTGTACTTTAGTTTCTAGTATTTCATATCATGAGATAAGCATGTAGACAACCAGTAAAGGAGGATTCTATGAAAATTATATGTAAAGTGGAACACCTGACTTTTCAATTTCACTAGGACAGATCTCAGCTAAATCAGTAAATTGCCTGAAGACCATTCCACAGTTAAGGGAAGGAATCAGGGTGGAACATTCTGTAACTCTAGGCTCCTAATAACAGAGTGGAGCTGGAAGGACGTTGACTCAGTGAAGTCAGTCAAGACTCCGGAAACAAAAACAGCTCTAGTGCTCACACATATGAACCACTTTCTGGTATTGTACTATACACTGCATGGTGTCGAGCAGGACAGTGAAACAGCAGCAGACTCGGTAAGGACACTTACAGTTGAAGTCAGCCTTATCTAGACAGCAAGTCCAAAACTGACGGTTTCTTAAAGCCTGCAACATGCTAGAATCTTCTCCTGCCAAGATGACAAGTAGTTTCCATATTTTACTCATCCAAATGACATAGTTGAGCGGAATAAAAATGATAGACTTGTAGGCAAAACTGTAGACAGTAGAAGTAGAAAGTGGGACCATTAAGAGCAGAGGCCTTGCCTGCTTCTAATTTGACAGGTTATAGTTTCGAGAGTAAACCGCAGCTGTGGCGTCCATATGAAACCACTTTGGACTCGAGACAGCAGTCTCCTGCCTCTAAAGCACAGTAGAATAATCGGCCCCGCCATCATTCATGGTTTAATTTTCCTCTAAGCATCACTTATGCTTGCAGAAACCATGCTACCTTTCCTCCTAAAGCAGAGGAACTGGTGTAGACCCACCAAGGGAACTGCATTGGGACAGGTGCTCTCTCCTCTCTCTTTGTTATTCTCCCTTTCTCTCTCTGTCTCTCCCTTCCCCCTCTCTGTCTCTGTTTCTATTTCTGTCTCTCTCTCTCTCTTCCTCCCTCTTTCCTTCTTTCCTTCCTTCTTCCCTCCCTCCCTCTCCCCCTTCCCTTCCCTCCTTCCTTCTTCCCTTGCTCTCTCTGTCTCTTCCACTTGCCCCTTCAGTTCTCATGTAAATGCAGCTTTGAAGAACAAACTTCTATAAAGACTTGGGACCCTAGCTTATCCTGAAAGCACCCAGTGGGTGTGTGAAAAGCTTGTTCTTTGATGTAGTTTTGAGCTGATGTATGTGCCTGACTTTGTGTTTCCTTAGAATCTACTTCATTGCTGTGAAATATTTGGGTACTAGAAATAAGAAAATTGTCTGAAATTTTGCATCCATTTTACCTTTATGGTTCACCTTCGTCATAGTCTATCATATCAACCTGTTAGTTCTCCAGCACCAAGTTTACAACATTGACTGTAGCAGAGCTCCATGGATGTGATCTGTGAAGTTCCCTCCAAATTAGCAACAAATGAATGACTGAATAAATGAAAATAAATGTATGCACCTTGGTATTTAAGAGACATGAAGCACAAAAGAGGGAAATTCAAAGCATAACTATCCAATTGAATACAACCCACTTCTAAATGAGGCAGATGTGTTTTAATGTTGATAATTGTTTCTGTTGAATCTTTTTTTTTTCTAGTCAGCTAGGTGTGGCTAAGTAAACCAGAACCAGGAAAGAATCCCTAAAAGCTGGAGATAGATTTGGTTTCTCTTAGCAAAAGCCTCAGACAGGAGAAGCTCAAGTTTGTCATTGTTCAAGTCAACCATTCTATCCAAAGTGGAGAAGGGCCTGTAAAAGATGGTCGCTTGAAAACTCAGGTGAGCTGTGCCTCCAGTCTGATCTACAGATAGCTAAGGTCCACAGGAGACCCACGAGGAGAACTTACCAGAGAGAACCCTACAGGTGACTGTTTATATTTCTGCTGGAATCAGGTAAAATCTAGTTAGAAAGCAGGAGAGAATACATATAAAGCAGCTTAAAGTTTTATTTTAAATAAGCTTGAAAGTGAATGAGATCTCAGGTGCCACCTAATTTGCTTAACTAGGAATAAACTGCCCTTAGGTTTTGCAGAGCACAGTGTCTCCTGGAGGCTGAATAAGAGACATCACCTTAGTTATCCAACCAACTCTCAGAAGCCAAGTTCTAATCTACAAGTGCTCTCAGTCCAGACGTTGTGGTTTCTGGAGACAGACAAGACAACTAGAAACCTCACTGAGCAGTCAGAGCACACAAGCCCTCTGTCTTCTGTTTATAAAGGGTATTCTTATTACTAGTCCCCAGTCGTTATAAAGGAAAATAAAATTCCTATAAAACTAAGAGTCTGTAAACACCTCCAATAAAATCTAACATAAAAAAGGAATGGTATGGGTAAGGCAAACATTTATAAAGACAATTAAACCTCCAACCCCAATTAAAACAATTAAAAAGAAAAAGCCTTTCACCACATGCTTAAAATGCCAGTGAATTTGGGTTGGGAAATGAAGATAGGTGTGGGGGTCAACAGTTATGTCAAGGTCTTGGGTTCATTCTTCAGAAAGGCAGAGAGAAAGAGCGGAGTGTGTGTGTGTGTGTGTGTGTGTGTGTGTCCGTGTCCATCCTAGAAAGCTGTATTTCTAGTCTATATGTATAAATGTATGCATGTTTATATCTATTTGTTATATCTGTAGTACTAGAAATATGTTTTACTTGTTGTTCTTAAAGGTAAAATAGCTATCTTAAGTATATGAGACAGATCCAGTTGCTAGGGATAATGACATTGTAAAAAAGAGAATTGAAGTAGAAAAGCTTCAAAATGGAACAATGGGGCTAGTTAGTAAAAGGCGCCACCTATAATGAAGATGCAGTAAGTAGAAAATGTTCATCATCCACTTCCAGTGCCTGCGGACATAATGGTTGTACGGGAAATGCCAGCCAGCAGAAGTACAGACAAGTAGGAACTAGAACAGTTCATCTTTAATTCTTAATCAATTAATTTAGATCAAGAAAATATTTATAATAAATACCTGTTATCTAAAATTCATATGGATGTGATCATGTTAACAGTATTTCATTAAATCCCAGAAACCCTACTTAAGCCACTTCCATTTGCCAGAGTTCAGGGAACACTAACCAATAAAGTAAAACCTTCACTATATTCAGGTGTTAAAACTAACTGTGATGCCTATGGAATGTCAAGGTTTTGTTTAGGTAAGCCTTGATATTCAATCTTAAAGGCATCAAAATTAATAAAATAAAGGTAGATTCTGATTTTTAAAAACTAGTTCTTCCCAGAAACTGCCTGAGCATGCAAATGAATAGAAAGACAATGTGCAAGTCTGCAAGAAAAATGTTACCTGTGACAGACTTCTTGTCAGCAAGAAGCATAGAGAGAGATGTGAGCATTGTCCCAAGTACAGGAAGCATGCAGCACATTCCATGCTCCTGGATATGAATGTTCAGCCTTGTAAATGTCCTACTTGTTTCCACTGTAATAGAGGAATGTGTTGTGATGTCAGGGGATCTTTGTAGCAGAATTTTAACAACTTGGTAACATTGAATTTGTCGTACATGATTTAAAAAAAAGAATAGAAAACTGTAAAAGTTTTATTAAAGAGAAGCAGAAGTCAGAGTTTGGTTTGCCCTGCCTGATCTGTTACCATTTTCTTACCCATTAAAACTGTAAGTGTGTGACATAAATGAGGGTCAAGGCAATGGCAGAGATCATCGCAGAAAGGCGCCAAGACGGGTCATTAAAACACTGAAGCCATCTCTCGACCCTAGAGTTCCATTTAAAAGGAATTTCAAGAAATACTGAACAATTTTCTATAAATAAAAACTTTTTTATTAGAGGTAAATATAATTAAATACCAACTGGCATATAAAAAGACTTTTTAGGCTTTTGTTTTCCAGGCTTTTTGAAAAATTCTACTAGTCTAGATGTCAACAAATACAATAGGCAGATTGAGAAGGAGAAATTGCTGTCTTCAAATAAGATTATAACTTAGTAGCAAAAACACACAGCCTTCTCTTTAGAGGCTCTACAGAGGGTTTGTGACATTGGTATACTATATGAGTCAACAAAAATAGACCTTTTAAAAAAAAGTTTTTGTAAAGGTGCTAGGATCTCAATTTAGAAGAGGAAAATGACAAAAGGAGTGAATATTAAGTTTTATTATATAGGTGCTGTGTCTGTCAGAACAAATTTAGGGCACAGGCCAGTGTGATGGCTGAACAGCCTGCTGCCTAGCCTAAGGTCCTGAATTCAGCCCAAAAAACATGGTGGAAGGAGAAAACTGACTCTCCAGTTGTCCTCTGTCTTCCACATATGCAGTGTAGCTCATAAATGAACACACACACGTAATAATAATAAAATAATAATGATGATCATTTAGACGTAATTTTTAAATGAGCAATGCCTGAGCTAAAGGAGAGGCTCTGTGGTGACTCGGGTTCTGACTGAAAAGTTCTCCACCCCTCCCTGTGTCTTCTGCCGGCACAACCATCCAGACTCGTCATCACTAGTTCTGAGTGAAGTTTACCTCTTGCCTCTTTCCTAAATCCTCCAGGGAGCAGAATGAAAGGAACAACCTTGAGACTGAATCTGTGCCAGTGTTCTTCCTCATCCAAGTCAGAGGACACACGGCAGCACAAGGTCCCTTGTCTTGGTAAAAGAATACTTTCTGAAGTTCAGACTTAGTAAAATACAGGGCCAGGATGACTGTTCATCCTCCCTTTCCCAGATCACAGAAGTGAAACAGCCATGTGTCAGGGTAAAGATGGGCACCAGCGCTCTCAGCTGTGATATCTAATGCTGCACTGGAGACATGCATGTACACGTATGTCTGGGCTGCTGGACTGAGTCCTGCATCAGTGTGTTTGTTAAGCACATAACTGTTTATGCTGTTCAATTACAATTTTTAGAACCAATATTTTCTGTCTCAAGTAATTTTAATTTGATCTTTTTTAAATGAAATGCTTCTCTTAGAGATCAGTCCACCAACTTGTTTATAAAACACCTTGGCAGAAAAGAGTTTTAAAATATCATTGAATTTGGAAACACCACAGAATTTACCACTAATTTACATTTAGTGTTTATAGTTCTCAGATTGTGGTCACTGTAATAACCAGCATATTTTTGCCTTGAATATTTTGTGGATTATATTTCCCTATTCTTTCTCCTTGACCCACATTCCCCACATTAGGTGGGCAGATTGTTGTTATATAGTCTGGTTTCATTTATCGTCACTGGCTTAATCTCAGTAAGTTATTATTTCTAAATATGAAAATAAGTTTATTCTGTGGCAAGGCTTCTTAGTGCCTCAGTTTGTAGAGTGGAATTAGCAAATTATTGCTTATTTGGTATAGAAACGCCTCCCCTTCTTTCTTTGCATCTGTTCTGAGGACCCAACTTCTTACTGCCACTCCCTGGTTAGATAGCAGCTTATTTCCACCATCGCATTCCTCACGTAGAACTGCTTGTGTTAGGATCAGCTGGACGTGTGTTAGTGATTAGTGTGCTCCATTGTGTTAATGGATCTGTCTGACACTTTTCATGGCATCAGTTTAAAGGTCAGGTGAGAGCCAGTCAGGCCACTGCTTTGTGCCATCCTCCTTTTTCTATGGGAAAGCCTTTTATCATGGTATTAATGCATCTTTAAGAATCTTGCTCCAGAAGTCTCTCCATCTTCAGTGCTCACCTTCCCCACCCTCCTACTCTTCTCATATGCTCTGCCAGGGCTCACATACACTTGTACAACACGTGAACTCGCACGCATGCCTTCATCTGGCAGTATCTGTTCAGATAGTTCAGGATGTGAGGAAGTCCAGTAGCCACTGGTGTGTGACTAATTTAATTTGTTAAGTGAGCTCCCAGTGAACATGCATGCTTCCAAACCCTGGAAACTTTGTTTGTATACACATGATGAATAGCATAGTTAGAATAGCATAGCTATGCTTTTAGCTAGATTGTTAGTTATTTTTCTCATCACTGCAACAGAATTCTTGATAAGGAGCAACGTAAGTAAGGATTTCCTTGGCCTCACAGTTTCATGACAGAAGATGTGGTGGCTGTCCATGGCTGTGAGAACAAGAGACATCTTAATAATATGCTGGTGAGCCAGAACAATGAGTTTGCCTGGAAGAGAGCCAGGCTGGAACCCTAAAAACCTATCCCTCTGTGGTCCAGTTACTTCACCTAGACTCCAAGCAGGTCCACAGCATCCCTGAACAGGATTTCCATTTGGAGACTGTGTGATGTGTCACACTGAGCCACAACAGTGGGCTATGCTGATGCTATTATCTGTCAGTTTTTAAAGTACAGTTTCCAAGTACAGAAGGCTACTGTCTTCTGAATGGAAAGACTGCGGCTCTACAGGTACGCCTCTTAACTCATTCTGACAGGGCTCTTCTCACCTTCACTGCTTACTTTACAGTTGTGAAAGGCTGTCATTGTTTGACTGGCTTCTTGTTGCAATCTTAGTAATGTTGTTTTCTTAGCTAGAGGTGTCATCGATTGTCCCTACCCACACCTACTTCCATGTTGACTTGTACTGACCCAAATATGTCTCTTGGCAAAGCCAGGCACCAATCAATTCTGGCTTTAATAGCAGATTCTATTTTTCAGATGGAGTGCTACTGTGACTATAGTTATTTCTGTCCAGAAACTTACTCTGAATATTTGGCAATAAGGAGTATATACTTTTTCATTTATCTGCTACATAGACTGACAGACCATAAGAATGAATTATTATTAAAAGCCATATTGTGTCCATCATTGTTACTGTAATATAACTCCTGTGATTAGTTACAAGGGACAGTGTTTGCCATGTTGTCAAAGTCCTGAAAATTTTATACTCATACAATTACTGTAGCCATGAAACAGAAAGTACACAGGGGACTAGCTGAGAAGCAGAAGGATTATTAGTGGGCATAGAAGGACAAAAAAAGTAGTGAGGTTGAATATGACCAAAATGCATTATATCTAATTATGAATATGTCATAATGAAACCATTGTTATGTGTAATTAATATATGCTGATATAAATGTTTAAGTATGATGTTTAATTAAATTTTTAGTCACTAGGATTTGCATATTAATAGTCTGGTGTTTCATCTCATTCTATTAAAAATGGTATGAGCTCTTACTTCTACTTCTTGCAATTACTCTGTCCCACAGAGAGTAAAAGGCAGAGATAGTTGGTAATGAGATCACTGACCTGCTCTTGAATATGGAGAAAACAGAAGTCAGAATGCAGAATAGCTAAGGGGTCGTTTTCACACTGAAAGAAAACTGAAATCACTCTCCCAGGTCAGCATTGTTCCTTCTAATAGGTCTTTACCAAAATGCATGCCACATGTAAATATCTTCCATCTACAGAACCTTCCCAAGCCATGGAGAAAGTGAAAGATGGAAGAATATGAGAGGGAGGAGAAAACAGAAAAATTGGCCCCTTTTCCTAGAAAATAACTCTGTAGTTCCCTTTCTCCACTCATCTGAACAGGCAGCCAAGATAACAGACATTAACAAAAGCCGCTGTACACTGAAATACATACACTATTGATTGAAAGAAACCAAGAACATAAATAACTGGAAAGGTAGCCTGTGTTCTTAAATGGGAAGAATTATCATTGTTAGGTGTCTGTGCCACCTAAAGTAAAGTTCAGATTTAGCACCACAGCTGCCAGATCTCCAGTGACATCACCCACAGAAACACTCGGAAGCTTTTCTAACTTTGTTCCAGTGTTCGTCGTGGTGATTCACAGTAGCTACCATACAGAAACAGCCTGTCATTTAACAGACCAGTAAACAAAGGAATTGTGATATTGCTGGACTCAGTAATGCCTGCAATCCCATTACCCAGGGGGATCTGAAGTTCCAAGAGTAACCTGGGCTACACAGTGAGACTTTGTCTAAGGAAAAGAGAAAAAAGGAAGGAAGTGTGTGAGAGAGACAGACAGACAGAGAGAGAAAATAGCCAGTCATTGAAAGAGGAAGAAATTAGGCCAATGATGATGACCCTAGAAGATATTATGCTAAATATATTTTTATATATATTTTATATATATAAAATTTATATATATATATATTTTATATATATTTTATATATATTTATGCTAAATGAAAGAAGCTAAACACAGAAAGAGTAATATTAGTAATCTCATATATGTGTAATATAATTTGAAAGTGATATTATCTTCTTGGCTAGGACTTGCTTTATTTGAGATAGCCCTCAACTCAAACTCATCAAATCTTTAAAATTCTTGTATTTTTGTATTGTGAATCATTTTATCAACTTATTTGATCTTTAGGTACCTTTACATATGAAGCCTAAAGGCCAACTGGGTGATTTAAACAGTATGATCTCTGGGGGCCAAGAGACATGTGTAAGAAAATTTATCTCCCTGACTTATTCTCCCCACCCCCCACAAACCAAATCAAATCTGGAAGAGGAGAGTCATACTTTATTTAAACTAAAAAATGTGTTTTGTTTACATTGCACCAAGAATTATCTAGTTTACATGGGCTCATGGAAGTAGAAAATTCTTTAGAATAATTAAAACCCAAGTTGTACTAGCTATCTGGAAATACATGTAATACACTAAGAAGGACCTACCCTCCCCAGATACTCCTTATTCAGAAATTGCAGTTCTAAATACATCCTGAGGAAATTACAAGAAGTTTGTAAGACAAAACACACTGCTACAGCCACACTTTCTCAGAAACTCAGAACCGCTGGCACAGCTTCTGACAACCTGTGGATTTATGCAGTGATTCTGTTATTGTTTGCAGGAACGTGCAAGTATTTTGTAATTGACCTTTTAAATTGCCCTTTGGACTAATTTATGTAGAATATTTTTCATGCAGAGGTACACATTTTCCATGTGACTGAGTGTTTTATTGCTTCCTCTTTTAGGTATTTCCGTCATTTTATTCACGTCCCTTTTATCAAGTCTCTTGAATGCAAACTCTCACCAGCTAAGACTGAGACACTGACTGTTAGGGTCTCCCTCATTTGGAATCTCAGTCACTGCCTTTATTTTGCTTTCTTTTGTCATTTCCTTTCATTTCAGAAGAAAACCACACCGTTATAGTAGGTTTGTCATATTCGGTTTACAAATATAAAACCTCACTTTTGCAAGTCTACAACTCTTAACCATAAGTGAAAAGAGAAGACTCTATCTTCTTCAGATAATTTCAAAATATTTGAAAGACCAAGGTATTTGTTAATTTATGTATTAGCATAAATTGGATTTCTTATTTCTTACTCATTAGCTGGGACATTTTGTAAAGAATTTTGATGCCAAGAATTTCCAAGTGATTTTGCACCTTGAAGAAATTTGACTAGTAAGAAACATTGTTGTATGTTGTCTTGTATAGTGTGGGAAAGAGAAAATTCCAGAGATAGGTACCAAGAAATTTAAAAGCTTTCAAAAATAAGGAGACTATATCAAGGACATACTCAATGTTTTCAAAAAATTTGCCTAATACTAGTTCTTGTCAAAAGATGACAAATTTCTCTTTCTCGTATTCTCTTTATTCCCTCTCTCCTTCTCTCCCCCCACCCCAACCCTGTTTCGTGTGCCTACATATGTGTGTACCACTATCACTTGTGCATGCATGGGTGTGCACATGCATGTGAAGATCAGAAGCTCACGCCTGGTCTTCCCTTAGTTGCACTCCACCTTAGGATTTTTAGATAGGCACTCTCACTAAACCTGAAGCTTATTTAGACCAGTGACTCTCAACCTTCCTAATGCTCTGACCTTCTCAAACACTTCATGTTGAGGTGACCCCCCTCCCCGCAACCATAAAATATTTTTGTTGCTACTTCATAAACTGTAATTCTTCTATTCTTAAGAGTCATAATGTAAATAGCTGATCTGCAGAATATCTGATATGAGACCCCTGGTTTAGACTGTCGGGTTCTTGAACTTCATATATCTGACTAGGTCTCACTCCTACCCCTCTACCATGTCCTCAACAATGGAATTACAGTCATGTACACCTCAGAAAGAGTACTGATGTTCTATGTGTTCATGGATCTGAACATAGGTCCCCATGATTGTTTTGGGAGGTGCCTAAATTAAGCCTTCTCTCTAGCACTTCTAGCTGATATGCTTATAAGGTTATTTAGAAAGATCAGATTTCCTCCTGAGTAAAGAACTTGGCCATAATATTTAAGTGTTTGTATAATTTATATTCAGGGTTCTGACAGTGCTCAGATGGCAGTCATCTCGTGTTAATTAAAAGAGATGTCAATTGTGCTACCACTAAGTAATATTTGTTACTTGTGTAAACTACATCATTTTTTCAGTATACTGATGCAGATAATGTTGATATATATTACCTCTGTGATTGGTATACAGACTGTGTAAGCACAAGCATCATAGATTTATGAGTTCACGTTAGATGCTGCAGATCACATGAAGAGTCAATTATGTATTCCCCTGAGATGCATTATTTGGTATGTGCTTAATTCCACGGAGTAGTTTCTCACGTTGGAATATTTGTGACTTCTGTACATCCTAGACAGAAATGGAGGTGCTGAGCCCTGGAGTCTGAAACACCAAGAAAATAATTTTGTTGACACTTAAAAACGTACCCTTTGGTTTCTGGTCTATGTTGACTTCGTGTTGTTCAACCTAGTGAGCCATGTATTTTTGTTGTTCTTCCTGGAGGCTAGATAACATGCCACAAGCAGTTCATATGGTTAGTGTCATCACCTTGAGAGAAGCAGGCCACCTCTGCATTTTCAGTCTGAAATCTCAGGAGGTGGCCACTGTTTGATCTGGCATTGTGACTAGAAGGCAAGGTCATGCTGTACCTCTGTGACCGCAGGGACCTGTGGCTTCAGTAGGATAAGTTTGCATGGGTAGAGCCAGCAAGAGAAACAGTGCCTGAGCTGCATACCATACAAGATCACTCTTCTCTTCACCATGTATAATACACAAGCATACACACATACACACACACACACACACACACACACACACTTGTGTTGATCTTGCAACTATAGGTGCTTTATTTAAATAATGACTTTAATATTATAAATGTAATTTACTTTAAAAAGTTGCAAGGAATAGTGCAATCTTAGACTTAAAGGAACATGACTTGTGAACATAAATATAAACTCCCACTAAAGTCCACAGAATATAAAGTAAAATGTGCTTCCATTAAGTTTTTTATCCTGAAAAAAAATTATTCTTTACAAGAACTATACCACATTTCAAGAAAAAATGTTTCTTTAAATGTATTGAACACTGTGCTACTCTGGCAAATTTTTAAATACTCTATTGGTTTATCTGCAGACTTGAATTTAATTTTCCTATTAGCCAAGATACCAAACCTTCAAATCCATTTTTATTTGCCAGCTTAAATATTTCATTTTCCTACAGAGTGTGTTTTCTAAAGTGTCAAAGGCATACCAGATCTGGTTTATTTTCAGGAGGAATCCAGTGAGGGCTGTTTATTATTTTGTTTTATTCATCTTTCGGTTTTTTCCACCCTTCGGTTAGTGGGATAGGACATACTTCTGATAACGTAATATGAGGGTGTGATGACGTATTAGGAGTCAGGCCTTGTGCTGGCCTTCCCTGTCACCTGTCATCTGGCAGAATGAACCCAGACAGTACCCTGTCCCTTTAAGAGCAGGGTTTCTCTGTAGCTTTGGAGCCTGTCCTGGAACTCTCTCTGTAGACCAGGCTGCTCTCAAGCTCACAGAGATCCACCTGCCTCTGCCTCCCGAATGCTGGGATTAAAGGCGTGCACCACCACCACCTGGCTTTCTCCCCACCATTCTTCTGAAGAGGCAGCTCTCTGCCTCTCTCCCTGCTCTTCTCTCTCTCTCTCTCTCTCTCATCTCTCTCTCGTCTCTCTGTCTGTCTGTCTACATGTCTCTCCCTTCCTCCCCTCTACCCTACCAATACCCTCTTCTTAAATAAACCTACATTCAGACTCTCTTTGCATGGCATATTCAGTTTTCTCACCCACCATGGGGCCCACAGAGGCTCTTCTTTCTCAATACCTTTATTACTTTTAGAAAAGGCACATTAAACTTCTAAAGGGAGTTTCACTCTTGTCTGCTGAAATGGCAGGCACTTGAAGGTACACAACAGTGTTTATAACCAGAAATCCAAGACTCTTCTTGTACTGTACAATCTCTACTTTACCCTAGCATCACTCAGCACACTCTGCTATGAAGAAAGGTGTAGGGTTTACAAATATCTGATACTGTTTGATTGTGGGTGTTCTCTTTTTCTTCTGCTCTTTCATGCTTATGTGACACAGACATCAAACTTTTTCACACTTGTTTTCAAAGGGCGTTGATATCCGATTAAATACTAACATCTAGATACACTTTTCTCAAAAACAACTGTTTGCTTGAAAGTTTCATTGCGACTTTTGTTTATTTTAAAGGGTCAAGTGCATCATTTGGCCATTGTGTGATTCACCTGGTAGCGTATACCATTCACATAGTTCTTTGGTAGGTCTTATATGTCTCACACTTAGACCGTTCATGTAGTTTACTGGTAGATCTTATATGTCTCATGTTTAGACCGTTAATGTAGTTCACTGGTAGATCTTATATGTCTCACACTGGACCACATCACTCCAGCAGGGACCATGTGGAGGAGGAGCTCTGTGAAGCCATAATGTTCCTGGCTCTGCTCTGTTAAATTTCCCACTTTCAAAGCTACCTGAATTCCCTCCTTTCTCTTTCTTTTTTTTAAAAAAATATTTATTTATTTATTTATTTATTTATTTACTTATTTATTTATTACGAATACAATATTCTGTCTGTGTGTATGCCTGCTGGCCAGAAGAGGGCACCAGACCTCATTACAGATGGTTGTGAGCCACCAGGTGATTGATGGGAATTGAACTCAGGACCTTTGGACGAGTAGGCAATGCTCTTAACCTCTGAGCCATCTCTCCAACCCTCTCCTTTCTCTTTCTATTATGAAAACACAGATTCTTTTTTTAATTGTTGATTTATTTTTATGTGTATGCCATTTGCCTCTCTATGTACCCTATGGGGGGGGGCAGAAAAGAGCATCAAATCCCCGAGACTGGAGTAATAGACACTTGTGAGCTGTCATATGGGTACAAGGAATCAAACCCAGGTCTTCTGGAAGACTAGCCAGTTCTCTTAACCATTGAGATTCCCTCCAACCCTGAATACATAGATTCTTTAGACTCCCTTCCATTATAAATGTTACAGACCTCTTGATACCTGAAATTGAAGGAACAAAAAGAAACTTGACCTCTGAGCTACAGTTGAGAGATGGAGAAAGTCATGCCACGCATGCCTGTGTCATTCACATCACATTATTGAAACGTATATTTCCCAGATTTTAAGACTCCAATATGGGGCTGGAGAGATCCCTCAGCAGTTAAGAGCACTGATTGCTCTTGCAGACAATCCAGATTCAGGTCTCAACTCCCAAACCGTGGCTCACAACTGTCTGCAGTTCTCATTCCCAGGTGATTTAAGCCCTCTTCTGACCTCAGTAGACACTACATACGTGTGGTGTACATGCGTACATATAGGCAAAACATCCTTACGCACAAAATTAAAGTAGATCAATCTTGAGGAGTCAATAATTTCTTGCATTAAAATTGCCATTCTTTCTCTACAAAAAATGAGTAGAATAAACTGAGGCTAATTCCAGTGTGGAATTGAATGGATCCACAACCATGAGTAACCCTAAGGCTCTCAGACTGAGAAGCAGGATGCAGGCAGAACCCAGGAATGTTTGATCTGTACTGAGGAAGAGAGAATGTAGGCAGAGGTGCCTCGGGGAGTGACTTACCTAA
The DNA here is from genome assembly GCF_982192425.1 of Myodes glareolus. Classification (NCBI taxonomy): domain Eukaryota; kingdom Metazoa; phylum Chordata; class Mammalia; order Rodentia; family Cricetidae; genus Myodes; species Myodes glareolus. The sequence goes on along the minus strand of NC_142043.1, from coordinate 12,935,231 downwards.
GCATTCTCATCGTTTGTCAGACAAAAGCCTGCATAGGGACTTCAGTTGACTCATGTAGCTCACTCTGTTCTCTCTCTGATGGCATAGAACACTGCAAGTGTGCACATTGTGGTTAAAATTCATGGACATTGCTCAGCAGTGATGGCATTTATATAACGATGCCTAAGCAAGCATGGCAAAGTGCTTAGGTAACTGTGAGAGTAGTCATTTGTTAAGGCTCCTTTATACTGCATTCCCTGAGTTAATATAGAATATATGTTGATTGGGCTGGAATTCTGTTAGCCCTGTTTAACACTGTCTAGTCCTCTGAAGATATATTTTGAATGCCATGATATATGCTTTCTCTTCATAGACTTCTCAAAATAAAAATCTCTTTGATGAAATTGAAATCGATGTACTTCCTTTAGCCTTATCTAGGCTTCTGGTGAAGGGCTAGAATAGAGCAGGTCAAGAGTATTTAGGATAGTGTACATAAATGAAAAGAAACAGAATATTAGGTATCTGTGGACTACTCATTTCTCCAGCTCCTTTTTATATCACTTTCCTTCCCTGAATTGTTCTGTTAAGCATCAAGAAGTCTGTGTCCCTCTAGACTCATGCTTCTTCATCTTCTATAGTTAGTATTGTGTTGATGCCACTTGTCTGTCTGGTGTGGCCCTTTCTCATCTCCTGAGAAGACACCATGAAGTTTAAAAATATGTAAACTTACATTTTTAAAATATTGATAAGCAATGTTTTCATTTGAGACTCACTATAGATCTTTATGACTGCAAAACTTAGTTCTGGAAATTGGTGAGTTGGGATGCATAAAATTAATGTATTTGTTCCTCAGTCACATACTATGGCAGAGACAGCTGCCTGACACCCAGATTTTATGTTCTTCTTTCTGGATTACAAAATTCTAACTGGTAGCTAGATATTTTGCTATATAGATAAGCTGCCACATTTCTCTTCTTACCTTCAGCTGGGTTTGGTCACATGATTTAGAAACACTCCATGGAACTTCCGTGTAATTTCTTTAAAGGTAAGAGTATCTTCTTCATCTCACTACATGAGTATGCAGGCTGGGAAGCCAGGGTGGATCATGAAAACAAGGTCACAGCCTAAAATGTCAACAGGGATGCACCAGTGTTCATTTATGTGAGGGAAGATGAACTTCTCTCTAAAAAACCCTAATTGGGGTTAGGATAAATGTAGGTTGTTTTCTTAATGCTCTCAGCTAATAAAACCCTATCTTGGTAAATTAAGAATATACCTTCTAGTAGAAAATAAGTCATGTTTTAAGGTAGACCTAGTTTAATTTTAAATCAAAACATCCAGTTGGAGATGGTAAATAGTTCCCAAATACCTACCAGTGTTTAAACCCCACATTGCCTGACACAGGGAATCCATGTCTCTCCTAAGATCCATTTCTCATTGATGCGGGAAGTGAGCCCAGTTGTGAAACATGCTTTCCTGTGCTGACGTCTAGGAGCAGACCTTCTTAGCAGCCATGAAACCTCCTGGCGCCCACGGTGTGGAACAAACTGTAGAAAGGTAGAAAGGGGCTCAGGGCAGCCACTGGAGCTTTTCACTTGTATGTTCATGGTCCTGTTCCCAAGCCCACATCATCCTCCACCCAGGACATTGATTTCCCTCCATTTAGTAATACTTTCTCAGATAATTGATGTACTAAGTCTATTTTTATTCTGAAGGAATATTGTTGTGGGCTCTGATTTTCAAAGAACAATCTTAACCACAGGACAAGTGTTAATGTCTTAATGTGTCTCTGCTTGAGAGATGTTAATTTGAGAAGTTTTGTTCCTGAAGACTCAGTGACATCAAAAGGTTGAAGAAATCATCCAGTATTTATTACTGAGTTTCCTGCCTCTTAAGTTCCGGAAGAAAATAGAGGAAAGGATTTGATTTTAGGTCTTTATTTTTATTGGGTTTTTTTGTTAATCAAAATATCCACCCTGCTACTTGTGAAATTAAAATCTGTGCTAGAGAAAATAAGTACCAGCTGGGCTGCGTTTTTTTTTTTTCTGCCTCCTCTAAAGAACACTATGCAAAGGAGAGTATGCAAAGTAATAGGGCATGCTCATTTCACTGTATGTGTGCTTGCCTCATGTGATACAGTAGATAATCCTCATTTCAGAATGCTGGGACCAGAAACACAGTTTACAGAGGGTGTGACATCAGGTTACTGGAATACCTAACAGTTTTGCCAACCCTTCAGAAATTACTTAGAAAGTATAATCTGTAGTTTTAGTCAAGGTGTGTGTGTGTGTGTGTGTGTGTGTGTGTGTGTGTGTGTGTATGTGTGTGTGTGTGTATTTGTGTGTATGGGGGGTGACTTTAAAAGACAGCAAGACTTTGTCTTTTATTAAATGATATGCTCATTTACATTGCATTTCTAGGTCTTATTAAAACTACATGTTGCTCAGTTTGAGTGTTTCCCATTCTGCAAAAGTAAAAGACATTTTCTTGTTGAAAAAAGAAAATTTCAGATATAATTTTCTAAGGTTGTTGCAAGTCTTTTAAGCGTCTACAGTTGCAACATGAAATATTAATTCCAATGGGTTCTGGATGGTTTTGGTTGATCAGATAGAAAATATCTTAGCCAAGCAAGGAATATTCAAAAAACTGGTATATTCTAAGAACTTAGCCAGTACCCGATCACTTGTTATACAGTAGGATTTAATGCTTTCCAGCAATACATCTTGATAAAAAGAAACTCTTATGTAAATACTAAACTTTTTTTATCCTGCATAACACACAAGGTCAGCTAAGGTATATGTGGTAGTTTGAATGAGAAATGTCCCCCATACACTCATGTATTTGACCCCTTGTTCTCCCATTAGTGATGTTGCAAACCTTTAGAGGGTGGAGCCTTGTTGGAGGAAGTAGTCATTAGGGGCAGGCTTTGAGGTTAGCTTCATTGCCAGTTCTTGCTCCCTGCTTCCTTTGTGCAGCAGATGACGTGTAGCCACTTCCTACTCCTGCCAGCATGTCGTGCCAATCCCACCATTATGGACTCCAGCTCACTAAGCCAAAATAAGCTATTTCTTTCTTAAATAGCACAACAATAGAAAAGTAATTAATACAGCATGTTTGGGGTAGTGATGCTGGATGAGAAGTGTATAAGAATTCTGTACTATTTTTGTTATTTTTCTATAAGTCTAAAATTATTTCAAAATAGTTCTATATTGAAAGCCAGAGCAAGCCCAGGAGTGCTAGTGTCTTCAAGTGTGGAGGAGAAATGAGGAAAGCTGACCATCCTCACTGGCACTGTAATTAAGAGGACAAGGCAGTGCATCAAATTCAGCTGCTGTTCCATGTTGTGACACTTGTCATTTGACTTCACCCCCTTCCCACCTCTGGTCACCTCTTCCTTTTCCTGCCAGAGTTGTTCTTGCTTCTTTAAAGCTTTTGTCATTACTTTATTTAAGGTGAAATGTTGCCTCACTGTTGCCAAGTCACTAAAACAATCCTCCTTTCTTCATTTCTCTTTGTAATCCATTCCACACCCTCTGGGCATGCCGTGGTTAAGCCTTCTTACCTAAGAGCAGGGCCTAATGGCCACTGACATTTAATCAAATAACAGTTATAATACATTTACTCATAAGTAAAAGTTGAATAAAATTTGGGCACTGACATCTAAGAGAATGGGGATTTCATCATCAAATATCTTAACAGAACCCATTTTGTTAAATAACCATAATTACAGGTTTTGAATTTATGATTCCAGAGGATTTTGCTGTTCTGCATTCTTTGAAGCCTCAGAGGCGATCACTGTGCTCCGGCTTCTGGAAATACCTAGAATGACTCTAAAAACAGCCAGGGCTGCTTTAGAACATCAATCCCTAGAAGACTTTCTCATCCAAATGCTTTATGGTCCCAGGTGTCCAAGCATGCCTCCTGCATTCTGAAAACTGTCCTGAGACCTGAGGAGATAGCTTAATTGGTAATGTTCTTGCCTTGCAAACAGGAGGACCTAAGTTTATCCCTAGAGCTCACATAAAAAGAGGGGTGGTTTTGAATCCCAATGCTGAGAGGGCAGAGACAGGAGAATCCCTGGGGCTTTCTGCCAGCCTTGCCTTGGTGAGCCCAGAACAGTGAGAGACCCTTCTCAAAGAAGGAAAAGGAAAAAAATGGTGGAGGTGCCTGAGGAAGAAGCACCAAAGGTTATATCCTTGAACCGCTACACATACATACACACATACAGGAACACACACGTGCACGCACACACATGTGATTGGAAATATATAAGTAGATTTTTAAGATGAATGTTTAAAATAGCATTAAAAATGCTGGTTTTTATGGTCATGTGAAGATTTGTGCTTTCCCTATTAAGGATTTGGAATTGTTTCTTTATTGACTCTGACACAAAAGTACTCTAGAGTCTTGTGCCTCCTGCTCTCTTCTTACAGTAGTCATGTTTGGTGAAACCGCTGTGTTCTCTTTCTTTCTGTGACTAAGTCTTGATGTATCAGAAAATCGTTTTCCCCCATTATTTTGTGCTAACTTGTGCTTACAGCTGGCACAGTTCGCTCATCCCTGACTCATGGCAGCAGCTCAGCTGATGGGGAGGAGAGGGAGCTTCAAAATAGCTAAGAGTGCCCCCATGGGGGATAAACAGCTTAACTTGGTTTGTTTTGTTCTAAGCTCCTCCTTAGTACATTGTCTGAAAAAGTGTTGCTATGCTGGTGACTTCATTTCTTCAGTGGCTCATAATGTAATAGACTTTGTTAGTCTCTATTTATAGTTTATCTCTTGATCGTGGGGGGGGACTAGAAGCTGCTTTATTTTCTGCCTTTGAGAACTTGTTTTTTGTTGTTGTTATTTTTATTATTATTTTGTTATTATGTGTTGTATTATGTTTGCATTTTATTTTGTGAGACAGGGTCTTATTCTGTAGCCCAGGTTAGCATAAAACTCACTGCATAGCCCAGGCTGGACTCACATTTACTACAATCTTTCTGCTCTGAATGCTAGAATTATAGACATGAGTATCATGTGTGGGCTTCTCTCTGAGTGTTTTAAGCATTTGTAATTCAGATTTACTGTGAAGTTGTCTGGTAGCTCCATTTTTAATGAGGAGGATGGTGAGAGCCACTGAACTGACATCCTTTCCCCTTCGTAGGGTTTGAAAGCCCAGCTCACCGGGTTCTCAGGCAGCCCAACCTAGAAAGAATATACCATTACGAAGGCAACCTGAGCCGGATTCCACACAGCAGTCTGTGTGCATATCATCCAGGCAGCAAGCTCATGTTTTACCTACAGAGACCAAAATACCTAATGTCCTCCTTTTCATGTTTGCCTCACCAGAGCTAGCCATGACAGCCATCAGGGTAGTCTCTAAACCTCTGAGAACCTCCAGGAATATTACCAAAATAGGCCTCTCCCATAACCTAGCCAGGAGTCATACTTTTTGATAAACACACCCCCACGAGACAAAAGAAAAAACACAGATAGATGTTATATTGTCCTCATTCAGAAAAGGTACAGCCAATGCTCCTATCATTTCTTTTAAGAGCTGGTTTGGAAAAACATTTGCGTGGATTTCATTTTGTCCACATCATGTCATAACTTCAGGAGAAGTCATAAAAATCAATACTAACTCTAAATTTGCATATACAACCACGTATGGGTGAACCAATTTGCTATTTGGTTGTTTGTTTGTTTAATAATAGCCTTTCACTAAAGAGGACATTTCATCCTAGAAAAGTATTATTTTACTATGTATCTCATTTTTCCCAATACTAGCCTAGTAAATTCAAATGAAAAACCTTAAATAGACATTTAAATATATCCTTTTAATTTTTTATGATTGTGGGTTTTTTTCATTATAAAAGTAATTCATTACCATTTTCATAGCTAAAAATACATAGAAAAGAAAAAAATTCCTGTAGTCACATGAATTAATATTTTTTGATCCATAGGTATAGACCAGAATTGAAAAAGAAAAGCCAACAACCAACTGAAAGAGCTCGACTGTACACTAATGTGACAAATCCTCTTTCTGTGTTTAATGGATTTTCTCAGTCAGGGGGCTTTGTATTAAATCACTCATTTACTCTCATACAGAATTCCTTCTAAACCTCCGATGCCCTGGAGTCCATGGCTGTTCCTTCAGGACACATCATATGATGCTCTAATTCATTCATAATGCCTTTTACACGTGAAATTGCTATATTATAAAAGCCATTTTGGGTGAAAATTTAATACCACTAGAGCCCATTGTGTGTGTGTGTGTGTGTGTGTGTGTGTGTGTGTGTGTGTGTGTGTGTTTGTTTGTTTTAAACAGGTCATGAAATAGAATGTACACTGTATTTTTATTATTCTATGAAAATTGTGGATCAAACAAGTCAACTTTTGGTTTCAGGACTTTAACTTTCAAGAATATGTGTGTTACCATAACTCTGTGTGTATGTATGTATGTGTGTGTGTGTTTTATGACTTCCATAAGTAAAGCAAAATTAACTCAAAGGGAAAGATTTCCTTCTAAAAATCTTGCTTTGATTTATCTATTTTATTTTATCTATGTGTTTTCATTATTTTTATTTATTTGCTTAATTATTTTTGATTACTAGGCATGGTGGGACATAACTGTAATCCCTGCACCCTATAGGCACAGACAGATGTTCCAGACTTGCATTGTCTACATGTGAGACACACTCAAAACAACACAAAAAAAAAGAAAACATTTTTTCCTGATTGTAATTCAAGAACAGTGAGTGCCTAGGTAGGATGGTCCAGGATCAGATAAGTTTGTGTTGGGAGGGGTGGTAGGTAGCCATTTGTACTTGAATTTGATGTAGTGTCAGCTGGGCACTTGTTTTATCTTAGGAGGCAGAGCTGTAAGTTGGGACTGTGGATGAAGGGGAGTCTCTGCATTTACCAGGGCCTGGTTTTTATATAAAGTGGTTGTTTCAGGATAGGTTGTGAGAGGAAAGACTTGTGGATGGAATCAGCCACCTATTGCAGAAGATGAGCATTCTGAGAAGTGAAAAATGAACTCTTGCCATATATTTTAAGGGAGTCTTGTTTGATGTGGTAGGTAACCTACTCAAGGGCAAGCTGATTCAGTAAGCACACAGACACTAGAGTTCTGAGGTTTCTCTCCAGCTCCGGAGATAAATATGCCTGTCAGACAGTACCTTGCAAATGATCTAAGAGGCATTTCTTTAATATTGGGTGTGCTTTACTGCTGTGTCCTTCTGCACACATACAATGAGCACACGGGTTATTCCATGTATTGCCATGTTGAATACTGACACCAGCCACTGCAGTTGGGGTTTGCAAGTTAGTCGTCTGGTTCTGATCTCATGTAAGGGAGATTACCATGAACATGATACTTTTCCATTCAGAAGGGCTTCGCTTTCAGTTGTGCATGTTCTGAGAGTAATCAAAATAAGAGATTTTTAAAATGTGTGTTTTTGAGATAGAAACAGCAACAGATAAACTTTTATTTGGGTATAAAAGTTATGTTCTATGATTCTGAGTTACTCAAGAAAAATAGATGTCATATGTGTTGAGAAGCTTCAGGAGATATGCCAGCACATAGCTCCTGTAACCTTTGAGCATGCTCCAGTGAAAGCGTGTGGAGAACTTGAATAGGGCTGTGTGCTACCTAAGTCATCCAGATGCTGGAAGCTGTGGCAAGCAGTGACTGTTGTTGCCCAAGGTGTTTTCAAAGACACAGGCAACTTGGCACTAAAGGGCTGAAGTACTGAGAGTCTGTTATTTTCAAGATACTGAAAATAATACAAAAACAAATTCTACATAGTATTACTTGAATGCAGATATTTGCTTTCCTACTTTCATGTAGATAGTATCCAGAAAGGGACTCCATCTGGCGTGGGAATCTGCCTTCACAATTCATTATACAATAAGAAGGACTTGCTGTAACTTCATGGTAGTGAGATGGGTGGCTAGTAATATAACTATTCCTCTTGACACACACACACACACACACACACACACATATATTTAGATGTATATAGTCAGATGCTTTGAAGACTCTAGCAATAATAACTTCAAATGCAATACTTTCCAAATAGACTCTTATTTTGTTCTCTAATAGTATCACAAGCTTTAATTGGAGGAAAAGTGAGTGTGTTGTGTATTTTTCTGAATGTTGGAGATTATCCAAGAAAATCAGGTCACATGTGGAACTGACCTTGAGGATACCGAACTTGAGTCATCTGAAGATGACCTTGTGTTCATGTAACTGTCTGAGCTAAAAAAGAGCATTGTGTAACTTCCCACCCTTGTGGATAAATGATAATCTAAGCAAGTGGTCATTGTTCATCAATACTCATTCAGGGTTTTGTGCTTCTAATATTCTAAAAACATGAAGGTTTGATTTGCTTTGGTTTGGTGATAATGGGTAGTTGCTTACTTAGCTTTTTGAAAGAAGATCTTACTGTATCAAATTTGATCCTCCTGTCTCAGCCTCACAAACACTTGAATCACAGACTTGTATGAGCATATGTGGGCAAAACAGATTTTTTTTAAATTCCAGTTTAGTGACCATATAAAATGATCAGTTAAACTTGAGAACTCCCTTTTAGAGAGACACCTTTAAAATTAAGCTTGCAGGTTTTCCATTTTGTTCAGAAGAAGCCAGAACATGAAGGGAGCATACTTCCTGCCATGGCTCTCACAGTACACACAGGTCACTTCCTGGGAAACATGTGCCTGAGTTGACCCATATGAGCCAAACTTATAGCTGTAAAGGTTGCATTTTCTGTGTGAAGAAGACATTGTCATTATAACCATATCATTGTACTAAACTGGGGAATTCTTTTCCCAGATGGTTTTTTGGTAATCACATTGGTAAAGGTCCATCCGTGTACACTACAGAATGCACTGGCATCCAAAGAGAAGCAATGGGGAAGTGAAATTAGGGCACCACAGAAAACAGAACCATAATTATTTAATAAATGGACAGTCTCTTGATTCTTTTACGTAGAACTTCATTTTAAAATCTGCTTACCCTGTCTGGAATTCATGCGATTTGGTCATAATTCTTAAAATCGCTGGTCATAGGTCATCCTACAAGGACCTTGGAGTAAAAAATGTAGTATAGTCTAGACAAAGCTTTGTAATGCAAATACATATGTTTCTGGCAAGTTGCATCTCTCCTAACCTCAGTTTCCTTATCTTTAAAATGAAGAGGCTTAAACAAGATACACTTTAAGCTTCCAGTAGCTCTAACACAGCATGCCAATAAATCTTTACTGCAATCAGCCACCCTGCATTGAGTGTTTCCTGTGTGCTAAGCAAGGAGTAAATGGCTTCCTGTGAGTGCCCTAAGGCCAGCTTCCTGATGCTGCCTAGATCAAAGGGTGCTGCTTATGTACTAAAGGAGCTGAGAAGAACTAAGATGAGCAGCACAAAGGGAAGAGGCTCTAGCAAGAGTGTCAGAAAGTAAAGAAGCTAGCTGTAATAGCAAAGCCTTTCATATGTCTGTATCTTTAAAATGGCCTCAGATGATAGACTTTGCAGGACAGAATCTCCCAACTGCCACACACTTATTTAATTAAAGCTGGCCACCCTGGCAACCTTAATCTCTTAGGATAAGTTCTCCTCACGTTAAAAGACTAAAATTCTTAATTACAGACACACCAACTATCCTAGCATGTATACCGAAGCCAAATCTTGATTGCCGAACTCAGTAGAAGAAAGATATTAGGAATTCCTTTAGGACTGTTGTGTCTTTGTCTAAGTGCTTTATGTCTAGTCCTCTGTTGGGGGAATGTGGTGGCTGGGTTCAGGGTAGCAAATAGATAGTGTGGAAGTCATAGCTACTGAGAGCTAGTTACAATGCCTACCCTGTTAAATAAAGGGGTGACATTTGTTTATTCAGAATGTTCATTGCTTATTTACTCTGTGTCAGGTATTCTAGGACATAGATATTCAAACCTGAGAAGTTCTCATTACACACACACACACACACACACACACACACACACACACACACACACCTGACCTGAGGGGTTCTCACTATAATCTTACACAGAGACATACATACACGCACCTACATAAATACATAAGAATTATGCAGTGTTAAGTGTTATCAGTGTGAGGTTTGGTTTTGGTTTTGTTCTGTTTAGTTTGTTTGTTTTTGAGTCAGGGTTTCTTTATGTAGCTAACCCTAGCTGTCCTGGAACTCACTCTGTTCACCAGGCTGGCCTCCAACTCATAGAGATCTGCCTTCCTCTGCCTCCAGAGTGCTGGTATTAAAGGTGTGCGCCATCCGGCAAGGATTTTTAAAAAAAAAAAATAAACGCATTAGTAACCCACTGGCTTTGTTCAGAACCTAAACACTTACTTGTTTGCTTTTTATTTTCCATCAGCAAACAGTTATTGAGTCCTATCAGCCACATTAAGAGGCCAGTTTCTAGGGGGATAGTTCATTTGGTACATTATTACCATGCAAGCCTGAGGACCTGTGTTCAAATCCTCAGTACTCAGGTACAACACTGGGCCTGGTGCATGTGCCAGTAATCCCAGCAAAGGCAGGATGGGAGGATGGGAGGCAGCAACAGACAAATCCTTGGAAGCTCCTGGGCAAACCAGCCTGGGCTGTGAGGAAGGTCCTAGGGATACTGTCCCAAAGTAAAGGGGGATGATGTGTAAGGATTAACACCCCAAGTTGTTGGCTGTACACACACTACATACGAATAAATGTGTAGATATGAAGAACTAAATCACATACAGACATGTGTATATATGTACGTGTTACCTGTGTATAATACTTGCTGTGTATACTCAGAAGTAACACTTGAGCCAAGCAGGTAAATAATCAAAAGAAGTCTGGATTTGTGTTCACGTGTTTGTGAGAATATTTGGTTGGGGAGAAAGTAAGGAGAGGAAGAAAGGAACTTTTTTCCTCACTCCAGCTCTTCTGTCTTTTTTGACTGAGCAGTGCATCAGGTGACAACCTGTATAATGACTTCTACTCAAACTGGACAAGAAAGAAGATGTAGTATGACCATTAGAAACATGGTTCTTGAGTGCACACACAACTGTGAGAAAGCATTTCCTGAAAGTTCTCCCACTGCAGAAAAAATTGAAATCTCAGGGAATTTTTTTCCCTTTATTGGTCAGATGTCCCTTCCAAGAAGCACCAGGCTGCCTCATCTCAACCTGCTCCCCTTACCAAGGAAACGGAAGTGGTCATAGTCTTTGCCACCAAACCATGGGTGAAGTATAATTATGCTACCTCTGTGAGACAATGTAGGAACAAACATCTGCAGGACTGAATCAAAAAAGCCACGAATGCAGCTAGCCCAAGCTGTGAATCATCCATGGACTCAGATTAAAGGAGTTGTGTTGTGTTTACCTTTCTCCTTATTTTCTTTGTAATTGAGAAGACTGACTCTGTTAGCTCTGGCACTGGGATCTGAGGGGATATATGGATTTCAGGCATTGACTCCTGCTCTGGTGTTTGCCACATCACAACTGTAAAGCAGATGGACAATGATAGTGAATAGTGGTTTTGATGTCTGCTTTGTCCTCTCTGCACAGTTTGCTTTTGCTTTAAAAGGTTGGGATAAATAGAAAATGTTAGATGTGTTTTGACTAAATAATCCAGTCCTTGAATTTTAGCTTCAATAACAAAGGAGCAGAAACTATTATAAGCTTTATATCCAAAAGAAAAAAAGTTACAACTGCTGTTTTTTACTTTGTAATATTTCTCTTTTATTTCAATTGTGTGTGTGTGTGTGTGTGTGTGTGTGTGTGTGTGTATGTGTACATGAATACAATGCCAAGGGAGACCAGAAGACCTTAGAACCTTTGGAGTTGGAGCTATAGGTGGTTATAAGCCACAAGATGTGGGTGCTGGGAGCCAAACTGAGGTCCTCCAGAAGAGCAGTACCCTCTCTACCACGGAGGCATGGCTCCAGCCCCAGCACAACTCTGATTGCTTGTCATGGTTGTTATATGTCTGTCACCATACCTAATTGCTTTCTTAGATTAAGGCATGGAACATGGTAAATGAAGCCTAAGTTTCTACTCTAGAAATGATTGTTAAGAATCTATTTTCTTTAAAAACTTGGTTTTCATTTTTTTGTTTTGTTTTCTTGTCCCTTAGAGAGCAGAAAGACAGACTCGAACTATGGATTCAGCTCAATATGCGGAATTCTGTGAAAGCCGGCAACTAAGTTTCTGTGAGTACAGATTTGATGTGTGAGGGATTGTGTTACAGACATCCTAGACTGTAATATGTTCTGTTCTTTAGAAACTGATGTATTCAATATATGATGTTACGGAAACAGCATCTGCACTGGAGGAACCTGAAGATTTTGTTATGTTCTATGGCTATACAGTCAGTTGTGTTAGGAGATTTGAGAGCATATGTATACACAGACAGCAGTGGAATTATTCGTACAACCTTCAGTCAGAACAGTTACTTTTTTCTTCAATTCTTACTTTAGTTTCTCATTTCTTAGTCATGTTTACTGAAGTACAGTATTACTGACTGTACCGGTCCATAGTGAACATTAATAGTCATGACATCTAAAAGCTCCCAATATTAATTATAAACCCCAAACTCCCCTTTATGCACACTCATGTTACCACAAAGTAGCATCTCAATAGAGTGTTTCATTTTGTCCTTAACCTCCTACTGTAGCATGCCCTGAGCACTAGCCAGAGTCGTGAGTCAGTCCTCTTGCCACAGGAGTAAGATCAGAAAAGTCAGTGCGTTCCCATCACTGAACAGCGGTTGCCAAAAAGCACTTGTGACCTTATAACAGTGGACTAGATTGTGTGTCAATAGCCCAGTGACAACTAAAGTCCTTGGGGTAGAGGTCATAAAGAAAGGGCAATGAAAAGTCCATTTAAAAATATGACAAAGGCGCGCATGACCCTGATCTGAGAAGTTATAGAAACAATGATGTCTTTAAATGAAAAGCAGTTGTGTGGTCACGATAACCATGTATTTGATTTGGAAAAAGAAAATGAGAGCAGCATTTTAGATCATGAAGTGCAAATAAATGGCACATTGCAAATAGCGCTGCCCCATGCAAACATCAGTAAAATATAAGAAAACATGTTTTGGAAGATTTTTTTTTCCTAACAAAATATATTTTTCAATCTGACTAACAACTTGGCATCAGACATCTGTGAAGCATTAAGTAAATGACACTTCAGATCGTGGCAATTTCAGCAAATGAGAGGGTTTTGTATGGTAATTTTGGGGTTTAAATACAGCATTCAAGTATTTTATAAGCATAAATCTCCAGCTCATAAAGTAGCATTTAGTGCAGCTGAACTATTTTTTTAAATCATATTTTAAACTGAATTTACAAGAAGAAATGAAGTGCTGTTGCACTAAAACTGATGGTCTTAGTCTGGTAATGCATCTTTCATTTGAAAATTAGATTTTATTTCTTTTCTGCTGTTCCATTGAGCACACACACACACACACAAAAGTAATGATAGTAGATGAAGCCTAATATTTTCTTCTTCTGATAAAATTACAGATAAAGTAGTATATTATGCATAATTTTCTTTTCTGTGGGGTGGGGAGAAAGGATTTTGACATTAAAAATATTTGCTCATTTAGTATCTGTGAGAGCTTCATTTGAAGCCTAGGTGGAAGAACCTGTTTTCTATGATAGAAATAACAAAGCTGAAAAGGCTCTTCAGAGCAGATCCAGAAGCCAGCCCTGAGCAGGCAGAGTATTGGGCTGTTTGCAGTCTTCTCCTTTTGATGAATTACCAGGACACTGGAACCATGACCTGCCGTTTACTTCTTAATTATCTGTTTTTGGCAGTACCTAGGATCCCTGGTGTTGTGCGTACTGGGTGACCTCCATATGCACATTGTGGCACATGTACACATGACTCCCATACCCCATACAGACAGATATTTCAAAGTTGTAAAGATTGGACTTTAGAATTTCACTAAAGAAATATATTTTTACTGGGTATTGGAGGCACACGCCTCTAATCCTAGCACTCAGGAGGCAGGGGCAAGCTGATCTCTGAGTTCAAGGCCATCCTGCTGTACAAACTGAGTTCCAGAGCCAAAGCTACACAAAGAAACCCTGTCTCAAAAAAAGAAATGAACAAAACAAACAAGCATGATGTAATCATTTGTGAATTTGTTACAGAAATAAGTGTGGCGAGTCTGTTGGCACCAGGTATTTTGCTTTCTGGTTGTGCAGCAGGTACTTAGACTTCTGCATTCTGAGCGCTTCCGGTCTCACAAAAACACTGCTAATTCTCTCCCTTATGGCTGAAAACTAATAATGACCCTTTTCTTACCTTCAAAATAAATAGCTTACAGCAGCTTCTATGCTTCTTCTGTGTTCTAATGCTCTGTCAGAGGGAAATGGGCAATAAGTTCCATTTTATTGATCTTGCCAAAATTCTGCCTCTTAACTTGAACTTCAGAAGTATTCCACAGATGTTGAACAAGTGTTTGTGAGCCGTTCCAGCTTGCTAGTTAGATGGAATGTTGCCTGTCAGAGTATGTGAAGACTGGTTACTTTAGAGAGATAGCTTTAAGGGGATTATCATAATTCTGCCATATTTGACAGTTTTGGACATGTGCTTCAATAGCAGGACTTCATGTCTTCTGTGATTTATTTAAAAGAAAACTCTCCTGTATGTGGAATGTATGAGAATTCTGACTAGAGCCAAACAGCATGCTCTGAGATGAGACTTTTACAGACTAGTAAGGCCAGAATAGTCAAAAGGATGATCAGTGATCTTTTTTAAAGATTCCCTTGCAGATTTTATAAAAAAATTCTTTACTATCCACCTTTTACCTTCTAGTTTACTAGTTAAATTAGTGATGGCTAAGTAAGGTTCTATGTCAAATTCAGATTCAGATCTGCTTAGTACTGGGACAATTACCGTGTTTGGTGGCTAGTTCTGTTTGTTTTGTTTGTTTGGGTTTTTGGTTTTGCTTTTTTTTTTTTTTTTTTGAGACAAGGTTTCTCTGTGCAACCTTGGCTGTCCTGGAGTTTGCCTGTACTCCAGGCTGGCCGCAAACTTAGAGATCTTCCTACCTCTGCCTCCCGAGTGCTGGGATTAAAGGTGTGCCCCCGCTCAGCCAATTACAGGTATTTAATTAAAGGTGTGTGCTGCTTGGTTCTATATCTACATGATACAATTAGGTATCCAGGAGCTTCGGGCTTATTCTCTACCAACAAAGAACCAAGGTCTGAGAAATCTATGCACATAGGAAATATTTGTAGTTGTTTCCATAAATGATGTAAGCCGTCTACCTTCGGCATGGGTGGTCAGAATTGTGTGGATGAAGAAGGGTGAGGGGAGAGCAGACAGGAGCACTGAGACGAGACTCAAGGACAGCTCAGTTCCATGGTGGTAAGGGCAGGTTGCAGTAAGTCTGATTTGGAGAGTCAGGCCTAAGAATTCTAACATCTCCATAGTCAGCAAAGACATAATAATTACAGGTTATCTCAGGCCAGCATTGCTTTATTTAATTCTCAATTCACAATTTTGAGCCTATTTTAGTAGCAGGTACATTTTGAGAATTGGAGATGTAATTTCTTTCTCTGTATTCCTTCATCACAACTTCTTCCAGAATTTTATTTCCATAAGAACTAAGTTGTATGGAGAAAGCAGCTTTTCTATGATAATAATTAAAACTCTGGCCAATGGTAACATACTCTAGAGCTCTGTGAGAAATACAAGGGTGAAAAGGTATGGTGTATCGTGCCATCCACCATAGAGAGCTGAGGTTATAGTGTGTGATGTCCCATGGCATCCACCACAGAGAGATAAAAGATCCAGTGCATGAGGAATTTGTAGAATAAAACCATGATATTGCTTCTTAACCAAGGGTTCCAACGTGGATTTCTTAAGAAAAAAAAATTTAGACATTAAGAGAACTTCCCAAATATTGTTTCTATGGGTGTTATTTCTTCTATGTAGTTTCAGGAGAAATATTTCCAATTTCTTATAATCATATGAAGATTATAACATGTTAAAAAGTAAAACATTTCTCTTCTTTTTAATTAATAGCCAAAAAAGCTTCCAAATTTCGAGACTGGTTGGACTGTGGCAGCATGGAGATAAAGCCCAATGTCATAGCTATGGAAATTTTGGCATACTTAGCCTATGAAACAGTGGCACAGGTAAGAGTCTGAGCTGTCAATCAACTGCTCCTGCTGATTTCTCCTCCCTGGGTCCATGGTCAGTTATTTATTCCACCTGCTACTCTAGTTGGAATGAGAAGAGCATAAATTTCTTTTTGAAATGCATCGTATTCTATAATTTAGCTCAATTATGTTTCTTTGTATAGCTATTTCTCAGGGCTATACATTTTTGTTTTGTGTTGTTGTTATTTTGACTTTTTAAAAGAATACTGTTTCTAGACCTGCACAAACTTAATATAGTCTACATTCCAGCTCACATGCCCCACTCCTACCTGTGGAGCTTTTGACAGTGATGGCTTCTAAGGGAGAGAGAACCAGTTTTCTTTAAGGTTCTATCCCTTGGTAGGTTAACCATGCTCCAGTGGGTGTCCCCATTCCCGGGCATATAAAGCCAGCACAAATTGGACTAGGGTTATTAAAACAGAAGAGGAGGGTAGGGTAGATCTGGGAAGAACTAGAAGAGCTGGGGGTGAATATGAGTTAAATACATTGTTGGCATGTATAAAATTCTTGATGAGTTTAACAAAAAATGTATTTAAAATGTCTGATCCTTCAACTTTATTATAACTATATATAGAATGACCACTTTTTCTCAATGTTGAAGTCTTACATTCTCAACAGATTTGTTTAAAAGCTTGTTTCTGATTTTTGAAATAAGTGGCTGTCAAAGTCTGTGACCCCTTTTTTCTCTGGAGACATGCAGGTGTAGGACTATTGCCCTCCAGGTGTGGTCCCCCGTGAGTATGATCACTAGAGCACAGGATCAGCCTCTTGCTAGCCCATTTTGAGAATGGAGACCCCTAAACTAGCCTGGAATCCCAGGGCTCATGGTCCAGAAGTCCCCATTTAAAATGCTCCATTGTTGATAAAAAGATGAAATTTGAAAGCTACTCCCTTAGAAAATCGAACTTGTCATTTGTGATTGTGGATTGGCCCAGTCACCAGTCAATGAAAGGTTGTGCTCACTTCCAAATGAATGGCAGACAGTATTAATATCAATAATGTTCTGAGTGTGTTACTGATCGCCTCTTCTATGGCATTAATGATTATTTCCAGTTATATCACTTTATATTTGTTACTCTGTTATTCAGGTAGTGGATCTGGCTCTTCTCGTGAGGCAGGATATGGTATCCAAGGCAGGGGACCCTTTCAGCCATGCCATTTCTGCAACCTTCATTCAGTATCATAACTCGGCTGAGGTGAGTATCAGAAAGTCTGAGAACACATCTGTCTACTTGTTACGTGTTGACAGTAGTTCTTTTCCGGAAAGCATTCTATAGGAACACATAGTCTTTTCTTAGAGAATCTTAATCCATTGACCATTTACACAATAATGACTGAGCATTTCCTGTGTCAAGCCCTGAGGATCCATTTGATATGATGACTTTTTTTCACCCTTTGACCTTTTTTGTTTTTTTAAAAAAATGAATTAAATAATGAAATTTTAAAAAAAATTCTTTTCAAAGAATCCTTGTCTTTCCTATCCCTTCAATGACAGACAGATGATTGCAGAACCTGTCTTGCTCTGAGACATGTGAAGTGAATAAATTAGTCTGTATAATTACATGATGCTGGAGAAAGCTATTTCTTTGTAGCTCAAATGATGAGAGTTGCTGTAGGGCTGTAGATCAGTGGTACAATTCTTGCTTAGTGTACAAGAAATCAAGAGCCCCTGGAGTGAACTGGGGATGTATTCTCATGTAATAATTCCTAACATTTATTCATAACTTACCATTTCATTTAGTGATTTATCTAAACAATAATTTATATTCATATGGCTCCATCTAGCCTCATTTTTCATATTGGCACCTCTTGTCTGCTCTATCTACCTTGTGCTGCTAGGACGTTTTTCAATAGGAATTGGGAAATCTCAGCAGGTGTAACCTTTTGCATAACTGCTTACCACTTCCAGTTTCTAAAATAGTCTCTACTAGCACTATGTGCCTAAAACCAGAGATGCAACAGAACATGTCGAATACATCCGTCAGCATTTGAGTGTCTTAGTAACAAATGCAGCAGTGTCATATCATCTACTCTCCGAGCCATGGGAGACAGAATAGGTTCACATCTGCATGTGCACTTATAAAGTTCGTTTAGGTCAAGTTGGCCAAAATGTATAACCTGAACACAGCAAAGCCCATTTAATAATACTCATCTACTTCCTGTGACTATCTGTGGATGAATATGGTAGCTCAGACCGCTTCTAAGACATAGTTATGATTTGCTTTGTGCCAAGGATTTTTTGGAATGTCTGAAAAAAACTATAAATCCTTTTCTGGATTTATACACATTTTTAGTATAATTTCAGTAGACCCTGAAGCCATTCTATTAGTCTGTGGACTCAAGTTATATATTCTTCGCTATAATGCTTAGGACCTATGCTATGATATCTTCGCATATAGTATCTTATTAACAAGCCAGAAGTCAACTCAACTTTTTTCATAGCCCTTGGAGAATCAGATTGGCTTGAAATCCAAGTAGGGATTGAAATGTTTATGGCCATTAAAAAGGTCATACATCATTATCCGTCAGCATGCTTGAAAACTTCCTAAAGCTTACTTAGTTGATTAAACACTCTTTATTTTCTTTATGTTTCAAACCCCAATTATGATGTCAAAGAGCGCCCTCTGCAATGTCTTTGATGCTTTATGAGTATGTGTATAGTGTGCTTTCCATTAACATCAGACAAATTTGTTGTAACATTTCTAATTGAGGAAATTTACTGTGAGCATAACAACCCAGTTTTCCCTTAGCATTCAAATGATTGCTTGCAAGTCTCAGAAAACACCCCCAACATCCCCGTCCTTCTTTCTTGGTTCTCCAGGGTGGCCAAGCTACCCTGGGCAACTACTCAACAACCACAGGCGCTTTTCCCAGCTAAAGAACAGTTGAAAAAAAATATCCTATGTGTAGTGGGTTTCCTGGGCTCTCTGGGAGTCAGGAGCATGAATCTCGGAGAGAATTCTGACAGACTGTCAGTGTCTGCCCCAAACTTTCTCCTGGCCTGACATCCACCTACCCTCCCTCCCCTGTGACTGGTAGTCAAAGTAGACATTTACAGAGACTGTCTCCCTTCCTGCCCTTTATTATCTGATAGAACAGGGATAATTCCATGCTAAAGCAGAATTCTCACTCATCAGCATTGCAAATCAGTAATTAACATGAAGGATTGTGCCAAATATGGGCCAGAGGGGCATCTGGAGAATGATAGTGGCTGTGTTCAGAGAGACTAAATGATTTGTAAAACAAACAAGCAAATAGATGAACAAGCACAGAACTATACCAAGTTAGTGTATTACACTGACTTCCAAATGAACCACCTAGAGAATTAAAACAAATCTCATATGTATGTGTCGACATCAAAGTGTTGAAGGTGTGGAAACTGGTGAGAAAGTTCATTCTGGGCCTCAGAGGCAGCAAAAGCACATTGTACAAGGACTGGAAGTGGGTAACTCTGGTAAAACTAAAAACTTATCAAAGAGAACTAATTGGAAGTTCCATTTAAAAAAATTTAAAGTTTAGGATTGTGTAGTATTACAGACTACTGAGGATTATCAAAGACTAGTTCAAGATCTCGGCCGAAGGATGATAAATTAAAGAGATGCTCTTAGGAGATCCTGACATCAGTGCCAGTGTATTGTAATCAGTCACCAGGTTGACTGGGTTCATCTTATCTGAGGGGGCATCGTCCTTAAACGCTAACCATATGAGGAACCGAGCTGGTTAAGCTTGTGTTCCTGACACTAGACTAGCAAATGTAATAGCAATGGTTTTCTATATATTTTTTCAGCATATAGTTTACACACATGTGGGCATGATCCAAAATAGTATTTTTTTTAAATTACAAAATCTGAAACAAAACTGTTCCTAAACATTTTGAACAAAATATACTCAGTCAAATTAGCTTTACTGCCTCTTGTTTGATGGTGTCTCCAGACAGTCTGATCAAGGAAATACTGTTGAGACCGGTACCAGAATTTCAGCAAGGGGTTTGCAAAGTCTAACATCATTTCTTTTACTGTGTTATAGAGAGTGGTTGATCCACAGAGTGAATGGTTAGTATGATTAATAGAATGAGGAAAGTGTGGGTAAGACTATGTAAGAAAATGACTCATAAATCTTTAATATCTATAAATTCTTAAAAGCCAGTATTGTTATATGACAAGAAAATGTTTTGTTAAGGCATTTAGGGACCATCCTGTTGGGAGCACAGAGGTCCTTTTATTCACAAATTAGCACTGGGGAAACCAGAAATGCTGAAGACACAGTATTATCTCTTCAAAGGAAGAAATGTGCAACCTCTTTTCCTCTCAGAAGGCTGGTTAATAGCCTAGATGACTTATGGCTATCTCTAGGGTCAGAGCACACCTGCCCCCAGCCCCAGGCATTTACCTGCCAGTGCAGGGACCTGTTTCCTAACTCCATCCTGTAGGATGTCATTCACCCAGTGAGCCCATGTGAAGGGGAATTAAGGGGGAACTGTGGAGGAGCTTAAAAGCCTGTCTGTGATAACTGGCTCAAAGAAGTTAGAGAGTAATTGACCATAGAAAAGAAGATGCTGAAAGGACAGTTCTTCAAATATTTGAGATGAAATAAATAACAGGCTTATAGTCCAAATAAATAAAAGAGCAATATTAAGAAAGGAAAGAGGACATTGCATATAGAACAGACTGGAAAACTCGGTGATCCTAAAATGATGATTTTGAGCTATGAGGAAAATGCTGGTAGCCACTAACACACACAGTGTCTGAAAGCCATCATCCAGTCTAGGGAGAGTTTAGAGACTGTTTTGGAGACATGTAAACTTAAAATACAAGCAAACTTTCCATGTTATCCAGCAAAGTTAACAGATTTTTTTTAGAGGCAGTGCATGTAGAATTTTTGTCTGAATAATTAGATTAAAAATGATTATAGCTAGAACTTTAGGGGAAAGACATCTATTCCATTTCTATGGAATAGATAAGTATAAATTTTTAAACTATAAATGGTATTAAGTGTAAAGATAATGTATTGCTAGGAGGTCTGGTCAGTTCATCTCAAAGCTATGTCTTTGTGCAGGGGTCCTGTTTGAAGTCCTGTCCAGACTCTCCTGAGAACACACCGCCTGCTACACCAACAGCTCCCTCTTCTGGATCTCAGCATTCTGGGAGATCCACATCCGGATCCCTGGGGAATGGCAGTACAGGACAAGACTCTAGTAAAAGCAAGCAGAGAAAGAGGAAAAAGGTCAGTGGGTTTTGTTATGGTGGTTGTTGTTTGTTTTGGTGTTTGGGGTTTGGTTTGTCTTTCATCCTTTCTTTTTTGATAGAGAGTGGAAGAGAAAAAAATTTGGGTTTAGGGGTTTTTTTATAGTTATGAAAAGGTGGCGTGTGTTTGTGTGTTTCTCACAGCTCAAAGCTTAAGAAGCAGCCAGCTTATAGGAACCCACAATCAATGACCTCTAGTCAGACCTGAAACAACTTTTGGGTGCTATTCACCAGTCTAGAGGCAGTGGGACCTGGGAAGATGAAACCCATAAATGAGGTGGACTAAAGTCTCATGCAATAGCCAACTTTATTCAAGCATCAGACAGTTTATAGCTGAGGGTCAAGAGGAGTCACATGAGTAAAGTGTCCAATCACAAGGACAAGTCACACGTGGTGGGTAAGCCACACAGGGCAAAATCATGTTTTTCCTTGAAGGCATATAAACAAGCAATAGCCAGTTGCAGTAACTAATCTGAAGTGAACTCACTCCTATCCACTACACCTGGGGGGGGGCACAAAGGCATATCTAAGAACAATTCCATGTTTTTAAAGAAACAGAAGTCACAAGACTCTTGTCTTGGTTTCTTGGAATTTCTTACAAGCACTCAAATCTACTCACACACCTTCACTCTTGGACCGTGTTCCAACAGTACGCATAATCAAGATATTTTTCTTTTATTCAAGGAGACATTAAGAGAATTCTAGTGTGAACACTATGCTTACAATCTTGATTGGCTTACACTTATCAGTCTATAAATACAATGGACATTTTACTATGCCAACATTTATTATATCTATCCTGTCATCTTTTACCATCCTGCAATCTCAATCTCTGTCTGTCTGTCTGTCTGTCTGTCTCTGTCTCTCTCTCTCTCTCTCTCTTTCTCTCTCTCTTTCTCTTCCCCTTCCTCACCCTATCCTCCCTCCCCATCTCTCCCTTTCTGCTGTTACCACTGGCTTTACCTTAACCATTCTAATGGATTTTTCACAGGTAAGGAATTAATACATGTAGGGAGAAGGTAGTACCAATTTGTAGGAGTTCTGTACACATGCCAGGTAAAAGGTCTGTTGTTGCATGCTACTTTACGTGTGCTTTCTCACAGTTTGTGTCTTACCTTTTGATCAGCTCAGTGGTATCTTTTTGAAAGATAGGGTTTCACTTTATAGCCCATACCAGTTTTATAATCTCACGCTTCTGCTCTTGAGTGCTAAAAGGACAGGTGTGTAAAAACTGCACCATCCCCTTAATAGTGTCTTTTAATGAACCTAAGTTGAATTTCTGATGAATTCTAACTTATCCTTTTCCTGCTTCTGGGTCATGATGATATTCTCATTTTCTTCTTTAGGCTTTCTGTTTTACATGTAGTTCTATTAATGTGGGCAAAGTAATTTATGCAATATATTGTATAAGCTGAGGCCACATTCAGGATTTCTTTTTTATTGTTTTGTTTTGTTTTTTCTCCATGGTACAGTCCTGGCTGTCCTGAAACTCATTTTGTAGACCAGGCTGACCTCAGACACATAGAGGTCAGCCTGTCTCTGCCTCCCAAATGCTGGAATTAAAGGTTTGTGCCACCATAGCCCAGCTTTAGGGTTTCTTTTTTTAATTATGCATATGTGGGTTTTGCCTGCATGTATGTCTGTGTCATATGCATGTAGTATCCTCAAAGGCCAGAAGAAGGTGACTGATCCCTAGGAACTGGAATTACAGACCTTCGCAGCGGCCAGTGGGTGCTGAGAATCTAACCTGGGTAGGAAGAGCATTCAGTGCTCTAACTGCTGAGCCATCTCTCCAGCACCAGCACACTCAGTTTTTATAGACTGATTTCTAGTCACTTCGGAACTATAGCGGTGTGAAAGATACTTAGTATGGAATTTTAGGTTGATAGTCTTTCAGTATTTAAATTATAATTAAATTATGCCATTTCTCTGTTTTCTGGTATCCATTGTTGTACATTTTAAATCAGCAAATGTATATCATTGTTTTCATGGGCTGCACACTTCTCTGCATACTTTCCAGAGTATGTGAAAATAAGTTATGATTAGCCTCATAATTGTGCATATGTGAAATAATTCTTCATACGTTTGGGAACTCCAGGAATTTAAACACTTTCTTCATCTTATTAAAACTATTAAATTTGGGGTATTTCACTGTCCAGGTTTTCTACTCTATGTCTGATTTCTCCTAAATTGGAAATTATTTGTACCAGAATTAATAATTTTTCATTTTAAGATCATTATTTCTTTTCATATATCCATACACAACTTTCTATAGTCAGCCACTTGTTTATCTTGTCATTTTCTCACTGAAAACTTCAGTTGCGGTTGCATAATTGTATAATTCCTTACACAGAAAAATAATACATTCTCTCAGGGATGTGGAACTATTGGATAAGAGGAATAAATTGCAAGAGACAGTTTCTACAGCAAATTGGCTCTGGTTAAAGATTCTTGAATAATTTAAAATGTGAAAGTTACATGATCACCAAAAGACAGTAACAACAATAATTAATGATAGTGGAGCAGCATAAATTGTTTAATCTACCTTTAACATTCCATAATG
The DNA here is from genome assembly GCF_982192425.1 of Myodes glareolus. Lineage (NCBI taxonomy): Eukaryota > Metazoa > Chordata > Mammalia > Rodentia > Cricetidae > Myodes > Myodes glareolus. Next base: position 12,911,292 of record NC_142043.1, on the reverse strand, counting down.
TGTATATATTTCACTGTATTGTCTCATGTGATAAAAACATACAGTGTAATTTCGGTAAAAACAGTGGATAAAATACAAATAAAATAATTAAGCCTCTAATATACATTCTAAGTTTTGTGTACTAGAAATAAAAAAAATGGATGTTTAGCCATCTCTGACTTATTCCTTGTCTTCCTTCTATTTACTAAATGGGGTAAAATTGGAAACATTAAGAACAGATGATGTTTAAAATATTTGAACTTTTGTGGCTGGGCATGGTGGTGCACATCTTTAATCCTAGCACTTGGGAGGCAGAGGCAAGCAGATATCTGTGAGTTTCAGGCCATCCTAGTCTTCAGAGTTCCAGGATAGGTAGGGCTGTTACACAGAGAAACTCTGTCTCAAAATTAATTAATAATTAATTAATTAATTTTTAAAAAACTTGAATTTTTAAATTCAGTGATTCCTTTTTACCTTTACCTGGATTAACTTTCAGGTTCAATATCTGGAATTGAAGTTTAACTTTTCATATTTATATAGGACTACCAATCTAACAGCTTCCTTAACCCCTGAGATGAGAAAAGTTACTTTGCTTTGGGCCAAAATATATCCACCTTGGCCTTGGTGGCCAAGATCTCGGGAGGGTGAAGCCCTGAGAGGGTCTCCTGCGCAGTAGCAGCAGGAAAAGCACCCCTGTCCACATCATACAGATCACATATTAGTGAGTTGGCCCATGAACCATGGATCTTTCTTTGAAAAGTCTTCAAACTTAGCCTGAGATCTAATCCACCTTTGGGAGAGAATAAGAAAAGTTGTCTGAGATTCAAGGTCCTGAAACCATGAATTATTCTAAGTAAGAGGACGACTGAGAAACAATAGGGCACTCCTTACCTTGTCCAGATTTTTACAACTTAGAAAAAGAATCAGAACAGGTGTAAACATGGCTAGAATTCAGGGTCAACAGAAGTTTCTATCTATTAATAATTTCTGTCTACCACCCTTGGGAGTTCAAAGTGCTAAGAGATTTTGTGCAATAACTAACAAAGACCAACAGAAGCAAGAGTCAGTTCAGGAATGTGGAAGACTCCGTCTGATGCTTGAGCATCCATTGTTTGGCATCAGTCCCTGGATGAAGAAACATGACATAATAAAATACACAGTTAGAGTATGTGTGCAGCTGAGAGGAAGAGGAACTGACATATGAACTTTACCAAGTCACCGAAGGAAAGGCAGCCATAGTGTTGAGCACAGACACTTCTGCTAATGTAGGCAACTGGACACTATAGTCTGTCAAAGTATGTTGAGTTTACTTTTGAAATTTTAAACAATACCTAAAATGTGGGACGAATGAGAATGGAAAAAAATGAATTGTTAAATCTAACACTCCTTGTGTATTTGAGGTATGTATACAATTCTTGGAAACAAAGAACAAATACTCTTAGTGTTAATTTTTCCTAAACCACTTGGAAGATTTGAAAATACCAGAATCACTACTAAATATTTCTAAATATTGAATATTTCTTTAGTTTGAAAATATTTTAAACACCTTGATAAGAGAGTGAATATTGACATAAGGTATTTGTTGAGATTAAAAATATTACTAGTAATATAAACTTTTAAATTACAAATCTCTCTGTGAACTTGGTGGACAAATCAAGAAAATGTAGAAGTGTCCATGGCAACTTCACTCATGTTAGTGCTAGCAGTTACTAATAGTGGCAGATGAGTATGAACTTGGCAAAATGGAAAATTCAATCTCATTTTCACAAAAAAATATATGTATTTAACTTTTATAAAGGTGAAGTTAACTTCATTTTTTAAAACGATGTGTCTCCTGGTGTGTCTTGTCTCCATATTTGCAATCAGAAGGGCTGGAGATGGCTCAGTATGCAAGAGCACTGGCTAGTCTTGCAGAGTACATAGCAGATAACAGCCCTCTGCTACTCCAGTTCCAGGGGATCCAATGCTTCTTGTAGCCTCTGCTGGCTCTGCACGCTTGTGATGCACAGATATATAGGCAAGCAAAACACCTATACAAGTAAAATGAAAATTACTAAATCTTTTTTTAAAAAACTAACAAGCAGAGGTCATTTCTAGTTTATTATTCTACCATAATCCATTCAGGTTACTTCAGTAAAATGCTATAAATTATGTGATTTACCAACAAGAAATTTGTTTCTCACATTCCAAAAACTAGGGAGTCCAAAGTTAAGATGCTGGCAAATTCACTGGTTAGTGAATGTCTGCATATAATTTCATGCATAAAGTCATCTAGCCTCACATGGGAGTAAGAGTGAGGGTCTGCCCTCATAATTGTATCACCTCCTAAAGCCCTTGGACATTAAGATCTCAATGTGGGAATCTGGAGAGGACAGGTAGATTCAGACCAGATAATCTGCTACTTCAGTTTTCCCAGATCCTATCAGATTGCCATTACAAAGCTAAGAGATTTGGGGCAAAACCTTCTACAAACATAATCAAATCTATTGACAAACTTAGCAGAAGTCTTATCTTTGCCTTGAGTTGAGAAATTAAAACTAATTAAATACAATTTGCAAGGAGAAAACGATGAATTTAGGGGAATTCCAAAGAGGAATTGTACATATAGGAAGGGCTTAGAACTTCATATTGTTCATAGGATACTGACCTTGGTGTCGTCTTCTTCACTTCCTCTTGGGTTCCTTCCAGAAGAGTTTCTCTTTAGATTCTAAATTCAGCTTACTACTCCATACATGTCCACTAGTGAAGAGGATCCTGCCACCTCCTTGACAGCCATCAACTATAAAGGCAGGTGTGCAAGTCACAGAGTAAGATGGACACACTGAAGAGACTTCGCCCACATCTGGGGACCTGATGGTTGCATTTTATTCATATGTGTTCCTTCCAAGGGTGAAATGAAATGGACTAAGACTTGAGAGAGCACTCAGAAACAATGTATACTTTTTCATCATTGCCAAAGTGAAGGTTAAGATAACTTAATCCATGTTGATGTGGGCACAGGAGAGGTAGAGAAAGATCCTCCATGAGTTCTGATTTGGCTTATTTCAACACTTGTTATAGAAAAATAATCAAGAGCTGGTTTGTTTTATGCTGTAAGTCTTCCTTTAGGTTCAGCGTGGCTAACTAGCAGATATTCTCGTTTGGTAGGGATTTCCATTGTTTTACTCATTTGTACATAGACTGAAAGTGTATTTTCAAAGTTCAGGAAAGAATATCATGAAAAGTAAGTCTTCCTCTGGCTCCTGTCTTCTAGCCAGCCACTTAGCCTGCTCGAGAGCCCTGTTACTTTATTCACTAACCCTCATAGAGACAGTTCATGTTTAAATGGATAAGCAACATTTGTTTGTGGCTGTTCTGGAACTCATTTTGTAGACCCAGCTGACCTGGAACTCCGAGATCCTCCTGCCTCTGCCTCCCGAGTGCTGGGGTTAAGGTATTAAGATGTGTACCACTGCCACCTGGCTTAGTCTTTCTTTTCAATAACCAGTAACACAGTGCTGGGTGATTGAGTGCCTTGTCTTTTTTAGATGATGTATCTTAGGAATCACACTGTAAGAATCATCCCAGAAGGGCCCATAATGGGTGTCATCTTTTCTGTTTTTTTCAATGACTGTATTATAATTTATTTGCCCAGTCCTACTGGTAAGCATTTAGTTGTCAATCCAAATAGTACTGTATTAACTATTCATGTGTATATTTATGAAATGTATCATTAGGAAAATTCTTCAATGAAAAATTGCTGAGTCAGAGAGTCTGTCATTTTGATGAAATTGTCTAAAACTGTTATCCAAGAGGTTCTTCATGCAGAATTATATTCCCTATGGGTAACCATGATGTCAGACTTGTGACAGTTATCAGAACAACTGCAGTAACTGTAGGCTCAGGAAAGCAAATGATGCTAATTGGGTGACTGAGTGGGTTCTAGAACATAATTACAATAGCATATAGGCGGAGTAGTTCTTTATCTATCAATACAGTTGATGAACTGACATCTGGTGCCCACTGTGCTTTTAGTTGGCTTATTGGGTCGAGTAAGTGCTGATCCCATTTTTGATCCTTAAATAATAATCTGATCCCAGCAATAGCATTATAGCATGTCACTATAACTCTAAGTGCTTTGTATATTTCAAATCATTTATTTTCACAGCTAGCCTGTGAAGTACTTAGAATTATTATCCTAATTTACAAGTTAAAAAAAAATAAATGCAAGGCCCAGAGATATTGACAGGACTGGTAATAGATGAGCTCCGATCTGGACCCAAGGTCGCTGAGCCCAAGGCTGAACTTGCAGACCTGACTAGGACAGTTCACTGCCTCCTTTTAATGAACTGAGAGTTTAAAGAGAATTTTAATTGTTTGAAGTTGTATCACACACATACATATATACACATATATACTGTGTGTATATGCACATATACATGTGTATACATACATATATATAATTTCTTGAGTTTGTACTCATGCTCTCCTTGCACATAATCTTTCTTATGTCTTTTTTGTCATTTCAAATATAGCTTTCGTATATGAGATAAAATAAGAAGGTTTTATTTTACTTTATCATAAGGACACCTAAATATTAGGAATCAAATTAAACAGTCTTCTAAGACAGTCCCCAATATGACAAACATATGGCCATTTTACATTTCTTCATTTTAATTCATGGCTCAAGTCATTTCAGAAATAAGCCCAAGAGCCTCCCAAGAAACATTATAAACTTTTTTTTTGAAAAGAGCTTCCTGTGGGTCTTTCAACAAGCCCCTGTGACACTTTTCGCCGGCACACAAGTGGCTGTACGCTCCTACCTGACATGCAGGCTTGGGTGAAATATTGAAGGCATAAAAACTGCATTTGGTAGGTCTGCTCGAATGGGGTCATGGAAAAGTCATCTTTGATTTGTTAATGGAACTTTCTTTTTAGATGTAGTATATGGCAGCAGTGATGTGCGTCCTAAGGGGAAAATGGCCCATTCTATAAAGGTTTATTTTCATATTTTATACACTGTAGTCTGTTGTGTGTTTTTGATTTAGTAACAATTTATGTGTTTTTCTGTCCCAGAGCACTGCGGCCTGTGGTGTTGAGGCTCACAGCGATGCCATCCAGCCCTGCCACATCAGAGAAGCCATTCGACGCTATGGCCACAAGATTGGCCCTCTTTCCCCATTCACAGTACGTAATAACAGAGTTATAAAAAGTTATATTTATAATCTGAAAGAATCTTGATTTTCAAGTGGTCAAATGAAGAAGCGATGGAATTGTTGAAAGCAATTTGTGGCGGCTGTAATTTTGTTGTATAAAAGTAGCATAATTCTCTTGGGAAATAAAAGTTAGTCATTTTTGTCTCTTTTTGGAGGGGCAACTTTTTTCTACAAAATATTATTTTCTTTCAATTACATATTAAGCTTTTTGTTGGAGCTTATAGTTTCTATTTTTTCAAAGCTTCAGTTTACAAAACTTTTCGTCAAATTATATGTATCCAAATGTTGCTAGAAGCGTTTTGTATTTAGAGTTGGTTAGACTGGCACAGCCACTTCTATCAGATGTCCGTCTCCTAAACATACTTTGAGTTGGAAGAAGAAGAAATGATTTCTGTTCTGGCTTTGAACAGGGCTCAACTGCAGACAGGCTTTCACATCTTTAAATGATTGGAAAGCTTATAATCAGGGCTTGTTTTTAATGGAGAATTGATGACTTGATATTTCAGCAGCCTTCGGAGTGAGTGTGTGCTTGTGTGTGAGTTCTAATTGAATGCTCATCTTATAGCCCTTGCCTATATTTTTATTTATCTTAATGGAAATTTCTTCAACTCCTTCTGCTTTCAACAAATAGGGTTTGACCTTCAGAAAGGAGACTCAATTTGCATAACAAATGAACAGTAAAACTTACTTTTGTACATTAATTTTGTGGATACTTCATATTGACTTGCAGTGCAGAATATGCAAGACAATATCTGATTAATAAACAAATGAATAAATAAGACAGACACAGCATGCATTTCTACCTAAGTACAACTTGCTAGCTTTTAGTCTGGGGGTAATTTCTTCTAAATTATATCATGTCCTTTTTTTTCTTGTGTCTAAAGATTTTAATTCTGTATTATAATTAGTAACTGAAAATTATGTGAATTCTCAGTGTGGCAACAAAATACATTTAGAAATGTCTCCTGAAGTCCTTCTGTAACATTGACCATCATTTTGGTATTTAAAATCTTTCTTATACTTGTTTATGTTTGATGTTGAGGATTAAATCCAGGGCCTCACACACATGCTAAGCATCCATTCAATCATTGAGCCAGAACATGATTTGAATCCTGCTGATTAGAGTTGCACCACCTTCTGAATATTTTTCAGGTCACATAATGAAAAAGAAAAAAAATGAAATTGAGTATGTTTTTAAAAGGATTAAATTAAGCGATATGGCAAAAGAAAGAACTCTAGAATGTGAAATTTTGGAAATAACAATTTTTAAATCAACTCAGATAGAAAGAACTATCCCTTAATAAGGAATTGAAAATATAAACGTATCAACTCCTAGATAAAAGCTAAATAATGCCTGGTGAGGTGGAAAGAAAAGATGATAGCCACATGCCAAAGATCCAGACGCACTTGACAGACAACAAGAGGAAACACGATTTGTGAGAAGCATCCTAAAGTAGTACCTGAAAGTCATGAACAAAACTTAAAAAAGAAAAACATACCTAATGCAAAGGGGAGCTCATGACTCTTCCAGGCCATCAAAGGCAGTAGTACTGCTTCCTTTATTCATGGAACTCTCTGGTGTCAATATAAAGCAATTGCGGGAGGATCCTCTCAGTTGATGATGAAATCATGTGTGTGAGTTGATGGCCTTAGGAAAGTGGATGTGGGTAGGACTACTGAGAGCTCACGGAAGCCCTGGCAAAGAGAACGGCTCTGCTTCTTGCTGTCTGACCTTACACAGGCCACTTCATGTCCTCTACAGCTCAGGGACCTTGATGCCAGTGACAGTGATGCTGCTGCTCTGAGGGTAAAGTCTGCCAGGGAGTCTCGGGGGCCGCCAGAATCCTTCAGCCGCTCTACTCCTTTATTTCTGTTCCTTTCACATTCTCTCTCAGAATAATTTGAAATTGAACACAGTATTGACAATAGTGAATTTCTGATTTCAATTGTGTTTGACCTAAAGAACCTACAGTTTCACATAATTTGACCTAGTAAATTATAAAACTGAGATTTTATCTTCTCTCACCCCATTCAGAATAAAAAGCAATGATATTAAAATAGCATATTTATTTGGAGAACATTTATTTTTAAACCAGTTTTATATGATAAATGTGCCATGTTAATTATTTTCTGGGAATCAGTAGGATACACATATCCAAAGAATATAATATATGTGTGTGTGTCCTTTTCTTCAGTGAATAATGATTTAGAACTCCCAGAAAATTTATTGAGAAAAAAATTGACTTTCCATTAAAAAAAAATTAAGTTTCTACTCAACCTCCCCTTATTATTTACATTTGTAAAATATTTGAATATTTAGAGGTAATTGAACATTCAGACAAATCCAGTGTCCTCAGGTATTGATATTATTCATTTGTGTAAAATTCTAAGTCAAAATAGTCAAAGTAGGGCTAGGAGGCTAGCTCAGTTAATAATGAGCAAAAGGACCTGAATCAACTCTCCAGCACCCGCATGAAAATCTGGGTGTATTGGCAGACATCTATAATCCCAGTGCTGGAGAGCCAGAGACAGGAGGGGGAGCTTGCCAGCCAGCCTGGTGTAGCTGAATCTACAAATGCCGGGTTCAGTAAGAGACCCGGTCTTAATATATAAGGCAAGGAACAATAGAGAAAGACATCTGAAATGAACCTCTGGGCCTGCACATACTTGCACAACTGCATATGTTCACATGTATACTTATGAACACAGACACACATAAGTATCCCAGTGTCACATACCATGTAACTTTTTCTTTAAAACTGCTGTGGGACGAGTTGCTACAGGGATTTTCTATCCCTACCTATTAACCTAGGATGTATGGTCATCTCTCAGTAACTAGTGATATTAGACTATACCATCCTAAGATCCGCATATGTGTATGTATATATGTGTATGTATATATATATGTGTGTGTGTACATATATATTCAGAGGTGTGTGTGAATGTGCATGTGAATGAGTGCACCTGTGTGCACATGCACATATATGTGCATGCCTACATGCATCATGGTAACAGAGTAGAATATGCTTGCAGCCATCACAGGATGAACTCCATCATGTACTTGCGAGGTGTCTCAGGGAATACTGAAAAACTTTCTTAGGTCCACACTTTCAAGCTCTAACAAGCTGTAAGAAGCCTTGATTCCTCTTCAGCAGTAAAGACAGCTTAAAGGTCTTTCTTTAAGGTACGCACTTGGTCTAATAACCATGCTTATGTGCAGAATTTTATTCTCTCATACTCAAGCTCTATAGACAGTTACTTGATCCTATGCAAGCTCAGGGAGTTAATGCATTTTTCTACTTGACTATCAGGAGAAGCTAAAACAGATGTAGGCATTACACATGGGATTGTGTTGTCACACTCAGTGTACAATCTCTGGTTTTCAGAATTGCAGGGCTGATTTCATATGAACCATTTTCAGTCTATCCCACTGTGAGCACAGCTTGAGCTTGAAGCTAGGTGACCAGGGGCTATGTGGGTGCTGCATGGGAGAGGCTATGTATAAGAGTGTCTACTGCAGCAGGCTAAAATACCTTTGTAGGTGTTCACAGTGGACCTTACAGAGCTGGGTAACTGCATCTCCTATATCCAGAGCTTTCTACCTCAGGGTATTCTGTTCAGCAGTTGGAAGTGTGTATGGTAGGAATGCCACAGTGCTGTGCTCAACATATATTTAAGGTCATATGCAAAGTAAAAAAAATATAAACGAAAAAAATCATTTCTTGTTTTCCTGGTTCGTGTTGTAATTATGATTTGATTTAAACCAAATCCCCTAGGCTGCATATGTATGAACTGAACATTCCACCCCCTTCATGACCTCAAGCTGTGAGAAGAGAAAACTTAGAGCCCATATGTCAGTCAGATGTGAAGTGTCTGCCTGGCACCTGGGCATGGACCCAGTCTATGGAGTAGGCTCCAGGTCTGGAAAGATTTCGACTGATTGGTTAACAGAGGTCGTGAGGGAGCTCCATGTCAGGCTCTGAATTTGCCCAGGTGCATTCAAGGTGATAGTTGGGCCCCGTGCCCCTGGGGAAGTACTAGGGAGGGAGGTTTTGAGTTCCTTCTTTGACTTGCAGAGTTCACAGCCTCACCTACAGGTTGCCGTCAGTTCCAATTTAAACACTTTACAGACTTCAGGGTTTCCAGTGGAGAAGTTAGAAACTCCGTTTCTGGCTTTGACTCATATTTTGCATTCCTGGTCCAACCCCAATACCTGTGATCGCATTCAAGACTAATTAGGTAAACACTTAATAAGTAAATACATATAGCTGACAAACATTCTCATCCAAGCAGGCTGTCAGTGAAGAGGAGGGGAGGAAAGGGAAAAACAGAGAAAGCAAACCAGCCTATAGTCTGTATTGAGCTTCTCTTAGAAGCTATTATCTAGGAAAGGCAGTGTAATGGGCTCACCTTACACTGAGCTCCCTTCACTTTAGTGTTAATGGTTAGGCAGATGATGTCTGTCATCTGCACAGTGCATTCACAAGTGGCAAAATAAAAAAAAAAAAATGAGGCAAAGCCATTCTGTACACTGCTATGAATTTACTTTGTCACTTACCAGAACTGGAGCAATTCAACACTGTACCTTCCTGACAGAACACAGCTCATTTCATATATCTTTAAAGCGTAGCACTTGATATCTGAGTATAAGGGCTGTCCCCTTGCAGTATCAGAGCAGGTTCTTCTACTAAACAACACAGTGGAAGGATCAGTATTAGCATCCTCCATACCCTGAGCTTTCTTATAGCTCAATATCTCCAATTGATTCAGTAAATTTTTGCTACAAATTTTGTTAAAAACATGTATGTTAAAAAGGGGTGCCCAGGTGTCCCTGTTTGCTGCTGAGAGTGAAAGATGGGCAACCTATCTCAGAATCAGGAGAAAAAAAAAAGAGAGTGCTCAGTCTGCCAAGCCCAGGAGCTTTTGGAGGGTCATTTACATATGAACCAAATTTACCAGAAAAAGACAAATGAGTGACAGTTTTGAAAAGGCAGGAAGAACAGAAATCCGGTGGAAAAGAGTGAGCTGTAGGAAAATAGCGTGGCTGCTACGGCAGATGTGAGAATCGGCTTTGACAGGAGTCTAGAGAAGGTGCTAAAGAAGGTTGGTTTGTTTGCTTGTTTGAGATAGAATCCGAAGCTGGCCATAAACTTCTTATACAACCAAGGGTGAATTTGAACTCCTGATCCTCCTGCCTCCTCCTCTCAAGTGCTGTGATTGCAGGTGTGCTAACAACCATGTCCAGTTACGTGGTGCTGGGGATGAAATCCACGACTTCCACATGTTTGGTGAGCGCTCTATTGGTGAACTACATCTACAGCTCCAGGAAGATTCTAATCCAAACCCAATAACCTGGGCTTGCTAGATCTTATCAGGAAATTTTAGATAGCTGATGCCATCAAGGAGTTATTTTAGTGTTTTGGGTTTTTTGGTTTGGTTTTTTTTGGGGGGGGGGTTGGTTTTTGGGGTGTTTGGTTGGTTGGTTTTGGACAAGGAGTAGATTTGAACCTCTCTACATTAGAGAACATAACTCCGATGGTAATGGGGAGAGAGACTTGCCTGAAATAATGTGGTAAACACCAAAGAAGTGGCCACTGCATCGTGTTGCAGTGGGAAGCCATAAGAGTCTCTCCTTGGGTAGAGGTAATTCAAAGGAAGAAGACACATACATGCAGGAACTGCATGGCACGCAGAGTAACCACAGCAACACTCTCAATGAGAGAACGAGGTGCAGCAAGTGTGTAATGTGCACCACCACACAATTAAAAATCTTCTCCAGATTAACATTGGTGTTCAGCAGCTTGCTGCGATCTTGAATTTAAAAACTCACTCAATACAGAAACTGATTTTGGAGGATTCCCTGGGTGCTTGCTTAGGAGCATGAGTGGCACTTAATGCATAAATGACCTAAGCATCATAATGGAAAAGACAGTCCTGCTTTCTGTTTTATTTTATGGATATATTCATTTCTGACCCAAAATTCTTACATGTTATGCTAGTTAAATTAACAAATTGACTTTCTAGTCCCCTGGTGACTCTGGCCATGTGTTGTGATGGTTGTGATCTAACCCAGTTTTGAGTTTAGTATAGAAGGTGTGTGTGCATGGCTTCCTGCTACTGTTCCTTCCACAGCATCCTCCCCCCAGCTGTCCTTAGTGTGTGAGTCTATTGTCTCAACCCCCAGCCCCCAAAAGAAACTCTAAAGGCAGCAACGGCAGCACTGACTGGGAGTCTAGGTTTTCTAGAACTGTGGAGGACACACTAGCCAGCCTTCCTAGCTTGGTGCTTCTGGGGGAGAGTGCTGCAGAGCTCGCCCTTGCTACAAGTCACCGCTCAGCGAGCACTGCCAGTCCTAAGAGGTTTCGTCTCGGTCTTAGATTTTTTTTCCTTGCCCTTTCTGCTAAAAGTCCCTCCTTGAGATTTATGAAAGAAAACATTTCTTTCTGTGAAAGGGTTTTGTACACCCGCATCTGGAAGTGTTTATTTCAGTGGCATGTAAGCTATCTGTGGATTTAGTTAGCACCAGACCCCCTTTTGTGTACTTCTGCCTTAGAATTTTTATAAATGATCTTATTGAATTTGTGCCAGTGTGCACATGGCTTGGCTGATTGCTGCATATATCCTTTACCTGCCAGTCACCTTTGATTTATGTTCCTTCTGCTAAGCTTTTGCCTTCCAAAAATGGTGCCACTGAACTGTCCTCTAAATCATCTTATTGGTTAAATTACTCCAAGATGAGTTGGTATGTTTTCGGTTGCCTACAGACAGAAGAATTTATATTTTTCTGCCCATACCCACTTCTAGCAAAGCCACTTACAGAGGAGGATTGGACAGGCTATGTCATCGATCTCCTTATTCCAAATGAATACCATCTGAAATACTGTGCCAAGAGCAAAGCGATAGAGAGAAGGGCTCTTTGGCATCCACTGCTGTTGGGAGCCCTTCTTTTGCAAACAGGACTATGTCTTAAGCTGAATCTGATGGGGAGACATCTTTTCATTTCTCAGACAGAGGAAAACAAGGCCGTTCAAATTAAAATAAAATAAAGCAAGTTTTATCAGAAAGATTGAGCTTTGAGAGTTACCTGGGACAGAGCAAGTGGCCTGAGGTGGTGATTGGGAAGTATTGCCCATTTGTAAAGAGCCAGTTATTAAGTATCACAAAATGATGCTGCGCTTTAAGGCCATTTTCTAAAAGATCGTTGGTTATTGAACATGCATTTAAACTGATATTGTAGCTTACAGGCTGTACCACTGAGTTATCTCCAGGCCATGTACCTAAAAAGTGAGTTTGCTGGTAAGGAAACCAATTCATATGCTAGAACTTGACACCACCAATGCAGTTTTTTAAATCTGTTTTATGTACTCAAATGTCTCACTTCAGAAACCTTGCATCTAATTGCTCTTTTTCCCATTCTCTATGCTAATAGAGGAACATTTTTTAAAAATTCATGATTATGCATAAAATGCAGTGGAAGTATTTTAAAGTACTTTGACTCCACAAACCTCAGCATCCTAGTTCACAAACGATTGCAGGCAAAGAACAGAATGAGACTGGTTGGCAGTGGTCCCACCAAGCCTGGAGGTATTTATTCTAAAAGACTCCCAGGTCTCATTTAAAGTCCTAGAAATTTATGTGGAGCGCCCATGCTATGCCCAGGTGTAGCTGTCAGTCAAGCCTGCAGAGGCTCTTCAGAAAGGCAACACCAGTAGGGCTTCTGTTATTAGAAAATCAGCACCAGAGGCATAAGCACTGGCTTCCCATGGAGATCTTTAAGATAGATGTAATGTTTGCTTATGCACATATGTATGCATATGAATTTAGTCTCAAAGAGATTATTCTAAACAAGCCAAAATTTTAATAATGTCATTTCATATAGATTACTGCTTCACATTCTACCATCTTTAACAGGTTTTCAGTATTTTGAGTCAACTTGCTTTAGTATCAGTTTTATCATTTGTGAAAATTAACAAGCTATAGATAAATGTTAGTAACAGTATTTGAAAGCTTCTAGCACAATCCCAATATTTAGAGCATACTAGGAAAAAAATACCTATGAGCATTTTTCTTAAGTCATTGTCCTCCTAAGAAAATCCAGAAGTATAGATTATGTAATAGCTTGCCAGTAGTGGGCTCCTGAGAACTGCAGAGGGGAGACCCCAGATTGACCTCTGAGCAGGGGCTGGGAACCCAGACCCACTGGTTAGCATTTTTATGACCGATAGGAAATTTTCTGTCTCTGTCTTTTTTTAGCATGTATAGACTGATGATAACTTGGTTAAGCTAGAAATGTGCAGAGTGTCGAGATCTGTAAATGCTAGACTCCTTTTCTGCTCCACATGTTTGCCTTTGTGTGAGCAAGCATGTCCATGCTGAGTAAAGTTTCACTTCCGGCAGTGGTGGCATTACTGACCACATGTGGGGAGCCAAGCTTAGAGGCAGAAAGGCTATGGTAAGAATATGAAAAGCTGCAGAAAACTGTGGGTTCCAAAAGTGACTGCCGGAAGCTTTTCCAGGAATGAGGGCTTAGAGGAGTTGGAAACGTTAGGTTAAAAGGAAAAATTGAATGATGAAATGCATTGTGAACTGACTTTAATTACAGGTTCCCAACTTGGGATACAAAGGCTCCTTATATGAAAGCAGTTCCTACTGCTACTCTCACTGAATCTTGGGATTCTACTGGTGGAACATCATTGTCCAATCTTAAAATGCATTTTGTACCTGGGAAACTGTAATGTTTCAAACAAGTAAAATCCAACAGAATTGTCTAATAATAATACTTAAGCTAGTAACTAAGATGACCTTTAGTTGACTGAGCTAGTCTATTTCAAGAAGACCTGAAGTTCCTCAAAAAAGGTTTGGATACTACTCCAAATCTGAGAATATCTTTGTGAAATCTCTTCCATCATGTACTTTCCTAGGGTCTGAAATTGAAAGGTGTTCTTTGGCTCCCTGGTGGAAAGAGAAATACTGTGCTGTTATGAGAACAAACCCTCTGAAGCCATTCCTAGTGTTAACACACCATTTCTTGAATACTTAGTTGAGAGAATTCTGTCACTGTTAAGAAAACATGAATCTGAAGACAGTTTCTGAGTGTTCATACTTCCTTTATAAGTCAAGGTCTAGAGAAATTCTCTTCTGAAGATTTAAGGTCTATAGACCAGGGACTTTGTGGTAATGTGTTGTTTACAGGAACAATACAGATTCCATCCCCTACCTGATTATCAGATTATGAACCATTTTCCCTCTAATCTAGTCCTAGTCTTTGACCAACTCAGTCCCTCTAAAATATATTCCCTGGTCTGATCCAAACCTGCCCTCAGTACGATAAAGGAAGTACATCCAATCATATGGTGCCTCCCATTGGAGCAAACAACACTAGGCTTCATTTTGCTTACTTTGGATCCTAATACAAAAGACAAATAAATGGATGTGTAAATTTACAAAGTGATAGATAAAAAGAAAAAACATCCAGTATCAGAATCCAGTTTTAAGCTCCCTGATTACTTTTAGGCCCCCAATTTGGCATGGCCTATGTAAGTGGCAAGCCATTTTCAGATAACCACGGGACAACCAAAAGAATGACTGAATGCTCTGCCTGGCCATCTGTGGGCATCCTTGGGAGTGATAGCGGTTTAAAAGTGAGGTGTTCATAGTGAGCACAGCGAAGGAAAAGGACCAAGCCGCTGCTCTTCACCTTAGGCTGCAGTCTTAACTGAGTAGCACATGCTTGTCAGAGTGACTTCATACTGTGTACCCCATTCGCCACTAAGAACAGAGCTCCTTATGTTCAACCCGTAGGGAGGAACTGCGCTGTGAGGTTCCAAGGCTTCTAGATGAATCTTTAAACATCACTGAGGAGACTATCATTTTGTAGGCGGTATTCATGGAATTGGAGAATACATATGAAATATCTGATCTCCATGATTTTAACTTTATCACAAAACTTACCTTATTTCCATAATTCTTCTTGGGTGCATTTTTCTTCATATTCAAAGTGAACAAAGTGAAAGTAGTTTGGGGTGAGAATATTGTTCTCTGCAGTATCCTCAATTAAGTAATGCTTCATTCACGTGGCCATTTTATAAGCCATAAGTTTTAATTTTTTATAGTTTTTTTTGAGCTATACATTTTTCTCTGCTCCACTCCCTTTCCTTCCCCTCCCCTTCTACCCTCTCCCATGGTCCCCATACTCCCAATTTACTCAGGAGATCTTGTCTTTTTCTACTTCCCCATGTAGATGAGATCCATGTATGTCTCTCTCAGAGTCCTCATTGTTGTTTAGGTTCTCTGGGATTGTGAATTGTAGGCTGGTTTTCTTTGATTTATCTCTAAAAGCCACTTATGAGTGAATGCATAGGATATTTGTCTTTCTGGTTCTGGGTTACCTCACTCAATATGATGTTTTATATATCTATCCATTTGTCTACAGATTTCAATATGTCATTATTTTTTCTGCTGTGTAGTACTCCATTGTGTAAATGTACCACATTTTCCTTATCCATTCTTCAGTTGAAGGGCAAGTAGGTTGTTTTCAAGTTCTGGCTATGACAAACAAAACTGCTATGAACATAGTTGAGCACATGTACTTTTGGTACAACTATATGCTCAACTATTGAGCATCCTTTGGGTATATACCCAAAATTGGTATTGCTGGGTCTTGAGGTAGGTTGTTTCCTAATTTTCTGAGAAATCGCCATACTGACATCCAAAGGAGCTGTACTAGTTTGCACTCCCACCACCAATGGAAACTGAGAAGCTTCTGTAAAGCAAAGGACACGGTTAACAAGACAAAACGGCAGCTTACAGAATGGGAAAAGATCTTCACCAACCCCACATTGGACAGAGGGTCAATCTCCAAATTATACAAAGAACTCAAGAAACTTGACATCAAAAGAACAAATAACCCAATTTTTTTAAAAAAAAAAATGGGGTACAGATCTTAACAGAGAACTCTCAACAGAGTAATCTAAAATGGCTGAAAGACACTGAAGGAAATGTTTAACATCCTTAGCTATCAGAGAAATACAAATCAAAACAACTCTGAGATTCCATTTTACACCTGTAAGAATGCCCAAGATCAAAAGCACTGGTGACAACTTATGCTGGAGAGGACATAGGGTGAAGCCATAAGTTTTAAACTGAAAACATACAGTGGGAACAAGAGTTCTATTTAACTGTCACTCATTAAAGTCCCTATTTTAAGTAGAAAGCTGTGCTGCACTTTGGTAAGAACCAAAGCAGCACAATCCATTCTTGAAGCTCTTGTTTGAAAAATTGTCAACACCAGAAAGCAGTCATTTGACAAACAAAATTTGGAAAACACCTATTAGCAAAATGATTTCAATATTAACACATTCCTGTTATATATCACATAGACAGCCCTATTTTTCTGATAAAAGTACCTTTGTTAATGGTATGCCCCTGTACAATTTCAGACACATTTTATGATACATTTTTATGCATAGCCATCAATTAGGAGAAAAGTCTAGACATCTTGTTTTCAAACTCTTGGAAAATTACCCCACATGCTGCTACAAAATATCTCAGGTCCTCACACACGCAAATTGTCTGCATTCTAAGTAAGGTGTTTTTCTCCTACCTGCATTAAGAAAATTCCCAACTCTTAGTATTATTTGACATGTGGCTAAAAAAGAAAAGGAGCCAGATAACCACAGGTTGAAGATGAGGCTCCACAGGAAAATTCATTTTTTTTTTCTTCCAAAGAAAAGCAGCTGTTTACAGAGATGCTGTCATTCTGTTTGCCTTGGGGAAAATAGGAGTAAGAAGGCGATTCTCAAGATCTCAGCTAAGAAACACTATAAAGGGATGTGTCCGCATGTGCCCTGGCAACTGGAAGAATGGTCTTAGCCTTGTAGGCAAATAGGCAAGACTTGGGAAGAAGCCTCTGCCATAGCCACAGGCAGGAAGCCGGATTCTCAGTGGCTTTCTTGCTGCAGGGGTGGAGGTGTGCTGGTTGCTTCTTCCTGATGCCCAGAGAAATCAGTCTCCACTTAGAAGAACCATGAAAACATGAGGATAAGCAGAGTGATGTAGACACACATGGAAAAGTGATGTGTGACTCCACCCGCATAAAGTTTCTTGAACAAATTCAGGGTAACAGGAAGAGTTATCAGGTATGGAGGCAGCAAAAATAATTGCTCTATTAGCAACACAAATTGTTTAGTCAGGGGTGAAGGAAAAATTTTGGAAAATAGTAGTAGTGGTTGTACTGATATATAAATGTAATTATTGAAGTGTCCACTCAAAACAGACTGGCACAGGGGCACAGCACATTTGTAATCTCAGTACCAGGGAGGCTTAGCTAAGGCAGGAGGAGCATGAAAGCCCAATCTGAACTACACAGCAAGACCTTGCCCCAAAATAGAATATAATTAATTACAAATGGCTAAACTGACAATTTTCATGTTAGAAGTATTCTGAATACACCCCATACACTGAGAAAAGACTCTGTTTTGCATGTCCTGGAGATTTGCACTTGGCCTGCCCAGTGCTCTAGGCATTGCAGTGTAGCTAGACGCTGCTTAGGAGTATATGGGATCTAGCTGTTTTTCAGTGCTATATTCCCATTCTGGTTTCCAGATATACTCGTGATTAACACAGTGTCCACAAGAATTACACATAGTTGCTAAAAAACATCAAGAATTCATACTGCTATTAAATCTGTATATTTGTAGATATACATATAAAGTTAGTAAAGTATGATATCAAGATTCTTAATGTTAGCAGCTAGTTAGTTGGGCATTCAACATTAGAAATGCAGATGCTTGTATTTAAGATAATGTAAACCCAAAGGCTAGAGAGGTGGCTCAGCCAGCTGTTGCTCTTGCAGAGGACCAGTGTTTTCTCTTCTCAACAACTGCATGATTGACAGCTATCTGTAACTCCAATTCCAAGGAATTGGACACATTCTTCTGGCCTACACAGGTATCAGGCATAAACATGGTGTACATACATACATGCAAGCAAGCATAAGGATAAAAATAAATTTTTATAAAAATATATGATTCTTTTAAACTTTAAAAAATGAAAATAAAAAGGTAAGTTTTATTTATATGATTAAAAACCATCTCAAAGGTAAAACCATCATAATAATATCAATAAAGATAAGAAATACAACCTTGCCAAAATTTTGGCATAGATTTTAGAGTATATTCTATGCATTGCTTCAGAGCAGTAGACTTTTAAATTTGTTACTCCTGAGTCAAGGTCACAGCTTTTCCAGTTAAGTGATGTCATTTTTTGAAGTAGTCTGAAAATATATTATCTTATTTTCTGGGTGTGTCCAAAGAAAGAAAGAAATTTAACTTTGCAACCAGTCAAATTCCTAGTGTGAGAATGTTGACTAAAATCTGTTTAAATTATTTGATCTAACTCTGAGATGGAAAATACAGTGCAAGAGTTACAACAGCAATAGATTCTTGAATAAACAATAAACCATGGACTTGGAGAGAATTCAATCAATTTTGAATTACATTGTCAATAGCTGGTATAAATAACATTAGCAAAAACTAACCAATAATGTTAGCAATAACTTACAGTACAAACAAACATGAAGCTTACCACAATTATCTCTCTACTTGGCTAGTTCACTTACAAAAGAAATATACTCTTTTTTCTTTTTTAGTTTAGAAGAAAATGTCTTTTCTAAATAAAATTTAAAAAACTAACTTGAACAAGGAAATTAAAACATTTGCCTAACTGTGAAGAATGAGGTTCACAGTGTCTTAAATCCTGTGTCTGCAGAGAATAGTTCCCAGTCATTATAAATCAATGTACATTGTTAATAGAAAGCCAATTTTGGTAAATTATTTTGGGATTCAGGAAATTTTACTTAAATTCTATGAAATTCTATGAGTAAGAAGGTATACAGTGTTTGAAAAGTTTCCATTTTGTTGTCTAAGGTTAATTGGAAAATGAAAACAGAGCTTACTAATTTTGAAATACCAACTGTAAACACTAAGCAAGCCTGAAATGGAGGTCTAGGGTAGAACGCTTGCCTCTAGCATGCATGATTCGGGGGATGAAATCCCTAGCAAGAAGCACGTGCACGCGCACACTCACACACACACACACACACACACACACGAAAGCGCTAGAAATCATGGATACTACTAACCTCAGACACAATAGAGAAACGGTGGGAAAAATAGCAGGGTGGGGAAATGGTCTGAGGAAAACAAACCACAGCTAGTATCAGAGAGAGGAGAGGTGGCCTCAGTGAGGCCTTTGCAACTGTGGAGAAAATGGGGAGGGAAGGCTGCACAGGTTGGCAAAGAAATGATGCATGACCATGATTATTCCAGGAGAGTGGTGAAGGGGAGTGTCGGCTCAGCCCAGGAGTGCAGGCACCAGCTGTCCTCCTGGAGAGCACCTGAGGCCTTCAGCTTGCTGCTGAGCGCAGCTCAAAGGCCGGATCCAGTTTCTCTGCCTCACTTTGAGGCTCCAGATCTCACTATATATTCCAGTGTTCCCATGTTTTGAACATGAACATTAAAGAGTCAATCATTTACTAGCTTGCTGGTATTTCTATCATCTGTTCTTTTTGCACGAGTCTTGGAGACTCCCAGCACTCAAAAGCTATCCACCTGGTTTCAGGTGGTTTGGGGGTCATAGGTGGGTGGGCAGGTCTCCCGTTGGCCTGGAGCTTTTCAAGGAAGCTGGACTGGCTGGACAGCAACCCAGGTCCTGTCTCTAGCGCCCACTCTTGGCATTCCAAGCACACATACCACCCAGGTCCTGTCTCTACTGCCCACTGTTGTGCCCACTGTTGGCATTCCAAGCACACATACCACCCAGGTCCTGTCTCTACTGCCCACTGTTGTGCCCACTGTTGGCATTACAAGCACACATACCACCCAAGTCCTGTCTCTACTGCCCACTGTTGTGCCCACTGTTGGCATTACAAGCACACACCATTCCTGCCTCAGGTGCCATTTCTTCCAAACCTTGGCTAAGTCTTAAGGACAAGTCTATGAGCTTCTGCTCATCTGCAGTGTGAAGAGGCCAGCGTGTGTGTCCTGCTTAGTCCTAAAGTAAGTAAAAAGTTAGAGAGCATGAATGTTCTGTCACCGGCAGTTGTAAGACTGTTGGCAGTTGGTGTAGCATGTAATTGAGTTAGACTGGATGGGGTGAGCATAAAGTTGTATCTCTTCTAATTCTAGTTGATGAAACTAGAGACAAAGAGAAAAGCTAAATAGGTGATTCAAAAATTAATTCGAAGCCAATTATGGTGGTGTATACATGTAATCCCAGTATTCAGGAAGTAAAGAAAGGAGTATTAGTTCAAGGCCAGCCTCAGCTTCATAGTGAGTTCGAGGCCAGCCTGTGCTATGTGAGACCCTGTCTCTATCAAGTGTGGTGGTGCACACTGTAATTGTAATTTCAGCATTCTGGAGGCTAAGGCAGGACTTTGAGTTCAAGGCTAGCCTGGGCTACCTAGTAAAATTTGAAATTGACCTAAGAGTGTGTGTGTGTGTGTGTGTGTGTGTGTGTGTGTGTGTGTATGTATGTATGTATGTATTGCAAAGCCACTTCAAAAAAGTTTTGTTTTTCACTAAAAGTAAGAAATACAGGAATAGTCAGGAGATTTCCTAGAAATCATAATTGTAGGGATTCTTCATTAGCCAGACCCCACATTAAAACACAGTCTAAAGTTATAGTAATATTTATTAAACAGTTTAACCATAAATACAGCCAAATACAGGTGCTGCGTTGGTGATGGCCACCTGGCTGTGACAGAATACCTGACATAGCAGTACAGTAGTACGCCAGTTCTTCCCACTACTGGTCATGTAAGCTTGCGGCCACTGCCCAGCACCATGAGAGAGCATTGTTGTATACATCAGCCAGCCCAAGGAAAGAGCAAAATTCAGTTTCAAGTATGGTTCCTACAAGGTATATGTCAGTTTTTCATACCCTAAAAGTGAAAGGGAAGAAGATAAAAAAAAAACACATAAGTTAACCACTGAATGGTTTGTGTCCATGTGTTTGCACATAAGTATGTGCCTTCCATACTTCCACTAGTGTGGCTGGACCCATCAATACCTATCAGGCTTCCATTTCCCCCACATGCTTGCCACCTTTTGGTGTTGGCTGCTTTCTACATGGTAACCATTCTGACTGGGAGAGAGGTTATCTCCATGTAGTTTCAGTTTGCATTTCCTAGTGCCTAAGGATGTTGTAATGCTTCATATGTTTATTGGCCATTTTTATGTCTTCTTTTGGGGACTCTCCAATTTGCTTGCCCATGTACTGATTTTTTTTAATTGTTTCGGTGTTTGTATCATTTGGATATTGAGATCTTGTCAGGCTAACAGCTAACAAGGATTTTCTCCCCAGTCTGCTGTGTCTCCGCTCAGGTTGCTCCTGCTGTTGTGTGGTGCTTCTTACTTCCTGAAGTCTCATTTTTCACCTGCTCCCTTCTCCTGAGCTATGGAGGGCTTTTCAGAAGTCCTTGTCTGTGTCTATATCTTACAAGGTTTCTCCTTGTTTCCCTCTAGTAGTTTTAAAGTTTCAGGTCTTACACTAAGGTGTTTGGTTGGTTCATTTTGGCCTGGGTTTTTGTGCAGAGTGGGAGGTTGGTCTCTAGTCTGTCTATCCAGTTATTAAATCAGTTTGAGTATACTGTTTTTTTTTCCAGCCTCATTTGCTAAAGAACTAGTCTTTTTTGTACAGTGTGTTTCTACCTTTGTCAAGAATGAAGTAGCTTTTGTTGTGTTAGTTTACATCTCAGTCCACTGTTCTGTTCCTTTGGTCTGAATGTCTGCTGTGTCGGCACCATACTGCTGATGCTGCTATGTGCTCTGTGAAACCACCAGGATGGCCGTTTGCTCAGGGCTGCTTTGGCTGTTTTGGAGCCTTTTATGTTTCTGAATGCATTTGGGGATTGGTTTTGTTTGGGATTGTTTTGTTTTATGTTATATAAAGAATATCATGGGGATTTTAATAGGGTTGCAATAAATCGTACGTTGCATTTGATAATGTGGCTAGAAGTAAGAACATAGATGCTAAGAAATGAAGGAAAGGCTTATAATTTAATATTCTCATTGCTGTGCTTCAGAATTTTTAAACAGATTAAAAGAAAGTAAGAGATGTCTTAGAGTTAGGAATATTTCCAGCTCTTCAAGAGGACCCAGGTTCAGTTTCCAGGTCTTATTACCCACAGTTCCCAGGGCATCCATACTCTCTTCCAGTCTCCACAGGCATGCACAGGTGGCTCAAATGCTTGTGTGTGCATATGTGCACACACACCCACACACACACACACACACACATACACCAATACTGATCTTTCTCTCTTTTATTATTTTAAAGAAAATATCAGCTCACAGTAAGTCTGAACCAAAGGATAGTTCTTGATGTTTTTCTTAAACCTTTCACTCAATTGTTTTGAAGTCTTGCACGTATGATGTATTAGGAGCTGTGTAAACTGACCCTTCCCTGGTCGCGTGCAGAGACTAGGCTCAGAGCTGGCCTGCAGTGAAGCCTGAGAGGTGTAAAGGAAGGTTCCTTTTTCATGGAATGGGCTAATTTAGGAAGCAGGACTGCACAGTTGGCAGTCTTCTTAAATACTTTCCCCATACACCAGTGTGAAATAGCAAGCTGTTGGCAAGCAGACAAACTCCATGAATTCATGTGGACTGTTTCTCTTCTCTGTGTAACTGAGATCCAGTGCCCAGTGCCTAGCTTTTTGAAAAAATGATCTTTCTAAAAATCTTGCTGTATTTTTGTGCTGGTTGAAAATAAGCCCTTTGCACATATGGAAAATTATTAAGATTCTCTTCCTGAGAAAATCACTGAAACGGATTTTGGCAAAGACATTTTTTTTCTCGCTGCTCTGGCAAACTTGCCTGTTTTAGACCATCGCTCTCCCCAAAGCTCCTTCATAGCCACAGTGTCTAACTTACCTTCAAAAGTAAGCAAGTTTCTTTAATAGCTTTGTTGGAAAATGTAAACTATAAAATATAAACATAAATTGCTTTTTTAAGCAAATCATGGGTTTTGCAAGCATGGCATCTCTGATCATTAGCAAAAGTCTAGTCTATAAAAACTGATAGCTGGCTAATTGTAGGAGAATCAGTAAACTGTTGAAAGCTCTTTTGGTTGGTTGATGTAAGCATTATGTGTAATATTGTATTGTGTTGCTCATCTGTAGTAAGTCGCTCCAAAACTTAGTCTGTTAACACGAGAGTGGTTGCTTATTGTCTTGTGACTTCTGAGAGTCAAGAACTTGGGAGCATCTTGGCTGGGCAGTTCTGGCATAGAGTTCCCCGTAATGTGTTCCTTGAGGTGGACAGTTCATCCTAAGGTAGCTCACTTACGTGGTGACAAGTTAGTTCTGGGCCTTGTTTACCAGCCTCAGTTCTGCACAGGAACTGAAGTGTTCCCACTGGGTGGAGGCTGACTTATCCCAAAGGAAGAAATCCAAGAAAGCAAAGTAAGATGGACAGTGCCCCAAAGGCTGTAACTACCAAAGGCAAGAGTAATAGAAGACAGCTACAAGAAGGTAGAATTGGGAGCCAACAGAGCATAAAAAGGCATCCGACAAGTGAGGGGTTTGAAAATGAGCTGTACTCCTTGAGGACCTGGGTCACAGTGCTCACCACAAGCAGCATCGAGGAGTAACTTTTTACTGATGGATACTGAGATTAAAACCATGTTTCTGGGACATGGAGATTGTGTCTAGGGAACCACATGGTTGACATATTGGTCTTTGTGATAGTATTTCATGACTTTGCTTCCCAGAAAACACAGTGCTGCCTGCAGCTTCATTCTTTCTCCATGGCTACAGATTCTGGGCATCAGACTATCACTGTACTAACTGGTGATTCTTAGAAAAAATTCCTGTTTAACAAGAACCACAGTCAGAGTCTTGAGCATACTTTAATGTTTCTTCACACCCAATTTAAGTGAACATTTTTTCTAACATTGCATTTCTGTAGGATGATTAAATACTGTAGAACAATTCAGACTTTTTTGTTTTGAGGGGGGTTTGGTGTATATGTGTGTGTTATCCACTTTGACAATTAAGCCCGAGACTGCTGAAAGAGTTGAGGTTAAACCCATCTCCCCAAAGCTCCTGAGAACCTGTGCTTGCCAGAGAGAGAAGATTTGCAAGTCTTTGTCTAGCCCAGCTTTCTCCTAATCTGCTTGACCTTCAGCTAGTTCTTTAGTAAGACTTTGGGGTGAGTCACGACAGCTAGGCTTTGCAGTCCTGACTCCAGAAAGTCTGCCTTTTCTGAGCCTCGGGCTTAGCCAGTCTTTGACTTTCAAACTAATGGCATTTTAAATCATGTACTCAGTGATGAAATTATCTCTAAGTGAAACAGTGTGGATAAGGTACTCTGGCCCTGTGACCTAAAGAGATGTGTGCGATAAATGAGATGGCCCCACAGTGTCCTCGTGCCCTTATTTGTAACCCACACATGAGATAGTCCCACAGTGTCTTCATGTCCTTATTTGTAACCCACACATGAGATGGTCCCACAGTGTCCTTGTGCCCTCATAGCTGGCCAGAGCCATCTTTCTAGCTACTCTACCTGCTATCTCTGAGATACTCTCAGTGTTCTAATATGTTGCTTAAACATGGAAAACACAAATATCTTTCCCATCTTTTTACTCTGAGGAATTGCACACATATACACACGCATACTCTTACACAATGACACATGAAATTACGTAGAGAAATGCAAAATGGGACAGAGGTGCTTCTGCATTTTCCTTGAAATAACGACTAGAAGACCTAATTTGATGTCTGCTGTTCATCCATCTTTGATGCTCCTTGGAGACCTCCTGTTTGTAGTTAGAGCTGAGGCTCTATGATCTGAATGGTTCTTTCTGCTGTAGTTGGGATCTGGAGTGGCCTGTAGAGGTTCTCAGTCTCAATTTATCACTGTTGGAAAGTAGTAGAACTGCCAAGTACTAGGCCCTCTGGATCGCTTCTCTTTTTGCATCCTAGTATCATGAAGGCAACAGACGTGTTGGACCATGTGCTCCCCACTCTGATGTGCTATCCTGCCACAGCCAAAAGCACCAGGGTGAGGGTGCCTTGCATACTAGTCATTTTACTGATTCAGTGCTGTTATCCTTGGGCAAGCTACTCAACCTCTCTGAGCTTTAGTTTCCTCATGTATAAAGTATTGGCAAATATAGTGCCTTCCTGTGGAGCTGTCTGGATTGAGTGAGTTAAAATTTGTGCAACTCTTTGCAGTCTATAAGCATGTTAGGTGCTGGTGGAGGAGAAGGTAAAGCTTTTACAGAGGAAGCTGAGATTCGTTCAAGCTTCTTTTCTCAGGACAAACGATGATAGAGCTAGAACTTGGGTTCCCGGCTAAGGAGTCACTAAAATATGTCGTTTGCATGGGTGTCATTTGAACATGTTAGCTACTTTTTAAGATAATAACTATTAGAGCTTCTACACAGCAGTACTCTTAATCATAGGCTACTAGCTTTTTTATAGGGTATATTCTAGAAAAGGGTAAGGAATGCAAAGTTGGGATATTATCTTTCTCTGTGCCTCTGAAATCCATGGACTATGACAATTAGCCTTCTTCAGAAATAATTAAGTCCCACCAGGGCAGTACTACCTCGAAAAAAGGAGGGAAAATGACCCTGCTCTACCCGGGAGACTGCTCATAGCCAGCTCGCCCATTCTGCATCACCTTGCTAGTGTTCCCATGTTCCCACATATTTAGATAAAGAGAATGAACTTCATTTTAGATTGGATAGCACCTATGAAAGCAATAAAACAATGGTTTAGTTTTGGAATAGATTCTTGTCCCCCAGTCTTTTCCACTGATCATGGTTCTTCCTTGAGTGGGTGAGTAAGAGATAAAAATCTCTCTCTCTAGTGGTGTAGCTTCTGCTCAAAACATTTTTGAAATTAATCCTCTATTATTTTTGAACTTGCAGCACAGTTTTGGGAAAGACTAGTGTAGTGACAAGCAACTTATTCTACTGTCATACCATACAGCAACAGGACCAACCTATCACTGACAGGAATATGAAACAGAAAAATTACAGGATGGAGTTCTTTGTGGAACCTTCCATTCAGTGATAGAGTCATTTGAATCAAATTGAGGGAGAAAATTTGAGAAATCTTACAGACAAATGTCTGCATGCTAATAATAGGTCACTAGCATTGTGGCTGTCATGGCATGCTTCCACAGTGCCAACATCATTAACAGTGTTTATCTTCATGCCCGATAGCTTTACCTAATGGAAAAGTGAAATAAAAATTTCTGTAAGAACTGTTTAAAACAAAATATTGTTCAATTTTTATACTTCATATTATTTTTTAAATGTTATGAAAATTATTATTTTATTACCTTTTAAAGCACACATGCTTATTAATCTGGTTTTCTTGGTCTATTTATAAAGATGTTTTATCAAAATTGACATTTTAAATATTATAAAGATGTAATACTTTGCTAAATTAGACTATAAATGATTAATTTGGAAAGAAATGCATTTTAATTATTTTCTAAAGTGCCTTTGTATGTTATAAATAGGCAGCCATTAGGAAGCAAGTCACCCATGTGAGTAGACAGTGCCTTTGCATACACAGGCCTCTGCTATAAATTAATAATTGAACCAACATTCGCCTAAATTTGTGTCCCATTTTGGGGGTCTGCAGTTCTCCTTTTGTATCTTACATGCGTTTGTACTTATTCACAAGATTTCTCTTCAATTTTTTTCTATGCGGATAAATTAATTTGTGACTTTAAAGTATGAGTAGAGGAAAAAATGACATTCATAAAAATGGAGCTGAACTTCTAAAAGAAATTTTAGTAAAGGGAAAGAAATTAAAATATTGGCTTCTAACTCTTGATTCAAGAATTTGCTAAAGCCATGCGGTATGATGGAAAGTACTGAAGAGCCTGGGCTCTGGCCCTTGTCTCTACCACAAGTCTTTCTGAAGGCCCTCAAACCAATCACGTGACCTCTGTGGGACTCTGCCTGCTTGTGTGTGAAGGGAGGCTTGACAGCTTGATTGCTGAGCCCTTGTGGCTCTAGCAGTCAGTCTCCTCATTCAGAGTTGATTTCAGTTGTCTGCAGCCTAGACGTATATTAATTGCTCCAGCGCTCACCTTGATAATATAGCATGGTCATGGGTAGGGTGTCTTTACCTTCAGTCCTCACAGTTAAAGAAGCTGAGATGCTCCAAGATCAAGATGCTAACTCAGTGAACTGCGGTTGACTCAACCTGGCCTGGGGTCAACCAGTTTCTCACGATGTCTGCATTGGCCTACCCTCTGTGTGTATGTATAGAGAGCTTTCTCTTTTAACACTACCCTTCCTGTAGAGTTAAGACCTTTAAACTCAATGCCCAAATATAGCCACACTGGGGCTTGGTTACCTTAGTTACCTTAGGTACTTTCGTCTAGAACTTCTCTTCCTCCCAGTGCTTGTACTCAGCATCCTCCTTTTGGGGTTTAGACAAGAAATAACTAAAATTTCATGAGCTACAAAACCCAAACCAGTAAATACAATATCAAGAAATTTATGTTTTAAAGTAGACATAGGAATAGCATTCTTATCACACTTCCCCAAAATTTTCTCTTAGATGATTTGTAACATAAAAAATAAAAAAAAAAAAAAGGTAATAGATGGGCTGGAGAGATGGCCCTATATTTAAGACCATAGAGCGTCTTGCAATGGACCTAAATTCAGTTCCTGGCACCCACAGTGAACACCACCTGGAACTCCAGCTCCAGGGAACCTGACATCCCTGACACCATCTTTTGAACTTTGCAGGTACCAGCCCTCACATGTACATACTCACATACACACATATACACATACACACGCGCGGTAGACGTTTACAGTGAACACTCCCAACCTGTTCACACCTCTCAGTTTCTTTCTTGTTTTGCTGCAAATCTGGCTATCCATTGCCAACCATCCTTTTTTTTCCTATGTGAACTCTTTATGTTGGGGAAGATACACAGAAATCTAACCACTGAAGCCTCTTTAATTACACAGCTCCATGATGTTTCATATATTCACAGTGTACAGCCATCACAGATCTACTTTTAGAGTGTATTATCCAGAACAGGAACTCCCCATTCTTTTCCAGCACCTTGTAACCTCTCCTTTTTGTTCTTTAATGAATTTGCCTGTTCTCAGTATCTCCTTCAATTGGGATTACATGATAATGGTGTGTTCCATCTGGCCTCTTTCCAGCCCAGCATGGTATTTTTAAGATTCATCTGTCTTGTAGTATGTTGAGATGTTTTTCTATTATAAAATTGAGTAATATCCCCTTGTACCTATATACTGCATTTTATTTAGCCCTTTAACCATTGTGTGACATGTGGGTTGATTCCCTCATTTGACTATTGTAAATATTGTTACTACAAATACTTTCTTTAATTTGTACCACTCATTTATTGTGTGTGTTTGTACTTGAGGAGGTCAGATGAGAGCTTGCAGAAGTCAGTTTTCTCCTTCTATCACTCGGCTTTTGGGCATACATCTAAGGTCATTAATGCAAGTGCTGCTCAACCATCTTGCCAGCCCAAAATTTATTTATGTGTGTACGTATCTGTCTGTGTGAGTACATACACACATACATACACATGTATAGACGGAGACAGTAAAAAGGTGGTTGGTCCCTTGGAGCTGGAGTTACAGGCATTTATGAAGTATGTTGCTGGGGCACCAGGATCTGAATCCCAGGCGTTGCAGTTTTACAGCCTGTGTGACACATTCCCATCTCTACACTATGAGTTTCAATGCATAAGTCTCAGTTTGCATTTCTACTTTCAATTCCTTAGGGTGTGTGCCTGAAAGTAGAATTGCTTGTCACATGGTTATTCTATATTAAGCATTTCCAGTAGCAACTGTACTGTTTACAATCCTTTTGGCCACATCCAGGGTTCTATGGCCTCGTTAAGTGGAAGGTTTGAAATAGCAAGGAATTTGTATGTGTAGCAGGATCTTTAGAATGATGTTCTATATACCAAACTCTCCATTATTAGAGTCGCCATTCTTCAAAGGAGTCCAAATAAAATGCCTCCAAGAAAATCCTGTCTTATAATTCAGGGTAGAAGATGGGAAACATACTAACAAATAACACTTTATCTTGAAAGAGGTCAGGTTCCACCAATGACTGGGCATGCATGAATCTTCAAATAGGAGCATGAGTTTAACTCAGTCAGTGTACATCACACTGAAAAGTTCATCATAGTGATTGATAGTCCTGATGCTTACATTATATATACAACCTCAGAGACATTTAGAAAATGCACATTCTCACGCACGCGCGCGCACACACACACACACACACACACACACACACACTTTCTCCATAGGTATGAATGTGAGAAATTTCTATTTAAGAATGTTCACTGCTGGACTGTTACATTAGTGAAAATCTGGAAATAGTTTCCATTTCCATAAAGAGAAACCATGCTATAGCCATGCACCAGGGGATTATGCTGTTATTAAAATATTTTCAAAAATGTGTAACATTTAGTGATCAGCATATTATAATGAATAAAGGAAATTTGGTGACTTTACATAGAATAAAATCTGATCTTTGCATGGAGTAAAATCCACAGGCACAAACCAGAAAGAACTGCTAAAAGTCTCTAGTTTTTTTTTCTACTTTCATTAAGGAGTAAATTTTTCCATTGAGTACATTTTAGAATTTCAAACATTAATATCTTACTTGCATTTTACTAACTGTAGTTTAATAACTGAGTTTTCTTTCTTCCAAAGTGAAATTGCCATATGGTGCAGTACAAAATCTTGAGTGTACCACTCTGAGGAAAGTCTTTTATTTATTTATTTATTTATTTATTTATTTATTTATTTATTAAAAATTTCCACCTCCTCCCATCCTCCCATTTCCCTCCCACTCCCCCCTGAGGAAAGTCTTTATGGTCAAGATTGAAACTCTTGCTTCAGCCTTTGTACGCGTTGATTGAAAGAGCTGTGTGGTAGGTGAAGGCAACACTGTTCTAGCAACAGAAGCTAGGATCTTTGTAGAAAACACATTGTTAACCAGATTAAAGCAGTTCACTAAGAAGAACAAAGTAGGACGTGAGAGAGTGGAAGGTTAGGCTGAAGACTGATGATAGACATTGGAGCATCACACACCTTCCTGCTGCACTTTGCTTTCTGCCCTGGTTGTATAATTTTGAATATGGGATAGAAAAAATGCATTTCCCATCTCTGCTATTACATGTAGTAGAGAGTACTGGAGATCCTGCCATATGACTGACACCTTGTTAAAGACTGACAGGTAATAAATAGTGCATGTAGGGACTTCCTGACCAGTGGTTCCATTATCTCTTCTGTGGGTTTCAGCAGTGTGCTCTCCAAAAGTCTTAGATTTGGGGCAAGTTGGAAAAAGAATTTTTCATTAATGGGTATAATAAGTGTTTTAGAATTCTCTGCATTTAGATAGAAGATGGATGGGTGGATGGATGGATAAGTTTTCTGAGCATAATAGGAATTTTTATCCATAGGCTGTTCCTACTAGTCCCAAAGAGAGGAACTGGGCAGGAGTCAGTAGTGATGGGACCACCTGTGGACACAAATGACTCCAGGAACCTCAGGAACAGAGCCTTGGGAGGGATGGTGGAACAGCTTGGGTGGTCCTGCTGCAGCAGTCAGACTTAGGAGCCATCAACAGGGCAGAGCCCAAGCAGAGAAGGACATCTGCTCACCTTGTCACCTAGACAGAAGTGCTGTGTGACACAGCCCCATACAGGCTGCCCAGTGGTGACATCATCCTTAAAAGACTAAATGGATGGTTCCATCCTTAGCGATTTTTTAAGCTATAATTATTGAGGCAAGAAAAAGGTTTTTGAACTTGGTTTTGAAATCTTACTTTACATTTTCCTGGGGTTTAGTTCTGTTTGCTTCCAGCATGGCCCAAATACCTACTTCAAAGCAAACATTCTAACAAGAACTTGTTAGAAGGAAGAGAAACCAGCCCCTGTGGCTTCTTGTGCACCAGCTATGGAGGCCTCACAGAACCACGTTTGTGAGCTGAGTGTAAATGAATCCGAAACCTACAAATTAGATTTCCCTTGAAATACACATGGGCTTAAAACCTTAACGGGAAAAGAACTTGGCAAATCAAGTCTGACCATATTCAGCAAAACCCCACTAATTTGCACTAATGACCAAGAGACCCATTGAGAATTAGATGAATTTTTGTGAGTGTGTTTGCATGGGAAAAAATACCAAAACGGGAGGATGGAGATGGGGGTAATGAGAGTGGAAAGGAAGGGGGAGGAGGAAAATCAAAGTTCTAGCATGAAACAAGCATACTTTATGGTACAATGAAGAATGTATTTGAACGGTTACTGGAATGAAACCCAATAGCTTAATGAGCGCCTTGCTGCGGTGCGCCTGCCGCTGGGGAGGCGGCCATGCCATAGGCCCGCCTGAGCCAGCAGCTAATGTGCACTTGGGCAAAGAGGCCTTTGCCTGATTGAAAGCTTGGGGGCTGTGGTTTGTGTAGGGATGTAAACCAATGAGATTCTACCGTGTGTCCTGCACATTTGTTATGGATGCTGTGATTGCAAATCAGAATCATCAGTGAGACTGCTTATTACAGCTTTAAAAAAAAAAAAGTAAAAATGTAGTACAAATAGCAAAGGATGCCAGAATTCTCACTAGCTGCATCTTCTGTGGATATAGTACGCTCTTCTTACCATAGAAGAAACTCAAAGTTTCCTGAATTGAAGCTTAACCATGTGGTATCTTCTATTGTGATATGAATTTTATTGAAAAATAAAAGCACCATGTTTACAAGCAAATATCTGAAAGTTATTGTGTTGTCTCATTATTCAAGGCCCAAATTTCATAATAGTGACTTTCTGGTTGCTTTTGAGAAATGAAATACTTTTTAAATTTTATTTATATGTATCTAGGGTTTAAGGGGAAATCTATGCATTAAATGCAGTGCACATGCAGACCAGAAGAGGGCAGTGGTCCCCTGGAGTTGGAGTTACAGGCTGGTTTTTTTTTTTTTATTTTTTTGAGCCATTTAGCATGAGTACTGGGAACCAAACTCAGGTCCTCTGCAAGAAGTATATGCTCTTAACCCCTGAGCCATCTCCACAACCCCTAGGATACCATTAAAATGAATGTGAATATAGGACAGAGGTGCCCCCTTTACCCTGTCCACTTAGCTTTGAGAAAAGGACTCCATGTGCAGTGTGACTCGTGTATGTCTGAAGGAAATGCCCCTTTCCTCTGACCAAGGAGCAGCCGTGGTAATAAATTGTGTTTATACTGATTGAATAACTCATTCAGACCTGTCTTCCTGAAAGCTACCCTTTACCAGCTGAAGAATCATTTAGAACTTCTCAGCCATCAGAAACTGGAGAATAATAAATGTGTCCCAAAGGTTTCTCAGGATATAATTTTATACAAATAATTTTAGGTCTTGTACTGACCCTGGACCAGAAAAAGAATCATGACACCAATTGGTGCATAAAAGGCCAAAACTCATAAAACACGTATTAAAACCCAAGATTTCTGTGAGAGCTCCCCTGGCCAATAGCCTTTAAGATACCATTATACTATAAATGCAGCTGTAAAGTGTGTGCTCGCTCTCTTGATTCTGGTTCTCGCTTCTGACTGCTAGACTCTGTTCTAGTTCCCCATTCGTGCAGAGGACTGTGATCTAGGACAGTGATCTGTGAGTCTCCCCTAAATAAATAGCCCTTTATTATACGTAATTCTGAGCTAGTATGGGAATTTTTTTCATAACTTCCCTCATCATCTGGCACCCAACATGGGGCATGAACCCACGACCCTGAGTAAGAGTCATGCTCTACCGACTGACTTATATTAGCCCATAATTCTTGTCTGTGTTAATCACATAGCTTGGTACCTTTATCAGTGAGGCATTTTCATCTTGCTTTCTCTGTGTCTGGCTTCTTCTGTGTCAACTGTAGACTAACTTTTCCTCTTTCCAGAATATGCTTATACTTCTTGCCCCACCTATACTTCCTGCCTGGCTACTGACCAATCAGTTCTATTAAAAATAAAACTGATAAATCTTTACAGGGTACAAGATCCTTGTCCCACAGCACATGATCTTTAATCTTTTCTTTTCTTTCCACAATTAAGCAATGAGCCACGATTCATCTAGACCTTTTGGACCATCCCTCCATCAAGCCAGGAGTTGAGGAAGTAATGAAATCAAGAGGTGTTTATTGGCGCCCTCCATAGGAGCCATGCTAAAGTTATTCATTCTCCCAAAAACAGTGGAGAAAACTCTTGCAGCAGAACTCTGTAAGTTAGCGAACATTCTGCATGATCTTTGTGATCTAACGTAGGTGATCTTGCCCCTTACAACCTCTCTGAACTCGTCACCATCCCCCTACCTCCTGTACCTTTTGCTGCAGCCATGCTGCCCTTTGTCCTCTCTAGCTTCCCCGAGGCTCTTCCCTCCTGCAGCTCTCTCACTCGTTCACTGTAGCTGTTCTCCTCTGGGATAGGCCTTCCTGACCCTCTCAGGAAATGGTGACTGGCTCTACTCTCCGTCGTCTCTTCCTTGCTGTGTAATTGTCTGTCATCTACTGTGAAACAGGCATTGGGCCTGTTGTGCTCACAGGTGTCCTCCCAGCAATAATAAGTAATAAATAATTATCTACAGAGCAATTAATTAGTGAGTGGTGATGGAAAGAAATAACATGGATATTTACAAATATTCTATAAGGATTTGTTACTTCATTTTCTTCTTAATTGATAGTCTTTCTATTTCTTTCTTGAAAGGAGTTTTTATAAGTGCTTTCAAATGGAGTGTTGGCATCTCTCCATTGCCTGGTTGTTTAATCCCAGGCAGCTAGGACACCGTACAGCCAAATACTGTCGAGACTCATTTCTCAACTTGCCTTGGAATTAAGATGTTTATTTAAAGTATAGCCTCAAAGTGTATACACTGTGCATAATTACAGCTTTTTTTCCAGGATTTTTGAAATTCAATAGTTGGTCACATTCAAGGTGTTTTAATTGTATTTTTCATCAAATCATTAATAAACTTGGAATTATTAATATTTTAGCAGATATATAAGACAATTGTAGCCTAAAAGAAAGACATGGAATAGAATTGTATTGTTTCTTTATAATGTGCAGTTGTTGTAGTGATCTTTTGGGAACATAGAGAAGGCGCTCTCATTGGAGGGAGGGATTACTTCACACAGGACTTTCTCACTCTTGTTACACAGGCAGAAATGGTGAGATAAAGAAGAAAATAATCTATAGTCCAAGTTAGAGGAAGCTTTGCAAAAAGGGGATTGACTTGGCTGAATTTAAAGACTAGAGGAGGTTAACCCAGACAGGAGGGGCTTAAAAGAGAGGGAACACAAGCAGAAGCCAAGTTCCAAGGAGTAGGTGGGAAGAGCCTGGTAAGACCAGGAATTGGAAATGACTACAGCGTGAGAACTGGACGAGGAAGGACTGGTGATGAGAAGGCAAGGAGAGGTGGGCACTGATGTCGGGGGAAGGGCTCCATTTTAGAAGCTTGCATTTAGGTGGTCTTTGAGAGATTCTAAACTGGGCAGTGAAAATCAGAGTTACAGGAAGAATTACCTTTTCAGAGGATTTTAATTTTGGCCATATAACCGTTCTTCAAATAAGAACTTATATACTGCCATAAGAGCAGATCAAAGCAAAATTACTGTGTTGAGATCAGAATGGAAAAGTCAGACTTCCTAGCACAGCTTCTCCTTTTCCTATTTCCCGCTTTGTTCAACAGCTGTAACATAGTCACATCTAGGGCTTTTCTCAGTTTACCTTGTAAAAACTGCCCCATGCTGGGCCTTCTGTCAACTTGACACAGACTGGAGTCACCCAGGAAAAGGGAACCTCAGTTGAAGAATCACCTCCATCAGACTGGACTATAGGCAAATATGCAGGCATTTTCTTGGTTAATCATTGATAACAGAGGGCAGTGCCAGTCCTTGGCAGGGGGTGCCGGATGGTATGAGCAAGCCAGTAAGCAGTGTTCTTCTATGGCCTCTGCACCAGGGTCTGCCTTGAGTTCCTGCTCTGGTTTTCCCTCATTGTGGACTACGGTCAGTAAGACAAATAAAAATCCCTTTCCTCCCGAAGCTGCTTTTGGTCATGGTGTTTGTCACAGGAGTAAACAGCGGTAAACTGGGATTATCCCTTTTCCACAGAGATTAGAAAACTAAGGTTGAAGGCCACAGTGTAGCCTTGATTTCCAGTCTAGTGGTTTTTAGGATATGACACTGGAGGAAGAAAAAGAAATTTCAGCCGGGCAGTGGTGGCGCACACCTTTAATCCCAGCACTCCGGAGGCAGAGGCAGGAGGATCTCTGTGAGTTTGGGAACAGCTTGGTCTAGAGAGTGAGTTTCAGGACAGAAAAGAAAAAAAGAAAAGGGGAAAAAAAGGAAATTTCTACTTTCACAGGTATAATTGATAAAAGAAAATATAAAAGTTAAAATATTATATGCTGGATATATACTCATTACCATTATTAGTAAAGGTTTTCTTTAGCACACTCTACTCTTTCTAGTTCATCTTGTTTCTGGGCCTCTTCATGCCACTGTGGAGCTACCCGTAACCCTGAATTTTAGGGAGTTGAAAACAGAGAGTTCTCTGCTAAGGCCTCTTGTTAATGGACTCCATTCCCATTAAGTCTTGATGGTGCCTGGGTGACTGACCCTTTTCTAATAGTGTGTCATGGCTGGATCCTGTTCTAATGGCAAAAGCAGCAGAATTGGAGTGTGGAGACCTGGTTATGCTCCCAGCCCAGCCATTAAGTAGCTGAATAACATTTGGAAAAGTCACTCAAGCTCAGCTGTACAATGAGAAAGTTAAACTAAATTACCCCTCAGGCCCACTCTGGCTCCTGCGGTCTGTAATTCCAATCATAGCATGCGTTGTGCTTTATCTATGAACATCGTAGCATTTACTAGGCTGCTATAAGCGCTCATTTTTGGTGGTCCTCATGACTGAGGAGAGTTTGGTACACAAAGCACTTGATTATGATACTTCCAAAGAGAAGGAGTGTCATTTCCTCCCCCAGGGAAGAGGGTACATGCTTATGGGATGTATTGTTTACCTGTGGTCAGTCCCAGTCTGGAAATTTGAATGAAAACTTCCCTGAAGTTTTTGCAGTGATGTTCCCCATCATCTTATCAGCGGGCAGTGCATCTGTGGAGACCTCTGTGTATGCCAGTGAGCACTCTTGTATTCTCAGGGCTGGAGATAACCCTCCCAGGCATTCCTGACTCCCCAATTAGTCTTTGATTTTCCAATCTCATATTCCAGCAAAAACCCTTCCTGGAAATCAAGCCCTACTGCTTTAAGAATAAGTGTGATGTAACAAACAATGACATTATTATATTATAAGGACAAGAAACAGGAGTTAAGTTATAAAGCAGAACATTTGTATTTACACAGGCATGTTTTAATAACCAGCAAAATTTTGGACGAGAACTAGAAAAATAGTTAAAAGATAAATGGACTTATGTTTCAATGTTATGATTTTTCACATACACCACAGTTCATTTTTACTTTTTTTAATCCTTGAGTTTCGGATAGGACCCTGGGAGAGTTGTTGGCATCCTTTGGTCAACAGGTTTGTCAAGGTATTTTCGTTTTTCAATGTCCTTCTAGGGTTCTGTTAAGCAGTAACCTCATTAGCAACACAGTCGGTGTGGTATAGTATGAAGCTTTACCACAAAGGGGTTCTGTATTCCAGTTGCCAGGACTTAACACTCTTGTGACAGGGGAGAAAAAGAAAACTTCTCAGAAGGGGAAACTGGGATGCTGTTTACTCTAAATATTGGACCTTTCCATCTGAAGGTTTACAGAGGCTGAAGAATTGTTGAATTTGGAGATTTGGAAATAAAAATCTCCAGCAAACTCTAAAAATGTTTCCACGTGAAAAACAAACTGTGCCTTTCTGTGAGCCTTTGCTCTGCATAGCTCCAGAGCAGCCCTGAGTTCCTTCATCACAGATGCCCCTCAGGAAGAGCTGCAGCGTCACCCTCTTCTGGAGGGCAACAAAGCCTTCTGGTTTGGGCTGAGAGGGCTGGGAACAGACTGTCACTTCTGTTGATGGGTGAGTTCTTGTTCCCTCTGTAGATCACTCTGTCTCTAAACTGCATTGGGTTAGAATAACGAAAGCCTTAGAGGCCAATCAGAGCTCACTGTGGCAGTATGCCAGAAGTGCTGGGAATATGCAAATTTAAATCCGGGTTAGCTCCAAATTCTTCTTTCCTTTATCTTTAGTTTCATGTTATCAAGGTAAGAAAACATGGCCTTAATGATTTTATCTCTTTGGGGACCCTTGGCATGATCTATCCAAGCAGAACATACCTCAGAATCATTGTCACTATAGAGAAGGGTTACATATTCAGCAAAGATATCAATCATTAAGTCTCAAGCAGTAATAGAAGTAGACTCCATTGACAAAGGTTTTTTAGTGTGTGTGTGTGTGTGTGTGTGTGTGTGTGTGTGTGTGTGTACCATCTGGGTGCCTGTCACTGTCCTTCTGACATAAACAGAATACAAGACTGTCCTGTTCATTCCAGTTGTAGGTAAGCTTACAACTTATAGATGGACTAACCTATAAACCAGTTCAGATCATGAGCTTGAGCCCTGAGGGAATGTGGGGTGTGTGTGTGTGTGTGTGAGAGAGAGAGAGAGAGAGAGAGAGAGGGAGAGAGAGAGAGAGAGAGAGAGAGAGAGAGAGAGAGAGAGAAATCTAGTGACTACTAAGCTTCATGTGGCTTGACCTAATTATTGTTTAAGTCTATTAACTAGTATGTGTTTTTCAACTTACCTTTGTTCTCAGCACATAACCTAAATTCAGCTAAACTGATAAGCTAATATCAGAACAAAGAAACTCAAAAGACCCAGAAGGTTCTCTACATTTAGCCATAGATTATGAAATCATAAAAATATTTTTTAAAAATAACTTCTTCTGAGCTGAGAGATGAATCAGTAGTTAAGAGTACCTGCTGTTCTTGCTGAAGACCTGAGTTCAGTTCCCAGTATCCACATGGTGGCTCACAACCATCTGTAACTCCAGTTCCTAGGATATCACACCCTCTTCAGGCCTCTACAAGTACCAGGCATACACATGGTACACAGACATACATGGCAGGAAAGCACTCATACACATAAAAAATTTTTTAACTCCAGAGGGATAATGAGAAGTGGCTATGGTCAGTTTTAGAGGAACAATGAGGATGGTAAATGAATTTTAGGAGAAATTAATGATCCCAAAGAAGAGAAGGTATCCTAGGGCTAATGACTCTGAGCTGTGGTGAAGGCTGCAGCAAGCTGTAGTGTGAAGACAGACGGGCCCTCGCTGTGAGAGAAGTCTCTTTGTGAGCTCCGTGACCTTTATCTCTCTTCTCTGGTCCTTTGATAAAGTTTCTGAGGAGGAAGTTTGAGGCAATGTGTGTTTTCTAGAAGACAGACCTTTGGTTATAAGGGAACAAAAGCTTGGACCCCAACAATCATCAATTGGAAGGCTAAAATGACTTGATTCTAAGGCATCTCATAAAGCCTTCTGCTTCCAGGTTCCCTTCATTCAAAGTGTCATATTTTATGGTATCATTTTAATGAGCCCAACAAGGACTTAGAGTAGTGCTTAGCACATAATAAGCATTTAATCAATTGAGCCTTGACTAGCATTGTCACCATTATCAGTTTACTATTAATTGAGCAGACTCTCTCCTTAGCTACAACAGGAACAGTTATAGTATAGTGAGTCAGCTTAACGGGTACTGTGGACTTAGCACACTTAGGTAAGTTCTGCCTTTTTCTTTTACATCAAGATAAGGTGTCATCTCTCCTGGGCCCTAAAAGACTAGTGGAGTTTGGGGAGACAAAAAACAGGAGAAGCAAAATCCAAGCAAGCAAGCGCACGCTATGCACACTCAAATCAGCTCAGTTGATCTCTAATATTTTTTCTTTACACTAGTGGAAAACAAACCAGTGAATGCAAAAGATTGACAGCAGTGTCAGGAGTGCTGCTCAGTTGGTGTAGTGCTTGCCTAGTGCATGAAGACCTGGATTCAATTCTCAGCTCTGCATAAGCTAGATATGATGTCACATGCCTGAGATCTCAGCACTGGGGAGAGAGGAGCAGGATGATCAAGGTCATCCTCAATTATATAGCAAGTTTGAGGCCAGCTTGGGATATGTGAGATGTTGCCTAGGAAAAGATGACAGCAGTAAGCTTTTCAGTGGGTCTACTCCATTCACTTCACATCCTGCGTGGACTCAGGGGTGGTCTTCTGTCTTCTGCTTTCATCTTTATCTAAATTAGAGCTTGCATGCCATGGCAGGGGTCTGTGCTTCAGAAAGGGACCAAAAGTGCCCTCCATCTTTTGTTTTGTCAGCACATCACATAGAGTTGACAATGGATGCAGTATGAGAGGACAGACACTCAAACAATGGAAGCAAAATCAGCAAGGTGTGTCCCACCAAATACCTGGATTTTTAATACATTTTAGGTTTCTTTGAACCTAAAATGGCTTTACTGCTCAGTCCGAATGTTTTGAGTTAGTTAGTGGCATTAAAAAGTTGATAGAATTGAAAAAAAAAATATATATATATATATATATATCATATAATAACACACCTAGTTCTTCACTCATGAATGTTAAAGTGACCATGACTTCTTTATTGCAGATTTTATTCTCATTTATGAGTTCCATGTTAAACTGTTAAATCAACGGAATCATCACCTTAGCCTTAAATTATCGCAGCACGTCATTAGGGAAAGCAGCACCGTGCATTTAATGACCACTTTGAAAAGTTATGTCATGTTGTCATGCTCTACGTTTGTGCTCATGTGTTACTATGTTTAATTTATAGGGAGTTTGTTTAATTTACAGCGAGCTTCTGGGCTGTTTCCTGTTGTGCACTGGCTCCCTCAAAGCCCAACTATTTGACCATAGCAGGGGCTGTTGTCCTGAATAGGAGTACAGCTGAAGTCAGTAGGGTAAGAACACAAGTGCCAGAGAGGTCGAAATCGAGGGAACTGCCTCCTGAGATGTCAAGCCACATTCCAGAGCACGTTGACTGTATTTCCATAAATGCATGAGGGAGTTATGTTGCAAATACTTGAAGCTGTTTATTTTCATTTTTGGCCTGATTTTATAGCATTGAAGAAACCATGTCGAATGATCTTGAATATTCTTTTTAAAAAAGCAATTCTACTTTACATAATGGTTTGCATGTGTGAGCTCCCTCAGGCAGAAGCATTATAATTAGTGTGTAGTCTCCCAGAGAAGAGACGATCTGTCTTAAAACTGTGATAGCCGCATTTGACAGAGCTCAGGGCAGAGGGCTGGGATTTTGTTCCAGGATAAAAACACCACCTTCACTTATCCATCCTCTCCTCACTGCCTTGGCTCAAGCTGGAGAGTGAAGGAGAGCTAAGTACAAACAGCTTCCTTCCTTCCTCGCTGAGCAAAGCATGGGGAAAGAACTTGGCTCCTTGACACCAATAACTTTGCTTCAACTCTGCCTGGAACTGTTTGGGCAACTTTTCAGAAATGGAAAAGATACAGTAAAGAGAACCCAGCCTCTCATTTTCCTCATAAAGTAGCAGATTCAGCAGAGACTTGCTCTCATTGGGGAACAGCCGTGTTCCTCCCTGGAGACCTGAGAGTGTGGAATATCACTTCCTTGCACAGCTGTCACTAGACTGCTAGAGACAATCAGCTTGCGTGGGCATCGTGGCAGACAGTATGGAGTTTTTCAGTCTTGTTATTAAACAAGAATAATGAGAGGATAAATGCTTGGCTGCCTTTTAGACAGATGAGAAGGAGGGGGAACCTAAAGGCTGTCCTTGAACCAAAACAGGAAAAATAAAATCCACATGTGCCCACAGTAATGGGTATGTGTCTGTCTTAGGATTCCTAGTGCTGTGATAAAAACATCACGACCAAAAACACAACTTGGGAAGGAAAGGGTTTCTCAGCTTACAACTCTCAGGCACCCTCTGTCACTGAGGGAAGTCAGGGCAGGCACTGAAGCAGAAGCTGCTTACCCACTTGTAGCCATGGCTTGAGCCACTTGCTTTTTTATACATTCCAGGACCACCTGCCTGTGGAGGATACTGCCCACAATGGGCTGGGAGGGCCCTCCCATATCAATTATTAATCAAGAAAATGCCTCCATAGCTTTGCCACCAGGCCAATCTGATGGAGGCATTTTCTCAACTGACTACAGCCTATGTCGACTTGGCATAAATTAGCCAGCACAGTGTGAGACCTGTGGGTGTAGCTGATGCATATACACAGCTGCTCCCCAATTACACCCTCCCATCACAGTAGCTTTTGTTTTGTGGTAATGCTTGAGTCACTCCAGTATCTAAAATCTGAGTTACCTGCAGGGCAAATATGGCTCGTTCAGGTCAGTGTCATTGGCTGCATGATAAAAGCACTTGGAGACTGCAAAAACCACTCTACAAATAAAGAAGTGGTCTCATTAGGAGAGCAAAAGAAGACAGGCCATGCCTTCTGCTTCTGGGTTATATCTACTTGCATTTGTACCCTAGGGACACACACTGTTTGCCTTTCCTTATCTGTTTCCATGGGGAACAGAAAGGCTAAGACCTGAAAACCTACTGCTTCATGAGAAGCAGCTGCCAGTCCAAACTGCCTGCTCCAGGGAGGGACCTCCACAACAGAACCTCTTGAGAAGGAAACAGAGAGCCACTGTGTGGATATCAGTGACCCTCCCCAGAAAGAGTGGAATGTTCAGACACAGTTTTGTGATGGGAAGAGCTGTGAAGTCAAAAAGCATGCATCAGTCCATGACAGTGGGCTGTTTTCTGGTCTCACGACAATGAGATAGTTAGCAATGGTATCTGTGCTGGTTTTCATTCTAACTGGTACCTTGACAAAGACATGTTAAAGTAAAATTTATGTTTTTTCTTCATACCCATGTGCACACACTTGCCGGAGCACATGTGTGGTCAGAGGACTGTTTGGGGACGTCAGTTCTCTCCTTCTACCACGTGCACCCTGAGGGTTGAACTCAGTTCGCCAGGTGTGTTGCAAGTGCTTTGCCCGCTGAGCCATGACATTGGCCCAAGGACACATTTTTATGTCCTCTTCTGTCTTTTAGAGAGGGAAGTACTGTGTTTTCCTCTATGGAAATCTTGGGACTCAAGGAACAGAGATTATAAGATTGTCTCCAATGTACTTGAAGACATCACGTTTCTAGATCCTACACAGGTCTTTGAGTTGAAAGACTTATCTAAGTGGAGATGTCTCTGTATATCTCTCAGAGTTAGTAATAGTTAAAATCCCATGTTAGATGTATTTGAAATACTTGCATGTTTGCTTTTACATGTTTGCTAATCTCTTGAGCAGAAATTAGAATATAAGGGCATGTTCACTGAATGGAACACTGCATAGAGCTGGGCTGGCAAGAGGAGTAGATAAAGGGCAGGGGGTGGACTACTGGAAGGTGAGGACCCTCAGAAGAGGGTGTGCTGTCTTGTGCTCAGAGCTGTAATGTGTGGCTCTCAGTGTGGTTTATAAAGGTGGTTTCTGACCACGCATTTTTCAACCAAGCCTAAAACATAACTGGGGGGGGGGGAGGAATAGACTTAGCAGAAGAGGGGATCTGAAAGGAGAAGAAAGCAAGATGGAAAAATGATGGTAGGAGGACATTTGTCTTGTGTCACAGTAATTGTTTTTTCCTCTGGGCTCATCTACTTTCCCCTCTTTCCCCTCTCACCAGAATGCACTGACAACTAGAAGTAAAAGTCTCGCCAAGACTGAGAAATACAAGATATGGTGTCTATACCATGAAGCATCGTCTGAGCGTGATGCATTTTCCATTTCGTTTGGCACCCAAACTTAGAGGAAACCCATTAGGGCCTCTCTTAAGCAAGTAGAGGACATTTGGGTAATGGCTGATAAGTCAGAGTTATCTAAGTCCGTTTTTATACTGTTCCCCTAGGAACAGTATTCAGTAGGGGCTTATAATCTTGGCCAAGAGCTTGAGGCACTGTCTTTTTTGCAGGAATAATTCCAGGTACATTTAGTCAACTAAATCAAAGAAGGCACTGCAATATTTCATAACCAAGCTCTATGTATATTTTTACTCTAAGGTCAGACGTGCAGTGGATCAGCAGCCCAGGCCTGGTTGGTGCTGTCAGTCATGGAAGAGTCCCTCCCCAACAGTGCTTCTCATCCTCCCTAACACTGCGACCCTTTAATACAGCTCCTCACGTTGTAGTGAGCCCAGCCATAACACTATTTCATTGATGCTTCTTAAGTGGAACTTTGCTACTGTTATGAATTGTAGTGTAAATATCTGATATGCAGCCACAGGTTGAGAACCACTGCTCTAAGAGTATCTGCTTACTAGTGAGCAAGTTCACCTCCAGCTCACTCAGCCAGCTCACAAAATCCACGCAATTCTTTAGCTAGTGATTTGGCTCTATCCCACCCCTATTTTTAGGTAAATGTCATCTATAGATGTCTCAACACATTTACCTAAAAGGCATTCTTTACAGGTATTTAAAATTACTGAAACAAGTTCTGTCAGGAAAACTACAGGAGGTCCTCTTCCCCCCTCTGGAGAGAGGGAGACATGGGTTAGGTGTGTAAACTTCCTTCACGTGAGCTCAGTTCATGCCTATGTGTGTCACCTCTCTGCTGCCCACAGCCACATTATCTTAAGTTCCTGCCAAGGACTTGGTCCCAAGGGTGCAGTTTCCACACCAACAATTTTTAACCATACTCAGAATATGTATCTCTGCATAAACCAATAACTTATTTTTAATAAAAGTAATATTGCTTACAGTTGATGGAATTGAAAGCTGTGAGATAGATATAGCAACATGCACACCTTCTATATATGTATGAATGTATACATGTTCTGTATCTTACACACATAAT
The DNA here is from genome assembly GCF_982192425.1 of Myodes glareolus. Taxonomy (NCBI): domain Eukaryota; kingdom Metazoa; phylum Chordata; class Mammalia; order Rodentia; family Cricetidae; genus Myodes; species Myodes glareolus. Next base: position 12,867,209 of record NC_142043.1, on the reverse strand, counting down.
GGTACATTAACTGATCCGTATCTAGATAGGCTGAGGACACACAAGACCCAGAACAAAACAGCCTTAGCTTCTCCTGATGAATGATGAAAAAAAGGAAGTTTAATATTTTAGTCATGAGTTTCAGAATTTATTTCTGCTTGCTAAAGAGCAGTCGGAGTGGGTGGATCATTTTATTTGGATTGCTTCTCCAGCACTAGCCCTGAGGGACAGACTTGATGATCTAATGGGTCTTTTCCATCTCTAATATCTATAATTTTGGCTATTCTGTGGCAGCTTCTTATTGCTTTAAATAAGCCATCTTAATTTAAAAAACATACATCTGGATTTGACCTGCCTAATATATGTCAAGACGTGTGTGTCCCTCTAAAGTCTCTCCAGGGACCCTCTGGAAGACTTAAAGAAACTGAATAGAATCAGAAAGCAAGAAGAGAGAAAGAAAGAGAAAAAGAAAGAAAGAACAAGAAGAGGCGAAAGAGGCTATGAGTCAAGCAATTTTCTGTTTATTTTATTTAAGTTTTTATTTTTCAGTAATGAGACTATCCCCTAGGCCTCCTTAAATCATTTATTGGTTAAAATTTAATCTGAGCCTTGGTGTATTCTTTCTTCAGCAATTTTTAAATTTCAAATTCTGTTTCTTGGAACCTGGCCTTCTACTACGTAGCATTTTGGTTTCTAGACTCCAGTCATCCTCTCTGGCCAAGTCTTGGCCTCAGCTTCACTCTGCATCTTCTTAGACTCTACTGTCTGAGAAGGAAGTGCCATCTATGCATTGTTCCAGATGTCAACAAATGATGGCTCTGGGCCAGGCCTGCTATGTTCTCCCCCAGCTAAAGACCTCACCATCACAATTCACTGGCTCTCATACATGTACCGTTGTACAGCTTCCAGCTCTGCTCAGGTCCTCCATCTGTGCAGTCTGCAGAAGAGCTAGCCATTATTTCTTCTTGGCCCATGTTGTTTGTTTAATATGGAGTTTTTGTGAGCTGTTTTCAGTTAATATTGTCTCCTGTGCATATATAGTTACTGCCTGAGATGATTTTGCCAGACAGGAAGAACACAGGACAGTGTCTGTGTGTCTTGTCCATCAGTCTGTCCTTGTCTTCTTTGAAGATGAATTCAACCTGAATACTTAGTTACATTCTCCAGGCATTTCCCTAGGTTATTCCAGCTAGAGGCAGATCAAACCAAGGTAGCAACTGAGGTTCATTTGGAGGACTCATGCACACTGGCATGAAACAAGCACAGTACAATCTTGTACACTGATTCATTCAGCAAGTACTTGCTGGCCACATGCCATATCCCAGGCACCTCATTAAAGTGCATTAAGCCCTTCCCATGTGTGATACCTAGAGTGTCAGCTACAACTTAGTTTGAGTTGAAGTTAGTCACAAGGTATCATTTGTTTCAGTTATTTAGTCATTTAGACTAAAACGACCTTTTAAAGAAACCTGGGCGTGTGAAGACATGCAAATCAAAGTACTGAGGAGTCTGAGCCAGGAGCATTGTGAGCCCCCATACAACCTGAACTACACTGTGAAGCCCTGTCTTAGAAAAAAAAAAGGAGGGGGCATCCCAAGTTCATTCGCACAGGCTTGTGAACTAAGTAGTGGGAACAGCGGGCTTAGGTGTTAGGGAACTGGTTCTGTGTCCCAGCTCTGTCAGTGAGAGTTAGACAAGCCAGCCTTCCTGAGCTACACTTTGCTCACCTGCTTCCCAGACTTAAGTCCACACAAGATGAGCCTTGTCAGCAATAAACCACCGTGGGAAGACACACAGAAGTGTGTTGCTGTTGATGCCAGCCAAAATTGTTTCAAAAGCTAAGTCATCAGGACATCTTTAATATCTCCCAGTCCAGCTCACAGGCCAGCCCTAGTGTGAAAAGACTGGTTGCTTCCTAGGGGTGTAACTAAGTGGTAGAACACTTGCCAAGCCATAGGTTCAAGCCCTGGCACTGGACAAATTGAAGCAAACTCCAGTTACAGAGATCCCTCAAATGTACACACAATGTTACTGTAGTATTTTCTTACCAGGAGGAATAAAGACAACAGAGAATTAACCCTGGAAATAAACTTGAAGAATAAATGGTAGCTGGATATTTTTAACCAAAATTAGTGACTCCCCACCCTGCCTGAGCATCCACATAGAATGTCTTGTGGGCCTTAGGATATTTGTAAACTCCCCAAGTGACTCTAATGTCTCACCAGCCACTGTTGGGATAACTTGCTTGGAGGGAGGGAGGGAGGGAGAGAGAGAGGGAGGGAGGGAGGGAGGGAGGGAGGAAGGAAGGAAGGAAGGAAGGAAGGAAGGAAGGAAGGAAGGAAGGAAAAAAGGAAAGAAGGAAAGAAGGAAGGAAGAGAGACAGAGACAGAAGCTCCAGGAGTCTATGAACTGTGTGGCAGGAAGTGATTGTCAGTTTTAGCTATGTATCTAATAAAGTGGTAATGAAAATGAATGAGACCCATAGGCCTTTGGGAGTGGCTTCAGACATTTGTAAACCAGCACTGCGAGTGTCATTTTCACCACCCTGTTCTCTGGAGGATTTCTGTAATGCTCATCTAGGTTGTTGTAACCAGTCAGCTCAGTGCCTTCCATGTGCAGATGGTGACTGGATTTGTAGTCTCAGGACATTTCCAAAAGTTCCCAGAGAGGGGTAAAAGAAAACCTTCAGCAAGGAAGACAGTGACATTTTAAACCTGGCAAAATGACTGTCATCTACTGGAAGAGTTTGCAGCCATTAACACACACCTCAAAATAGAGAGGAAGAAATGATGCACAGCCTGCCATTGTACTTGGGTCCAGTAGCATTGTGTCCATTGACACCCAGGGTTTAATCCATTTTGTTTTGCTTGGGGATTTTGTTTATTTGTTTGTTTTTGTTTTGTTTAGAAAGCGTTTCTCTGTGTAGCCCTGGCTGTCCTGCAACTTGCTCTGTAGACCAGGCTGGCTGGCCTTTGCACTAATGGTGAACTCGGAACGATGAGAGTGGGTACCCTTGCACTGCTGGTGAACTCAGAGCAGTCAGAGTGGGTACCCTTGCACAGATGGTGAACTCGGAGCAGTCAGAGTGGTATTCTTGCTCTGTCCCAGTCCTTTGGGGAAATGGATGGATGGGCTTTTCACAGTTGTCTTCCTTTCATCAGAAGGAAGAACACCATTGTTTTTGTCTGTCTGGTGGGTGTATGTGTCAATTTGGGATTTCTAAGGCTTTTCCAAGTATATCATTTGGAGCCCTAATCTAAAACAAATTATAGTTTACTGCTAGTAAGAATGTCTTTTTAAGATTTATTGTTTTGTTTATTGTGTGGCAACATGAGTTTGTGTATACAAGTGCTAATAGAGGCCAGAGGTGGGATACCCTGGAAATAGAGGCCGCTGTGAGTCACTGGTGTGAGTGCTCCCAACCACACTCAGGACCTCTTGTGACCACTTAGATATCTCTGCTGCCCCAAGAACATCTTCTAAAAACTCACCAAACTGTCGGTCACAAGACTGAACTTTTATTTCTTGATATTTCTAAAACTTTCTAGCACTGTGAATACTTTTTATCTTACCCAGCCACCTGTCGTTTGGATGAATATCTAGGTAATATTTTCCTTCTATATAACAGTGTGTTTTCTTTAATCCCAGCACTCAGGAGGCAGAGGCAGGTGTGAGTTCGAGGCCAACTGGTCTACAAGAGCTAGTTCCAGAATACACCCCAAAGCTACAGAGAAACCCTGTCTCGGGGCGGGCTGTGTGTGTTTCTTTTCTAAAGTTGGTAGGCATGTGTTAACTTATTTATTTTATAGTTCCATACATGTATATGGGGATTTTAGCCATTTTCACCCCCTCACACTCTTTCATCCTCTCCCTCTTCCACTGGAAATCTTCTTTCCAATAAGCTCACATATGTTAATGTCTGTGTAAGAAGAAGCACACACTGGGTTTAACTGGAGTTGCTTGCAGGAACATGGGTGGAACTGTTGTTCTCCAGTGTTCCTAAAGCTCTTAGTGTTTCTTATTGGAAGAGTTCATCATTTAATTCCCATGGCTAAAACAGCTCCACATAGGGTCTCAGAACTAGGGAAATGCCAAATGGTCTCTTTGATAAGGCACATAAGCTTGAGGACCTGAGTTTGGATCCCCAACACCCACATAAAAGCTAGGCACATTGGCCTAAACTTATGATCTCAATGCAATAGACAGAGACAAAAGGATCCCAAGGGCTTGCTGACCAACCAGTCAAAGCAAAACTCCAGGTTCAGTGAGCAAACTTGTCTCAAAATATAAGGTGGGAAGTAATTGAGAAAGATACTCAATATTGATCTCTAACCTCCATATCCACATGTTCACACACAAACCTATACACATGTACACTATACATACATATACACACAAACAAGTTTCAAGTAACACATTCTATCTAAATGACATAGAGATACCCTTTAAAATACTATTTGTATGCTGTTGCATCAAGGCCAACAGTGAGAATCAGTGCCCCAGATAGACAGAGCACATCTTGATCTCCCAGGTGACTCGGAGATGGTGGCATTTATATACCTCTTCCCCTGTTGACTTAGGGATAGCTAGATTCTAGGCGAGGTACTGCTGGTTTAAAGGACTTTTTAAGGGAAATACATCAAACCCAAGGAAAGAAAATTTAACCACTTTGACCGTATCCAGAGGTTATACAGAGAAAATGGAAGACTTGTTATAAAATGGTTCATTTCTACTTTCAAATAGAAATGAGTTAGGCTCACACTCAGCCCTTGCCAATGAGAACATTAGCACAGACCTCTAGACTATTAGATAATCCCTGGTTTTGGCTTGAAGAAGGCATGCCTGCTACTCATTTGGAGTGGAGCTGTAACATCATTCTGGAAACGGTTTCCTTTGTGTGTGCAGAATCACACATGTGCTCTTGTGTGTGCACCTGTCCACACAGACTTAGCATGCATATATCTATCCAAGTATGTCTTTCTCCCTTTCCCTATTACATTGGCCCAGAGAGAGGCTTCTGTGTAGTAAGAACCGTAACTGTTAACTGATTCTCCTGAGCCTACTGTGTCCGTGCATAGACAGGATGCACAGGAGAGTGAAAGTTCTAGGGAGCAGCTCCTCGACATTCTATCATCCTTATAAAGACTTTTCCTTTGAGATATGATTTCAGTTTTGCACCCACATTCTGTTATTGAGTTTGTATGCCATAACCACAGGTACCTACACTTTGGTGTCTGCATGGCTTCATCCCTTCTTTCACTTTTGGGTTTTTTTTCTTGTTTGTTTGTTTGTCTGAGATAGGGTCTCTCTATGTGGCCCTGGCTGTCCTGGAACTCTCTATGTAGACCATCCTGACCTATAACTCACAAAGATCTGTCTGCCTCTGACTCCCGAATACTGGGACTAAAGGGGTGCATTACTTTGAGTGTCACCTTGTCAGAGAGGCAGCAATGTCCACTACCTCTGTCCCTTTTTCCTCAGCAGTATTTTTCTTCATATCACTTATCATATCTGCCCTACATTTATACCTGTGTGTATATATCAGCCCACTAGAAATAAGAGCATGTTCATAATATATCCCTACTCTTTTTATGGCTGCCAAAGGCACTTCATCAGTAATTCTGGATTAATGAACAAGTTTATATTCAGATATCAGCGAGGAACACATTTGAACATGAATGTTCCTGGAGCTAGAAGCCTTGTAGTTAGAGTGGGGCATTCCCAGACTCAAACACCTCCTGAGTCCTGTATGCAGAGGGAATACATATCTTGGATGTTTTTCAAGGATATAGAGAAACTAGTGTGATTAATAAAATTCAGTTGATCATGTTACTGAAGACTTTCATTACATACTTTCTGTTTGTGGCTATCAGAAGTATAACTATTCCAGTGAGGGTGTCCATACATTTTTTTCTCAGATATCATTTTTCACTATAATGTAGTTTTGTAACATCCCATTATACCTTACAAAGTTGGAGTTACTGATTCTAGGGATAATACGACAAAAAGAAATGGACTTGATCTTACTAACTGGTGTAAGTCCATTATCAAGAACTTTACTTCGAGGCTCAAGATGTAGCCTAATTTGTAGAGTGCTTGCCTAGCATGCATGAAGCCTTGGGTATGATCCCCAGCATGGCATAAAGCCAAATGTGTAATCTGCACATGTAATCCCAGCACTTGGGCAGTGGAGGCAGGACCAGATAGTTCGAGACTACTCTGTACCTACATGAGACCTGGACTCAAAAAGAAATTGCTTTTAAAACTGCAGGCCTTTTCCCCTTGGAGGCCAAGAATTGACACTGGCTCTATCTTGAAGATAGTGCTGTAGGGTCTTCCTTGCAGGCTTATCATTCAGTAAAATGTTTTTGTTAATGCACTTTGGAAAAACAGTCTTTGTTTCAAGTGACAGTGACACCCTCACTCTACTGTAAAAGCTAGATGAGAAATGTTTCTGGCAGATAGAAGTACAGCTGATCTCATGTTGATTCTCTCAGCCCAGAGCTCTGGCAAGACATTTGTTTCTGATTCGGGATCTGAGGGCTTCAGCAATGGCCTCCACTTCCAGGCTGGCTGGATTGAAGCTGGATGCCTTCATGCACATCACACAAATCTGTACAAGGAAATGTGGACTGAGGAAATAGATGTCACTGGAATTAGTTTTCTAGGACTACTGTGACACAATAGCACCCACTGAGTGGCTTAAACCAAAGAAACCATTGTCACACTGCTCTGGATGCCAGAGGTCTGAAACCTAGGCTTTGTTCTTGCTGTGAGCTGAAGACAAATCAGTCCATGCCTTTTCTAGCCTTTCGGTGGTGGCCTGTGGTGTTTGGTATTCTCTGGCTTGTGAATGAAATCACTCCAGTCTCTGCCTCTGCCCTTCCATGGTGACTTCCTGAATCTGCCTGCCTCTTCCTAAAAGGACACCAATGGTGTTAGGACTACCCTAATGACCTCAGAGTAATCAAATTCCATCTAAAAAGAGCCTATTTTCAAATAAAGGCACATTCACTAGTGCTAGGAACTGGTATCTTTTAGAAGAACCTGTTGAAATTATACAATTACCATTCTGCCAAACCACAAGTCAGATAAGCTGCACAACCAGCCATAGTACTGAGAATAAATGCCCTTGGAATGGGATATCCGAATCATCCCTTCCAAGGCTTCCAAGGGGAGCAGTGGCAATGAAGGGTCAGAAGGAACATGAGGACCCCGAGCAGGGTGGAGTGGTGTGGAACCCTGACTTCAGACATGCAGTGACTGTTGCAACTCTTCAACACACAGCACCTGTGATCAGCTGCACACAGTCTGTGCAAGACAGAACCCAATTGTGGAGGAGGTGGGGCTTATGTGACCCCTCCCCTCCCTGAGGATTGGTTGGTGGGGAGGGAACCATTATTTGTTCCATGATGTAGTCCCAGGGAAGGTATGCATCATCCTGTAAACAAACCCTTACCCTTGACTCTGTAAACAATCCTATTGAAACTCATTGGATCACATACACACCCAAAAACATGAAAGTAGAAGAGTAGGCTTGGTAGGGAGAGGACAGGGATCAATGAGGGGACCGGGGGGGGGGGGGGGGACAAAAGAGGGTAACAGGAATGATACGATCAAAATACATTATTGAGTTATGAAAATATAATGAAACCCATTATTATTTACAATTAGTGTATGCTAATAAAAGCATTAGAAGATTAGCAGCAGTATATGAACCATACAAATGGCCTTGTTGAGTTTGTCATGATGAAACAAACTGAAAAAAGGAACAGTTCAGCATGACACTTGTCAAGGGATAGGTCCACAAATTTGCCATCGTTGCCTCTTTGTTATCAGCAGAACAGAAATTTTTGACATTTTTGAAAAACATTAATTACAGAATAACTGTAGAACAATGACACAATAGGACCTCTCCCATCTGTGCTCAATCTCAGTAGAGGCTGGCTTGTCTCTATAAGTGGAGCTGAGTGTGGATAAAATGAAGTGGGGATCAGGAAGCTGATCTTTGGTATCATTTCACCTCTCTACACTCAACACAGACAACTTTTAAGACACCTGTGATGAGACTTCATGCTGGAGACTTTATTTTTTTTTGCTTTTCTTATTTTATTTTTTATTGTTTTTTATTGATTGTATTGAGCTATACCTTTTCCTCTGCTCCCCTCCCTTCCTCTTCCTTCCTCTTCAGCCCTCTCCCATGATCCCCATGCTCCCAATTTACTCAGGAGATCTTGTCTTTTTCTGCTTCCCATGTAGATTAGATCCATGTCTGTCTCTCTTAGGGTCCTCATTGTTGTCTAGTTTCACTGGGATTGTGAATTGTAGGCTTGTTTTCTTTGCTTTATGTCTAAAAGCCACTTATAAATGAGTACATACGATAATTGTCTGTCTGGTTCTGGGTTACCTCACTCAATATAATGTTTTTTAGATCCATCTATTTGCCTGAAAATTTCAAGATGTCATTATTTTTTTCTACTGTGTAGTACTCCGTTGTGTAAGTGTACCACATTTCCCTTTTCCATTTTTTGATTGAACATTTAAGTTGTCTTCAGGTTCTGACTATGACAAACAATGCTGCTATGAACATAGTTGAGCACATATCCTTGTGGCATGATTGAGAATCCTTTGGGTATATACCCAAAAGTGGTATTGCTGAATCTTGAGGAAGGTTGTTACCTAATTTTCTGAGACATCACCATACTGATAGCCAAAGGGGCTGTACCAGTTTGTACTCCCACCAGCAATGCAGGAGTGTTCCCTTTACCCCACATCCTCTCCCATGCTGGAGACTTTAGAAGCTCAACACCAGCTCACTGAGTCCTCTACCTTTGAAAGGCAGGATCTTGTCATACTCTACTAGGATGGCCCACCCATACTCTGGGGCATGACTAGTGTGATTCATAACTAATTTAGATTTTATTATATGTTATTATAATTATAATCAAAAATAAATGTGTAATGCAAATACACATGCTTGATGCTTACTCAGACCTTGCATTTTGCCAGATACTTCCATATTCCAAACCTAAATTTCTCCAGAGTTAAGTCATAGCATCATGTTTTAAGATATACAACCTCTATTGATTTTCCACTAAAGCCTAACTTTCTAATGTCTGCATATAGTTATGCTTATCTGAATTGGAAAGAAGGCAGAGTCTCCATATGTTCATTTCAGCATGGGTTGCTAAAGATAGAATCGTCAGTACCTGAAAATGGCCTAGATTGAGTAAATTAGCAGAATCACAAAGGGAAACCACGATAGGAAATAGTTTTACACACGTAATTGCTGAAATCCTCTAGTGAATGTGTCAGTCTGTACTAACTAAATAAATTTGTTTATAGACATGCTCCGTATTAGCTTCCACTCTTTTTACAGCCGTTTGCCAAACAAAATCCCACTAGAAGTAGGATGTTCACACCCGACTAGGAGTTTCTTGGATAAATATTTTTACTATATGGAGACCAAAACCACTTTTACAAATTTCAAACTTTGATTGAAATACTATATTTCTTTACATTTTGGTATTTTTCTCTCTCTCCCATCTTTTCTCGTGGCGGCTCTGTGTATGAGCTTTCCTCCTCTCACTTCCCCTGGCTCTGGTGCACAGGATGCTAGCTGCAGTCGCAGGAGCACAGCCGGGCTAGTGAATGGGGGACTGGTCTGCCCATCACTGCCATCAGCAGATGATCTGGAGAGGCACAGGCGGGTCCATTCAAAACCTGGTTGAAGTGGTTCGGAGTTCTTCCAGGGTGGAGCCTGTCCATCCTGAGGCTGTGCTGTGTGGAATACTGTTTCCGGTTCACTTGAGGGCTGCATAAGCAGAATACAGCAAGGGAGATTTTTCCTGGCTTCCAAGATCTAGTAAAAGTTCATGAAACGTCAGACGGTCTTTTGTAAGAATGACTCTGATTCCGCCTTGGCCAACTCCCTCTAGAATTGGTGCTGAATTTTGCATAGACCTTCTAAATGCCTGTTGTTAACTAGTGAGATTACATATTTTGAGATTATTCTTAGTTAGAATTATCTCTATTAAAAGTGCAACTATAAATATAAATTTCCTTGATATCTTTAAAATAATATGATCAGTAAATAATTGATTTAGACAATGGCATGACAAAGGGGATCTCGGCCTATGCAAGAACTTAGTTACTGTGGACTCAAAAGCTCAGCTATAGAATTAACCGGTGCCTAACAACGTGAGCACTGTCCTACTGCACCGCATTGGAGACTCCCATAGATACTATTTCTGTCTTGAGATGATTCCATGGACCAGATTATTTGGTCATTTAACCTGAGATAGCTCTGTTCAGAGTAAGCTTTCACATACGGGAAACTCTTTGTTTATAATATTTTGGATGTAAAACTTCAAAATGACTAAAGTAAACTGTGACTGTTCATGGTAAGTTCCATTGATTTCAGTGTGTTAGAGAAATATAAAGGAATAATATTTGCAAGTTAAAAGAATTTGTTCTAGTGCTTCCAGAACACTAGATCTGGGCTGGGGGAAGTGTGTCCTCCATTATCAGTCCACAGCTGTTTTGTTCAGTTTTCAAATAAATGCCAAGGAAGTAGTTTAAATTAACGTAAGGCAGTGTTTCTGAACAGTTAGTAAAATGCTGATATAGCAAGGATATTTCCTAGGTGACTTTGTTAACCTTCCCATGCAGACATTCTGGATTGGTGTCTTCGATTTAATGTGTGTTCACTGTAGATGACCAATTTATTTATTTTTATTTTACATGCATCAGGGTTTTGCCATGGCTCTCAGGTCCCCTGGAACTGGAATTACAGAAAGTTAATGAGCTCCCATGTGAGTGCTGGGAATTGAATCCGGGTCCTCTGGAAGAGCAGTCAGTGCTCTTAACCACTGAGTCATCTCTCCAGCCCCTTAGATGACTAAGAACAAAACAGCCAAGCTATTCCTTAGAATGTAACCTAGAGCATTTTCTTTCCCCGTTTATCACTTTTCATCCATAGCTCAGCTCTCAGCTGTGTCACTTCCTTCCAGAAGCCTCCTTAGCCAACACTGTCTACCTCTGCTGCTCTTTAGTCTAATGGCTGTTATACTCTAGTCGACCTGCATCATGATTGCCAACTCTTGTTCAGTATGTGTCTCCTGCATCAGACTGATCCCCACAGGAGACAGAACCACCCCTGTGACCGTGCTCTATCTGCCATATGGTGCAGGGTTCATTTGCTGGATGGATGGATGGATGGATGGATGGATGGATGGATGGATGGATGGATGGATGGATGATAGGTTTATATATAAGCTTGACTTCATATGGCTACCAAATATATCATAGCTACTGTATTTTGATATCTCTTAATCTTTAGTGTTCATTTTCTTCAAAAACTTTTAAGAGCCTGAATTATAATTGATTTGTTGTTCAACAAAGTTGGTATCAACAATTGACAAACAGGTATCCTATCGATGTTCTGACTCCTTATGTTGTGGTTTCTGATTGGCACAGGCCGCTAAGGTAGTGTTGTGAGTTTTTTGTTTTTTGTTTGTTTTTCTTTCTATCTTTTGCTAGATATAAAGCGATAGGGGTATTTGCCCTGATGGATTTCAGCCTTGTTTCAGTCTGCTTCTTCCTTGCTGTTCTCCTGTTTTCCTATATCTGAATGAGAATGTTTACTGTGTGAAAAGGTTTACGGTGACATTCTGAAAGCATAATACTTGGTTTTGATTCTTTGTGGCCCACAATTGAGAGTCTGCCTTGTATTTTATGATCCACTTTGAATAGTGTTGAAGTTATTAAGACTCTGAGGACCCTTGAAGAAGGACTGAAGTACTTTGCCTTATGAGATGGACTTGAGCCTTTGGGCCAACAGGGGTGGAATGTGGGGATTTAAGGTGATGTATGTGGATGTCAAACTGACAAGAGTGGACACGTGATGATTAATCTTGTCAACTTGATTGGACTAAGAACTGCCTAAGAGATCAGTAGAACACACCTTAGGGTGTGTCTGGGATTAATTATATGAAGGGGCTCTCTGAATGTAAGCATCACCATCCCACTAGGCTGGGATTGTGCAGATAGACTAAAAGAAGGAAGTGGGAAAGGCCAGCTGCAGCAGGCATTTTCCATCTGCTTCCTGGCCAATGATGAAATGAATTCTCCAAAAGCATGAGACAAACTAAGCTGCCACCTTTTAACTTGTCTCTCCCAGATGTCACAGCAAGAGGAAATCGACTCACATGCCAGGCCTACCTTATCTTGCTTACCATGACATCCTCACATTCTATACGTTTTGCTGGAAATACCTAGATTTTATTTTGAGTTAATTACAATATGAGGTGAAAGATGAGAATCATGTTTCATTTTTCTGCATGTGGCTACCCAGTTTTTCCAGGGCCACCTTTCCAAGAGGCTGCCTTTTCTCCAGTGTATGTTTTGGACAACTTTGTCAAGAATGCGTCGGCATACATGTGTGGTTTTGTTTCTATGTTTTCCATTAATGTCTGTATGTAGGTTGTATCAGTCTCGTGCTGTTTTGCTTACCATGGCTCTGCAGTATTTCTTGAAATCAAATATTATGGTGCCTCTAGCTTTGTTCTTTTGCACCAGCTCTTTAGTGTCTTTAGTGTTTGCCTGTGAATTTCAGAGTTGTTTCCCCAACTCTGAAGAAGAGGAGTGGCACTGAATCTGCAAACTACTGAGGTCAGTGGACATTTCAACAGTCAACTCTCCCAACCGTGAACATGGGATCTCGTTCTGTCTTTGAGTATCTTCTTTGACTTTTATCATTGTTTTGTTACTTATATTATAGAGGTCTTTGTCAAGTTTCTTCCTGTATAGTCTAATTTTTAATTCTATCATGAATGGAATTGCTTTTCATTTCTTAACCAACAAATCATTAGTGAAGCTATTTTATATGTTTATTTTGTATCTGCTGCCATAATGAATTTATCAATTTAAAGGGTTTTGTGGCATATTTAGGTTTAGATGCGTATAGGATCATGTCATCTGCAAACAGATCACTTAACATCCTCCTTTCCTATTTTTATGTCTTTTTCTTGCCTAATTGCTAAACCCTTAGTGCTGTACTAAATAAAAGTGAGACTGCCCAACTTTGTTTGCTGTTGATGTTATGGTATTGGCTATGGATCTTTCCTACTAGCCCTTATTTGATGAATTCTGATACTGTAGATGGGATTTTCTGTCTCGCCCAGTCCCAAATAAACACACAGAGACTTATATTAATTATAAACTGTTTGGTCTGTTGCTTAGGCTTATTACTAACTAGCTCTTTACAACTTAAATTAACCCATAATTCTTATCTGTGTTTAGCCATGTGGCTTGGTACCTTTTCTCACTAAGACTTTCTCATCTTTCTTCCTATGCATCTGACTGATGACTGCATCTCTGCCTTCCCTCTTCCCAGAATTCTCCTAGTCTGGTTGCCTTGCCTATACATCCTGCCTGGTTACTGGCCAATCAACGTTTTATTAAACCAGTATGAGTGACAAATCTTTACAGTGTACAAAATCATTATCCCACAGCATGACATGCCTGTGCCTACTTTCTTTTTTATCATGACGGAATGTCAAATATTATCAAATATTTTTTTTCTATTTAACGAGATGATTATTTTTATCCTTCATTCTTTTAATGTGATGTGTTATGCTTGTTGATTGCGTGTGTTGAATAGCCCTCATATCCCTGGATTGAAACTATTTCCACTGTAGTATATAATCTTTTTGATGTGCTGCTGAATTCAATTAATCCCTAAGCACTGGTTATTCCCTGAACACAGAAAGATAAATCAAATAGAAAATCCATGCCTTCAGGGGGCAATTGGTCAATTAAGATAAATGTGAATTAATGGATGATAGAATTGAGCCCCCTCCCATTGATTTTTTTCTGGTAAGAGCTCCTGCCAGTTTGGCACTTTTTATGTGTATTATAGATATGTTTGCTGCTTGGGATAATGATAGACCTCTGTATTTTGATTATGCATAAAGTAGCTGAATAAAAGCTTCCTATTAGTGGCATTAATTATTAACTCTTAATGTGTTTAAGTGCATACTGTATTATGGAAAGACTGGTGTTTACATGGGAATTATATACTTTTTCATCCCATCAAATTTCTAAGGTTGATATTTATAAAAAACTTTTCTGTTCTAACATACAATATGGCTTATATCAACCACTTAATTAATTTGCTTAATAAGAACAATAACAGAAGAACTAACACATTTCTCATGTAATTTTAAGTGACTTGGGTAATTAGAAATGATAACATCTAATAACTGCTTTTGGAAAGTTTTGTATTTAGAAGGCCAAACTAAATTGGCAATATCTCAAGCATTAGAACACAGCCCTCACAAAATGACAAAATGTGTGATGACACAGACTGGTAAGCCCGGTGCTCGGGAGGCTGACACAGAAGGATAGAGTCTGAGGCCAGCCTGAGTTATACAGTAAGACTCATCCCCAGAGGCAGGCCAGCAAGCCCTTCTAGGTTTATAAGGCCCAGAGTACTTGCAATAGAAAAAGTTTTAATGCTATAGCTTTTTTTCTCATTTTGCCAGTCAAAGAAGACCTCTTATTTAAAGGGCATGCTCCGCTGCTGCTCTCAAATCAAGGCTGTGGCATCTGACTGGGCCCCACCATGACTTTCATGGGGTATCTGTAACAGGAGGGAAGACTAGAGAAGGAAAATGTCTAATGAAGAGTCTACAATTTACAAAATTATCTATCATATGGCTCAGTTTAGATTCTCTGAAATATCAGAGTTGGAATGAAATTATCCAAAGGAGAAAAGTCACATGGCCGTATTGCAAACACTGATTTAGTCAATATAATTAAATTTCTTGGTCATAGGCAGACAGCGCAGCAAAGAAAGGAGGCTTATTTTATCTTTTAAGAAGCGATTGCTTAGGTTTGATATGAAGTCCCAGAGCTTCAAAGATTATTGTATTAAAGCAAAGCAGTATGCTCTCAGGACAGTCATTTCCTTAGGCAAATGTAGAGACCAGGAAGGAACTCAGATTTTGAATGCAGCAAAGCCACAGGCATGGCTGAGTTTGAGCATATGGGGTTTGTAGATCTGAGGCAATCTTTCTCAAATTTGAAACAACTTGATACGATCTCCAGTATTACTTCCAGAGGAGAGATAGAGAAAAGGCGAGTTCACACCAGTGTATAAATGCACAATGGAGTTTTATTCAGTCATCTGGCAATTGCAGGAAACTGGAAGGAACTGAAGATCAGACTAAGCAAAGCAAGCTGACAAATGCTGGATGTTTTCTCTCATGGACAGAGTCTGATGATGTATAGATGTGAGTGACTGTAAGAGGACCAGCGAAAGGGACGGTGATGGGGCAAGCATTAGCATACACATGGATCGGTATGAAAACACAAATCTGATCCTTTCTAGGCTTGCTAAGCCATTAATGAAAATATTTAAAACTGAATGAAAAGAAAGTGTTTTAAAGGAAAAGACTGATAATGGACAAGCAGCCTGCTTACTGAAAGGTGGAGGTAAGGTAGGACATAAAGGAAGCCAATTGTGTTGACACCATTACATGTAAAACTCAGAAATTACCTACCTTCATAGCCTCAGCTCACCTGAACAGTTCAGTGAGCCAAACATTTAGAAAGGTTTGATAAAAACCTTTGCTCCCAATTCAAACCAATGCCTCCCTGACATTGCCTCCCAGCAGAGCAATGCAGAGCTATCAAAGCCAGTCTCACCCCTGTGGAACAAAGCACTCAGGAAACCATCCGTGGCGTAAAGTCTGCCCTACATTTAGTAAATAGTGTATATTCCAAACTTTTTTTTTATTGTCACCAGCTTTCAGACCAATCAGCCAACTGTAGCCAACCCAAGCAGGCTGTGGCATGTATCTGCCCTTGAGTCAGACACCAGACACAGCCTTGGTAAGACCTCATCAGAAACACATGTCTCCAAGGTCCCAAAGATACACACATTCACTGTGCAGAAGCCCCATCCAATGATAGCTTAACTGTTTGGATATTTCATCCATTTATCAAAATTATGACTTGCAGCACTCAGGGGTGGAATGGCCCTCCCAGCATTGTGAATCCTGTACAAGAGTCAGAAATGGGGCAGAAGCTTCCAGCTTCTCTCCTGTACTGCCTGGGGCATTAAGTCTCTACCCCGACTCCCTCTACTTTTGTTCCACTCCCAGGGGCTCTTAACCTAGAAAAACCATTTCTTTCCTTATATCTGTTTTCCCTGTTGAAGATAAACACATAGCTGGACAGAGTCAGGAGTCTATACAAAGAGCCCCAGACTGGATTGGGGTCCCCAGGCTCTCCCTACAATGTCATGGATGGGTCATTCCCTTTGGGCATTACTGTTTTCAATCTGTTAAAAATTGGGCTGTAGAAATTCACACAGATACAGCCTAATTCCAGTACTATTGTTCCTTGATCCTAAATGTTAGCAAAGGGTTTATTCAACTTAGTTTCACAGGCTTATTTTCTAAATCCCTTTGTATATGGTATTAACATGTGACTGGCAGCCTAGCTGTGTCCCTTAAGGGTGGCATTTCAGCATCTGGGAAGGAAAACACAATGAGTCGTCTGTAGACATCTTAAAGTAAGACACATTACACAGAAGTAAAGTAACACAATACCCAGTGGTCTGGGGAACAGCCGTACTGTGAGCACTGAGTTCATCAGATGCTTGTGTTGGCTTATCACTGAGAACTACTGTTTGTTGCCCGATCACAACAGATTCTGGAAGCGGCTATTTGTGGACAAACCGTCTTGAGTCCTGTTAATGATATAGTCAAGCTACGACCTTAGCAGCCCTCACTTTGTCCACTTTTTTTTTTTTCAAGACAGGTTTCTCAATAGCCTGGGACTCACTAAGCAGCCAAGGGTAGCTGAGAACTCACAAAGTAGACAAGGGTTCAGGGATCTGCCTGTCTCTGATTCCCAGCACCAAGGTTACAAGAACCTTCCAACACGCCCTGCTTGCTTTTCTACTGACTGAGCCCTCCCTCCAGACAATATATTGTCCAACTTTGAAGATTTATTTGGTTTTGGTTTTTCTTTAAGCTCTCCAAGTGATTTGGATGTAGTTTTCTACATAGTATTCTTCATTGTAGCCTGGAAGATAAGTTCTGGTTGGGCATGCCTCCAAGCTAAAGGTTGTTGACCTCCAAGAACTGTCCCTGCTCTCTGAAATACTTTTTCAGCTTGATAGACTTTAAATCTTAATTTACCCATAGGTCATGTTTAGCAAGAATTTTGTTGTGTCAATAGTAATCCAGATAGAATAAATTATGCTTGATTTGGGGATTGTTTAACTCTAAGACTGTGGAATATGGAAAGAATGTGACCCCATGTCTAAAATCCTGAAACTACCACTTAGTCCTACAGTTGTAGAGTATGCGACCCGTTGAACTGTCTGTGGCAAGACTCACATTAGATGTCGGACATGGAAGCGCTTCATAAACCATAAAACCACACATTTGGATCCACACATTTTTTAATTTCTTCTCCTATATACTTTGAGAAATATAAAAAATCTCATGCTTTCTTATTTTTATTTAAAATTAAATAATGTTTATATTAAAAGCAAACAAAAAGACCACTTTGTTCTTTCCTTTTCCTCTTTGAGAATGGCTCTTTGGTCACACATTTCCTTTTTGAAAGCATTGCTGTTCAGTTGGAAGCACAGTGACACCAGGGTCTGTCTCAGTTCTCTGTCCTTACACCACTCTGCATAGTGTGGTTTACACAGAGCGGAGCTCAGGAAAGATCAGCCAAAGTCAAATTAAGCAAATGTATAGGAACTCAGTAGAACCCAAACCACCTTCATTAAGCCTGTGAGAAGTGAAGTATTTGTAGGGGATCACAGCTTAAGACAGAATTATCACTCTTTTGTATGAAAAGTTTGAGAAGCAGAAAGCCATGGATATGAGAAAAAATGAAATCTAAGACTGAGCTAGGAAGAGGCTGGGGGAGGCTGGTCTGCAGTTACTGACCGGTCAAATGTGTGGTGCACAAGACATATTCAACAGTGAGTATTGGAACTACTTTAAAGACAGAAGTAAACTAGTGTAGAAATTAAGTGTTTTCACCAGCTTATCCATGTACAGATAACAAAACAGCATACTCTTCTGAAAGTGCAACTCACACTTGTCAAACGCCCATGGCAACCGTGTGGCAGGGACTGCATACCATGTGCGGCTGGAGGAAGTGTTTCTAGCGACAGGGATCCACTGCATTCTCCATTTTTAAAAGGGTAAAAACAATCAGAAGTTTAAAAGGACAATTTGTAATTACAATCTTCACTTAACAGCCCACTTTGAGAGATGCTAAATTTACTTGAGCTTTCAAGAGATTTACAAAGTAGCAAGTGCCTTTGACAACAGCACTCAGGGTGGAGAGCAGGTGGCAGCAGCTTGGCTGGGGAAGTCTAATATTGTGGCTGGTGTCCTGGTTGTCTAGGCAGTGAATTTACAACCGGAAATGTGTGTAAAGATACGGGCCTGGGACTCATTCCTAGGATCTCACAGAAGAAAGTATGTTGCAAAGCAACTCGTGAGAAAGTGTGTTCTGGAAGGCCTCACACCAGCAGTGTTTAAATTTAGTTTCCACATTCACAGCAGAAATGCATGAAATTCAGTGACGCAGAGGTGAGTTGTCTTCCTTCATCTTCCTGCAGAGTTGCTTTCTTTATGGGAAAATATGCCAAACTTGGGATGATCCCATGCTTGGCCTCCATGGGCTATGGCCATCCATCACACATCAAAAGACCAGAGCGGTGGTTCTGGGCAGGGACCCTGGGGAGTGGGCTGGCTGACTTGTCCTTGCTGATTCCACATGCTTGTTTGTTCCTTTGTTTTAGAACCAGAAGAAAGCTCACAGAACAGGGCTTAGCTCTAAGCCTGGCTTTCCCCTCAGCCTTGGCTTCTGGAGGAGCTTTCATTAAAGCCTGTGGTCTGTATAAATAGTGATAAACCAGCTGTGAAGTGACTAGTGTCAGAAAAAGCCCCTTCCGACACTTAACGAGCCATTCCATCCCCCAACCTGGAAAGGTAAAACCTGCTCATTCCTCACATAAACTAGCCAAGATTCCATCTCCCACTGAGCCTCCCTCCCCAGCAGAGGAGACCATCCAGCTATTCACCTGTAGGAAGAAACCCGCTTCACTCACAGGTCCCCACACATACCTGGGTGTTTCAAGTGCGAGGCTACAGAGGGGCTGCCTTTGTGTCTGTGAAATGTAAACAGCAAAGTCAAGAGGTGAAAGGATCACTCTCCCTTAAGCCTCTTGGAGGCACCATTGCTGGGCTCAGTCAAGGCTAAGCCCCTGGCCTATTGATGCTTTCTGTCCCTTCAAGCGCTGGGTGGCTCCTCCTAGTCAGTGAGCATGTTCTCCAGCAGTCTAGGAGGCAGACCCAGAATGTCATAGTCCTCATCAGAGAGTTTGCTTCAACTCAGAAACTTTCTGCCTCCAGCACAGACGGAGGGAAAGGAACACAGAGAGAACTAGGAGTGAAACTTAGAAGGGTTTTTCCATCTCTACTAAGAAAGTTGTTGATTTGGTGTGAGTTATGAGTAGTCTGTGTATGACTCTGGGTAGCAGTATTCTTCATAAACATTTTGTCTCAATTTCTCCTATGATCTGTCTGCCTTCCTCCACTTTTGGAGTTAGGGTATTCTTGTTCCTCCGCATCCCTGAGGGGAACTGTTGGGGGCTGTGTGAGGTGTCTCTGTTGTTTTCAGGGGGAATTTGTTAGTGACTTTGCTGATCTGTTGCATCCCTCTTGTTTGGTGTGTTGTCATTTTCATTTGTTTCAGAAATGTCCGTTTTCCCTCCAGCTCTTTCAGTACACTCATTGTCTAACATCTGTTGTATACTTTACTTTCTTTCTGGTGATTCATAGTTCTCATCTCTTGTCGACAGATGATTATTGGTCCTGGAGATTTCCAAATGCTGATGAGAGGAATGTGAATTCTGCCTCAGTAAAATGTTCTGTAAATGTCTGTAAGGTCCCTTTACTTTACAACATGAGTCAACTAAGATGTTTCCTTGTTGTGGAGCTGGAGGAACAGCCCAGTGGCTAAGAGAACTTTCTGCCTGTGCAGAGGGCCTGGGGTCAAGGTCTCAGCACCCACATGGCAGCTTATAACCATCTGTAACTCCACTTCCAGGGTGTCTGACACCTTCTTCTAGACTCAGAGAACAGAAGGCACATACATACATACATACATATATACATACATACATACATACATACAAGCAAAAGTTTCATACACATAAAATAATGTTTCTTTAAGCTTTTAAAACCTTCATCGTTGCCTGTTGACAAAGTGGAGTGGTGAAGTCCTGAAAAGTATTGTATTACAGTCTGTCTCTTCCTTTATAGCTAATATAAAGGAATGCCAGGTCGCATCGCGTGCATATATATATTTAATTGTGCCTTCTGACTGAATTTATCCCTTCACTAATGTATAAGGACCTTCTTTGACTTTTGACAGTTTTCTTTTAATTTAAAGTCTGCTTTGTTCTAATGATATAGTGACACTTGCTGACTTGTTGTTTAGTGTTTATTGTATATCTCTTTCCAGTCCCTCATCTTTATTGGTGAAGTGAATTTCCCATAGGCAGCATATAGTTGGTTCTTTCCCACCTTTGGGTGGGTGAATTTAATTCATTTATCATCATGGATATTATTGACAGACATGAAATTTCTCCTTTTATTTTTATTTTATTTTATTCAGTTGTATTCTGGGGGTAGTTTTGTTGTAAATTATTCTTTTCTAACCTCTTTCTAGTTCTTTGTGTGGTTTGGTGAACCTGTCACACTGAAGTTTGACTCTGCTCTTCTGTGTTCTAGTACTGTTTTTTTTTATATTTGCAAGTTTTTTATTTGTTGCTGTTGTTTTAAAGATTCATTTATTTATTGTCTATGTATGTGTGTGTACATGAATTTACATATGTACACTAAGTGCATGCAGCACCCTTGAAGGCCAGAAGAGGGTATCAGATCCTCTGAACCTAGAGTTACAACTGTTTGAGAGGAGCCTGCTGTGGGTTCCGGGAACTGAATGCCGATCCTTTGAACGAGCAGAGTGTTCTCAATCACTGAGCCATCTTTCCAGCCTGGAATATTAGTGGGTTTGTGTTGGTAATTATCACCCTTTTGTTTTTTGTGGATGACTTCCTTAAGTGTCTCTTGTAAGGCTAATATGATAATGGTGATTTTCTTCAGTGTTTGTTTTTCTAAGTAACATTTTGTTTCCTCTTCATTTCTGAAGGATAATTTGGTTGGGTATAATATTCTTAGTGGACAGGGTTTGTATTTATTCTCTCAGTATTATGCATATGTCCATCCTTCCCTCTTCTAATCTATGAAGGTTCTACTGAATGATCTGCTGTAAGTGCAATGTGACTTGATGCTTTTCTCTTGCTGAATTTCAGGTTTCTCCTGGTCATGTACTTGTAGCATTAAATCACCAGTTTTGGTTAAAAATATATTTTCTTTAAATACAGTCAGACCATATCTCTTTGAAGATTTAGGACCTTTTTTGACTATTATTTAATGATAGGTTTTCGTGGGTTTTTTTCTATATTCTTCGCTTTGTAAAACTTCCATAATACAAATACTTGACATAAATTTATTCTATAAGTTTTGTGGCTTTCCTCATCTGATTTTTTTTGCTGACTAGATTAATTCTAAAGTTCAGAAATCCTTCTATTTATTTTTTTACATAAGTTCTCTGCTTTATCTTTAATATCATTAGTTAAAGCTTTAGCTCCAAAGTTTCTGGGTGGTTCTCCTTTATACTCTCTATGCCTTTGGTGAACTTCTCATTCATATCCTAAGTTATTTTTGATTTCTTCATAATATGCAGCGGTAGTTACTTTTATTTCAATGAGTTTACTTAGGGTCATTAAATTTGGATTTTTTAAGGTCTTGTAGATTTTATTTAAACTGGAATCTATTGTGAAGAATTATTTCTTTGGAGTGTCATGTATCAACATTTCCACATTGATATCTGTACATCTTGTAATATTTGCCTCTAATTTTATGAAGTAACTCTTCTATGAAGTTCTGAGACTTGGTTTTGCTTTATTTCTCATTTAAATGGGAGGTCAGATGCCAGGTAGATGGATGCCTTGGTGGTGGGATCAGTGCTATGAATTTGATTATATTGGAGCTCAAACATCTCTGTCATTTCTTTGTCTTTGATGTCATCCATAGTCTATAAACTGTAACTGCTTGGAAAACATTTCAAGAATGTAGTTGTAAAACTCCACAATCAACTTGGATTTCCAAAGGTGTGTGTCTTCAGACTTTGCAAAATCAAACACTGCTAATACCAGGCCTTGTAGTGGCCGTTGTCATGGCTATAATAGTGTGGAATATGTACCTGGATGGAATCACAGGAGACTCTGAGTCAAGTCACAGTATATGAAGGACCCTTGGTGTGTATCGGGGATACCACAGCTGGTGTCCTGAAACCGCAGAACAGGATTGTACTTTCCCCAGGTCCCATAGGATGACTCAGGTGATGCTGGCATCTATGACACTAGTAACCATAAGCTCAAGATTGTACAAGACAAACAAGACCTTCCCTAGGTCCTGCTTGGTTTGGGGAATGGGACAAGTAGCACTGTCAGACAACTTCACAGAGCCGTGGGCCATCTCCTGGCCCCAAAGGATGTACATAATCATCAGGATTTTTATCACCAGCTGTGGTTCCAAGGCAATGGGCTGTGGAAGAAATCACTCCTAGGTCTCCCAAGACCTATGCAGGTAGCATTTGGGCCTATGGCACATATATCCACACATCTGGAGGCATAAGAGATGGAGGAGACCTTCACTAGACCTCTTGGACTGAGCAGAGTAGTCTGATATGTGACTTTGCTATCTACCCTACTAGAGCACAAGAGAGATGGGCTTGTCCTCAGGTTGCAAGCAGAAAGCTCAGCTGGGGACAAGATTTGAAACATTGATAACCACAGCTCTATATCTGCAAGACTTGGATGTTACCTGCCTATAGAAGGATGGGCTATGGGCTTGGAGAGCAATCTGCCATAGTTTCATCTGGGTTTACACAGAGGTACTAGTGGTTAGGCTGCTGGCCACTGCATTCCTGGAGCTGCACGTGAGCTAGAATCTTCCTAGATCCTATTGGACAGGTGCAAACAGAGCCTGGAGTCTACAACAACCACCTCAGCCAGTGCTGTGGGTTGAAGACTCGCAAGCATGGACTCAGACTTGTGACTGTCATAGTCTATGGTCCTGAAGCCTCAGGGCATTGAAAGGGCTACCTTCTGCCCAATAAAGGATACAGCAGGCCAAGTCCTCCTATGGCAACAGGGAATTGCCTCCAGCTAGCCGTGGCAGTTGGGGTTGGTGGGGAGGTAGTTAGTCCCCTTCTGTGGGTCAGAGCAGGTTCCAGGAGTCGCTGGCACTTTCCCTCTGCCTGCCCTCACTCTGCCCTAGAGGGCTCAAAGGTACCCTTTGCTTTCTTCTTTTCTCTGGGTTCTTTGCTGATTTTCAGACTCTAACTCTTGTCCTGGCTCTTTTGTGGCACAGTTGTGCACAAGGACTTCTATCCAGCCATCCCGGCTGCTTGCCTCTATGATAATTTCCCCGGAGATGACTGCGGAGAGTAAAGGTGTTAGGCTAAAAATGCAGGGACCCCAGGCTAGCCCCAGAGCTGTGGCTTTCAGAGGGGCAAGAGGTCCTAATATGAGGTTTTTGTCGTTTTTCCCCTTTTTCTAAAAATACACTTTCAAAAATTAAAGGTATGAGCGTGACTGTTGCCAGCTAAATGCTGTGTTTCCTGCCAGTGAGGGGTTCTCATTCTCAGTCCTGATTCTTGGCTCTGCTCCTCTCAGAGCCATGGGAGCTTGACCTGGTCTTCCCATTCCAGAATTCAGCTCCTTAGCAGGAGATAAAAGTGCAGTGTTGCTCTCCTTACCTGGAATACATTGTGTTATTGCAGCTAGCGTCTGGTTCTGAAAGTGGTGATTTCTCCTACCATGAGCATCCGTATGTCTGCCTCCATGTGCATCTACAGATAGGAGTTTCTAGAAGACTCGAGTTCTCCATACTGCCAGTCATGTGCAGTGTGCCCTTAGAGCACCACACTGCAGAAAGGAGGAAAAGCCTCCATAGTGTCTGTTCCCACAGCCTCCCCTCCAGACTATAAATCAAGCCTGGGAAGACAGTAGTGAATCAGTAATTTATAGACTATTGCAATGCTTCGTTAGAACTGACTGTGGAACATGCAGAATAGAGAACACATGTTTCCAAAAGACAAACAGACCCAACACATCTCTTCCTTGGCTGAACCAACAGCAATCCATTAACAGGACAAAATGGGATGCCTTATTTTGCATATCACCCACTTCCCAAAAATAGACTCCCTAACCACTTGTTAACCACACTGACTTTAATGCAGAATGGTCGCTGTAGCTTTGCCACCAGAACTATTCATACTAAGCACCCTAATAGCTTGTAGCCAGCAGTCTACAAAACAGGAAGAGAGCCTCTGCTTCCTCTCCTTGTTCGACTTGATGTGATAATTCATTGCAGATTTCTTTGTCTTTGACAGAATGCCTACCGAAGGAGTGGGATGGCTTTCCTGGCCTGCTGAGGGGACCATGGCTGTGCCTGCTGCAACAGGAGGAGGAATGAGACACCGAGGCCATTCTTCCCTGTGCTGGATGAAAATAAAATGTGGATTTACCGTCTCCTGCCCTAGGGAGTGGCCTGCTTTGTTTTTGACTCTACACTGTCTGACTCCAGCTCTTCCTCAGCCTCTTTAGCCTTGTTTACTGAGTGGGCCATTTGCCTAATTAATGGCAGGATGTTGGGTGGTGTGTAGGTGGACAAGAACGCACATCACACAATTCTGAATTCTGAATTTGGCATGGATTTGCTGCCCTCAGCTCATAAATCTTAAAAGCAGAGTTGTGCTTATTTTCCCTCCAGTGTTTAGTCTGCCTTTTATAGGATGCATTTTTATGATTCAGATTGGGACAAAAGAGACAAATGAGTCACTCTCCCTTCCCAGTGACCCACCAACTGTGCTTCCATTGTTGATAGTCTCTGCGTGTGTTCTAGAGATGCAGTCATTTGATGAACATGCACCCATCAAAGATTCACCTGGCAGGACAAAGCCACCTGTTCCCCCCTTCTTCCGTCACCCCACTCACTAAAGGGGTCACTTTTTCATGCCTTCTTCCTTCTGCTTCATGGAACTTGCCTCATCCATCTTCACTGCCTTACTTTTCCAGCTGAACCTCCCCTGAGCCCACCCCACCGCACACACATACACAAAGCTTCCATGCCTTTTCAGAAGCAAAGTCAAAAGACAAGAGCACAGGGATTCTGGGATTCACCTAACCCTTCAGAGCTCTCCTGGTCTGGAATCCGGTTAATACACTGCCTGCTGCGCGTCTGTTCTGTCTCCAGTAAATGAGGAAGTATAACTCTTGGGAGCAACCCAAAATATAGCAGATGCAATGGTACAGTTCCTGATTAAATACGAATTGCAGAGGAGGAAGTTATGTCTTTAATTCTGTAAGAGTTTCGGGTAGAAGAGAGAAATAAGAAGCGCAGCCGTTTTCTGTGTGAGCAAACCCTCGAGCGGCCACATGCTTGTGCCGTGGTCCCCACTGTCATTTACCTGCTGTGTAGTAATCATTCTCGGGGAAAATGTGCATGCTAGGAAAAACGCAGATATTTAATATCAAAAATCGCTGAAGGGTTTTGATGTTCTACCCATGCCTGTCGAAAAGTATGATTAAACCGTTCTTTTTCTCATCCTCCCTGTTTTCCTTGGCATCCCTAATCATGGGAAATTATAACCCTGCAGTAAACATCCCTTACTTGGGGGATGGCAGCACTCGCTGTATTTAGTTTCCATCTGCCAGGCTTGTAGGCGATCTGACATTTTCAGGGGCTAATTTCTCCTATTGAAAACCCATCTCTGCCCCGCAGTATATATTTTAAGTAGCACAAGGCAGAAAATGCAAGGCTTTGTTTCCCCCATCGTCCTCTTCTACCTAATCTCCTTGTCGTCCCAGGGAAGGAAGACTCAACGTACATTTCTCTCAGAAACACGACAGCTCTGTGTTTTTGTTGGTCTGGTGTATGTTTGTCTATCTTGAACCGTCTGGCAGGTAATTATTTATAAAATCTGGTTTGCCCAGCGAGTTCACATAATACCTTTCACTTTTCATCCTGAGCCAGAAAGCTGAATTTAGAATCAAACAAGGCCGTTTGTGTCTGTCCTGAGCCAGCCTAGATGTACCCATAATTACTCAATGCTAATATTTTAATTCTTTTTTTCTTCCCTACACTTAAGTTCTCTCCCTTACCCTTAAAACAAGACTAAATTTGAAGTAAAACAAAATTTTCTAAACAGTTATATAGATACAACAGAAGGAAAATCTTAGAAATGACACTTCAATAAACTGTCTCCTAAGATTAAAGTGTCAAATATTATCATAGTTAGAGAAGACCGCTGTCCTCGTTTATCCTCCTTGTATCATTGGGAATTGTCACACACTTGACAGATGAAAGGAACTTGGCCTAGATGGGGGAAGAGACCACGCATGATAACCTATGGCCCCTCTTTCTCAGCCCAGTCTACCACTTCACTGCCCTATTTTTACATGACAATATTACAAAGACACACTAGCCTTTTCATATTTATCCCAAACAATAAAGTAACTTCTTAAGGATACTAATTAAACATATACTCTTAAACATAAATGTGAAGTCATATAATGAAATCTTAAATTGACTATGCTATAAATGATGGTTTCTATACACGGGGCTCAACTCTAAATCATATGAATACCCAATTTTTGGATGAGTTTTTATTATTGTTGTTACTAATCTCTTGCATTTTAGAGATCAAACTTGAAAATAAATAAATCTACAAATAATAATAATAATAATAATAATAAACCTTTTTTTGGAAAATTGATGTTGCCCCCTAGACTAAGGGTAAAGGAAACCAAACCACTTCTATCCCCAAGTTTCAGAATGTGGCTTTCTGGAAGTGCCCACTATAGGTCATGGCACTGACCTTTCCTGTCTTCACACATGACAGACAATAGTTGAGATTCAAAAATAATTTTCTAATGTTAGGGGCTAAGGATTTTATTTAAAAACCATCAGAAGTGCAAATATTTTCCAACGTCTATATCGTCCCTGTGTTACTGTCTGTTCTTTGTCTTTAAAGAATAATAAACAGCCCACATCAATGTTTACCACATAGAAGACACGTAAACATAACTGGTGGTCTGTGGTCTGGAAGAAAACAAGTTTATTTGTCTAGAAATTGTAAAGTTCAAATTTATGAATTTTTTCAGTATAAAATTAGGCATTGCTTTCGGGGTCATGTAACCCCTTGTGTGAAGTAAATCACAGAGAGTCCTGCTCTATCTGCCCTCCGGACCCATAGTCCTGCCCTATTTGCCCTCCGAACCTCAGATAGTCCTGTTCAGGTTGCAGTTTAAGTTCTCCCACCAACATCTCATAAAGTCTTTTATGGTTTCCTGTGTGTTCTGGCCGAGCATTTCATAGTGTATAAACACTTGTATGAATAATGTAAAGACAGCGAGCTGAGTGTGTCACAGCAGCCCCTCCTCTGCCAGCTGAGTCCCCAGCAGCGTTCTAGCCCAAGCTGAACTCTTTTGTGCTTTGCACATAAGTGGTGAGGAGCAGGGACTCTGGCAGTTTTCGTGGAGTTGTGTTTCGTAAAGGAAAGGCTCTACAAGGGCATCCAGCCAAGCAACTAAACCATGCCGTGGGAGGTGGATGTAAATATGATGGTTAAATAAGGACCAGATGCCCTGGGGAACTCCAATATCAAAAGTCATATCTCTTAAAGTGAGTCTCAAGTGTTGTGAGCAGGATAGTGGTACCGTGGAAGGGGGTGTTGGTTTTAAGTATGAAACAAAATATCAAGCATTCAAATTGTCCTAAGTCATGGAAATTTTGGCAGTTGGAGCATAATTTAAAATGGTTGATTCTTACACGGGAACAAGGACACCACATATAAAACTGCTGTAATTCTTTTGAGAGCCTTGGATTCCTGGTCCCTTTTCTGCTTGTAACGTCCCAGCTGTCTCTATTCTCACTGTTTTCCACTAAGAAGTAAATACAGAGAAAGATGGAGAAGGAATGTGTGGAAGGACCAAAGACCTCTTAGTATGTATCTACAGTGTGTGGGCCTGGAAAGAGCATTTTCTGTTTAACAGAAGGACCCAGCACCCTGCAGGGTGACTCTCCGGTGCTTCTTACTCCAGCTGCTAGGGATCCAGTGCCTCTTCTGCCCTCCATGGACACCCAAACACACATGGATACACTCATGGTGACGCACACATGTGAATATGCTCATGCAGAAGGACACACATACATAGGTAGGTTCATCAGTGACATAATAATTAGAGCAGGCTTCCATGACTGATGCTTCATGGGTCACCTTGAAGGCTCACGACACTGTGAGCTGCACACTGTGTAGCCCAGAGGCAGGAGAGGGAACTTGGCAAGTTAATTGCTCTGTGCAGTTATCCAGAATGGAACTGACATTCGTACTTTGACCACACTGTTAAGTAGCATGGAATATACTGGAAGCTTCTCGGAACACAGTGAAAAGAAAAACCTTTCTCATGCCGAAAACTTGATTACAAGAAAATTTCACTGTAGCTTAAAACAGTCTTTATATATACATTATGTAAGTACTATAAAACAAAATATATAATAGAATGCAATTATATATATATAGCATGCCAATTCCTCTTTAATGTTTCAAACCTTAAGATAACTATGTATAAATACTGTAATACATTTTAAGAGTATGGTAGGAGTGGGGGCATGGTTGCTGAGGAGTTGGCTCAATGGGTAAGAGCTTGCAGGGCAAGAAAGAGAACCTGAATTCAGACCTCCAGCACCTTCAGAAAGGAACAGACGTGGCTATGCATGTCTGTCACCCCAGCAACTTGGGGTGAAGGGTGTAGACGGGAAGAACCCTGAGGTTTGCTGACTGCTGGCCAAGCCGAAAAGCAAGTTCAGGGAGAGACTTGTCTTCAGAGAATAAGGCAAAGAATGGGAGAGCAGGCCAAGGCCATTCTCTGACCTCCACGCAGGCACACAGACATGTACATACATAAACACACAATGGTGAATACAAACTATAACAAAGCCCCAGAAACCCATGCATATATTCCCTCTCCTATCTACACACTGACTGTATGCAGAAGGGTGATTACAAAGGTTACTATTGTATGTGTTCACATAAGTTATCTATCCGTGTTCCAGAATAAGTCCCATCTTGTTCACAGGTGCTTGCTAGTGTTCAGAACATGCCTGGAATGGTCATTTGAAGTATTTGCTCCTCAGTTATGATGCAATAGGCCTAGTTTCTTAGTCTGGCAAGTTTGTGTGTGAGTCTCTGCGGGCTGACTGTACAGTGATAAACAGGAAGTGGAAAGAGAGCAGCTACGTGTATTACAAATGATTTCTTTCAGTTCCATCCATACTTAGCAACTTTTCAATTCAACTTCAGAGGCTGGAGAAGTGACTCAGGGCTTAAGAGCACCGGCTGCTCTTCCAAAGGAACTGGGTTCAATTCCCAGCATCCACGTGGTAGCTCACAGCTGTCTGTTACTCCAGTTCCAGGGGATCCAGTGCCATCCTCTGGCTTCTGTGGGCAGCAGGCATGCATGTGCTACACAAACATAGAAGCTGGCAAAATACCTATACATATACTATTAATAATAATTTTAGTTCGACCCTTGGTCTGCTGTGCCCCGGGACAGGTCACTCCTGACCTCTGTTCGGAGGGCTTTGACTTCCTCCAGTCACTTCCTTTTCAAGGGTTAGGTCAGCTGCTGTGTGTTCACTGACCACATCTTGGCACCTTCCACCGACCTGTGCTTGCCCATCCACCAGGCAGTCCCTAACCATCAGCAAATGATGCTGTCACCGGCTTAGTTTGCAGCAAGTCCATAGGACCTGCAAAGAATCAAGGAGTCCCAGCATGAACAGGACCACATGGGTGTCAATGTCCATGTTCCCAATACCACAGGAGAATGCCAAGACTGAGACAGGAGGATGTCAAAACTGAGGGGCCAGATGACAAAAGAACCCAGTCAGTGGTGGACTCCATGTCAGGGAGTTAGGAGCAAACTCAGAACTATAGCCAAATAGCTGTATCCACACACGTAGCAGGGTAGGAAGTTCTGGACCTTGCTGTGGAAGTCAATATAGAGAGTCCAAAAAAAAAAAAAACCACTAAAAATGAAACTCCAATGTGAGCTACCTGTACAGCTTCAGGTTATACCCAGATGAGTCCAAACTTTAGCATCACAGAAGAAAGAGGTTCTTGCATAGTCGTGCTTCTCATTGCATTATTTTCAAAAGCCAAGCTATGAGACCATTGTATATGCCCATCAACAAATGAGTGGTCAGAGAAAATACATACACAGATTTTGCTGAGCTGTGAGAACAGTGAATTGTGTGATTTGCAGGAAAATGGATGGAAGCAGAGATCATATAAGCAAAACAAACCAGGTTCAAAAATAGTCAGTGTTCTCTTATAAGATGCATAGATAGATAGATGATAGATAGATAGATAGTTAGATAGATGACAGATAAATGCATAGGTATGTAGATCTATAGAGTACAAGAGGAACTATGAAGGAGAAGATGGTCTAAAGAGAAAAGGGAGGGCAAGATAGGGTGATGAGAAGAAAGATAAAATATCACCTCCTCCCTCGTATCCACATGTATTCCTGAAAGCAGAAGGGGAACCAGTGGGGAGGGAGGAAAATACGAAGCAAGCACAATGACACCTATGGATGAAAATGCCATACTGAAACCCATTATTGTGCGTGCCAACTAGACATTATTAAAGCCCCAAGCCTCACTAGGATGGTGAAATGGATGAGATGGCCTTGTAGCTGCTTCTCAAGCCAGGCTGGAGTGCCAGTGTTCTGAGATTCCAGTGTTCTGAGGCTCGCAGGATGGAGGTGAGCCTTGCTTCTGCGCTCAGTGTGGGCGTGAGTGATGTCTCAAAATCTCTCCGTATGTGGAAGAACATGGGGGAAATCAACCCGTCTCCTCTTTCCCAGGTTGTCAAGGTGATGCCCTGCTTTCCTAGCTTATCCTGAGCTTGACAATGGCTTCTTCTTCTTCCACAAGCTCTGTAAGTCCTTGGGCCTCCTGGTAGTGTCCCCAGTCCTCTCTCCTTGTGCCTTTAGTCTGCACCAGATGATGAGTTTCTTGTGGTCAAATCTTGAGCTAACACTTTTCACCAGCCCACGTGCAGAGATTACCTACTTAACAATCACCTGTTATTTGGTTGATAGAAGTTCATTTACACGAGCTCAGAAGCCTTTGAGAAAGATTTGCTTAATCCCCTGTCACTGTTCCCTTAACTTGCTTGCCCAAAACCTCTGAACTGCAGAGCACAGCTTTTTCTCCTTAAAGACAAGTCCAGTGTGCCAGAGACCAGCGTGCCCCGTCCTACTTTCTCACTTCTGTGACAGGAAGTCCAGTGTGTCAGAGACCAGCGTGCCCCGTCCTACTTCCTCACTTCTGCGACAAAGCTCCTGAGAAAGCAACTTAAGGAAAGAAGGAAATATTTTGGTTCACAGTGCACTGTGTCCAGAATGCATGGCAATGACAATGAAGCGGCTGGTCACACTGTCTAAAGTCAGAAAGCAGCAAGAGATGGAAATAAGTTTTCAGCTGGCTTCCTGTTTTGTTTTATTTTTTTTTTCTTTCTTATTCGGTCTGGGATCTCAATCCCTTAGGGTACTGGTGCCCATTTCATGATGGGTCTTCCTTCTTCAAACCTAGGCAGGTCAACATAGGGAGTGGTGTGGTGACCTGGGACTCCACTTGACTTGAGCCACACACACACACCTCTTCTAACAATGCACTTGGCAGCCCAGGACTCTTACCTCCATGTATTATGTGCAAATCTCTCCCTAAACAATGCACCTAGCAACCTGTTAGCAACCAAACACCTCTACCTGCTTTGAGATGCACACTTGTCTCCTTGTTTCAAATAATTGAATAAATTTCTCCTCTCCTTAATGAGGCAGGATGGTTTCTAGGCAACTGTATGTCAAGAGTAGGACAGCCAATCCATCCTGAACTGGTTTGGGGTGCATGCACAGTATAACAAATTTTCTTCTCTAAGTGTTTTGGGGAGAATTTATTTATGCCTATACATAATTGGTATGCATATAATTCAAATTAGATGCATTATGGGACAGAATTTATACAGTAGAGGAAATGATTATATAACTCAAAAACTACCAATCAAAATAGAGAACCATCCAAATTATACCCCTTAACAACCGAGCACCTCTTTGTCTTGAAGCCATAAAGGAGATCCCAAACAATAAACAATATCCTTGAATATGTTTACTCACATGACCCACTGCAGTGGGAAGCCACTCGTTTGTTCCTGGCCACCCAGACCTGAAATAATCACACAGAAACTACATTCATTACAACACTACTTGGCCAATCACTTAAGTGTATTACTAGCTAACTCTTATATCTTAAATTAACCCATTCCCTGATTTTATATGTACCATGAGACTTGAGGTTTATCAGTAAGGTTCCCAGGCATCTGTCTCCTTCAGTGGCTACATGGCGTCTCTCTGACTCTGCCTACTTTCCCCCAGCATTCAGTTTAGTTTTCCTGCCTAGCTCTATTCTGCCCTGCTATAGAACCAAAGTAGATTTATTCATTATCGAAACACAGTCACAGAGGAGAATCTCACATCACACTGTCAGTCTTGACAGTATTTATTTCTGATAAAGCTAACCTTGCTACATCTATAAATCTGTATGAGCTCTTACTTTGATCTTATGAATATAAGAGTCCCAAAACACAGAAATACCTGTCCCAGACTCCATCTGGTGACAGACCCCCCTCTGAAAACACCTTTACAACTATACATGGATATCTCAGTCAGGGTTTCTGTCGCTGCAGTGATCAAAAGCAACTTGGGCAGGAAAAGGTTTATTCTGCCTATGCTTCCATGTCACTGTTAATCACTGAAGAAAGTCAAGCCGGGAACTCAAGCAGGGCAGGAACCTGGAGGCAGGAGCTGATACAGAAGCCATGGAGGTGTGCTGCTTAATGGTCTCTCCTCATGGCTTGCTCATCCTGCTTTCTTTAGAACCCAGGACCACCAGCCCAGTAGCCCTACCACAATGGGCCCTCGCCATCAATCACTAATTTAGAAACTTTCCTACAGCCTTGGCTACAATCGACCCTATGGAGGTATTTTATCAATTGAGGCTTCCTCTGATGACTCTAGCTTGTGTCGAGTTGACATAAAACTAGCCAGCACAGTGGATGTTTGTCTTCTGGAAAATTATAACCCAGTCATGTTGACAATGAACGAACCCAGGTCCCATGTATCAGGTTTCTCTGGGCCTTTGTATGCAGGCCCTGGGACTTGAGTCTTGTTTGCCGAGGGTAAGGACCTCCTAAGGAGACAGCCTCAACCACAATTGCACTGCTGCAGGCTGGAGAATTTTGTGTGCCACCTGAGTCTGTACATGCTTAAAGAAGAATTGCACACTGCTAAGACTCAAAGCTTTTATAGACAGCTCGTCTTGGGATGTATCTCACCTTTCCCAATAATTTACTATAAAGACAATGAGTATTTTGGATGAAATTGCATTTACTAACAGTGATAGGACATATCCTCCGAACTTAACTAAATATTCAAAATTACGGCTGAAAAGGAGAGGCTTGTAACTGTAAGCTATAGGTTCCCACTAAAGAGTAGCTTGCTATTAAAATGTCTACATCCATCCGTTCATTCAAGAGCTCTTAAACACCTATGCAAACAAATCCATATGGAACACTACCCTAAACTGTAAGTACAGGACCCTGTAAGTAAGGGGGCCTGTGGAATTGTACAAAGAGGGTCATACTATCACTTATAACAACTTTTCTGTAGAGCAAATAAAAACACATTTTGCCCAGACAATTGTCACCTTATTTTAAATAAAACCATATGTGCCATTGTGGCTTATGTAATATGCATTCATTTAAAGGCCATTCTGAGGTGGATGATACACTTTATTGGTAACATTGTTTGAATAACATTGAGGTTCCATCTCAGACCCAATGGGAAGAAAGATACTGAATCATGGTAGTTAGTTAAATATATTTTTAATTTAAGAGATAGTAAAAGCATGCTAGGTGTAGTGGCACATACCTGAAATCCCGGCACTCAAAAGGCTGGATAATACCACACATGTGAGCTAGGGAGATGGCTCATTGGTGCAGTGGTCCACATGCAAACTTGGTGACTTGAGTTTGAATCCTCCCAGAACCTACATTAAAAAGCCAGTTTGAAACACTCACATGGCAGCTCACAACTGTCTGTAATTCTAGTTCCAGGGGATGGAAAACCTTCTTCTGACCTCCATGGGTACCAGGCAGGAATGTGATGCACAGACAGGCATGTAAGTAAAATACTCACGCACATAAAATATAATACTTTTAAAAACCAGATGAAGTAGCATATCTGCATTCCTTGCACTTGTACAGCAATAGGGAGGCAGAGACAGAATTCCACATAGTGTGTGGGCAGACAAGAGACCTGCTTCAAACATGGTGGAAAGCAAGAATCACCACTACAGGCTGTCCTCAGATCTCTACCTTCACACGGTGGCATGTGGGCACCACCACCCCGTACACACTCTGTGCATTCAGGGTAGCCCTGGCTATAAATGGCCCTGCCTAAGAAAGAGGGAGAACACAAGCCAAACAACTTTGTTAATAAATGATTTTCAAACAATCAAACAGAGGGAACCATTGCCTGAATTCTAGGGGTGTCTGCCATTGTCTTCCCAGATCTCCAGTAGCGACTGGAGAATGTCCTCCGAAAGCTTTGGGCTACCTTAACTTACACGGAAGAGGAATTCTTTTTTCTATTGACATGAAGTATCACCTGGACATTTTTCATGCGTCTTATTTGGGGGGAAATTTATGACATTTTTAACTTTAGGAAGTTTTGCTTTCCCTAACATTTTATTACTTTGCATATTTGAAACATTTCAATCCCAGACAATAAATATTATGCGATTATTGTTTTCATATGAACAGGCTATTTCCTCCTGAATTTTCTAACCCTCTTTTCCCAGCTTATGATAGTAAAAATTTATTAGTAACAGCTTTTCCAGAATCACACGCAGTGGAAATGGAAAGGAAGGGGTGTGTGAGAGAAGAGGCCGGTGGTAAAAATGAGCTGAGGTATGTGGCTTTCTTCCTGATGACTCTCAGCTTTTTCTCGTTCAGTTGAAATGAAGATTATATTTATTCTATAAATCATTTTTATGATCTGTCATAACCAGTTATCCTAGTCAATGGCATTCTTACATCATTATTGGGAAGCAAATGAATCCCGGTAAGCTGGATGGTGTTAGCGCACCGCGAGCGACTCTTCCGGGTTCGAAAGCATCTCCCCTCAAAAGCGAGCATCAAATTTTCAGGCCAAGTATCCCTCCTTCAGAAAGACCTCTCTGGCCTAGAATGCCCTTTCTCCACCCAGTTCCTTCTTCACTTGCTGTCTTCTAACAAGCCATTTCACCTGTTAATTTTACAGTCGCCTTCATCCGGAATGTAGACTCTGCACTCAATAACCAAGGCCCACCCTGCCCGCTGCTGTTTGCTGCCATGCAGAGCTGTGCCTAGCACCAGAGTGTCTGTGCAGTCAGCATCGGCTAAATGAATGAGAGAATGTTCGATACTCCTGCAAATCCCGTTCTACCTCAGCTCCCAGCGGTAAACCTCCCCGCAAGTCCTCAGAGCCTCTTCCACTGTATTTCCAGATGACTTTTGAAACAAAATCTTTTGTATTTTGAAAACAAGATGACTTGAATGGTAAAAGTGCCTGTCACAAAAGCCTGATCCCCAGAGCCTCCGTAGGAAGGAAGAACTGAATCCTCACTCCCATCCTTTGACCTCCACACAAGCTTGTGTGGCATGGGAGTGAGGGACCACACTCACACACATGCACAATAATGATTAA
Source organism: Myodes glareolus (assembly GCF_982192425.1). Classification (NCBI taxonomy): domain Eukaryota; kingdom Metazoa; phylum Chordata; class Mammalia; order Rodentia; family Cricetidae; genus Myodes; species Myodes glareolus. The sequence continues at coordinate 12,831,178 of NC_142043.1, read as the reverse complement.
TTATTTTAGAAGTTTCACATTGAGGGACTGGAGCGGTCACTCAGCGGTTAAGATCATTTGCTGTTCTTGCAGAAGACCCAGCTTCAATGTGAGCACCCACATCAGATAGCTCACAGCCATATGAGACTCCAGCTCCAGCGGATCTGATGCGCTCTCTGGCCTCCTTGCGAGCCCGCATGCCCATGCTCTGCGTCAGATAAGCAGGCACGCACATAATGTTTTAACAACTCCATAAAATTTTAAGTTAATCTTAAAAAGTCTTTACAGGTTTGATGCTTCCTAAGTCACATTGCACCTTCGACAGTAAGAAATAAGGCCACTGCAATTAATGTTATGATGTAGTGGTTTTCCAACAATGTTATATCAAACTTCATATCCACACTGCATCTCAGCGCTTATTCACGTCATCATTTGCCGAGGTAACATTTGTCAAGTCACATGTTAAAAAGCTTTTTAGATTGAGCATCCAGAATATAGTCTCTAATATATATATCAGTTCAAAAAATGAGTTCAAAGTCATATAGTTTATACACAGAGATACTTTTCAGATGAAAAGTACAATTCAATGACTTTTAGCAAATGAACAGGTATATAATCAGCATCACAATCAAGATCCAGGTCCCAGGTCCCTTTGTAATTGGTCTGCTCCCCTGTCACTCACTCCTGGAACTGTTGCTGGTTTCTGTCGCTCTGGTTTTACCATTTCCGGAATGGCGCACAAAACACAATGATTCCACGTAAGGTTGACTTCAAGACGTCGGACTTCTTTTACTTAGCATAATGGCTCACCCATTGTCTTGTATATCAGTACCACCTTACTTTTGGCACTGTATGGGATAGTATATATGTATATTATGTATCCTATTTGATTATTTGTTTACTACTGAATTTCAATTCAGATAGCTTCCAGTTTTTACTTACTAGGATTAAAGTTGTGATAGCTGTGCCTAGACAAATGTTTGTGTGGACTTGTTGATAGAATTCCTACCCTGGGGGAGATGCGAAGAAGGTCCCTTTCTACCTAAAGTCCCAAGGACAATCCAAAGTCAAATTCCACCACAGCTCACCCAGAAGAACCAAGGAGTCTATTGAGCTTACAGAACGTGGGTAAAGGGCTACTTGAAGGAGCACGGATGGCTCCTAAGCAGCCACACCAGAAAGTCTTCACCCGGTACAAACGATGGCTTCCCTGTGGTTTTAGAGGTAGTGTCCATGCTGGTCCTCCCTAGCCTGCAAACTCCAGCAGCGGTCCTAGACTCTGAGACTGCATGCGATTAAGGCAGCATTGCATACAAATGGCTGGACACCCAGGCGAGGGTCCAATGACCTCCTGTCCCCTCCTTCTAGAAGATAATGCCCACATTATCAGTCCACAGTGACTGATTCTTAAAAGCAGACACAACTGATCTCATGAAGATGGCAGCGACTGGACCAGAAGACAACACCACACAGCAGACTATTCACTGGAATCGACTAAATACACAGGACTAGAAGGAGTCTTGGCAAGAGAATATCTGAAATCATTACATGTCAAGGTAATACTAATGTTATAAGAAAGTACTAAAATTTTTACCTAGTAGTGTTTGACACTCACCAGAAACATGATATTTCTTGCTGCTTCATATCCTTAAAGGTATTTGGCATGTAATTTCATTTTAGCCCATCTAGTAGAGACTGGACTGAGTGTTGTGGATTTCTCTGGGAACTGAGGATATTAAGCACCCTCTGTGTGTCCCTTGTCACCCATATCTCTTAAAGTGTTTGTTCACATACATTTCTCCCATGGGAAAAAAATGGTTGTCTTCATATAACAATGTGGGTTCAATACAGAGCCTTTATGAGAAATATAATCTCCACCTGTTTTATCTGATCTTTGGATCATTTTTTTCCTAAACATCTCTTTGGAAAGGCTGAAGTTTTAAATTCTGAAGTTGAGTTTATCAAATTTTCTCATTTTATGGCTTGTGCTTTTTGCATCTAAGAAACCTTTACCCAGTCCAAGCACACAAAGGCTTGATCCTGTTTTCTTCTTGGTCTTTTAAATTTTAACTTTTAGGTTGCTAATTCATTCTGAAGTTTATTTCCATGTGTGGGGCAAGGGTCTAGAGCAGCATTTCTTAATCGGTGGGTAGTGACCCCTTTGGGCGTCAATCTTTCTGTAGGAGTCGCCTAAGATCATCGGAAAACTCGGGTATTTACAATACAATTCATAACAGTAGCAAAAATACAGTTATAAACTAACAACAAAATAACTGTATGGCTGGGCCCAGCACAACATGAGGAACTGTATTAAAGGGTCGCAGTGTTAGGAAGGCTGAGGACACTGGACTAGAGTCCTTTCTGGTGGTGTATTGGTGTCTATGTCGAAACCACCTCTTACAACACCCCTTTCTCCGGTGGGTCTGGTTCACATCCAGTGTCGTTTCACCAGCCTGTGTGTGCTGCCCTTGTGACTGTGCCTCTTCATTGCTGTGGCTCTAGACTAAGTTGGGAAATCAGGCTCCAATATCCCTCACTCTTTATTTTCATATTTCTATAAACTATTCCAGCGGAAACCCTAGCTGGAATGCCTTGAGTCTATGGCCAACGTGGAAGGAATGATCACGGCCATTAATCCTAGCACGGGGGCGTGGTGTACTGCTCTCCACTTGTCCAGATCTCTGCTCATTACTGTTTCATGACCTTCAGGATATAAGCTTAGTCCCTGTGGCTGCTTCATGGTTAATGTCCTAGGGTGAGTATTTCTAATTCACTGCCAACATATGGAAATAAATTATTTTAGAAAAAAAAAGTTTTTGTATATCACAGTGTTTTGGTGAAACCCTACTGAACTCACTTTTATTAGCAGTAATTGTTTTGTGGGGTTCGGAGTAGATTTTCTAGGATATTCTACATTGATGGTTGCTATTTGCGAGTTAAGGCATTTTTTTCTCTTTTGTAACCTGTACGCTAGTTAGTCATTATTGTATCACAGCGACAAGTATCCCAAGTCCAGTGCTGAGCAGCAATCGGACGGACGGACGGTTTTGCCTTCTTTCTGAGTTAACGCTGAAGGCCGTCAGGCTTTCGCCATGCAGTTGGCTGTCAGATTTTCATAACTGCTCCTCTCATGTCGAGGACATTCCCATACTCGCTGAACGAGTTTACAAATACTGATCATACTCCCCAAAACCTTTTAAGAAGGTCTTAGACACTTGGGCTGGGAGGATGGCTCAGTGAGTAAAGAACCTGTCAGTTGTGAGGACCTGAGTTCCCATCCCCAGAAACCCTGGGAAGAAGAATCCCCATCAGCTCGCTGGCCCATTTTCCTGGCATACACAGTGGCAAACAGCACATGGGCTGGAAGGAGAGGCCAACGCCGACGCGTGTCCTCCGACATCTACACGTGTGTCACCGCGTGTGCACGGGCACTCGTACACGCAGAGAGAAGAGAGAGAGATGGAGAGAGAGGCTAAGAAACTGTCAGAGCCAAGAGGAGCCTAAAGAAACAGCAGAAGTGTAATGTGGTTTCCTGGATATGACTCCAGAATGGAAGAGGAAATTAGATAAAAATTAGTAAAATCTAAGTAAAGCGGTCTGTTAATAGAAGTCATTATAGTATTATAATAAAATAGTTAATAAAAACATCTGCATTGGCCAGCTCACTGAAAATAAGAACTAACAGCATTAGTCCATTAAATATTGCTGATACAGTGAAAATGTGAGCAGCATGGAAGGGTGGCTTGGGCTGTATGGGAACTGCATACTAGCTTCCGTTTTCTGTAAATATAAAACTTAATGAAAAATCTGTTTGGGGTGTAATGTTTATTCTTTTCTGTGACTTTCACTCCCCCCATAATACCTTGTAACCAATAATGATACACACGGCTAGCCACAATTGATCTTGTGTTAACAGTAAAGAAATAGGAATGGGAAGAAAAATTGAAATGTAAATTGTCCCACACCTAAGTAGATATGCTGAATTAAAGTGAAGAAGAAACACTCATAAGCTCTATTGCCGTCAACCATTGATTGGCCCAATGCCATCACTAGTATTGATCACCCTACTAGCCAACCCATATTCCCTTTGCCTTCTGTGAATATTTTTGCTAGCATGGTTCCTTGCCTAGAGGATGAACCTACCTATTTACACTTTAGCTATCTTTTACAGGAAGTATCTTTTTCCTGATTAAAGTTAGCTTTAAACACGCACTTGACACCACCTAGAGTCATCTGAGGAGGAAATCTCAACTGAAGGACTGCACAGATCAGATTGGCCTGTGGGCATGTCTGTGCAGAATTACTTTGACTGTTAATTAATACCAGAGGTCCCAGCCCACTGTGGGTGGCACCATCCCCTAAATGGGTGATCCTGAACTATACAAGAAAGCGGGCTGAGTATAAGCAGCAATTGGCCAGCAAGCAGCATTCCTCCACGGTGTGTGCAGCGCTTCTTTGGTTGTGAAGTGAATTCCTTGGCCAGAAGCAATGAACGTTATATGGAATGGAATAGCAAGCAGGCCTCTTTTCAAGTTCCTGCTTTGGATTCCTGCCTTGACTTCCCTCCATGACGAACTGTCACCTGTAAACTGAAATAAACCTTTTCCTCCCCTAAGCTGCTTTTGGTCCTGGTGTTTGCCACAGTGAGGAAGGAACTAGAAAAGTTACCTTGGGTTAAATGCCTGAGTTTGGAATTGCTGTATATCTTAGGTATCCAAGTCGCTCTCTTCAGATCTTCAGACTTTGCATGCTAATAAGTAATGCTTGGAAATCAGCCTCTCTGTGCCTTTACCAAGTCTTAATGTTTTTCAAAAATCTTTTCCAGTTTAATGCAGGAGGCTGAGCATTGCATTTGTTTGTATTTTTGAGCGGCACTGAAGTAGAACATGCTTCATGTGTTCATTGGCCCAGAGTCGATATTCCTTTCTGAATTGCTTAACCATGTCCTTTGCCCAATCTCCCCTTGGATTGTTCCTGGTTTGAATGTTGATGTTCTTCTGAAATCTGGGTCATTAAAGTTTAATTGACCTCAGGCAACCCTGATAGACTTTTAAATATTATAAATTATTCTTGCTTTTAAATGTTATGAGTTATGCTTCTTTGGAATAATTTATCTTTGTTTCCACTGATTTTTTTTAGAAAGGGTTTCACTGTGTAAACCCATACTTGGAACTCACTCTGTAGACCAGGCTGGCCTCAGACTCAGAGATCCACCTGCCTCTGCCTCCCGAGTGCTGGGGTTAAAGGTGTGCGCCACCACAGTCTGGCTCCCACTAACTTATTCTTGATTTCTGTTAGATCATGCTGCATTTTTCAGTGTGACCCCACAGTGTTTGGTGCTGCAGGTGACCTCATTTTTAGGCAAGGCCGCTGGCACTGACAAAGAAGGGATCCTGTGCACAGACACTGGTGTGAGGGTTTGTCGGGGTGCACCCAGCTACTTTACCGGAAGGACTGTGTCTTCCCTGGGTTTGACACTAAGAAATCCAAGCTAAGGAACTGGGACATGGCTCACTCGGTTAAGAGTCAGCCAGGCAGCCATAAGGACCTGAGTTTGGATCCCCAGCACCCATAGAAAAATCTAAGCTTGGTTGCATGTGTCTATAGCACTAGCTGGGGACAGAAGGGAGCCAGGCGGATCACTGGAAATCACTGGCCATTCAGTCTATCCAGATGGCAAGCACTGGGTTCAGTGAGAGAAACTCTCAGAATAAAGTGAGAAACAATTAAGTTACCTGATGTCAACCTCTGACTTTTACACAAACACACACACACACACGTGCATGCAGACTCACACATGCACACACACACACACACACACACACGTGCAACCCAGCCATCCCTACCCCAGCTAGCTGTGTGGTAGCTTTAACTTTGGGCCTTGGATCCCCTATCCACAAACAGAAAGCGCTCATGTCTTCAGTGGCCTTCAGATGAGTTGCTCACTGTTGAGATTACTAACGGGGACTCTTATGAAATATGGATGAAGTGGGAGCCGTAGTTAGAAGTAAAAACTGTCCAGAATTTATTTTAGCCCTCAATGTCTTGTTTTAAGGAATCTTAATCAAAACCTTTTAAAAATAGTTTGTAATTACAGTTTGGAAACTTCTTGTTATTCCTTATAAGTTTTAGAAGCATGAAAATAATTTCTCTCTCTTTCTCTCTCTCTCTCTCTCTCTCTCTCTCTCTCTCTCTCTCTCTCTCTCTCCCCCCTCCCCCCTTTCTGGGTCAGCTCTGTGCTTTCCCAGTTCGTAAACACAGGTTTTTATTTCTCTGTGCCCCTTAGAATAAACCAAGCCAGCTCAATACTTCCTGTTTCTGTCCTCATCACAGGTATAAATGTTGACCCATCCGCTCCCAACATAAGCTCCTTTAGTTCCTCGGTGTCTGGCTAGGCAACCAGACTGCTGATGCCTGGACAATGGAGCGCTTCGGCTCCTGAAGCCCCATCGCTGTCAGACATCCTTGCTCAGCTCGTCAACCTCTTCGCTGTCTCCTCAGACGCTCCTTACTTGGGGGCATCATGCGGTTGCGTGTGAGCTGAGACCACAGGACATTTCTGTTCCTAACCTGGGTCCCCCTAGCAAGCATGAGAACAGCACACACCAATTTCCTATAGAGGCTCTTGGTTCAATAAATGTCTCCTTTTGAAGGAAGAAGATTGAGTTTCATCTGTATTGAGTAAGAGAACCATAAGCTTAGAGGTATTTTATGTTTCCATCACGGTTTATTCTGTTTAGCATAAATCACCAGAGCCAACCATAACTTCCCACTTACTGAAGCTTTCTCAGAGTCAGTCGTGTTCCACGCATGTCAGAGACACCTTCCTATAAGTCCCTCACGGTCCATAGTTTAGAAACGCTGGGGCTTTCCTTCCCTTCACCCACTCAACACCTCCGGAAATATATGCTAATTGGAAGCGAAACAACCTGCCTGCCCAACAGGGTTAGACCCCTCTTAACACAAGATTAATGAGAACGGAGTTTAAGGAAAAAATAACATTTCTTCAGTAGCCCAAAAGTAGACGCCAAGTAAAGCCAGCAACCCCAATCGTCTGCTCAAGAGCTCCTCTTTCCTGATCCCGTACATTCAGGCTGGCGTCAGCCACTCCTGCCAACCTCCGGCTCAGCCCTGTTCCCTGGGCAGAAAGGCTGTCACGGTTCATTTTAACTGTTGTCAACTTGCTACAGTGTGCCATCACCTTCCGAGAGTCTCAGTGAGGGATCACTGGATGAAGTCATCACTAGGCATACCCGTGAGAGCTCACTGAGCTAGGGTGACCCGTGCTGAATGTGGGTCTCACCGCTCCCTTCATGGGTCCTGAATTACAGAAGAGTTGGGAAAGTGAGTCAATCAGTGGGCACACACGCAGCCCTTCTCTTTCTGCCCTTACCTAACTGCTCCGATTTCCTGCCTTGACTCTCCCGAGATGACAGACTGTAGCCTGGAACTGTAAGAATAACAAGCCCTTTCTCCCTGAGTTGATGTACCGTGGGGTGTTTTATCACAATGACCTAACTGGGATGAGGACCCCCCCCCCCCGTGGTTTAGTTGATGTCTAAATCAGACACAGTGGAGGCAACAATAGACCAGGACAGCGTCAACACCCTGCACTAAAACTTCCGTCACTCAGTAAATAGGAGACACATGAAAAGCTGCCCCTGTGGCCCTGACGATGGAGCTGACAGCCAGGACAGCTACTGGGTGGTCAAGGAGCAGGTCCGTCAGTGTGGTCACTCTAGAAAGCTCATGTACAGATCCCAGCCAGGACTGGGTGGGACGGCATGAGAGTCAAGCTACTCAATTGTATATACTGCGAACCTTAGGAAATCTCTCTAGAATTTTCCATTTATCTCAGCCTTTAACAATGAGATGACATCATGAAAGGCAATCACTCTTTTCATTATTTGGAATCAAATGGCTTAGTGCTTTGATTTTATTTTGGCTTCTATTTCATCTTTTTGTGGTCCATGCCATCAAGAAATAGCAGACAGAGGAAGTTCATTAATTACAGTTTAAAGACTGTCTCGAATGATAGCAAACTCTTTGATCTTTTTTAAGTAACATTTTGGTCAAAAGGCCTAAAACAGCTCTTTTTGTTTGGGAATTTTCTTCCTTCCAAAAGCCAGAGCAGGCTGAAGCACACGGCAGGCACACGGGGACCAAGTGCCAGGTGCTTCAATTACAAGATGGCTGAGAGTTGGGGACGCCAAGAAGGAGGAAGTAACTGCTACAAATCCACCTGAACTCTGGCCCCTTCCCCAGGAAACACGGTCATCCTTACTGCAACTCTTGTCGTCTACATAAAACAGTTTCCGCGGCCACGATGCTTGGTACCTAAGGCAGGCAGGATGGCAGTGTCAGAGAGGCGGTGGAGTAAACAGGACGCCCAGACAGTGCTGGCTCAGCTGGGCTCGCGGCCACCTGGTTATGTGATGCCCCGTATGAGAGCAGACCATAGTCAGACGCTAGCGTGCACGCCCGCGACCAACCAGCTCAGACCTCTAATCTCACTTTATGACCAAACTGTAATTACATTACAGCGATTACTTGGATATTACATTTTTATTGCAGTTATGTCATGACGTCTACAAGGAAAAATATATGCCTACTTTAACCAATAAAATTCTTAATGACTCAGTTAAGCTGTGTCTACACGAAACCCATGACTTAAGCACTGGGGTCGAAATAATTTTTAGGGCCTGGGGGAAGTAGAGAGTTAATCGCCCTCTACCTGACTGCCTCAGCCTCCAGAGAAATATCCGTGTGTGATGTACTTCTAGAGGTTCGAAAGTTCCAGGCAAGGTGGATCCGGGAGTTCTAAGTGGTGTGTTTAAAAGCTGAAAGTATAAAGCCATCAATTCTTTATCTTCAGTTGGCCAATCCAGCTAGTAACAAAAACGTTACTGGAGTGGGGGCAGGGCTGGAGGAAGGGCTAACAATTAGGAGCTCGGGCCTGCTCTTCCGGAGGGCCTGACTTCTTCCCTGCATGGACGTGAGTCAGGTGCCGCACAACCATCTGTTAACTCCATATCTGGATCTGATGCCCTCCTCCGATCTGTGTGGGTGTTTCGTTCACGTGCACGAGTGTACACATGTGCGTGCACACATGCACACAAGGGGGGTGGGAGAGATTAAAATAATAAAATAAATGTTTTTTAAGTAGTGTAAGGAACAAAGGAAATATTGGTGTCTCATTCTATCAATGTTTAAAAGCCAAAATATATATCTCCAAAAGGCCAGTGGACCCAGCAATGGCCCAAAGATTCTTACAGACCAGCTAGGCTAGGCACTGTTGTTATTGTTATTGTTGTTTTGTTTTTAGAAGCCACTGACACACTAAAGGACACACTAAAGACACTTCCAAAGTTACTTCCTGGTGCTTCTTAGACTCTCAATCCTCACAGTTGCATCTGAGCTCCTTGTCCTGTTTGCTCTAGACCACCCTTGCTGAGAACTCCAGGCTGCCAAATGCTGCATAGTTCTTGTGGATATGTTCGTGTGGAGAGGGTGTTGGAACCTCTCTGGGCGTGGCCACCCTCTTAGACATTCCCTGTGTGTCCCTTTTCCGAGCTGGGCAGGCCCAGACCAGCACAGCCTGCTGACTGTCTCTGGAATAATTCTAGACTTCAAGAGCCAGATGCTTGAGTCTTGAGGATTTCCCATCTAAGCTGACAGGAGTGAAAATAGCCAGATTTAACTACTTTTGAATTTTTTGCCTACATATGTTTTATCCCCCAATTTGTGGAGCATTGATAAAACAAATATTTCCTTGTGAGAAAAATGAAGTGGCTAGCAGGTTTTGCTAGCGGGTCTTTGCTAACAGGTTTTCCTGAGGTAAACCATGCCCAAAGCTTGGTTTCTGCCCCACTGGAAAAAGAAAATCCTTCTGGCAAATATACTGTCCATGAGTGTGCAGCGTTCACGGCCGAATCCTAAGGTTCTGGACATCTGTCAGACATGCACATTGCTGAACATCCATGTCTGCCTACAGATGGGAAGATTATTACCAGGCCTGTTTTTAACAGTGCATTGGCCAGACTGTCACTGTGGAGGAATACCCATAGGAATGTAATAGGAAAGCTGAATGAATCTGCAAAACATGGTGATTGTCTGGCTTAGGAGGCAGTGATGCCACAGACACGAGAGGAAAGTACACAGGGGACTCACGCTTGTCAGTCGGCTCTGGAGCTGCGCAGTGGGGAGGCCAGCTGTCTGGAGTGAGGTGGCCTTTGGGCTGTGCTTCTGAGCTTCTCTGAAGCTCAGAAGGTTACACATGTCTCTGGCCTGAACAATACCTCAAGTAATCTCCGTGAGCCTACTTTTGGAAGAGCTCATTGTCCCATGGCTTTAAAAACAAAACAAAACAAAACAAAACAAAAACATTATCTGCCTGCTATCATTTTTCTATTTCTTAGAGAAAAGAGTCCCTTGTCAGCTCCGAGAGAAAGATAGGGCTCCTCCAACTCACCTGGTGCCCTTAGTCCCTTAGGTAGCAAGTGGCAGGCAGTTCAAAGAAACCCTCGGGCTTTGGTCCATGCCCTCTTATTCCCCCAGATCTCTACACACCCCTGCCACCCAGCCAGACTCCTATTCTTCCTTGACTTACTGTAGCAGGGCAGAGTGTGGGGGTCACCTGGAGCAGGCAAGCTATGCCAACAGGAGGCCGGGCGCACACATCACGCAGATCAGGTCAAACTGCCAGCCTGTGCCCCACTTGTGTCCTGGCATGGGAGCTGTGCCAGCCAAGATATTCCTGGAAGGGGGATTGTTTTCTGATCTCCCCACCAGGGAGAACTCTTTGAAATGTACTTGCCTTACACTGACATCGTTTTCTCTGTTTGTGCTGTGGATTCTCACAGGAGACCCGGGGCTGGGCCTCGAGGAAATGAGACATGTGCACAAAGGGCCGATGATCCCGTCAGGGTGGCAGTGGTTGTATCGAAATTGTTACTTCTGTGGAGAATGTGACAGGGTAAAATTTCCAGCTTAGACAGGCAGTTTTGAACCTCTCCGGCCTCATGCTCAGCCCTAGCATAAGAAACAACTGCCGTGGAGCCTGCAGAACCACGTCTACAGACACTGCTGTGGGTTTCATCCAAGGCCAGGCCCACTTACGTTCTGAACTGATGAGAGTGGAAGGCAAAGGGTGGCCCAGCTGTTCTTAACCCCTCCACAAAGTGACCCAAGCACTGCAGACTAGAGCAGAAGATGCGGTTGGCTCTCGGAGAGCCCCTCAAGACCCAGAGACGGACCCAGGGACTCGCTCTCACTGCCCCACAGAAGCAGTCCTTCCGTGATCTGTTCTTCCCATCGTGACACTTAGTCAAGTGTGTCCAACCTGCAGCCCCAAGGACTCGTGTATCCCAGGACAGCTGTGAATGCAGCCCAGCACACTGGTGGGTGGCGGGACCTGGTCGCAGTGTCAAGAGGCTAGACACCCCTGCACCTTGGAGGATCGAGATTCCTAGAGCCGGCTGCTAACTCACTGCTGTCCACACGGGACGATTCAATGCTATGCTTCTTTCCATTCTCCACGCCTGCTGCAGGTTCCCAAAGCCACTTTGGGACATGTCCCTGCTCCAATCCCAACCAAACCTGCCATGATGCCCACTTTTATTAGTGCCCAGAGAGTCTGTATTACTGCACTGTGGGCCTTTTCTGCGCTGAAATGATGCAAGGGCCTTTCCTGTCCCTCCTTTGTCTCTTCAATGTCACTTTTATTCCCTGCCCCCTTTAATGGGGGCATAGCTGCTGGAGCCAATTGCCGGCTGACTTGGTAGCTCAGGCTCCAGCACAGACCCACAGCTTGGAGCCCTGCTCACCATATACTTTGGACAGTGATCAGCTAATACCCGCTGAGCCTAGAGATGGCCCTACATTTCCTACAGCTACCCAAGCCCAGCACTGCACAAGTCCGTTCCTTCCTTCCTGCTCAGCACCCCCAGGGAAGCCCCAGCCTGCCTCCCAGCTCAGTGACCTAGAGATGGTGTGAGGCACCTTAGTGAGGCACCTGAGTCTACTCTTGGAAGCATCGCTGGCAAACCTACAAATCAAGAGAGAGGAGTCTCATTCCAAACATTTACAGCTCTGTGCTGCTTTAACAGACCCCAGACAGGGAAAAATTCACTTACTGTTGCAATAAATTATGTTTTTCTTTTTAAATCCTCAAACAAGCATTGTTTTTCTGTTAGAGATCACCTCTCACACACTAATACTGCGTAATTCTGAATTCCAAGTCTACTTATGACATGACTAGCATGCTGTTTGCGTGTGCTATGCCGTCTTCCTGCTCCAAAAGCATGGCCAAAGGAAGACCCTCCCCGGCTTCCTCATTGTGCCTGATTATATGTGTTGTTGACATAGCCTACGGCTAAGCCGTGACTTTGCCCTTAATTATTAGTTCTGACTGATTGATACTTGCCAAACTCCTCTTCCAACTCTGCGCCAATTAGCTCTCACCGCTTAACGACCATCCTCAGACTCAATAGCTCCAGCACGGAGCGGCTCTTTCCTTGGATGAGTGCAGAGATCTGCTGGTCTTGGACCGTCTCGTCTGTTGAGAGTTTGCGTGGCTGTGTCAGGCTCTGGATGGCTGCAGCTTAGACACGTATGCTCTTTCCCAGAAAGCTGCCACCTTCAGCCTGGCAAGATTTTGTGGAAGGCATGCCAGGTCTCAGCTGATACAATGCCACTTGGGCCACACTGTTACAGTCTGCACAAACCACAGGGCCTTCCAGAAACAGGTGGGAAAGTTGATGAAAATAGCACCAAGATGCTATTAATAGGTCTCATATTATTTTCCACAATACCCTCCTCCCACATGAGGAGGTCAAACTTCTGGCCAAGAGCTAATGATGAAATTGTACCAGGATTATAATCAGAGTCTTCTGATATCAAGTTCAGAGCTTGATGGAAGTTCCCGAGTTCTGTGCTCAGGGGATCCAGTCAGTAGCAAAATTACAGTTATGAAGTAGCAACGAAAATCATTGCATGGTTGGGGGCAGCACAACACGAGGAGCTGTACTAAGGGGTCACAGCATTAGGAGGTTGAGAACACTGCTCTAGTGGATGACTCCCGGCACCCATGAGCAGCACAATTTGGAATCAGGAGGCTGGGGAAGGGAGCAGGGGAGGAAGGGAAGTCGGGAGAGGGTAGCCTGAACCTGAGAGGAATGGGAGCAAATGTGACCCAAAAACATTCTATGCATGTGTGAAGTTCTCAAGAAATGAATAAAAACATGGTTTGGCACAGGGGAGGGACAGAGTGATTGAGATGGGGCAGGAGTGGTCTCCAAATGATCCTGATGGAGCTGGGCCCCAACTTCTTGGTGCCCCTATCTCCTTATTGCAGTGCTAGAACACCACACGCACACATACACACATACACACTCACACACACTCACACACACACATACACACACTCACATACACACACATGCACATACTCACACACACATACACACTCACACACTGTGACTGAGTACACCCCTGTTCACAACACCCTCAGATCCTGTGTTCCACACCACAGCTTCACAAAAAGTCTGGTCTCCCGGAGAGCCCCATCTTAGCCCTGTCTGCTTCCAGGGCCCCACTTCAGCCTCCAGGCACCCATCCCAATCTCAAGTCTGGGGCCTGAGCTTTGTCTCCCTCCTCCCAGTGGTTTCTAGACATCTCAGGTTTTGGGGTTTCCTCCCAGGCAATTTTTACAGGACCAGATGGGGACCTCACACCTTCCCTGACCACGCTGCAAAGAAGTTAAGGCAACCAGCAGCCTGGAGTTCCCACAGGAAACTTGACCACAGAGTTGCTCCTTCCACAGCAGCTTGGTGGCGTCTCCATGCCTGCGACAGCGTGGCTTCCCTCTGGCCTCACAGCAGGACTGTAGAGGTCTTGGGGGCCTAAGACATGACTCACTGGGAGGTAGTCTGTAGCCAAGGCTGATGTCCTGAGTTCAGTCCTTGGAATCCACATGATGGAAGGAGAGGATCAACTCCTGCAAGTCCTCAGAACTTGGCATGCACACCACAGTGTGAGCCCATCTGCCCAAACACGAAATAAATGAACGAGCAAATGTGGAGGGGAAAGGGTTACAGTCTAAATACCAAAGCAAAGACTTTTACATGTCTCCTGGCTCATCTCCGGCCATCCTTACCCTTCTTCTTGGTGTGTCTGTTCCCCTGAAGTCTCCAGCTAGGAAAATAGGGATGGAACCCACTCAGAATGCCTGCTCGACACACACACAAAACCTGGGGTCCCATACCATAACAACATGAACTGAACCTGTAAGCCCATAATTTAGAAGGTAAAGTCAGTAGAAGCCAGCCCTGGCTAGAGAGCCTCTCTTAAAAGCCCTTTGCAAAGGGTTTACTGAATCAGAGGCAGAAAGGGTCAGATGTGAGGGGAAGCAGTGACTGGTGGGGTGGCTCCAAAGTTGTCCTCACCCAGTGCTGCATCCCTGGCTCTGGCCAGTCTCCAAGCCGAAGTCTCTAGGGTGGTGGCAGACAGAGAAAAGCTGACTCAGAGCTTCCCCTGGTCAGCTCTTTTCTTCCCAGAACCAGGCTCAGGCTTAGGTTAGACAATTTTATCATTCAGGACTCGATATGACTATCTTCTGCTTCTAGCAGCTGCGGTAATGTCTCCCCTTATGGGGAAAAAAGGTGCATCTTCGAGACTTGTTTAAGATGGTCCAAACAATGGGTTTGGCTGGTTCTGAACGAGGGAATCACAGCTTCTCAAGCCCGGATCCTAGGCTCTCTGACAGCTGAGTGAGGGAGGACCACTTGTTGGTTTGGTGTTTGCTTGGGGCTTAGAAACAAACAAGCCTGAGCCCCCCCAATAAGCAGCAGGTTCTTGAACCCCAAGATGAAGAGCTAGCCTGCTCTCCTGAGCCCCTGGCCAGCTCTCCAATCAGCCTAGCTCAGGGGCAGATTGTGTGAGCACAGCACCAAGCCTTGCGCCAAACACCTTCTCTGGTTTTTCCCCTCTGCATTTTGCTAATCCTCGGGTGAAACAGAATCGCAGAGAAATGTTCAAGGTTGGACACAGCAGGGAGGAGCGCAGCTCTGGCTCTGGCCCAGTGGAAATAGCATGCCGCTAGGCTCCACAGCAGGAATATGGATGCTAAACAAATACAGTCCCCAGCCCGCCAGAGCAACTGCTTGTTTTCTACAGAAGGCCTGAATTTCCTCAGGTGGGTTACCCGACCCCAAGGTTTCATCACCTGAGATGTTTTACAAGACAAAAAATGGGCCGGGAAGCCAACCCAGCAAAAACTCCAACCAGGGAAAGAATGGAAAGAGAATTAGGTCATTTATTCCCCTCTTGGGCAAAATAAAAGTAACAACAGTATTAATATGTCATAAATATATAATTATACATTATAATTAAACCCCAGCCATTTACATTCATCATTCTCTTTTGCTTTCTCCCAGGCCAGAGGAAAATGCTTTCCCACGTTGCTGGTCCTGACCGTGTCCTGTCATTACGTTCTAATGATCGAGCGGCCGAAGAAATCGGAGCATGGGCTTGGGCCTTCTGGGGTGGAAAAAGCAAAGGAGAGGAGGTCTACAATGACTCAAGCTAGCACATATAGGAACTGCATTCACATTTAAAGTCCATTCAATCTTTGCCACAGCCTCAGCAGAATGATGTCACCGTTTCTGTTTTCTAGATGGAAACGTAAGGTGCGGAGCAGGTTAGGGCCACACAGACAGAGTTCCCGGGGACTACAGAGATCCACAGGTTCCAGACAGAAGTGGGACTTTAGAAGCAACCTGAATGTGTTAAAAATGTCTTCTCCCAGGGCCTGTGCAGATAGCTAATTCAGTAAAGTTACCGTGCAAGCATGAGAAGCTGAATTCGATGCCCAGCACCCACACATAATAACCAGATGTGGTGGAAACTTTGTAATCCCAGCCCTGTAAGGTAGAAATGCGAGAACCCTTGAGCCTCGTTGGCTGGACATCCTAGCCTATCTGATAGGTTGGAGGCCAGCAAGAAGCCCTGGTTCAACAAAGGCTAATGGTGTCTGAGAAAAGACACCCAGGTTGTCCATTGACTTCCATGTGCACATCCATGTGCCCACACATAAGCATGCACCCACATACACACACCAAGGCACATACACAGACAGACCAGACAGACATGGACACACATAAACACACAGCAACATCTGCCTACTTGCCAATGACAACAAGGCAGGGAAATAATAGAAGATGGCAAAGTTCTAGATGGAAAAGCTGAGAGCATGCTCAATGGTGACCTCTGAGACGTGTGAGGTGGGCTTGCCTATACACACGTGAGAAACTGGTGCTGAAACCACACCTGGAACAAGCCTTCCGGTTACTGTTGATCCAGTGCTCAGGAAAGTAGATATGATGGGACTGCCTGGGAATTAGCTTCTGATCAAGGAGTGGGTAAGGGAAAATGGCAGCGTTTGCTGCTGAGCCACCTGCCGTGGGTCCCAGGGAGCTCCTAGCACACTTGCTTGGGAGGTCTCTTTCCTCTGAAAGCCAGAATGGTTTTCAGATTCTGAGGCCATGAAATCGCTGGCCCCAGAGCTGGCTCCTGCGGCTCTTAGAGACTCATGGCAATCAGTCCCCTCTTCTGTGTATTATACATGACAGGTTAGGAGAAAGTCACCAAGAGTCTCAATCTGCCAAACCCTCGGCCACAGCACAACACAGGGCAAACAGGTTCTTTGTACTTTCTCAATTGAGAAGAAGAGAGCTCGGCTCTGTAGATCCACTATTAAATGTGCAATTATCTTTTTTCCTATTTTAAGGTGTATATGTGTGTATACAGGTGTTGGTGTTCCTGTGGGTGGACATGCGTGTGTACACACATACATGTGGAAGCAGACGACAACCTTTGGATACCATTCCTCAGGCACTGTCCACCTTGGTTTTTGAGACACAGTCTGTCCGTGCCATGGAACTCGCTGACTAGGCTAGGCTGGCTGCCCAGCAAACCCCAGGAGTCCTTCTGTCCCCACCTCCCTGAAAAAGGAAGATAATCGGAAAGAAATGATCATGCCCACTTCTGACACCATGAGCAAAAATCCCAAGACTCCAAAGTCAGAACAGTCAAGCAAAAGAGAAGCAAAAGAGACGGCTGAGTTCCTATAGCTGGGGAAACACAGAGACAAACATCTGAGGAGCCCATATGCCATGATCCTCAAACAAGGAGATGAGAGAGATCACCGAACTCCAAAACTTGGAGATTTCACAGGCTGGGCAATAGATGACACAGAGTGAGCCTCTTCCAGGGACAGGCATGACCAGAGGATGGATACAGCTCTGTTTCCTGGACCAAGTTCCCTGTGACTAAGGCAGCCTCCTGTGCCCATGCAAACTGCTCATCCCACTCCCCCCCCAAGTTGGAAATCTCATTGCAGGTCAACCACCTGCAATTGTACACACCCTGGTGATAGCCACAGCCGAAGGGATGCTTCACAATACAGCATCCACTGCAGGGACATGGTGCAGCCACAACCAGCACCCCCAGCAGAATCAGCACAGAGAGGGAGACGGTGTGGGGAAGAATGCTCCAGCACCTGCCCTTGAATGAGAATGAAGACAGTGCTTGTGATGGGTGCCCTTGATTACCAATAGGACAGGATCTAGAATCACCTAGAAGACAAGTCTGCAGGCATGCCCACGTAGACTTGGGTTAATTGGGGTGAAAAGTCCACCCTAACTGTAGGTGGCACTAGACCATGAAATTAGGTCCTAAACAATAAAAGAGAGCAAGCTGAGGACCAGTGTGCACCTCTCTGCTTCCTGACTGCGGGTGAAATGTGTCCAGTCACCTCAAGTTCCTGTCTCATCCCTCCCCCGTCCTTACGGGTAATACTCTCAAACTGAGCCCAAATAAAACATGTCTCCCTCCTTAACTTGTGTTTATTAGTTATTTTGTCATAGTAATGAATAAAGTAACTTAAATCTCTGACTTCTGATATTCAGCATGAAACAGCACCTGTAGATGCAGAGCCACCGGCCGTTTGACTAGAGTCTGAATCCCAAGTTCTCTATGCTGAAGTGACGGATCCAGTCTGCTCAGGTCAAATGGAAGATGCTCTGTGTGCTCATGTGTGGTGGAGTGGAGCTATGTGGCCTGCTTCCTCCTCCCTAGGGATCATAGGACACATGCTTCAATTCCACCCACTCTAGATCCTGTCCTCAGAAGCTTCCTCGTTGCTTGTGGAAGTCACCAGTGGCTGCACCGCGGAATGTGGCTGTCACTTCTGGTTCCTCCCCCAGCTTCACCGAAGCACTTGGCACAGCTGACCTGCCTCTTCCTTCCTTCTCCAGCCTCTCCATCCGGTGACATCACCCTGGATTGGCTGGTTTTCCCTCGTGCTCTCTCAGTCCCTCTGAATGACTTTCCCTCCTCTGAGCAAACATTACATGTTGAAGTTCAAAGCTGGCTTTGGATCGTTCCTACCAGATCTCTCAACAGAACACCTTCAAACCCTGACTGCTGCGTGAGTGTCACACCGATGAATCTAGCCATTTCTATGACAGCTTCGTTTCTACATCCAATCCAAACACCACAAAGCCAGAAGACAACTTCATCTTCTCCACATAATTTTTTCCCAAGTGTATTAAATGGACCCAACATAGTAAATACACCCAAAGCTTGTAACTCAAAATATAAGAACTCGTGGGCCGACATCGCTCCCTCCGAGAGCTGAAGACTAGCTAACAAAAACCCCAAGACCAGTCGTGAGAAGCCTCTTCTGCGTTGTTGGTCATAGTTATCCAAGAGACTCCCCAAACATTAAAGACTATTGCTAATTGCCCTTGGTTGCCCCCAGAGGTGGAAGATAAGTTCCTATTGCTAAAGACCATGCACTTCAGGCACATGGCCCAGAGGTCCCTGAGCTGGAACTGACCTGAATGCTCCCTCCCTGGAGACTAGCTTTCATGGTACCAGCAGGCACATTCAAGGCACAAGGCACTCAGATTGCCACAAAGTCCCTCCGAGAGAAGAATAAGGACTCTCTCGTTTTCTCATCAGGAAGCAAACTGTCAATGATCCACATGCATGGAGAGAGCCATGCACCCCATGCTGCAGGCAGGTCCCTGTTTTGAGGACTGAGCAGCCGACTTGAAAGAGATGCCAGACAGATCCCTTGACCAGGGTATTCTGTCCTGATCTTCCCTTCCTCAACCCCACTGACATGCTCAGAGAGTTCATGACATCATCACCCCAGGCTTCCTTCTAGATCTTGCAGCCACAAAGTGACACTAGGTAATCAATACTGCGGGGTCTTGTCATCTACGTACCCGTCGGCTGCCTTCATACTTGCCTTAGATGCAAACCTCCTGTTCTACAGGACAGGACCTGAGAATCAAACGAGAGTGTGGCATGCCCAGCATCACATGGTGACACACACACATGAGAGTGTGGCACGCCCAGCGTCACATGGTGACACACACGAGAGTGTGGCACGCCCAGCGTCACGTGGTGACACACACGAGAGTGTGGCACGCCCAGGTCACGTGGTGACACACACACACACGAGAGTGTGGCACACCCAGCGTCACGTGGTGACACGCACACGAGAGTGTGGCACGCCCAGCGTCACGTGGTGACACACACACGAGAGTGTGGCACGCCCAGCGTCACGTGGTGACAGAACGGAAGCACATCCGGTGTCCTGAACCCTGGAAAATATCATAATATATCCACTCTCTGCATCTTAACCAAGTACGGTCATTCACTTGTTAGAGACAGGGACTCATGTAGCCCAGGCCAGCCTCAAACTTACAGTGTACTTCTGCTTCCAGGCTGGGATTGCAGGCCTGGGCCACCATTCCTGGCTCAAGCAGATTTCTGCGTTTTCAAATATCGGCTTCCGTTTTTGCTACACAATTTGTGAGACATTGGTCATACTTCTGTGACATAAAATACACGACCCAGCTGAATGTCTGCCATATTCTCCCAGAGCCCTGTGAAAGTCCCCTTCGCACCTTTCCAGGGCACCACCACCATCGATTTGGTATCTTCACATCACAAAAGATTTTTTAATTTTTATTTATGTATATGTCTGATTGTATGTGAGAGTGTATGCTACATGTGTGTGCAGGGTGTCCATGGAAGCCAGAAGAGGACACTGGATCTCCCAGGGCTTGAGTTACCAGCAGCTGTAAATCACCCAGTATGGGTGCTGAGATCCAAATCCAGGTCCTCTGGAAGAGCACCCAGTGCTCTTAACCACTGAGTCATCTCTCCGGCCCCAGCCCCATCTTTATTTGTTTATTATTTACTGTGTGTGTGTGTGTGTGTGTGTGTGTGCACGTGTGTGTGTGTCAGAGAACTACTCATGGGAGTTGGTCGTCCCTTCCACCATGTGAGTCTAGGGATCGCACGCATGCCAGGCTTGGCCTTTACCCACTGAGGCATCTTCATCTTTTTACACTATCCCAATGCACGTGTGCATCTAGCAACAGTGTGTGGGATCATCTTGTGGTTTTTCAAACTTGATGCAAACACCGTTAGATTAGGCTGCTCAAGCCCTGCAAATTGCAGTTGCATTGTTGCGTCTCTTGAGGCTGTGCTATGGGGATGAAGGCAGTGCTGGTTCCCTCAGGGAAGCCTCACTGCCATGATTCCTTTCTCTTTACCGGGGACTGCCTTTCCCTCCCTGCGCTTTTGCCGTCCCAACACTGCAGTGTTTGGGGGACACAGCCTCCTCGTGACCCCATCAATGGTCTCATTTTCCCCCAGTGTGTGGCCGCCTTTGACAACACTGCAGTGTCTTCTGGTCTCTGGGGAACTGGGCTGGGAAGGGGAGCCACGAGGCTGCAACTTTACTAGGCATTGCCAATTTGCTCTCTGAAAGTGCGCGCACCAATTTACACTCCCACCCGGTTCGGTAACCTTCCCGCTGCGCCAAGTGCCTGCCGCATTCTGCTCCCAATTCCTTATAATTTATGAAAGGAAAATATAAAAGAAGCGCTATTACCTTATTAAAAACTCCAGCTTCCTTTCCCCTGCAAAAAGGAGAGGAGAGAGAAGGGTGATTGCATATTGGATTAGGGCCTGGCACGCATTCATCAACTTTATAGTAGCACGGGCTTGGAATTCGGGTCTCCTGAGGGGAGAGTGGGGCCACTGGAAACAAGAGCTACTTTCACCACAGCCTTCTCCAGGAACGCAGGGATAATTTACTCTAAGGTACAAAAACGTTTGCACTTACAGCCTCCCTGGTTCCAATCAGGACGTGAAGGAAAGTGCCAAGACACCAGAGAATAAGCCAGCTCTCATAAACCTTCCAGCCAAGGGCGGCAAGCTCTGGGAGGGGAATCGGGACTGGTAATGAACCTGAGTGCTCAGGCTGGACTGGCTCTGAGGTCTTCTGAGCGGCGACCGCTGGCCCTTGCCCCCCTCCCCATTCCCCCTCTTCACCACACAGATGACCCTTGTCCATTCTACAGGCCTGCCCCAGCCTTTGTCTCCTTCCCCTGGGACTCAGAGAAGGGTTGTAGTCTGGAGCCCTTCTTTCCCTGCCTCTTTAGAGCCTGGGACCCTGTCACCACTGTCACAGTGCTTAATCTGCCTGCCTGGATCCAGATTTGTGAGCAGCGCCTGTCAAAGACCAAGGTCCCCCGAGCAGGGATTCCATCTTTCTCACCTTGGTACCCTACCTGGTGTGAACTCACTGTTTGATTACAGGAGAAAAGACAAGCGAACAACCACTCGGCAACAGTTCCGGGGCCTGTCTTCACACTCCATCTGACCCTCTGCCTGACCTCTCCAGGCTAAGCTGTGCGTTCCCAGGGCAGGAGCCACGCTGTGTTCAAGGGCTGTGGTTGGCGGGTGACACACAGTGTGTGTGCACTAGACTGGGCAACACCGAAATTCCACTCTCACCTTCAGATCCTACCCGGCCCCTGTGTCTAATGAGCAGGAGGTATCTCATTATTGGTGAAAAGAATGGAAGAATTCGCTCATTAGAGGTTGGGGTAGAAGGGAAAAAGCGCGAGGCTCTTGCCGACGCCCAGGATGAAGACTGACCAGAGAAAGCCTGGAGGGGGGTATAAAGAGTCTGTTTTAATTGGAAGGCCTTTTCCCTCCATTTTCTTCTTCATGTTTTCAAGCTCTGACTTGGACCCTAGACATTACAGCCTCTCCAGCATCGCCCTGCGGTTGGAAAAATTGCACATTTCACTTTTATACAAACAATGGAAAGTTCCTTTTAAAGGGGGGAAAAAAAAACTCTTATTAGCACGAGACCAAGGAGATCTGCCGAGGCTCTCAGTCCGATATGGACGGCTTGCCCACCGCCGCGGCTGAGATGGTCCCCGAGGACAGCTTCAAGACAGAACCTAGGGGACTCCTTGGCATCCCGGAGGGCTTGCTTCCCGGAAGAGTTCACCCCTCCTGCCTCCCACCCCTCCTGCTGGAGCCCTGGGTCTGCGGAAGACCTCACAGGGAACTCACAGGAGGAAACCGCTCAGACATGAAAGGCAAGGAATATCCTTTCCCCCAAATAAACAGCCCGAGGTGGCTGCAAAGGGAAGCAGGTCCCATCAGACTAAGCCGCAAATTAAGATCACAAGATGCTGGGCTCTGGGTGTGGGCTCTGTCTTTAAAATATCTTCCAGGAAGCTGCCCCTGGGGCAACCCTGTCGTGGCCTGGCCTCCTGCTAGTGGGGCCTCAAGAGGCATCCACATCTGTTGTCACCAGATGGAGTGGGGGAGCCTGAGCAGGTTGGGAGGCTGGGGACAAAAGAGGTCTAGTTTAGGGTCACTAATGCATGAGGAGGACTGTGGGATGGAGGAGAGAGGGTCCTTCTGGATTTGGGTACCACAGGGTAAGGGAGCCTGGGGCCCCAGCTAGCTCTGCAGAGCCCCTCCCTCACAAGCAGGGCTGCAGAGGAGGACACAGGCAGATACACCCAGGAATGGAAGGAAGCTCTTCGTCAGCACGGCAGGCAGAGCCCATGCCTGTCTTCCCTGGCCGTCACACACGCTGACAGTCAGCTTGGCCGCCAGCTATGTGGTGAGTCCGGGACTTGGGTCTCCCCTCCTGATGCCAGCTCAGCTTGAACAGCAAAAAGAGCAGGGAGCATCCCAGTGCCTTCCAGGACCAGCTGGTCGTGTCCAGAGGTGTGCAGACAAGGACTGCTGGAGCGGTGTGAACTGGTACATCCACAGCCGAGCAGATCCAGCACTATCTCCAGGGAGCTTAGCCCCGGTTCCCCAAGTCCAGAGAACTCGTCTACACAGTTTGTTAAGGGGCCACACGCAAAGGGATTCATAGGCGAGAGGAGGTGGTCATACCCAAACACTGGGCGGGCAGCTCTTGATCAGACCCCTGTGAGGTACAGCTCCGAGGCAACTAGGGCGTCTGGAGGGCATTCCGTGTTTACTTCAGAAAGTGAGAAGTTATTGAAACGAATGTGACAGCCATTCAGCTTAAGAAATTAGAGGGGAGAAGAAGAAGAAGAGAGATGGCTCAGACGGTAAACAAGCATGGCAAGTCACAGTTGGACTCCCCAGAACTTACATAAAAGGCCGGTTATGGTCACGTGGTATGTGACCTCACGTGGTGGTGGTGGAGGGGTATGCTGATCCCTGGAGCTTGCTAACCAGCCATGAACCAATCAGTGAATGCCAGGTACCCTGCCTCAAAGATAAGGGAAAGAGTGGTTGAGAAAAACACTGTCAACCTCTGGCCTTCACATACAGGCACACACGCGCACACACGCAATCAGTATACTGTGAAAAATGTGTTAGAGAAAAAAAGCTATGCTCAGTGACACACTTAGAATCCTGGCACTTGGGAGGCTGAAGCAGTAGTCAAATTATTTTAAGTTGAAAAAGTATAAATTATAAAAGAAAGTATAAATTATAAAATATAAAAATTTGTAAAAATAAAATATAAATTATAAAAGGAAGGAAATAGTAAGACTTGAGGCAGAAATTAAAGTAGTTAGTAGACTTAGAGAGAAACGCCAGTCCTTTGAAGAGGAAAAGAGCCGTGGAGAAGGAAAGATGCTGGAGCCACTGAAGGTGGGCTTGAAGAACGTGGAATGCCCACTGTAGAGACTGCACAGACAATGACCTCAAAACAGAGGGGAGGAAAAACCATCCGTTCTCAGAAAACACAGCCTCCAAAAGTACCTCAAACCCAAAAATCTAAGCAATGACATAATTACTAAACTGTATCGTAAGTCAGATTTTCAAAGGAAATAAAGCCACCCCAAGAGCTTTCCAGTGGCTGGACACGGTGGCAGATGCCTATGGTTCCAGTGCCCAGGAGATGGTGACAATGGGCCAACCTCAGTGACATGAGGAGTCTGAGTGTGGCCGGGGTCCACGGAATGGGGAGACACAGAGAGAGTGTGTTTAACAGTTGACAATTCTAGTGTGAATCAAGAAATAGGATGAAAGGGGGGTATTGCCTTCTCTCCAAGGAGACTAAAGAGGACACGGTGGCAGTTTGAATGAGAACAGTTCCATACAGTCACATATTTGGATACTTGGTCCCTAGTTGGTGGAACTATTGGGAAGGATTAGGAAGTGTGACCTTGTTGGAAGAGGTGTGTCACTGGGAATGGACTTTGAGATTGCAAAGGCTTATGCCTCCCAGCCCCTCCTTCCCTCCCTCTTTCTCTCTCTATCTGTCCCTCCCTCCCCCCTCTCTCTGCCTTCTGCTTGTGGGTCAAGATGTGAACTCTCAGCTCCTGCTCCAACACTGTGCTCATGGGAGAGAGATGGGAATGAGAGAGGGGAGTCATGGGCAGAGTGACTGAATATATGTGGGGCTGTCAAAGAACAACAGCACAAAGAGTCAAAATACATACAAAAGGCAAGAATGATAATTAAGTAAAACATTTTAATTCTAAATGGGAAGAACAGGGTGTTTGTAGAGCAGGACTGGAAGGACATCCTTGAGTGTCAATGAGTGTCCATCAGAGCTGTTGCCCTGCAGTGGAAGTCTTCCTTGGAATCCATACTCCATGGGCACACCATTCCCACGGCTGGCCCTTGCCACCCTACTCATCTCCAAAGGACAAGAAGGGAAATGGGAGATTGGAGCTGGTCAGGAACACTGCTTTTTTCATTATTTGTAGATGATTGATTCTGCTTCCAGCTGAAAGCCCAAACTAATCCAAATTAATCACATTTTCTCATTAATGCAATCAGTTTCAATGTTTAAAAGCTGACTTCCTTTCTGCACACCAACAACAGTCTGCTAAATGGTTTAGTTCTTAAATACTACATATCATGGGAACAACATCCATCCAAAGGTAAATCTACCAAAGTCTGGGCCCTCCGTAGATAAAGATATAAACATGCACAGAGCAGATTCAAAGAGACACAGTTAATGAATTAGACCTCGTTAACTTGAATACAAGTCTTGGACAGAATGAGTTGATAGTGTGGCTATGTCAGCATTTTCCCATCGCTGTGCTAAATCTTATTAGGCATCTCAATCCTGTTCTGGCTGAGATGAAAGCTGGCTCTAAAATTTAAATGGAAGAACAAAAACCAAGATTATCTGAGGAAAGGGGACAAAGTGGAGGGACATTTCCCACTAAATATCAAAGCTGTCAACTTATGATGGTGAGAGACAAGAAGACCAGTGGGAGAGACTGGCAGACCCTGAACAGAGCAGGCATCTTGGGTTCACATGTTTGTTTATCTGTGTAGGGGCAAAAACGGCTTTAGATCTTGCCTCAGGATCCCCCTTAAAAACAAAAACACCAACTTTGATGGATTAAACATTTGTAAATACATGTTGATGTCTTTAAGAAGACAATGGAAAAGATGTCATCATGATCTCACAGCAGAGATGGAATATTTTAAGAAGAAATGAGAGTTTAAACTAGAAAGAATAGTAGTGATCAACTTACTACATTAAAATTAAATTATAGTAAAGAATTGATATACAACATCAAGGAGCAATGAATTAAGGCGCACATAATCACGTGACTGTCTCTCAAAAGACAGCACTGCACAAAAATATGAAACAAAGAAAAAATGATAGCACCTTTCAGTTTATGCAAATTCAAGGTACATATACAGAAAACACTGCACATTTGACAAGAGATCAATCACACTGAAGGATACTCAGTCCAGTACATGAGAGCCAATCCTGACTAAGTGATGTGTGATTCCCCTCTGTATGCTATGAAGATGGTTTATTACCATTGGTTAATAAAGAAACTGCTTTGGGCCTATGACAGTGCAGAATAGGGCAAGGCAGAAATTCCAAGCAGAGATAGAGGAGGAAAGAAGGCAGAGCCAGAGAGACGCCATGTAGCTGCTAAAGGAGTCAGACCGGAAGCTTACCGGTAAAGCATGAGCCTCATGATAAAATATAAAATAATAAGAATGGCTTAATTTAAGATGTAAGAGTTAGTTAATAAAGAGTCCTAAGCTAATAGGCCAAGCAGTGTTTTAATAAATACAGTTTCTGTGTGATTATTTCAGATCTGAGCAGCCTGAACAAATGAGCAGCCTCCTTCTACAACTGAGAACAAATGGGAATGAACAGCGGAGAGGAGCAAGGAATGAACCGGAGAGATGGGCTGTAAGCTGAGGAACTTGGGTACCATCATTTGGTCATACAGGAGGAGAGGTAGAAACTGCCAATGTTCCAGCAGCCATGAACTCCAGAGTCAAAGAGATGGTATGTGGTCAATTCTCGGTCAGCTCGAAGTGAGCAGGTCTTAAAAGGATGAAAATGCTTCATAAGAAGAGTGAGGTTGCACATCCTGTGCAAGTCAGCCTAATTAGTCACTCCTGGCTTTATCTGCATGTACCACATCCCACCCCAGGCTCACCCAAGGGACCCAATCTGGGCCCAATCCAGTCTGCTAAGTGGAGCCAGAGTGACGTCTTTGTAGCAGATAGAGACCATTACAGAAAGCCACAACCAGCCAAACTGCAGAGAACAAGTGACCATGAGATCCCCAGTCCCAGCTGATGTGACAAACCCTGCACCCCAGGCTCAGGGAACATTACAGAAGGGAGAGGGTCCAAAGCCTGGAAGATCCAGAGGACGTCTGCTGTGAGACTGTCTCTTCATATGCAACAGGGAAGCTGCATCCAGGAAATCTGAATAATAATGACACCAGGTGACATGCCAGCATGAACAGGGAACTCTCGGAAGTCCCTGTGCCTAGGTGAAGAGCCATGGGTAAGTAATGACTCTGAGGGCGGAGAATCAGTCTTCCCCAGGGATAAGCCCCATAATACCTTCCCAATACTAGGTCATCAGTCCTAAGACATAGTCATACAGGCAACAAACACTACATGGACCCAGCAGGCTCTGTTTATATACGTAACAATAATCATCAAAGAAAAAGAGACGATGAATTTGAGAAGAAACATGGGTCAAAGTTAGAGGGGGATAGGGGGAGGGATGACGTAAACACAGTACACCTAAATGAAATTAAAATCAACCAATAAATATATTTTGCAAAAAAAAAGCACCACTTATAGTTACGGGTGTTCTCAGTTGTATTTTGTAGGAGTAGAACCAAGACAAGGATTGTGTGTGAAGGTCTTATTGGGTGAGGAAGGGGCAGGGCGAGAAGCTAAGCAAAGATTGGAATCTTTAGCCTCAGGTTGGTCCCATAGGGAGTTTGGAGTTTAACACCAAGAACTTCCACTTGCTGCTTCCACCATGGAGACTAACCATGTGTCTCTGTGTCAGTCAGGGGCGCTGCAGATCACAAGCAGGGTCACTGTGACCTCCTGGGCCTTTCTCAGTGGGGGACTCTGGTTAAGGGGACATCTCTTCGAGGCTGGTTTTCATGGTCTGTTCTCTGGCTCCCCCCTAATATGCACAGCCAAGCAGATCCTGGGTAGGTGCGGTCCCACCCATCGATGACTCATCATTTTCTGGGCTTCAGTTCTGATGCGCTTATCTAAAATAATAAAAAATCGGGAGTCCGATATAGGAGTAAGAATTATAACGAGCAGAGAACGGTGACCTCTTATGTCTTCAGTTCCTCCATACAAAGGATTGAGAGACTCTGTAAGCCCTGCCTTACTACTTCCTCTCTTTCTGTCCTCAGTCCTCCAGAACCTCTATGCTTAATTTTGGTCAGCTAGTGGCTAGCTCTGCTCTCTGATTGGAAGCAAACTGTATTGTCAGAATGCAATCAAAGCATCACAACCCAGAGTTCCATCACGTAAGGTGGTCTGGCGGTCCCTAGAACTATATGTCATACCTTTCCGTCTGTGGGTGGTGCCTTCCCCTTCTTCCAGCATGTAATCCCTGGAGGAAATTCCCATTTCTTTGGGGTCCACTGTTTCTACAGTCTGCTAGTCAGACTGAGAGACACAAGCGTCTCTTTAGCACATCTTCATTTCTGCCAGGCTGCCTCCACTCCGAGGATTGTGTGGCTTTTCCCACGCTGTCCTGTCAGTAGAATTTTGGACACCCGAATCTGTCTATTTGTTCCTTTCTGTCCCTGTCCCTTGCAGCCCAAGCTGGCAGTAGATTTGTTAATATCATCATCTTCAGGACTGTGTGGCTGTCTTCTGGGCGTCATTAGCATCTTCTCCATCAGACAAAAGCTACACACTCACATGTCCTTGAGGTAAGTCCTTGTCTGTCCTGGGCCTCTCTGGCGGTGGACACACTTACCAAAGCTGCTTAGGAACCTATTGTGCCACAGTGAGACCCACAAGACACCCTTACATGTTAGCACCTTCTGTCTAACTGAATAGTTCTCTAAGGCCTTCCGTTCCATCTTTCTTGAACAAGGATCTGGTTGCTACATTCTCGGTTTTAGTTTTGAAGTACATCTTCCTAGCAGGACCTTAATGTCACGTCATGTGGCGTC
Source organism: Myodes glareolus (assembly GCF_982192425.1). Classification (NCBI taxonomy): domain Eukaryota; kingdom Metazoa; phylum Chordata; class Mammalia; order Rodentia; family Cricetidae; genus Myodes; species Myodes glareolus. Next base: position 12,802,379 of record NC_142043.1, on the reverse strand, counting down.
TACAGATATCTGGAAGTGTTGGACTGAGCAAGTTTGGTCCCTTTGGGTCAATGGTTTTTCCTTTAGCCTGTGTCTCTCCTAGGGCATGCCGGGATAGGCACGGTGGTGGGGTTGGGGAGGTTTCAAGGATGACAAGCTCACTCACACGTCTCCTATGGTACCTTTCCATATAACTCCAGGCAAACCTGCTGCTGGACTTACTGCCGTGCATGCCAGGGTCCCCTTGATCTAGTTCTAAGAGCTTGTTCCTCATTTCCCACTAAGCTCCTCATCCAGCCTCATGCAGACCATCGAAGACTCCCAAGAGTTCTGGAACACGCCCTTCCATGTCTGTTAAGCTGTTACTTACCTCCTCCTTCCAAAGTCATCCTTGTAAAGGACACTAAGAAGATGTCGCTTCTATCAAAGAACTAACTCCTCTTGGGCTCACATCAGCACCCCAAAGATGAACCAGAGATTGTTGGAGTGGATTAATCTCCTCTCTGTGTGTTTCCTTACTAGGACAGTGCATTGGGAAAGGTAGTTGAGCCTAACTCATTAGGCCTGCTAGTATTGGGATTCTTTACCCCAAAACTCTATACACACCTCTATATTCATGGGTATTTATTGGAGAAGGCACCAAAAATCTTTATTACTGTGGGTGTTTTGTAATCATTTATCCCTCAGCACTTACCAGTTTAAAGGTTCAACCTCAGTTGAGAGACTGACCCAGGGTCTCTTGCGGAGTCATTGGGAAGTCATCTTGAGCTAATGTTCTAAGAGGGCTTGGCCAGGCTAGAGGATGGCTCACTCACACAGATGGTGGTGACCCCACCCCACAGGCTGAGCATCATCAGACATGGTGACTAACATCCTTGGAGAAAGTCATGAAGGGGACCTAACTTTATACTCTAAGCAAAATTGTTCTGGTTGTCATGTAAACCACAGGCTACAGGGGACCAAGGAGACAGGAACTCTGGGGAACAATGGTGCAGGCACCAGGTGATGGGGGTTTAGACCAGAGAGATAGCAGGGAAAGTTAGGAAGAATGGTTGATACTTAGAAGATAGTTGCTGGTAAGATGTGCTGGTAGAAAAAAGATCTGAGAGAAAAGCCAAGGAGAGCAACATGGAAGAGAAATCTATTCCATATTTTGTGAATCCAGGGACTTGTGTGGGGTGCATGGTGTGTGCTGTCTGTGAGTGCATGCACGTGGAGGCCAGAGGTAATACCCTACATCTTCCTCAGTTGCTCTCCCCCACCCCCTTCTTTTTCAAAACAGAATTTTTTACTGAGCTCATGAATTTGGCAAGATCCACTTACAGGATTTCTGGTGCATCGGCACCATGACCGGCTTTTTACCTGAGTGCTGGGACTCAGAATTCGGATGTTCGTGCTTGCAGGGCCAGAACCTTATTGACTGAACTAGTTCAGTCCAGTATAATCCAGATCCAAGTACTATATTTATTTATTTTTGTTGTATGTTGGGGCGATTGGACCCAGGAACTAGACCATGGAAGATAAATGCTATACCACTGGGTTGCATCTCAGTCAGAACAACATGGTTTTGAACCACCGGGAGAGAAAAATCACCATTAGAGGGTCCGGCTACCATCTGCAATGACTTGAGCACTCAGGATTTTACAAGGGAAGAAAGTGAGTTTGAGTGCTTCAATAAGTTGTTGGAGGTCTCCAAGACAGTAAGCGATGTGGCCTGGTGGCTTTTGACTGTTGGGCACAGTTGTCTGTGGAGCCAAGAAGAGTACTAGATGGAACGTCTTGTCAACACCCTCTCCTAGAAGCCACTGCAGATATCTGGGTTGCTTCCAGATGTCTGGCTCAGTGGTAGGGGCAGAGGCTCTGAGGGTACACTCGTCTCATGGCCACCCACTGCTCACACCCACTGGCCACAGGCCCCATAGGCCTCTGCTGAGGGTCTAGAGCCCCATGCGTGCCACTGGTGAGGCCCCCAAACATGCATCCAGCACTCCAGGGTAAAGGTGGAGGTTAGGGGGAACCTGTGCCCCCGTGCCACCGAGCCACCTGCTGGCAAATTTCTCCAGCTGGCAAATGTTAGCACCACCACATGGGGAGGCAAACCAGCTCCCGGCTTTGTTGTCAGCCAGGCTAAAGGCTGGAGTCTGAGCATGAAGTCGGGGTCCTTGAGGCAGCCATTGCTGTAGCTACCCACATCTGGATTGCCAGAGGCATCAGACTTCAGTTTTCTGGTCCGGATTCCGTAAGAAGCAGCTTGGGTTTTCTGCTGCTTCTCTGATTCCACTCCCACATTCCAGGTCCTGAGGAGAACACTTTGAGTGACTGTCCTGGGGAGGAAGGGACCCGCTTCTGAAGCTCTCTGGTCTCTTAGCTCCTCAGTTAGCAGCCCTTTGCGGTGTAGGACAGCATTTCTCTCTACTTGCTGTTCACAAGCCCTTTGGGAGTCAAACAACCCTTTTGTTGACGCCACACATCAGATGTTTGCATTATGATTGGTAACAGTAGCAAAATTACAGTTACAAAGCAGCTACAGAAATAGTTTTAAGGTTGGGGTCACCACCACATGAGGAACTGTATTAAAGGGTCGCAGCATTGGGAAGGTTGGGGATCACTGATGGGGGGGTGCAACCACTTCCTTTTCTCTTTCCTTTGCTTTTCCTTCGCTGCAGAAAAGATCTCATGTGTGTCCCATGTACTCAACAGTACTGATGATTTAATCCCTCCACCCTTGAAACACAATGATTTGTTTTGTCTTATATTAGAGGAAAATCATGCAAGGGGGAACCCATGTAACACTGCAGCCACTTTACTCTGGGCTAATTCGTGAGACTCTCCTGTGGGGAACCTGGTGGTAGGAGTGTTGGGGGTCTTCTGGTGGTCATGGAAGGGGTCTTGGGTGACAGCATCTTTTCATTACCAATACAAAATTCAGAAGAGAGTCTAGTCAATAAGAGCCTACCCTGTTTTACACAAGATAGGGAGGACTGACAGTCAAGACTGCCCTTCCTCCATACACAGGGAATGACGATGCACACTCAAGTTCAAACACAAGCAGACTTCAGGATTCTGAGACACAAATTTCTTCTGAACAATGTCCAGGCTCACCCAGAACTGGAGGGGAGGTGATGGTTTCCACTCATCAGACCACCAGGAATGCTTTGAGAAAGCAAATCTAGCATCCGTGGTGATCTGATCCGTGGTGGGCAGGAGAAGGAAAGAATTGCTCTCTCCCAGCTCTCTGTAGGCAGTTGACAGAGCATGTCCAAAGCCTGCTAATAAAGCCACTCTTCAAGACAACAATTGTGTGTGTATGTGTGCGTGTGCGTGTGTGTGCTATGTGCATGTTTGTGTTTGAGTTTGGGTGTGCATTGCCTTTCCCCACATGTGAAGGACAGAGGGCAGCCTCAGGTTTCAGCCTCCGCCCGCCTCCACCTTATCTAAGACAGGGTCTCTTGCTGGTTTGCTGCAATGTAGACCAGGCTAGCTGGGCTGCGTGCTTCTCGGGGCATCTCCCGTCTCTGCCTCCTATCTCTCCATAGGAGCCTTGGGGTTACACGTGTATTCCGCCATACTCAACTTTATGTGTGCTCTGGAGATCCAAACACGGGGCCCCATGCCGGCACAGCAAGCCTTTTACCTGCAGAACCATCTCCCCGGCTCCCATCAACCCTGTGTTTGAGACAGGGCCTCTCACTGGTCTGCAGGTCACTAATTCTCAGCTAGCGAGGCTGTCCAGCGAGCCCAGGGGCTGCCAGTCTTCCGAACGCTGGGATTGCTGACGTGTGCTACCATGTCTAGTGTGTTGTGGGTTCCAGGAGTTGAACTCGGGCCCTTGTGTTTGCCAGGCAAACATTTTACTGACTGGGCCGTTTGCCCAGCCCCTCAAGCCCCCAGGTCAGAAACAGTAGCTTACTGTAAAGAAAATGTGTGGCTATGTGCCCAGGGCTTTAGCTTAAAAAAAAAATACTTACTGGTGCTTTAGAAACACAGACAGGAAATTGATTGGCAAGCCATCAAAAACATGTCTTAAGAAAATATATTGTAATGTAGAGAGATGGATATCTTATGTAGGCAAATGAGAAAGCAAGCTATAATAAAGGGAGAGCTGCAAGAAAAAACTGTATCTAAAATCAACAACAGCATAGCAAAAAGACTAAGATCAAACTTAGCATTCTGGTAACCTGGCCAATCACTGAAGCCTCAGGTCTTCCTACCTGCGAAATGGGCGTGAAAGGCCTCTCCACACTTACGCAGAGAATGCTTTTGCTTCCAGACCCATCTCCCGAGCTCTCATCTCAGCCACCTCATGCTTCTTTTCCTTAACTTGTGCGTGCCTTGGTGTAGCTTCCTGTTAGCTGTTTCAGGGGTTTAGACTGAGTCTGTTGGCCTCTTGAGTGTCTCGTTGAACTTCTTCTCATTAAGATATCACCAAAAAAGAGGCAAAGAACACGTAGGGGGATAAAAAAAAAATAACCTAAGAAGCTGGGTGGTGGTGGCGCACGCCTTTAATCCCAGCACTCGGGAGGCAGAGGCAGGTGGATCTCTGTGAGTTCAAGGGCAGCCTGGTCTACAAGAGCTAGTTCCAGGACAGGTTCCAAAGCTACAGAGAAACCCTGTCTCAAAACAAAAGAAAGCAAAACAAAACAAAAAAAATGGCCTAAGAAAAACAAGTTTGTAGACTATACATATAAACGCCACCCAAACTTAATCCCATTAAGGTACAGTTTCTCAATTGTCAACTGTCCAGCTAGCCAAACTCCAAAGGTTTGGCGGCACATTCCCATGGCCGTTGTTAAGTATCAGGGTCCAGCCGGTTAGAAATGGCTGACTCCCACTCCATGTCTACTCTCCTGATTTGGACCCTGCGAGCCAAATCTCAGTTTTGCCACTGGCTTCTGTTCTGCTCTGCCAGTAAGGGGCGCCAATGGAGACCATGAGACAGGAAGAGAGGAAGCTAACCTCCACCTTCCTACTTTGCTCCCGGTCTGTCTGCTTCCTGCTTGTTCCTGCACGGGTAGTTCTAGTCACTGGCTGACAACACTGGGAAAACTAAAATGCAGTCTCTAACTAACTTACAAGTCTAGTTACCTTTTGGCCCAGGAACCAGGCCCTCCTCGGTCCAAGTGGCACGTCTATTACAGTGTTATTAGAAATAGCAATAATTACCCAATCACAAAAATAAACTATGGCCTGTCTATAGAATAGACATCTTATAGCAATAAAAGTAAAACACAGAATATTGCTAATTAAAAAGAAAAATGTATTATCCTAGTGTTCTGTTTTCAAAACCCAGGGAGAAATAAAAGTACATTTATATTCATGGATGGCTGTCTATTGAATCACTAAAAGCACACACATGAACTGGTCAGGATGGTCATCCAGCTGCTTAGGTGGGTCAGGTCAGTCTCCCCAGACCCCCAGATGGAATTTTCTTACTTTAAAGATAGCTCAGAGGAATGCAGTTCTGACTGCAGGAGGAAGAGAAAGGAAGAAAGGAGACTTGCCTGAATATGGCCACTCCTGGGGACCTGGACTGCCTGGTTTTGTGTGTCAACTTGACACAAGCTGGAGTCGGCAGAGAGGAAGGAGCCTCGGTTGAGGAAATGCCTCCATGAGATCCAGCTGTAAGGCATTTTCTCAATTAGTGATCAATGGCAGAGTGCCCAGTCATGGTGAGTGGTGCCATCCCTGAGCTGGTGGTCCTGGATTCTATAAGAAAGCAGCCTGGGCTTGCTTACGGGAAGCAAGCCGGTAAGCAGCTCTCCACCGTGGTGTCTGCATCAGCTCCTGGCTCCAGGATCCTGCCCTGCTTGAGCTCCTCTCCTCACTAACTTCCCCTGGTGATGAATGCAATGCTGAAGTATAAACCAAATAAATCCTGTCCTCCCCAGCTTGCTTTCTGGTCACGGTGTTTCCTTGGAGCAACGGAAACCCTGACAGGGAGGACATCACAGCAGGATCCCCAGCCTCAGCCCCAGGCAAGCAGGGCAGGGTTACTAGGAGGGTGGATCTTCCTTATTACAAAAATCTAAGTGTGAGTCTGGGACTTGGAGGGAAGCCAGAGACTCAGCAAGTCACCGGGCCACCAGGTCTCATTCAGTCATGAAGCAGCCAGGGAAAGATGAAAGCTTGCCAAAGAGAAAGGCGAACAGAACTGACGTACGTCTATAATCCCAGCACTCAGGAGGCCGAGGCAGGAGGATTGCTACACATTCAAGGACAGCCTAGGTGATTGTGAGTTCTATGCCAACTGTAGCTACAGGATGAGACCCTGGGTTTTGGTTTTGGTTTTTAGGGAAAAAAATCTACCCCTAAAAAAAAAAAGTCCACCCACAACTCCAAACAACAAAGGGAGAAGGACGGAAGAAGGAAGGGAGGGAGATTTATGGAGCAGAAACAACGATCTACAAGACCTCTGCCCTGTGGAACCTGAGCTACTTACTTCTTAGTACTTCAGGCCCTGCAGCCTGGGCACCCGGTACCCTAGGTCCTACTCTGACTTTGCACCACCTACGTGGTGCTTCTCTTGGAGATGTTGTCAGCACCTGGGGTGCTGGCCCTGATCCCCAGGGGAACCACCCTCCACATTGTCCCGTGCATAAGAATCCTTCTGCATTGACATCAGGTCAGTGAAGGCTGGGAACTGTCTCCCTGTTATCTTCAACCCCAGCCTGCACCCCGAGACCCTAAAGAGGAGTAGGAGCCTGGAGGTTTCCACTTGGAACACAGAACTCCTATCCTGTGTCGCTCCTCAGTGGATCTCTCTGCGGCCTTTGAACGGGGTCACTTTAAATGGCCCGGACAGTTAGCGGCTGCTGCACACTGAGGCTCCCCAGAAGGCTTTACTTGGGACAAGGGAGGGAAGGGCTCCTTGAACCTGACGCTAAGGAGCCCTTCCTCAGTCCTTGACATTGAATGGCATTTCTTCCTTCCCTCCCTCCCTCCCTCCCTCCCTCCCTCCCTCCCTCCCTCCCTCCCTCCCTCCCTCCAGACCAGAGGGTTTGCCCCTTAAATACTGCTTTAAATATTTTCAGAACTTCTAGTGCAGGAGCCTCAGATATCTGCCTTTGCTGCCAGTGGCATAAACAGTCTGGGCAAGAACAAAACTCGGCCTTGACAAATGATGCCTATTCACTGCAGGTGAAGCTTCTGCCAGAGGATGCTGCACAGGTCCAGCCCCTGGGCCGGGGCCAAGGGAGGAAAGATGGGTCTGGGCTGTTTCATCTGCTTAGGAAAACAAGTGGTTTTCACACCCCTTGGCCCTGTCGGTTACCTGTAACCAACTGCTATGCTAATTCGGCCTAATTCTTCATGCTCCTCCAAAGAAAGCCTCAAATGCTTGCCAGCAGCCTCAGGCTCTGTCTGTTCTCAGAAGGAAAACACAATATTTATGTTTTCAATTTTTTTTGAAGTGTAGGAGGAAAGGGGCATGTGTGTGTGTGTGTGTGTGTGTGTGTGTATGTGTGTGTGTGTGTATGTGTGTGTGTGTGCAGCTTTGGTTTGCTTTTTGAGACGGGGTCTCCACTACATAGCCCTGGCTGGCCTGGATCTCTCTAGGTGGACTAGCCTGGCCTCAAACTCACAGACAGAGATCTGTCTGCCTCTGCCTCTGCCTCTGAGTGCCGGGATTAAAGGCATGTGCCGCCATGCCGAGCCCCACACCTGTACGTTTACATGCATTCTGGGGATCAAACTCCAGTCCTCCCCAGCTCACCTCACAGGACCTTTACTGGCTGAGCCATCTCCACAGCCCCAGACTTCACATCACTACGGTACATGACGTCATCAAGCCCAGACTGTAATATTTCTATAAATTCCATCTCTTTCCAGTCGGTGCCCCGGGCAGAGTAAGGAGGAGCCTCCCTCGGAGCACAGGTGGTGTCCCTCTCAGGTAAGCTCAGTTTTCAACACAACAGAAGCCTCCTTATGCACCGGAGAAAGGTCTCAAGGTTCCATAAGCTTCCTGCTCTACTCCCACACACCCCACCGTCCTCAGTGGGTGACAGGCCTCAGCTCCCTGCAGCCTCACTGGGGCAAGTGTCCTGTTGGACTCAATGCTGAGGTTGACACTCAAAGCAGTCTTCCACGCCTGCTGCCTTCCCACGGCCAGGGGCATGGCTCACCACCAGGAGGGGATGTCCGGGCAGCTATGACCCCTCCCTCAGATAACAAGCAGACCTGGAGACCCTGCCTGTCCTTTCTTGTTTTGATGCTGTGTCTGACTCAGAGGCTGTTAGGATGCTCAAAGAAAGAAGCCCAGACCCCAGCTCGGCACTGAGTGCTGCCCACCCAGAAACCCTGTCTAAATACTAATTGTCAGCATCCCACCCTTTTGTCTGAGGTGGAAACAGATCCACTTCTCTATGCTTGAAATACAAGGGCTGGTTATTAGCCTCACCTGTTGGCAATAACCTTGCGAGAGCAGAACTCTCTGATCTAAATCTAGGTAGGACCTTTGTTTGAGGTAGAAACACGATAACCTTGAAGGAAGAGAGGTATTTTGGGGCCTCCACAGCTCTAACCCCACCCCATAAGGTCCTTCACCCCAACACCACCCAAGAATTTCTTCTGGTCACTACTACTCCCTCCTCTGCTTACAGACAGTCAGACCTCGGGAACCAAAAATAGTTCTGCCCTGTGGAAACGACAAGGCTGTGGGCTGAAGAGGTGTCTCAGCGGCACTGGCTGCTCTTCCAGAAAGAAGGTCAGGGTTTAAGTCCAGGCACCTGCATGTTGGCTCACAACCACCTCTAACTCCAGTTCTAGGTGATCCCGTGCCCTCTTCTGACCCCTGGGTCACCAGGCATGCACATGGTACACAGACATACATGCAGGCAAGACACCCATACACACAAAAGTATTATTCATTGATTTATTATTTGTTTACTTAAAATGAAAAAGAAATGTCCCCAACACGAAAGACTAATTTTTTAAAAAAGAAAGAAAAAATAGCATCAAGTCACAGTTTTACATAGGCAAAGCCTTGTCACAATGCGGGCTGAGCCCACAGCATGGAAGGCCCGGGATGAGGCCCAGACAGTGAGCAGGGACCACAGGCTCCTGATCCCATTTGGATCACCGTGTTCATCTTCACCGGCCCCTGGCCAAACTCTTCCATCAAACGGACTCCATGACTTACTCCCTTTATTCTTCAGGGAGGCTGGGGGATCAATGAAATACAAAATCGGATGTGCGCTAAGCCGCTGCTATTCAAAGGCGGGCAGATTCGCTGTGCCCTGCTCGCCTGTGCTTGTCAAATGGCTCTGGGAGCTTTCGTGTGGGTGTGAAACACATTTCACAGACTGATTTTGGAATGTTCTCTGCAGGAGCACATCATCTGCACAGCCCTGAAGTGTTTTGACAGCTCAGCCCACTGATGCCTATCCCTCTGCCTGCTCCCTTCACTGCACCAGGAGCCCCCATGGCTGCCATGGGGAAGAGGGGCACCCATCACCCCGCTGCTCAGAAGTCATATTTGAGGGGCTTTTTTCTTTCTCGTTTTCTTTGGGAATCCACAACGACAATGGCTTCATTATCCAGCGCAACAACTGTTAGCCAGCCTACCTGGATTAGGTCCATGTGTGACAGACAGGGCAGCCTTGCGAACAGCAGGTTGGGGAAGAGGGGGCACCCCTCCATCCACACTGCACCCCAGTTCTTGTCTATGGTGCTGTCCTTCTTTGTTCTCAGACTCTTTCTTCAGAATTCTTGCTCCTCTCAGTTCCCCATGTGAGGAACTCCTCCTCGTGACAGCCACCACATTCCAACTGACCCTGTTCTTCATTCCTGCCTGCTTTTCCCTCCCCTGGTCCAAGTCCTCTTCCCCAGAACATCAAATGCTTGAAGGGTAAGAGAACATGTACCCTCAAGGGGCTTTCCTTCTAAACAGGTAGCAATCCCAAGACCATTGTGAGGTAGGAGCTACCCTAGGATGGCCCCAGGTTAGCCAAGGTTAGCCAAAGTTAGCTTCATGCATCTTTCTTCCTGTTCATTCCCACACTGAGAGGTCTTACTCATCTTAACCAGAGCCCAAAGTCGTAGAAAACATAAATAAGAATCTAGGAGGGACGTGCAGACCTCTTCACGGCTGCTCAGGAGGAAGTGGGTCAGCGCCCCTGCTCTCAGCCCTCCCAGAGAGCAACCCTTTACTTTAGGGGTTTCTGTCTGAGGTTGAGGTATACTGGGGCAGGACTTGGTGTCTTTGGCATCCTCCACTGTCTGCGCCCCAGCCTGAAGTAACCTCCCTGTTCCACCTGCCCTCCTCAGAAATGCTGCTGCTGCAAGCAGTCAGATGGCTCCTGACCAGCTCAGGAGGAAAGCTCAGGAGAGCTGAGTGAGTGTGAGGTCTACATAGCAATACCACACAGACGTCATGGAGTGCCAACCAAGCTTAAAATGCGTGAGATGTGCTTTGCTTCCTCACCAACCTGATGCAAAGAGTGAGCACTGAGTGTAGTGGTTCATTATTTGTATTTTGATAAATAAAGCTTGTGTGAAGACCTGAAGGTAAAACTAAGCCACTAGAAGCCAGGCAGTGATCCCATACCTTTAATCCCAGAATTGGGAGACAGAAGCAGAAGGATCTCTGTGAGTTCAAGACCACCCTGGGTTATACAAGATCAATGTAGAAACAAATCCAGGTGGTGGTGCCTCACACCTTTAATCCAGATCCTAGGGATTAATCCCAGCACAGGAGGGAATATAAAATGGGAAGAGAGAGAGTGTTAGGATTCTTTTTTTTCATGACATTCTTTTTTTTAATTAATTAATTTATTTATTAAAAATTTCCACCTCGAGACAGTGAACTTCTAGCAGACATCCATTGGAGGAGGGGTGAGTTTGCTCCTGGCCCGAGGGCTTCGGCTAGGAGGAATTCAGACTTTCCCTGCCCCCTCGACTTTCTGGTCTCCCTGCAGTGGTGGCTCCACCCTTTGGAGCTCTCCCGAATCCCATCCCAGCCTTCATCCAGGTACACCTTCCTCTCTTTCCCCCTTCCCCCTGGGGCCACAAGATCTCCCCAGAGCTGCTCCCTTACACGCTGAGCCTGGGCTGTGAGTGCAACCCAGCAGGAGGGAGTGCCTGTGTTTCAATAGACTGCCTGAGGAAAGGTAGACCTTCTGTCAGTGAATTCCCTGCCCAACAAGGGAACCTGACCTGGTACCAGAAGATCCAATAAAGAACAGTTGAAGGAAGAGATGGGCAGACGCCAAGGCAAGAACTCCTCCAACAGTCTAAAAAACAACATGAAATCACCAGATCCCAACGACCCTACAATAGAAGGACTTGAACCTCTTAATTCAGAAGAAGTGGAAAAAAGTGCCATTATGAAAGCAATAGAGTCCCTTAAACAGGATATGAATAATTCCCTTAAAGAACTGTGAGAAGTACAACAAAAAGATTGAAGAAATGAGTAAAGAAATGGATGAGAAGTATAACAAAAAGTACGAAGAAATGAGTAAATCCGTGAATGATACACTGGGAAACCAAGAAAAAACAATCAAACAGGTAATGGAAACAGTTCAAGAATTGAAAACTGAAATGGAGGCAATGAAGAAAACACAAAATGAGGGCCAGCTGGATATGGAAAATCTAGGTAAACGAACAGAGACTACAGAATCAAGCATAACCAATAGGATACAAGAGATGGAAGAACGAATCTCAGAGTCTGAAGATACCATAGAGAAAATAAATGCTCTGATCAAAGAAAACAGCAAATCCAACAAATTCTCATTACAAAACATTCAAGAAATCTGGGACACAATAAAAAAACCAAATCTAAGAATAATAGGGATTGAAGAAGGAGAACTGCAGATCAAAGGCCCAGAAAATATATTCAACAAAATTATAGAAGAAAACTTTCCCAACCTAAAGAATGATATTCCTATGAAGGTTCAAGAAGCATACAGAACACAAAATAGACTTGATCAAAAAAAATCCCCTCACCATATAATAATCAAAACACAAAACATACAGATTAAAGAAAGAATATTAAGAGCTGCAAAGGAAAAAGGTCAACTAACTTATAAAGGTAAACCTATCAGACTTACACTGGACTTCTCTATGGAAACCATGAAAGACAGAAGGTCCTGGATAGAGGTACTGCAGAAACTAAGAGACCATGGATGCAAGCCCAGACTACTATACCCAGCCAAGCTATCATTCACTATCAATGGAGAAAACAAAATATTCCAGGATAAAAACAAATTTAAACAATTCGTAGCCACAAACCCAGCCTTACAGAAAGTAATAGAAGGAAAATTGCAACCCAAGGAATCCAACATTGCCAACACTGCCTACAATAACTCAGACATCTAGTGACCCTTCATGAGCTTAACTCAAAGAAGGGACACATACAAACTCTATTAAACAAACAAGCAAAAAATAATAATAACCAGAGTCAATAACCACTGGTCATTAATATCACTTAATATTAATGGACTCAATTCACCTATAAAAAGGCACAGACTAAGAGACTGGATATGAAAACAGGATCCAACATTCTGCTGTTTACAAGAAACACATCTCAACCACAAAGACAGACATCTACTCAGAGTAAAGGGTTGGGGAAAGGTTTTCCAAGCAAACGGACCTAAGAAACAAGCGGGTGTGGCCATTCTAATATCTAACAAAATTGACTTCAAACTAAAATCAGTCAGAAGAGATGGAGACGGACATTTTATACTCATAACAGGAACAATTCATCAGGAGGATGTCTCAATCCTGAATATCTATGCCCCTAATATAAAGCCTCCTACTTATGTAAAAGAAACACTTCTAGAACTCAAGGCAGTCATCAATCCACAGACACTAATAGTAGGAGACTTCAACACTCCTCTCTCACCAATGAACAGGTCAATCAGACAGAAACCTAGCAGAGAAATAAGAGAATTATTGGAGGTATTGAATCAAATGGACTTAACAGACATCTATAGAACATTCCACCCAAATAGGAAAGAATATACCTTCTTCTCTGCAGCTCATGGAACCTTCTCGAAAATTGACCACATACTGGGTAACAAAGCAAACTTCCACAGATACAAAAAAAATATTAGTAACCACCTGTGTCTTGTCAGACCACCATGAATTAAAGTTAGAATTCAAGAACAGTGCTACCCCCAGGAAGCCAACAAATTCATGTAAGTTGAACAGTCAACTACTGAATCACCCCTGGGTCAAGGAAGAAATAAAGAAAGAAATTAAAGTCTTCCTTGAATTTAATGAAAATAAAGACACAACATACTCAAACCTATGGGACACTATGAAAGCAGTGCTAAGAGGAAAGTTCATAGCACTAAGTGCCCAATTAAAGAAAACGGAGAAAGCACACATCGGAGACTTAACAGCACACTTGAAAGCTCTAGAAAAAAAAAGAAGCTGATTCACCCAGGAGGTCTAGAAGACTGGAAATAATCAAACTGAGGGCTGAAATCAACAAAATAGAAACACAGAAAACAATCCAAAGAAATAATGAATCAAAAAGCTGATTCTTGGAGAAAATCAAAAAGATTGACAAACCCCTATCCAAATTAATCAAACGGCAGAGAGAGAACATGTAAATTAATAAGATCAGAAATGAAAAGGGGGACATAACCACAGACACAGAGGAAATTCAGAGAATCATTAGATCTTACTACAAAAATTTATATGCCACAAAGTTGGAAAATGTAAAACAAATGGACATTTTTTTAGATAAGTACCATATACCAAAGTTGAACCAAGACCAGGTGAGCAATCTAAATAGACCTGTCAGTCGTGAAGAATTAGAAGCTGTTATCAAAAATCTCCCTACCAAAAAAAGTCCAGGACCAGATGGTTTCAATGCAGAATTCTACCAGAACTTCCAGGAAGAGCTAATACCTATACTCCTTAATGTATTTTACAATATAGAAACAGAAGAATCATTGCCAAACTCTTTTTATGAAGCTACAGTTACTCTGATACCAAAACCACACAAAGACACAACCAAGAAAGAGAATTACAGACCAATCTCACTCATGAACATTGACGCAAAAATACTCAATAAAATACTGGCAAACCGAATCCAAGAATACATTAGAAAAATTATCCATTATGATCAAGTGGGCTTCATCCCAGAGATGCAGGGTTGGTTCAACATACGCAAATCTATCAAGGTAATCCATCATATAAATAAACTGAAAGAAAAAACCATATGATCATTTCATTGGATGCTGAAAAAGCATTTGACAAAATTCAACACCCCTTTATGATAAGGGTGTTGGAGATATTGGGTTTACGAGGATCATACCTAAATATAATAAAAGCAATATATAGCAAGCCGACAGCTAACATCAAATTGAACGGAGAGAAACTCAAAGCCATTCCACTAAAATCAGGAACACGACAAGGCTGTCCACTCTCTCCATACCTCTTCAATATAGTGCTTGAAGTTCTAGCAATAGCAATAAGACAACATAAGGGGATCAAGGGGATTCGAATTGGAAAGGATGAAGTTAAACTTTTGCTGTTTGCAGACGATATGATAGTGTACATAAGCGACCCCAAAAACTCTACCAAAGAACTCCTACAGTTGATAAACACCTTTAGTAATGTGGCTGGATACAAGATCAACTCCAAAATATCGGTTGCCCTCCTATACACAAAGGACAAAGAAGCAGAGAGGGAAATAAGAGAAACATCACCTTTCACGATAGCCACAAATAGCATAAAATATCTTGGGGTAACTCTAACCAAGGAAGTGAAAGACCTATTTGACAAGAACTTTAAGTCCTTGAAGAAAGAAATTGAGGAGGATACCAGAAAATGGAAAGACCTCCCCTGCTCTTGGATTGGGAGAATCAACACAGTAAAAATGGCAATTCTATCAAAAGCAATCTATAGATTCAATGCAATTACCATCAAAATCCCACCAAACTTCTTCACAGACCTTGAGAGAACAATAATCAAGTTTATATGGCAAAACAAAAAACCCAGGATAGCCAAAACAATCTTATATAATAAAGGAACTTCTGGAGGCATTACCATCCCTGACTTCAAACTCTATTACAGAGCAACAGTAAAAACAGCTTGGTATTGGCATAACAACAGAGAAGTCGACCTATGGAATCGAATAGAAGACCCGGGTATTAACCCACAAACTTTATGAACACCTGATTTTTGACAAGGGAGCTAAAGGTATACAATGGAAGAAGGATAGCATCTTTAACAAATGGTGCTGGCATAACTGGATGTCAACCTGTAGAAGAATGAAAATAGATTCATATCTATCACCATGCACAAAACTCAGATCCAAATGGATTAAGGACATCAACATTAATCCGACCACTTTGAACTTGATAGAAGAAAAAGTGGGAAGTAGTCTACAAGATATAGGCACAGGAGACCACTTCCTAAGCAGAACCCCAGGAGTGCAGACAATAAGAGAAACAATTAATAAATGGGACCTACTGAAACTGAGAAGCTTCTGTAAAGCAAAGGACACTGTCAGTAAGACAAAAAGGCTACCTTCCGACTGGGAGAAGATCTTCACAAACCCCTCATCAGACAAAGGTCTGATCTCCAAAGTATACAAAGAACTCAAGAAACTAGACACTAAAACTCTAATTAACCCAATTAAAAAATGGGGTACTGATCTGAACAGAGAATTCACAACAGATGAACTTCGAATGGCCAAAAGGCACTTAAGGTCATGCTCAACCTCCTTAGCGATCAGGGAAATGCAAATCAAAACAACTTTGAGATATCATCTTACACCTGTCAGAATAGCCAAACTCAAAAACACCAATGATAGCCTATGCTGGAGAGGATGTGGAATGAGGGGAACACTCATCCATTGTTGGTGGGAATGCAAACTTGTGCAGCCGCTGTGGAAATCAGTGTGGCGGTTTCTCAGGAAACTGGGAGTCAACCTCCCTCAGGACCCAGCAATTCCACTCTTGGGAATATACCCAAGAGATGCCCTAACATACTACAAAAGCATTTGTTCAACTATGTTCATAGCAGCACTATTTGTAATAGCCAGAACCTGGAAACAACCTAGGTGCCCCTCAATAGAAGAATGGTTAAAAAAGGTGTGGAACATATACACATTAGAGTTTTACTCAGCGGTAAAAAACAATGACATCTTGAATTTTGCATGCAAATGGATGGAAATAGAAAACGCTTTACTGAGTGAGGTAAGCCA
This sequence comes from Myodes glareolus, assembly GCF_982192425.1. Taxonomy (NCBI): domain Eukaryota; kingdom Metazoa; phylum Chordata; class Mammalia; order Rodentia; family Cricetidae; genus Myodes; species Myodes glareolus. The sequence goes on along the minus strand of NC_142043.1, from coordinate 12,786,241 downwards.
GACCCAAAAAGAGGAACACGGTATGTATTCACTCATAAGTGGATTCTAACCATAATTAAAGGTCTTTGAGCCTATTATTCGTGATCCTAGAGAAGCTAAATAAGAAGGTGAACCTGATGAAGATTATTTACCTATCCGCCAGGAGATAGGAAATAGACAAGAGTCCCAGGTAATCTCGGGTGCATGGGGGGGTGGGAGGGTTGTTGGAAGGGGAGAGGGTTAGAGAGAAGGGAGTAGGGGAGGAATTGGGAAAGCTTGGTGGACTGGGATGGGGGGGAGGGAGGAAGGATGAATACGGGATCAGGGAAGAATATATTTCAACTAAGGGAGTCATTTTAGGGTTTACAGGAGACTTGATTATATATGGGATCCCAGGTCCAAGGAGAGATCCCCAGATTGTTCTCTGGACAGAGGAGAGGGTGCCTGAACCGACCTTGGCCCATAACCATACTGATGAATATTTTGCTTATCACCATAGATCCTTCATCTGGCGATGGATGGAAATAGAGACAGAGACCCACATTGGAACACTGGACTTAACTCCCTAGGTCCAAACGAGAAGCAGAAGGAAAGAGAACGTGAGCAAAGAAGGCAAGACCAGAGGGAGCCTTCATCCGACGATGGATGGCGATACAGACGGAGACCCACATTGGAGCACCGGACTGAGCCCCCCAAGATCCAAATGAGGAGCAGAAGGAAGAAGAAAATGAAAAAGTAAATCAGGACTGCGAGGGATGCGATCACCCACTGATACAAGGGGACTGATCTAATGAGAGTTCACCAAGGCCAGTTGGACTGGGACTGAACGAGGACGTGATCCAACCAGATTCTCTGAATGTGGCCGGATTCTCTGAATGTGGCTGGCCCGGAGTCTTTCTGAAAAGCCATTGACAATGACACTGGGACTTGTTTCCTCTGCATATACTGGATTTTGGGGATCCAGTCTGTTTGGATACTCACCTTCCTGGACCTGGAGGGAGGGGGGGAGGAACTTGAACTTCCCACAGGGCAGGAAACCCTGACTGCTCTTAGGGATGGAGAGGGAGTGGGGGGAGTGGGAGGGTGTTGGGAGGAGGGGCGGAAATGGAAACTTTTATAATTTAATAAAATTACTTTCTCAAAAAAAAAATTTCCACCTCTTCCCCGCCTCCCTTTTTCCTCTCCTTCCCCACCTCCCCCTCCCTCTCTAGTCTTAAGAGCAGTCAGGGTTCCCTGCCCCGTGGGAAGTCCAAGGTTCTCCCCCCCTCCATACAGGTCTATAAAGTGAACATCCAAACAAACCAGGCTCCCACAAAGTCAGTCCATGAAGTAGAATAAAAACTCAGTGCCATTGTCCTTGGCTTCTCAGTCATTGCCAACCACATTCAGAGTGTCCATTTTGAACACATGCTCCCATTTTAGGGTTTGCAAGAGACTTGATCCTAGAGGGGTTCCCAGGTTCAGGGAGAGGTCCCCAGATTGTTCCGTGGGCATCAGAGGAGAGGGTGCCTGAACTGGCCTTGTCCCATAGCCATACTGATGAATATCTTGCATATCACCACAGAACCTTCATCTGGCAATGGATGGAGACAGAGACCCACAATGAGCACTGGACTTAGCTCCCTAAGTCCAAATGAGGAGCAGAAGGAGGGAGAACATGAGCAAGGAAGTCAGGATCACGAGGGGTGCGTCCACCCACTGAGACGGTGGGACTGGATCTAACGGGAGCTCACCAAGGCCAGCTGGACTGGGAGTGATGGAGGGTTAGGATTCTTAGCTGCAATCACCCAGCCTTGGTTGAGGTAACACTTCTCTAGTGACTTGGCTGCTTTGCTTTTCTGGATTTTGGGTTGGACCCCAATTTCTGTCTCTGGGTTTTTATTATTCATGCTACAATTTAAATATTTGTTTTTGTTTTTGTTTCGTTTTGTTTTTCGAGACAGGGTTTCTTTGTAGCTTTTAGAACCTGTCCTGAACTAGCTTTTGTAGATCAGTTTGGCCTTGAACTCACAGAGATCTGTCTGCCTCTGTCTCCCGAATGCTGGGATTAAAGGCATATACTACCACTGCCCAACTTAATTGAAATTTTTAAAAAAATCTTTGCGTATGTAAGGTGTGTGTGTGTGTGTGTGTGTGTGTGTGTGTGTGTGTGTGTGTGTGTGTGTTTAACTATGGGTGTTCACGGGCCACGGAACATGTGGAGGTCAGAGGACAACCTTGGGAATCAGTCCTCACTTTCTATCTTGTTTCTGAGACAATATCCCTTCTTTTTTGGGATCAGTTTGGGGGTGGGAGGTAATGATCTCACTGAAAGGAAGATGCCCCAGGTCCCTGAGCTATCCTCTCCTGAGATTTTAGCTCTCAAAGTCAGGGGCTTAGCAACAGAGGGAAACCCTGGGAGATGTGGCATTTCACTTAGATTGTTAGCATCAGGAGGACCCTGGGACCTGTGGCATCTCACTTAGATTGGGTGTGGCTGTTAGCATCAGGAGGACCCTGGGACCTGTGGCATCCCACTTAGATTGGGTGTGGCTGACTCTCACCTTCATACTTGAATCATTCGAATTTACAGCTGGTCTCCAAGGACAGGATACAGAAGGAAGCAGACAGAAGCCTGCTGTCCCCATCAGAAGTTCGTTTCTATAACTCTAGCATTGAACAGAGACAGGCAGATCCCCAAAGTTTACTGGTCAGTCATCTTAGTCAAATGGGGAGCTTTGGGTTCACTGAGACACCTCGTCCCAACGTGAGAAGATGGAGAGGCACAGAGGAGAGGCCCCTGTCCTGCTCAGCCTGGCTTCTCAACCTTGATTCTCACTGTGGCCATCCTGTCTCAAGACTTGTGTCTGCCAAATAAGCCAATCAGACCGTATCGACTCAAAACGGTGACGGGTTCTTCTTGCTCAAGGAGCTGTGAGTCACCTGGGCTCAGCTGAGTGGGGTAGCTGGGCTCATTTAGTGTCTTCCTCCACTTTGGTTGGAACTAGAGAAATGTCCAAAATGGCCTCCTTCGGTGCCTGCTTCCAGTGTTTCACATTATCTCGTGACCCAGCTGGATTGATGGGTTCTAAGAAACAATATTCTGAAGAGACAAGTCTACACTGTAAGCATTTGCCAAGATCCTGTTTGTGTCGTGCTTGCTAATGTCCCATTGGTTAAAGGAAACAACGCATCCAATCCCAGAGTTAATGTGGGAGGGACCACCAAAGTGTGCATTCTGGGAGATGTGGTTCACTGAAGGCCACAACTGTCTGTCATAGCTGCTGGAGGAGAGTCATGACATACCCAGGGCCACCCTGCACTCTCCCGGGAACCTAGAAATGGGACAGATTTCTCAGCAGCGGAGGTGAGGGAGTCAAGCCACCTGCTCTTGAGGTAGGGGAAGGCTTCTCGAATTCCTTTATGATGTCAACACTAAAACCAGGGAAGCAGATTCGTGACGTTTCTGCAGTAACAGGACAAAGAAAGTTGGTTTTTGTTTTGTTTGGTTTGGTTTGGTTTGGTTTGGTTTTTCGAGACAGGGTTTCTCTATAGCTTTAGAGCATGTTTATCCTGGAACTAGGTCTTGTAGACCAGGCTGGCCTCAAACTCACAGAGATCCACCTGCTTCAGCCTCTCCAGTGCTGGGATTAAAAATGTGTCCACTGCCCGGCAGGACAAAGAAAGTTTTAAATCAATACGCTTTTCAAGTACTCTGGTGGGAACATCAGAGAGGTACTTTGGCAGCAAATGGGGCAAGCCTCTACTACATGCTGTCTGATGACCCTCTAGATTCTGAGTTGGTAGAAGCTAGTGGCCTGCTAAGTTAATACATTCCAATGGAAAGTTAACATTCTGTTTGTATGTTCCAAATGGTCACAAACCTGTTGGGTCGGGGAGCTATCAATGACTCTTAAGAGGGCTAAAGATGACCCAAGATAATTTGGCTCTGGACTTGCAACTCTCATATCTATACACAAGGTTCGGTTTGAATGTGTAGCTTTTTTCTGGGAACTTTTGTTCACCATGGTAACATCTGAGTCTAGCAAAAAGAAGTGGGGTGTTGTTTCAGATCCTGGGAGACAAAGGAGGGATTTTCCCTTGCATTCGTTCATTCACTCCCTCATTCATTCATTCACTAAATGCAGGCATCAGATCACCCCTCCTGCCAGGTGTGAGAGCATGTGTATCCCCTCCCCTGAGCGCTTCAGTCACAGAAGAACCCCCTTTCTTCCCAGGGGAGCTGCGGTGCCCTGCAGGGGTTGAGAGCACAGACCCTGAAAGCAGGTGGCCTGGCCTCTGATGCCAGATGCCACACAGCAGCTCTGCAAATGCAGGTGCCTGCCCAGTTCTCCACCATCTGAGTTCCCCTGAGGGGGACAACAGTTCGTCCTTGGAAAGTACTTGGAAAAGAACCTGGCATAGAGTAAGCACCAGGCAACACGTGCCAAGGTTGCTCGTGGTGAATCCTTAGATAAAAGAAACTTGTGGGGGCCAGCAGAATGACTCAGCGGGTAAGGGCACCTGCCCCTGGGCCTTATGACCTGAGCGCAGTCCCAGAGACTCACATGGTAGAAGGTAAGAACTGACTCCCCACAGTTATCCTCTGGCCTCCACGGACATGCCAGGGCACATGTATGCATACATGTGCACACATGAAATAAGCAAAAACACGATAAATTTTTAAAGAGAATTTTATTTTATCAAATAGTAAAACAAATATAAGCAATGAAATGCATAGCAAACCAACTTGCGGTATACGAAAATGAAATAAAATAAACTCCCTCACAAGATCCCACCATGCTAAGAGAATCCCTACGGCCTAACGTGTGCAGGATTTACTCTGAAACCTACACACATATTCATTCTTTTCTTTGCAAAACAAAATCTCAGTCTATCACACTGTGACCTTCCAGTGAAGACTTAATGATTTGTCAAGGTCATGAATACTAACGTTGACTCCTCCCGTTTGCCTTCGCTGCCTGCGTTTCCCCGCGCATTATACATTCCTGAGGGGAATGTAAGGGTGTGATGAATGCCCCCCAAACCTCAACTGTGACCTCTTTTCCATACCAATCAAAGCTAGAAGCACCTTCAGAGTCCTGTGTGCCTGACCTACCGATCTCTGAATCTTCTCCTCCTTCTCCACACCCAGGGCTTAACCTCTAGCAGGCCCGCCAGCCGCGCACCCTGCTCTAAAGGCTGGCCTCTGGCCTCTGGCCTCTGCCTGTCTGTCCCAAGCTGCATGTAGCACTGCCTAATTCTTCCTCATTATCTGCTTCCCACAACCTCTGTCTTGGAGCTGTTTTCAACTTAGTGTTCAACACTGGCTGTGCCCTCACCTACTAGAGGGCTGAGGGCTTTTGTGTTTATCCTCCTGGCACCAGGGCTCTATTTGGGAACCCCAGGCATCTTTCTCCTCCCAGGGTCTCTGCTGGCACAGAACCTGGACCTCTCTGACAGCCGTGCTCTTTTGTGCACATCCATCAAGCAGTTATCCAGATTTCTCCTCACCTGCCGGCAGCACACAGCAGCCTTGGAGAGATGCCCAACTGAATAATAAATAGTACATGGGTTCCCAACCCTCATGGACTGTATGATGCACTGTTTCCTTGTTGCTAGGAAACTCTGTGATGCCCCATGAAGGAGCTGATCTTCTGACCCAGAGAAGCCTGGCTACATCACTCGGTGAGGAGTCCACTACTAGAAGATCCCTCTTGTTATCCCCTTAAGCCACCAAGCTCTCCCTGAGGATTCTGGGCCGCACTCCTCTGACTGGCTCTACAACAGTGGGCGCTGCTTATGCAAAGGCCTTAAACCACATGTTTGCTTTCCCGAACTGTAAAAGGTTTCTAGGGGACTGGAGCTCTTGTCCAGCACCATGCTCAGAATTGCTACCACATTCCAGAGGGTGACAGGGGGCTCTCTGTCAGCCCTACCCCACCCTCAGGGGTGAAGGAATAGCTAGGACGCAGCTGTCCAGACCCAGTAGGAAGAGCACAGAACGTGGGACCCGTAGGCAACAGCGCTTCTGGCTCATGGGGGAAGGAAAGATGACGAAGATCTGGGAGCTGTCGAGACCGGCAGCGATACCACACAGTCAGAGTGCCAAGGGCATGCTGTGTACCAGGTTCTCTCTCTGCTGGGGTCTCTTACAGAAGCAGCCATAAGGACATGGAGTCCACAGAAGGATCAGAGCTGGTCCCCACTGAAGTCTGCTTTCAGACACAGCTCCTGTATCCTAGAGAGCAAGGCCCCCGAAACTGAGCTGAAACAAACGGGGTGAAGGCGTTCATCTGTCTATGCCCTCATCTCTAACCTGACAGGTATTCGCAAGAACCAGAGAACACAGTGTCACTCAGAGCTGAAGCGCCTTCTGAGACACTCTGTGGTTGTTTATATTAATAACTTTTCTCACGGCTCTGACAAAATGCCTAATTGAAGCGACTTAAGGGAAGAAGGATGTATTGGGCTCAGTTTGAGAGGATCCTGTCCATCAAGGTGGGAGGTATGCTGAGCGCCATCCATGCTGAGTGCCATCCATGGTGGGGTCGGTTGTGGCTCAGCTTATGTGATAGTTTGAATGAGAAGTGCCCCCCATAGATATTTGAACACTTGGTCTTCAGTTGGTGGCACAGTTTGGGGGAAGTTAAGAGAACCTTTAAAAGATGCACACGCTGAAGTAAATACGTCACCGGGTGTGGCTTTAAGGTTTATAGTCTCGCCCACTTCCCTTTACTCCCTGATGCGGGAATGCTAATGAAATGTCATCAGTCAGCTTCCTGCCAGGCACCTGCATCTGTGTCGCGCCTGCCAGCATGGACTCGAGCCTTCTGAAACCATAAGATCATAAACCTCCTTTCCTAAGCTGCCTCTGGTCACGGTAGTTTATCACTGCCCCAGAAAGGCTTGCTGCATGCTGGCAGGCCAGGCTTCAAAGCATGCCTGCCTCTTAGTGACCTATTTCCTCCCAGTAGGCACCGCCTTCTAAAGACTGTAAGCTGTGTAAGTTACTACCCAGGGTCTGTTTGTCCATCTGTAAAATAAAGACAGCCTTGCAACGTGTATAAACACAAAAAGACAGCACAATTGTTTCCAAACAGAAAACCAAAGTCCTTGTCTCTGTGTGTGTGTGTGTGTGTGTGTGTGTGTGTGTGTGTGTGTGTGTGTCTACCTCCATCTTAGCCTTAGCCATATTATAGTAAAAACAAGCTAGGTTCTTTTTTGTTGTTGTTGTTGTTGTTTTTGGTTTTTCAAGACAGGGTTTCTCTGTACCTTTGGAGCCTATCCTGGGACTAGCTCTTGTGACCAGGCTGGCCTCAAACTCACAAAGATCCACCTGCCTCTGCCTCCCGAGTGCTGGGATTAAAGGTATGTGCCACCATCGCCCGGCAGGTTCATTCTTGTTTATGATTAAATCTCTGTTTCTCAAAGATTGGGCTGCGCCCCACCTCTAACCTTAACTATGAATGGTTCTCTACTGCCTGTTACAGGAAACAGCAGCCATGTCTTTGTCTCAAAATGTTATTATAACCATGTTGCAAACCCACCTTTGCTTCAAAAGGTTGTTGTGCCTACCTGTTGTTTGACTATCCTGCAATCACGTCTTTTTTGGGGATGTCCTTATGACTAACTTGTGGTGCTCATATTCTGCCCCTGTAACCCCATCTATTTTGTCCTTCAAGTCCCCCATTTGGAAATTCCCTACCCCTGAACTATAAAAACCTTGTCTTCCTCACATCTAAAGCTGATCTCTTGAATTATACTTTTAGAGAGAAAGAGCCTATGTTCATGAATTAAAAACAAAAACAAACAAAAAAAAACCCTTGCTTTAATTAATTTGTCCACGATGGCTTGTGTCAGTGGTCTTTCTCTTCGCATCACTGAGATTAGCATCACTCTTTGGGGACCATCATTACTGGGGTTCCAGTTTTCATCTCAGTTTCTCCTCCTCCCCACTTCAGTCCAGAAGAGAGATGTGGGCGAAAGGGTTGAGGTCCCCTTTCTGTCCCCCTCAGTCTGCATTTGGGGGCCTCCATCTTTGCTGGCTGCCTCCTCAGGAGCATTTAGGCCAATGACAAACTTGAAGCTGCCATTATTCAGCAGAGGTCTGACCTCAACTCCAGTTCTCTCCCTCTCAGTTTTCTCCACACAACCTTCTCCATCTACAGCGGGAACTGGGCTTTGCTCTTCCGCACACCCGAGGGCAGACACAGACCTTGCTCGGCACGTCTGTGTTTTTCAGGGGTCATAGCTCTCCCTCACAGAGAATAGCTCCAGTGGTGACCTTAAAGTTATGGAGCTACAAGCGCAAAATGCATCTAACGTTTAATCCTAACCCCTCCCCATAAAGATGTTGTTCTGCCCCACCGTTTATTTCCTTTTAAAGCTGAACAGTGTGTGCGGCACTAGAGTAGGCTTGTTTCTCCCAGGTCACACTGCTTCCCTACCCTTGAACATGTCTCCAGGGAGCACAGTCTTGGATTGTGAGACCTCAGGTCTCCTCACCACACAACCTTCTGGTTGCCTTGAGAAGTCCAGGGACCCCATTCCAGAATAATGTTTTAAATGCATAACATAAAACACTTAAGATTATAAGGGAAAGCACCTATACCAAAATATAGTTATGATTTTCAAAGTATCTTAATTTCTGAGACACATTAGAGGGGGAATCTACCTCTCCCAGGGGAACTGAGGCAGGAGGGGTATGTGTGGATATGTGTGCATATGTGTTAAGGTGTGGGAGGATGTACACATGTGTCTTGTGTATGTGTATTAGTGCATGTGTATTCAGGTGTGTGAGGATGTGCTCATGTGTGTGCATGTGTGTTCAGGTGAGGAATTTTGTGCACATGTGTGTGCATGTATATGTGTGCATGTTTGCATGTGTCATGCATGAAGGACTGTTGTGCTTGGTCCCTTCACTTATGAAAGGCTGGTGTGGATGGGGTTGGGGTTGAAACCCTTTTGAAATATTGTTGTGGGGGGGCATTCTTGTCTCTAGATTTTTTGTGGATCGGGAACCTAAGCAATGCTAACATAACAAACTCCTTTAAGACACATCCATGAAACAGTGCAGGAAAATGAGAGCAAAGCTATACCAGACTCCAGAGGAGCTATGGCGGCACCTTCCTCTTGTCCACTCAGGAGATTTGGACTACTCAGCACTTGCAAAGAGGCTCTCCCAGGGACTTACTATTTGAAAGTGGAAAGGGCTCTACCCTGTACTCATGGCTTCTCTCATCTCCACCAGATTCTGAGGGTACCAAACTGGCTATAGTTTTCTCAGCTAAAGGTTTCCATCACTAGGGACTCACTGAGGGATGGCTTGCTGTGAACACATAAGGACCTGAGTTCTGATACCCAGTCCTCAAGTAAAGGAGCATGTAAGGATGCATGCCTGGAACCCCAGCACTGCAGCCAACAGAGACAAGAGAACCCCGGGGCCAGGCTGACCAGCCAGTCTGGCTTAAACCAGAAGCCCATGGTCAGTGCAAAGACTGTCTTAGAGATAGAGTAGGCAATGGAGGAAGAAAGTCAACTCTGACCTTCACCTGTGCACTCACACAGTGTTCATTAGTGTTCTGTTGCCGTGATGAAATACCATGACCAGAAGCCATTTATGAGAGAAAAGGTTCATTTTGGCTTCAGGAAGCCCGCACCAAACAGCACCACCTACCAGGAGCCAAGTGTTCAGACACATACGCCTACGGGGGATGGTCCTCATTCAAATCACCAAACATAAAAACAAACAAAAAATAGTTTTTAAATTCCCATCATTAGCACTAAGGCTCTAAGAAATACCCCCACACTTGTACCAAAGACAGACATAATTTAAGATTGTTTCTCATAAACCCCGCTAGGTGTCAGACACCTGTTTTAGGAAATGGAACCTCTCTGCACTACAGACAAAGTTGCTTATCCTCCCTCTGACAGAGGGGCTCACTTCACTTCACTCAATAGACCCCCGTAAATAGACCTAATTCTCAACGTGCTATCTTAAGCCAAAGTACCAAGTCTTTGCAATATTCCAGAGATTGCTTCTAGTCCAACCAGAGGTTCCAACACACTGACTGAGACTACAAGTTATTGATTAATTAATGAAAGTAACTTCTAGGCAGCTATGGAGATGAAGAAATTGGCTAAGTACTTGCTTTGCAAGCACAGGGAGCTGAATAAGAGCCCCAGACCCACATGAAAAACGGGCTGTGGTTATGTATTACTTGTAACTCCAACACTGGAAGGCAGGAAACATGGATTCCTGGGGCTCCGTGGTCTGTCAGCATAGCCTAGGGCAAGCTCCAGGCCTGTGAGAGATCTTGTCTCAAAACACATGGACAGTAACTGAGTAACACCAAGACTGTCTACTGGTCTCTATGTGTGTGTGCACATGCACACACACACACACACACACACACACACACAGAGAGAGAGAGAGAGAGAGAGAGAGAGAGAGAGGCACAGAGGCAGAGAGACAGAGAGTGGATCGTTAAAGGACAAATCTTGTTGAGTAGTTCAGCTGGCAAAGACATCGCTGATGGCCCCACCTGGAACGTACACTCTAAACGTAACACTATCCAAATAGGTGGGAATCACATCTTCTCCTCTGCAGTGACCTGGGAAATAAGTCTGAAAGTGCACACATTTGGCCATTGCCAAAAGGTCCCTGAGAAAGGCAGTCATAGCCTCCTGCTTCTGTCAGCTGTTCTTGTTCTGGGTGTCTCATGACGAAGTCGTGTCACTGGAGGAAGCCACTCCAGTTAATCTGTTTCATCTGTAGAGCCTCCGCCTGGCCATCTGCTGGTTCTTCTGGTGTACGCACCACCCGTCACTCTCGTGAGACTGTCTCGTGTACTTGGGAGAAAAGTCGTCAGGTCTCCGCCAGAGTCAAGCCCGTGGGTGTCCCTACTGCCAGGACAACATAATCACCCCAGTGCAGCGAGCCCAATCTTCCTGCGTGGACAGTCGGTCCTGCCCTGCTCTGGCCTCTGTCCCCTGAGCTGTGTTTGTGTTTGGCTCTATGGTAGACCAGTTATTTGTCACTCGCTGTCATGACAAACACTTGACAGAATGCAAACTCAAAGGACCAAAATAATAATGGAGTGGACTCTGTCTCCTGATACACATATGTAGTGTCTGAGCAAGAAATACCCCACACTGGCTCCTGTAAACACCTGGTCCCCAGTGTGTTTGGTAGTGCTGTTTGGCTGTTTGGGGAGTTATGGAACCTTTAGGAGGCAGAGTCCTGCTGGAGGAAAGACATCACTAGGGGAGGGCTTTGAGGGTTTATAGCCAGTCTCCCCCTCCTTCTCTCTCTCTCTCTGTCTCTCTCTCTCTCTGTCTCTGTCTCTGTCTCTCTGTCTCTCTGTCTCTCTCTCTGACTTTCTCTCTCTGTCTCTCTCTGTCTCTCTCTGTCTCTCTCTGTCTCTCTCTCTCTCTCTCTCTTTCTCTCTCTCTCTCTCTCTCTGTGTGTGTGTGTGTGTATTAAATGTGTCCTTTCTACTTTCTGCCCCTGCTGCAGCTGCCGTTTCCCCGACGGTCTGCATTCTGGACTCTACCCCTCTGGAACTGTAGGCTAAAGTAAACCCTTTCTTCCTCACACTGCTTTTGGCCATGGCGCTTCATCACAGCGACAGAAACCAACGCAATACAGCTACAGTACAAAAGTCTAACTTCACATATGCAAATATAATGCAAAAATCTGCAACTGTGTTATAAATGATAAAGACTACGCTTGAGGGACCAGAGAGACAGCTCTGCTCTTATGGAAGACCAGAGTCCAGTTCCCAACATCCATTTTGTGAGCTCACAACTCCACCTCCAGGGGATCTAGCACCTTCTTCTGGCCTCCACAGGTACCCGACAGACTGGTGAGGAGACAAGATGATGTGATGAACTCACTGTGTGACTATGATAAGACAGAATTACCCCATGAGGAAATGCCTCTCCTTTACTTCATTTTCTTTCTTAGTAGATGGACCCCAGCCTTGTCATGAGTCACAGGCCAAGCCCTGCAAACCCACTGTGGTAACACGTTCCACCCGCTACATCTCTGATACCTGTCTCCACGTCTCAGAATCTTGGCATCCAAATGCTCCTGCACTGTCTCCCGTGGTCCCTTGGAGATTTTGCTTCAGAGGAGGGAGGAGGTCGCTAACTGCAGACCCCCACCCCCGCAGGTACCAAACCACCATGGGGGAAAAATGAGGCTCAAGTACTCGGGCTCTGCAGTACCCCAGGAGTCTACCACCCAGGCCTCCAGACCTCCTCCCAGGCCTCCTCCCAGGCCTCCTCCCAGGCTTCTTCCTGGGCTTCTTCCCAGGCCTCCTCCTAGGCCTCCTCCCAGTCCTCCTCTCAGGTCTCCTCCCAGGCCTCCCCCCAGGCCTCCTCCTAGGGCTCCTCCCAGGCCTCCTCCCAGGCCTCCTCCTAGGCCTCCCAGACCTCCTAGGCCTCCTCCCAGGCCTTCTCCCAGGCCTCCTCCCAGGCTCCCAGACCTCCTAGGCCTCCTCCCAGGCCTTCTCCCAGGCCTCCTCCCAGGCCTCCCAGGCCTCCTTCCAGGTCTCCTAGGCCTCCTCCCAGACCTTCTAGGCCTCCTCCTAGGGCTCCTCCCAGGCCTCCTCCCAGGCTCCCAGACCTCCTAGGCCTCCTCCCAGGCCTCCCAGGCCTCCTCCCAGACCTTCTAGGCCTCCTCCCAAGCCTCCCAGACCTCCTCCCAGGCCTCCTCCAGGCCTCCTCCTAGGCCTCCTCCAGGCCTCCTGGGCCTCCCAGGCCTCCCGGGCACATCTTGAAGTATTTTTACTATCAAGAAGGATCTACATGCAAATTTCAGAACCCATCTGTCAGTTCTCTTTGTAAAGAGTGTTGGGACATTGTCATGGAAGGAAATCCAGAGAGACAAGGTAATGGGTGTGGGTGACTGCTAATGGCCCCTCAAGTCTCTGGACTGTCAACCCCGCTTCCCGTAAGCACACGTTTGGAGTTCAAGTTCAGCAAGGTAGACTTGCGTTCTGATTTGTTGATTTTTGAGAGAAAAAGAAAATGAAATCAATTTTCTTTGGGGAGTTTTGTATTTTAGGAAAATCAATGGTTTAACCATTCATGTATTCGGGAAGGGCAAGGGTTGTTTTCAGACACTAGACTGTGGGAGACGTTATGAACAATTTTCCTCATATGCTAAAAATTATTTCTCTGTGCTCTGCCACACACTGTATGGGCTTGATAAGAGAACAGCATTGCCTGTGGACGGGGGCATTTCTTACGGTTTCTGGTGCTGTTTAATTTTTTTGCCCCTTGTTTTGTTGTTGTTTTTGTTTGTCTGTTTTGTTTTTCTCTCTTCTAGATGTGATATCAACTTTGTAAGAGAGAGACTGGAAAAGGTGACAACGGACCCAGGAGTTGAAGTGTCCACACCCCACAGCGTCTCAGAGCGGACTTCTGGAGGCTACAGTCTACTGAGTTTTTCTTGCAGTCCACACTTCCTTTTACTGCTGTTTTCTTGATAATGAGTTAGGAACCCAAATGATTGCGCTCACCGATCTCCTGCTCAGGAGGAAGTTAAGAAGTCCCACCTTTATACCGGAAGCTCTGTGGTCATCATGAGCCCCATCACGGCACCCGCTGCCTTTATTTCAGGAGATTCACTGAGTCCTTGTACCTGTCACCTGCTGCCCGGGCTTTGAACTTAACCCTGTCTCTTGACATCACTAGAAACAATGGTGGGGTTCCCATCTTAATTTCCCCCAAAAGCTACTGAGTTCCTTACACAAATTTGTTCACATCTTACAGTAAGTTTCAAGCCAATGGTGCAAACTACCAGGGGAATCCACCTGCTGCTGGCAGTTTATCAGTTATCTATGACTTAGTATCAATATTATTGTTCAGAGCAAGAACCACGTAGCTGTTCACGATTCCACAGTCTGAAGGTTGGACCAAGGCGGAATATTTTTAAAGTCTCATTCAAACCCTTCATCATTGGGCTGCTATGGCTGGAATAAACAAGAACTTTGGGGAAATATTGCTCCAGTGGGGTGGTCTGTCCTTTTTGAGACCTCAAGGCTCCACAGTAGTCGAAGCTTCCAGTCCTCTGGATGCCTGGGCTCGGAAGTTCTAGAATAGCACACTCAACAAGATCAGCCCATGCAAAGGGAGGGATTGTAGGGTCTCGGTGCCCACAGGGATGGAAAGAGCATTATCAGCTGCCTTTGAAGACAGTCTAGTCTTACCCCTGGACTCAGGGCCGTAGGCTTCATGAGGTGACATGGCCGGCTTGCTACCTGCTGTACTAGGACAGGACACTGGGACAACTGTGTGGCTAAACGAGACACAAGGGAAGACACCACTGTGTCCCAGGGTTTGCAGAGCCCCATCCCTCAAGTCAGACCCCAAACTAAAACTGAAGACAAGGACAACCCCTCAAGGGGGATGGAAGCCCTCCCGTGAGACTAGGTGATGGAACACAGCTTTGGCCAGGTTGTCAGCCCGACCAAAGGCAGGCAGGGCCTCCATTGGTCCAGGCTAATTCTCAAATAACGACGACAGATAAATGGAGAAAGCCAGCAAGCAGATGATGTGACGAAGTTGACTGTGTTTTGGCAAATCAGTCCACCATCTGCGGAAGACTTCACAGACGATGTGCTTGGTCCTTGTGAATTTGTGTGCCTGGTTTGAGGCCGCCTCATAAGTATGAACCATGCTCAGGTTATGATATATTCATTTATCCGGTGATACCGTTTCTCTTAGGAGGAACAGCGGGTCCCTCACTTGGAATTTGAGCTTGCATGAATGTGTCCAGAAGCGTGTGTAGAGGGCATCGCAGATGGACGTGTGGACGAAGGAATGAGTGAGAGGCAGAGGGACACACAGACAGCTACACAAGGCCAAGGGGGACCAATCAAGAAGACACACACCATGGTCAGGGGTAGCCACAAATGAGTGCAGCGTTTGAACGTTTTCCCCACTCTGGCTTGTCACCTGTGAAGTCTTCAGGAGCGGGAAGATGGAGGAGGGACAGGAAGAGGCACTTATCTAGCAAGATCTGGAAGAGCACACTGCTGAGTCTCTTCAGCACCCCCAAATTCAAAAGGGGACCCGTGTCTCCCGGGGCTGTGGGTTTGGTGTACAGGAACAAATCCAGGAAACAGTTGCAGGACATCAGCAGGTGTGTGCGAATGAGAACAGGAAAATGTGGGTTCTTACAATTAATGGGGTTTTCTTGGCACCAAATGAGGGGACTGGGATGCCCGGGAAGCCTAATTAGCATTGTAAAGAGAATCACAGCACATTTATTTGCTAAGAACTCAGACTTAGGAACCTAAATCCCCATTCAGTATTGGGGTATCAAAAAGGATGTTTGAGAGACAGGCTTCCATTGGTTTGCAGACTTAAGGGATATTGTTAATGACATGCCTGCCTTCTCAAGGTTGAAGAAGTCCTGGGGGTTGGAGTGGGACATCAGAAGTTAGGAGTCCCCAAGGTATCTCCAGTGCTCTTATGTGTCTTAAGTCTGTTGAGAATTTATATACTCTCCCTAGTCTACAGCAGCGGAGACTACAAGCCTAAAGTAGTATTTTAGTGAACGAGCCCAACATTTTTTGAAGTAATATTATTAAAGTAATACTGCAGTGGATGAGACCATTGTTTTCTGAAGTATACATTGGGTAACTCCAGCATTTTCTGAAGGGATATTTATTACCTGAAGTGATACTGCAGTGGGTGGCTGAGACAGTTTCTGAAGTGACATCCGGTAGTGGGAGAGGCCAGCATGTTCTGTGTGTTTGATGGCTCTGTCGCTGGAAATGAAAAGTCCTCAATGGACATAAACTTAGAACAAGTGTCTGCCAGACATTCGGGTTGAGACTGAACTCTGCCGCAGGCTTTTCTGTGCCTGTAGCCTTTCCGATAACACATACATGGCTTACATACAAAACACAGCAGCCAAAATGTCCCTAATCTGTGTAACAAGGACAGGGTCCTACAGTGTGAGATAAGACTCTCACCCTGCAGTGTTTTGAGATGCCTGCAGCCTACTGTTTTCAAGCAACTTTTGACATAGAGCCCAAGGCCCAGCCACTCTCGGTACTTGCAAGTGTGCTGAAGGCTGGGACCACTGGTCCTGCTCACCCTGATGAGCAACACAGAAGATAGATACTGTAGCCAGGCTCTGGACAGAGCCAAACTATCAGCTCCAACCCAGCCCAAGCTGCTCCCTTCAGCTAAGAGCCAAAACAAACCCAAATGCTATTTTTTTTTAAAGATTGTTATTCACCAGACCAAAGATTTTTCCAAAAGCCCAGCAAATAGAATATTGAAGAAAAATTAATGAAAATAAAACCTGGGCCTGGGAGAAGAGCAAAGCTAAGAGGCTCCCTTCCCTGTGGTAGATGGCCACTTGATTTGGTTCCTGCGGCTAGTCTGGGTCTGAGGTGTCAGATTCAACCTGAGCTAATCCATCCACTGTTTGTGAGAAACGCCATGCTCCAGCCAGTCATGTGACTTGCCTTGATTTTTATTCATTCCGTTCTCTGGTTAAATTTCTGTCTCTGTCCCCTTCACCTTACAGATGAGGAAACGAAGGGAGAGGGGACCTGGCCCTTGCCTGCGAGCAAGGCAAGAGGAGCTGAGACTTGACACCCATGAAGTCCCTCCACTTGGGACGGTGGCAGCTTGTGAAACTGAACAGGTAGTGGCTTGGGGCAAGAGGGTCCTTAGTGGAAACACGGGCATTGAGGAAGCTTTCCCTGAGTGAGAAATACGGAATGGTGTCTTTATTGTCAAATCACTGGTGGGGAGTCCGAAGTTAGGAAGCCTAGGAAACGGCACCTTTGTGATACATGGTTAGGTGAATTGGCATCTTTGAGAGACCTCTCAGCTCACGCACAAGGTCATGGCCTCTCTTCTGGGGAACTGAGAAGTCTCACCGCTATGCTGGCCGCCTCTGCCCATCTGCTCCCTCTGCCCTCTGCCCCTACCCAGCAGCTATGGACCAGCGGTGCCGAGGAAGAGCAAGGAGCAGCCCAGATCACACTGCTGGGAACGGCCATCACCTTCAGTTCCTCAGTTTCCAGGGTTCCATGCATGTGGAATACATACGGCTCTGGTCTGCGTGGAAGCCCTGCATATTTCAGAGAAATCTGTAACGGATTTGTGAGCTCGGCCTGCCCTGAAGCAACTTCGTCACAAAGTACGGGATTTTCACATTCTTGTCGAAACCACTGATGTGTCTGCCTCCCGGGCTCAGCACGCTCCGCCCCACCAATCAGGGCCTCTGCACACACATCAAGCTGTTACAGAGTGGATGCCAAAGCCAGCAACTGGTTATCTCCAAAATAATTTCCATCTTCCATGGGGCCTTGCACTCCAGGCGAGTGGTTAGGAGAAGGTCTCCTGTCAATTAGAAGGGCTTGTTTTCAGAAGCTGTGCTTCAGAAACCCGAGAGGGGCCCCATGCTCTTGATAACTGTGTCCCCAGAGGCCGCCCAGTTCCTCAGCGCTGGCCCCGAGCCTCCCAGATGAGCGGTTCCCATCAGTCAAACGGCTCAGCCCCTCTTTTATGAAAACCCCAAATGCATTCTGCCCCCACCTTTTCCCTCTGGGTTGAAATTTTGTGTATTTCAGAGAAGTTTTACCCATCTGTTTCGGATTCATTTAGTTCATCTCATCATGATATTTGTTTTGTAAAAGAGATTCAACGGGGACAAAATTACTTTGAAGGTCCTTAAAGAGAAAGGCTCCCGTCTCCTGTACCATCCAGACTGGTAAATGGACCCAAGTCTCCAAAATAGTCCAACACTGGTCAGATGAGAAGCTCAAGATGGTGGGAATGGAAGCTGGAATCTGGGGCTGGGAAGGTAGCTCAGTAGGTCAAGTTCTTGCCTGGCTTGCCTGAAGCCTTGAGTTCAACCCGCAGCACTGGGTAATTAATGCAGTCGCTCACATCTGACATCCCAGTGCTCCGGATCACCGCAAGAAGCACAAGGTCATCCTCCGCTAAATAGCGAGTTTGAGGCTAGCCTGGGACACGCCAGACTCTGCGTAGAAGAAAAAGAACAGGGAGGAGGAGAGAAGGAGGGGGAGGAGAGGAAATGAAGTGGAAGGAAGGAAGGGGGCGGAGGAAGCTGGCAACAGGTACTTTCCCCATTCTGCCAAGTCTCCACTGTGGAACCAAACATGCTAGGCTTGGTTCTAGGGTTCAGAACAGGAGAGAGAGGTCGCTTTCCCGGTGGTCATCCGGAGCCACGTGCTCCACCAGAGTGGCTCTGAGGAGCTGGGATGGCAACACAGGCTGAGGACAGTCCTGGCAGAAGGGCCACTGACACCAACTGAGGGCACCCAATCCATTCTCCCGAAGACTGACTGAGATAGCGACTTCAGAATGGATCCCTTGCTTTGGTCAGGAAGCTTCTGGGGCTGCTAAGGATCTGGAATGGTCCAGATACCCGCCCGTGGGGGTAGCACAGGAAAGGCAAAGGGCCTTCTCTTGAGTTAGGAGTGTACATGCCCAGCCAGGGCCTTGTCTCCCTGAAAGCAAGACTCAGCAGGCCTCAGGGGCACGGCCACGGGCACTGCTGACGAAGGGGATCCTGGGGGGAGTTGTGCCTTGGTGGTCCCGGGGTGAGAGGCAGAGCCAGCCACCAGGAACCTAGCCATGCTGTGAAAGTGAGAGGCATTGGCTCCAGCCGCTCATTTCCATGGTGGTCATGGGGTCCTCCTGTGTCAACGAGCCCGACCGCCTGCTGCATCTGGCTGTGGCCGAAAACCCAGGGATGAGGGTCCAGCCCCTGACACGGTCCGAGGGTCTGGCAGGCCGGGCAGAGGCACGTGGGGGAAACACCAGCGCTGGGGCCCAGCGGGCGCCATCTGGGAAAGATTAGAGGTTGCCTCTTATCCTGGGCCTCTGTAAACCATCCATCAGGGAGGCAGGGGGAAAGCACAACTTTCTTTCCCTTTTTATTTATTTATTCTCGGCTTTGTTTATAGTGACAGCGGTCACAGGTTCCCTGAAAGGAAATCACTAGAAATTACAGGGTGTTTGGCTGGGCTCTTTAAAAATTAATTTCCTCTATTTTTGCACAAATCTGATTGGCTCTCATTCCTGTCCACTAACTTACCCTTTCTGAGGGGGAAAAAAAATCTCTTTTGATTTGTTCTTAATGTGGAAAATGTTGGCAGTTCTGCAATGTGATTGGAAAAGATCTGAGGAGCACAAACCCAGTAGAACTTTCTGGGGCCTTCCAGAACCCAGGAGACCATCTCTAGCAAATGCAGCCATAGTTAAGAGCTTGCCCACAGCCTAGGGAGCCCTTAACTCCAAGTCCTTCCCGCTGGAAGTACAGTACAGACATTTATGAAGCGCTGTTGATCTGGGAATCAAAACAGAGTCCTCTGGAAGAGCAGTCGGTGTTTTTAAGCCATTGAGCCATCTCTCCACTCTGGCTTTTCCCTTCTTAATAAGCATCTCTGTTGCTGTCTTGCTCTAGGATTCAAGACCCTGGGAACTTTTGCAGGTGCCCTGGGACTCACATCTGTGCCTATAACAACACACCAAGCGAAGGCTGAGTTACCTGGCCTTCTGCAATGACAAAATGCCCTTCTTCTGTGAGTTATTCATGTGTGTAACATGTATGGGCCTGCTTGTTTGTGTTTTCTGTCCTGCCCAGTTCCCCCAGCTGTTTAGTCCCAGAGAAAAATCACACAGAGATCTCTGTAAGTTAGAAAGCTGATTGGCCCGTTAGGTCAGGCTACTTATTAGCTAACTCTCACATTTTGATTAACCCATTGTTCTGATCTATTTTAGCCATATGGCTCTGTACCTTTTCTAGCTGGCAGATCACATCCTGCTGCTTTGGTGGTCTGGGCAGGAGTGGGAGGAATCAACTTCCTCCTCCCCAGAATTCTCCTGTTCTCCTTGCATCATTTCCACTTCCTGTCTGGTTTTCCTGCCTACACCCCCTGCCTGGCCAATCAGCATTTATTTAAAACATGATTGACAGAATACAGACAATTCTCCTGCACCACATGTGTATACATGTGTGCTCCTGTGAGTGTGCGCAAGCACACCATATTCATGGGAGGGGCTCTTGTTGGCCAGAAGAGGAGGTTGGATTCCTTAAAACTGGAGTTACAGTGGTTACAAGCCACGATGTGGGTGCTGGGAACTGAACCCCAGTCCTGAAAGAACAGTAAGCACTGGCAACCCCTAAGGCATCTTTCCAGTCCCAGTTTCTATTCTAAAGATGCTGTCTGTGCTTATCCTTCATTATGGGATGGCACTGCAGGCTGGCCCTCTCCCTCACCCACCTCTTCCCTCCCTCAGAGAGAAGAGAGGAGGATTCCTTTGTTTGCCTGGTAAAGGTTTCACTTCTATCATTTAGAAGATGAAGAAAGAGGTCATGAATTTGAAGCAGAGAAAGGAGGAGTACATGGGAGAGCTTGGAAGAGGGAAAAGGTAGGAAGAGACGTTGCAATTAAATTTTTTAACAAAGCGCTGTCCTAAACTAGCGAATATTCCTTCCCTCCTTAAAGACAACTGCCTTGAAAAGAGCGATGACTAACGGCTGCCTTCAGCCACTGTGACACTGTTTTCTAGTATGTGTTTATATAAGGCGTGCATGTGTGCCTGTGTGACTGCGCGCGCATGCGCGTGCGCGCACACACACACACACACACACAGATAGATTTCTTAGTTCCTTTCCTCCAAAGCAGCATTTTAAAGGTCAGTAATAATTAATTAGCCAATATTTTCTAAAGTCATCATTTCTTCTTGCATCCCCTGCTTTCCTTGCCGTATTTCGGGTCTTTGAGTGGGTGTCTGAGAGCCGTGAATGTTCTTGAGTCTTTGCACTACTGTGGGACCCAATTGTCTTAGATTGTACTTTAGCTAGGCAAAGAATTTTAGATGACAGGTCTCTTTCCCTCAGCTCATCTGGGATATCGCTGTTTTCTGCCTCTCCTGTTGCTGGCAGGATGATTATCTCGGGTCTAAGCTAGCCGGGTGGCCAGGAACTGACCAGTGACCCTTCTTACTACAATAGGGAGGCTGCCATCGGCTTCTCACTCATTTAGGGCTCACTCGTCCTCCCTCTCGGTCACCTTTGGTGTAAATTCTTTGTCTCTGGTGTTGTGGGGTTGACTTATTCTTATTCTAGCTTGCTTGGAACTTTGAATATTTGTTCCTGAAACAGAATTATGGCTATTTTAACCATTATCTCCCAATGTTTTTCCTCATCGTCTGTGCTGTCTTTCTTTGTAGCTCCTATTATTGGCTTCTACCTTCTATGACTTCGTTTTTTCAGTTCTCACAGTTGAGAACACTGAGGTCTGGCAGGTCGAAAGAATTCCCCCAAATCAAGCAAGCTCTTACCACAGAATAGATCTCCAGCCCAGTCTTCTATGATTTTTGGTCAGTTTTGTAGCCATCACCCTGTGTCTCTGGTTTTCAGTCTGAGTAATTTCCTTAACTCTGCTTCCGAATTCTTTCTTCAGCTTTATCTAACTTACTGCTTAACCTGTCTGGAAGGCTTGCTTTGTTTTTTAATGTTTTATTTTTATGAATTTTATTCATGTCAACACTCAAAGTGATTTTTGACTATTTTGTAGTTTCGATACGCTGCTGGCAGGGGACACTAGATGATGTCTATATATTATTCAGGCAGGGGTGCCACACTGTGGAGTCTCAGATGCTGGTTCCTTGGCTTTCTCACTTTAAGTAATCTTGGAGTTTCAAATCAAACTGTGTCTGTGCTCCGCTGACCACCCCTAACACAGCTTATGGGTGGGCTCCCCTAGTCCACAGCATCTGGGGAGCCGAGTACAGCACCTCCCAGACCTCCTGTCAACCAGCGCTCTGAACGATCTTTACGATCATCCCGTTGGTTACTGAAGACGCAAGCTATCTTCTGGACACCTGTGA
Source organism: Myodes glareolus (assembly GCF_982192425.1). Classification (NCBI taxonomy): domain Eukaryota; kingdom Metazoa; phylum Chordata; class Mammalia; order Rodentia; family Cricetidae; genus Myodes; species Myodes glareolus. Next base: position 12,764,377 of record NC_142043.1, on the reverse strand, counting down.
CTGTTTGCTGCAGGTTAGAGGGTTTCTGACGTTAGAGAATTCTGTTTTTGTGGACAAGAAGAGACAGCTGATGCACTGGGGTGTTTAGTCACCCGCTTTCTGGGTTGAAAACAATCTTGGTGTCAGGGATAACTTCCTGACCTGGCTTCTTGTTTAGGTGACTGAGTTGGTTCAGGAATCTAATGGCTTCTGTGATGAGGTTCTGATGTCCATATGATAATGTTGAAAACCGCATTATGCACAGTTAGGCTCAAATGCCTTTAGTACACAGTCGTAGCACGAGCTGGTACTTTAGAGTGACTGGGGGAGGGGCAGCTACTAAGACTCAGAAGCCAAGGAAATTCACAAGGCTCGGGGCTTGGGAAGTTCTGAGTAATGCAAGCCTTCACTTCCAACTCTATGACCAGGAAAGCCATAGACCCCCCCCACCCACCCACACACTCTGAGGCAGTTTTCTTCTCTGGTAAAGTGGGTGCTCTCTTCACACACACATGTATAATGTGGGTGCATGCTATCCATTCACAGGAGTGTAAAGTCAAAAACAAGAAAAGGGACGTGGCAAGTTTTAGAAAGAAATCTTGAAATAACATTTCTTTGGGGCCAGATTTTGTGTGTGTGTGTGTGTATGTGTGTGTGTGTGTGTGTGTGTGTGTGTGTGTCTGTGTGTCTGTGTGTGTGTGTGTGTGTGTGTGTGTGTGTGTGTGTATCCTTTGGCATGGAGAGGCCAGAGATCAATGTCTTCTGTCTCCCCACATTGCTTTCCACCTTGTTTTGTAACCAGGTCTCTCACTACACCTGGAGTTCACCTGTCTGACCCGACCAACTGGTCAGTCGCCCTAGAGATCCTCCTGCCCCTCTCCGGCAGCACCAAAATTTCAGGTATCGCTGTTATTTGTTGTGTTTTATTTAGAAACAGGGTCTGATGCAGCCCAGGCTGGCCTTGAATTTGCTGTGTAGCTGGGGATAATGTAGTGTCTTAGGGTTTCCATTGCTGTGAAGAGACACCATAACCACGGCAACTCTCCAACAAGGCCACACCTCCTAATAGTGCCTCCCCCTTTGGGGGCCATTTTCTTTCAAACCACCACAACCTGGGACTCCTGGTCCTCCTGCTGCCTTCTCCCAAATGCTGAGATTACAGATTAGGACACCATGGCCAGCTTGGGAGCTTTCGCTTTCCCTTCCTCCTTCTCTCCCATTTTTCTTTCTCCTTCCTCTCCCCCACCCTCTTTTTCTGAGACAAGGTCTCCTGCAGCCCAGAAGAGGCCTTGAACTTTTGATCTATGCTTTCTTTACCTGGGTGCTGGATTGCAAGTGTGTCTGACACTCTATGCATTGTTCAATAGTGAACCCACAGCCCCCTGTATGCTACGCAAGCTCTCTACTAATAGAGTTACATTCCCAGGCCTCTGCATCCGTGTCTTTTTGAGATAATTGTGATGCTGAGGCAGGAAGATCCCAAATGTGAGGTCACCTGGCTGACTAATGAGCTCTTGTCTCAAACTAAACGTAAAGGAGTGCTGGAGAGGTAGCTGAGTGGTCGACTCCTTGGTATTTGCCTGGCTTCATGACTATAGACTGATTCTTCTAAAACCTACACACAAAGCACACAGCACACATGCACTCACACAGCACACATACACTCACTCACACATCACATACACATACCATACACACACACGGCACAAACTCGCACATATAACACACACACATACATGGTCATACATCACACACATTCACACACTAAACACACACACCACACACCATGCACACACACACACACACACACACATTCACACACTAAACACACACACCACACACCATGCACACACACACACACACATTCACACACTAAACACACACACCACACACCATGCACACACACACACACACACACACACACACACTGCACCACACATACACACCAACTTTCAGAACCTCTTCCCATTGATGAAGTCTTTAGAGACTGTCCTCAACATTTCCAGAGACCTGCCTGCAGTATTCATAATCTATTAAAATTCATTTCTTGAAAACCTGACTAAGCCCCAAGGAGAGGCTGTTGGGAGGAGACCCCTGTGAGGTGTATTGGTGCCTTCCTTACAAGAGAGTCGGGCACCTCCATTCAACTCCTCCAACACATGAGGATGCAGAGAAGGTTCTGGGACTATGGATCACCCCATTCTGTCGGCAACCTCATGACAGACTTTTCAACCTCTAGAACTGTGAGTAATACATGCTTGCTGTTTACACACAAACCCATCTGTAGTATTTTTGTTCCTGACATCAGAACACACTGAAATAGGTGGAAAACTGCTTTAGAAAGGAAAAGGACACTTACTCAGCACCAGGCATCATAAGAACAGCGTTCAGATTTGGTTTCTGATGCTGGGATAAACACCATAGCCAAAAGCAACTTGGTGAGGAAAGGCTTTATTTCGTGTTATATGCCCTGGTCACAGTCCATCATTGAGGGGCGTCGAGGCAGGAGCTCGAGGCAGGAGCCCAGGACTGAAATCCTGGAGGAACGCCACTAGCTACCTTCTTCTCTGGATTGCTCCCGACCAGCTTTCGCACCCAGCTCAGGCCCACCTGCCTGGGGATGGTGTCGCCTACAGTGGGCTGAGCCCTCCCATGTCAGTCAAGGTAAGTTTTCACAGGCATAGCCACAAGCAAATCTGACACAGGCAGTTCCTCAGCTGAGGTTCCTGCTTCCCAAGCGGCTCTAGGTTGTGTCAAATTGACAATAAAAATTAATATTAACCAGAACGGAGAGAGCTTTAAGTCATTACATCATTCAACTCTTCACCTGCCTGATGGGTAGGTTTTGTAATTCATTGTATGAATGGAACACCTAAAGATCTGAGCGGTTAAATAGCTCACGAAAATCCATAGTATGTCTTTGGACATGCTTCGGTAATTCTTTGCATAAACACGTGGAATATGTATGGAGGTCGGAGAACTACCTCCGGTATATCCCTCCCTTGGTGCCAACTGCCAGGATTTTGAGACAGAGTCTCTCATTGGCCTGGAGCCTGACAAGCAGACAAGGCCACCTCAACATTGAGTCCCAGGTATCCTCCTGTCTCAACCTCCCCAGCACTGGAGTTAGAAGCATACATTACCGTGGCTGCCTTTTCAAAAACGTTGGTTCGGAGCCTAGAACTCGGGTGCTCACGGCAAGCATTTTTATGGACTTGATGTCCCCAGCTGTCCTTTATGCTCTTGAGCAAACAACTGCAAGAGAGAGAAGCGCAGAGACACAGCAGGTTCGTCTCTCTGTTTAGCGACATCACTCACTCTGAGCCACGATTTCCTTTTCTGCATCCCCCCAGAAAAGAAAGGAGAGTGCATGACTTTGAAAGGACCTTCTGGCATTTGGGGCCAAGAAAACATCACACTCTACTTCACACTAAGTTCCACCAAATTCTTCTTGCCCAGAACCCAGTGACCCACATGGGAGAGCCCCCAATTAACAGCTTTGTGGAGCCGGGGTGTGGATGAGCGACTTCACGGGGCACCCGACCAAGACCATCCCCACAGGCAAAGACCACCAGCATGCTCTCCAAACCTGGAACAGAGCGGCTGGCCAAGACCTAAATCTGCAATTAGCTGTTTTAATCCCTAAAATAGCTCAGCTATCATTGTATAGACTCACATAGGAAAAGAGAAAACCAGGGACCACCACAGCAAGGTCAGGGGGAGCTGGGGACCCAGACCTCTGAGGGCCAGCCTTCCATTCGAATTGTGTGCGGTTCCAGAAGAGGCTGTGATTTCCCGGGAGCTGACAGCTGGGATGAACGGCTGCTTAACCTGATTAGATATGCCTCGGCCACAGACGCTGGGGCCACAGACAACCGCTCATTTGAGATGCATGCCACTGGCACCCGTCTGCAAGAATAAAGGCCGGCCTCAAACAGACAACACATTCTTGGATGCAAACCTTATGGATGCTGCTTGGTGTGTGGGGGTGGGGGGTTTGTAAGTGCCTGGGGTGCATTTGCACCAAATGTGCTTTCTTGAAGAGTGTTTCGGACAACTTGTAACTTCAGCACTCCTCTGTAATTGAAGCTTGTCATTTGGGACCTAGTGGTATACGGGGAAGCCCTAGGCGGAGGAAGGGTGAGATCCAAGAGCGCGGAATTCCTCTGCTGAAGCTACTGTTCTTCAGAGTTCCTCCTTCTGTCAGGACCCGAGAGGGTTGGGAGGCGCAGTTGCTGCCGCTGTTTCCCAGGACTCACTCAGCATCTGCTGTTCTGGCAGGAGTACTTGCCCGTGGCTGTCCCCTTGATGTACCAGGGCCCCTGCTCTATTGTGCTGCTTCTAAGCACAGTAAGGCCTCTTAGGCATCTCCACAGAAGAACACTGGGAGAGCCAACCGGCTCCATCCTCAGACCTTCTCTGTGTTGCCTAAACACGAGCAGTCCTCAGCCTCAGTGAGTCTCCAGTTCGATCCCAATGTAAAATATAACAGTATTAGCAGCAACCGCTCTCGGACCGGTAAGGTAGCTCAGTGGTTAGAAAGGTGCACTCTGTTTGAAGATGCAAGCCTGGGGACCAGGGTTCGATCTCTGGAACCCACATAGAAGTAGAAAGAGAAAACAAACTCCACAGAGTTGTCTTCCTACCCCTGCACATGTGCTACAGCTTGTCCACAATCTCAACACACGTTATACACACGAACCATGACAACAATAATAATATAACAAATACCTTTTAAAGAGAGGAAGGTAAGGGACTGGTATGGATCAGCCCTTAAAGCCCCGACTGTTGTTGCAGAGGATCTGGGTCTGGCTCTCAGTGCCCGCTTGTTGACTTAGAACTACCTTAAACTTCAGTTTCAGGGCATCTGATGCCACTTTCTGACCTCTCCAGGCACAGGATGCATGTGGTGCCTAGGCGCAGCAGCAGGCAGACACACATGCACATCGACTAAAACTACAACCTTTTTAAAAGGAGAACGTCAGCTTTTGTGCTTCCCCTAGAAGGGCAGGGTGCACACCATGTCCAACAGTCACCCCTGCTCCAAAAAGTGCAGCCTTGTACCACCTTCTCACAGTGCAACACAATGTCGTCAAGTTACTAAAAGTCTTGCGATATTTCAAGTAAGCTTGCGTTGAACTGCATTTGTGGCTATCATGGCCAGCAGGTTGAACTTCCTTCTTTCTTTTCTTTCTTTCTTTCTTTACTTCTTTCTTTCTTTCTTTCTTTCTTTCCTTCTTTCTTTTTCAAAAATTGAAACCTACTCAAAGAAGTACAAACTGAAAATGCTAAACCCTCCTACTCATTTCTCTCTTTCTGCAAAAGCCTGTTAACTACTCTCCCTGCCAGAGTTCCGCAAAGATCCGTGACTTAGACTCAGTTGGGTGATACACTCATGGTACTAGGAGATCCCTGAGTAATTAGAGGTCTGCCCTGGAAGGGAATGGTGAGATTCCAGCCCTTCCTCCTCCCCTCTGTTGATTTCAGGTCACATGAGTGGTTTTGTCCCACCACAGTGTGTCCCATTTCCTGTGGATCACAGGCCAAGAGCAAGGAGGCCATCTACCCTGGCCTGAAGCCTCTGGAACCATGGGCCAAATGGATGCCTTTCCACCATGGTGACAGAAAGCTGACCAATACACTCCACCCCTCACAGTAGTAAGAAAACAGATGAAAGCGCTCAACTGTGACGCAAGCATGGAGCGTAGGTAAAAGTGCTAGTTCAGTTGGCCCTGTGATAGACAGCTTTAACTGTCAGCCTGGCACAACCCAGAGTCACCTAGGAAGAGTGTATCAGGGAGGGGCTTTAGACCTGTCCTGGGAGGGAAATTGTCTTAACTGAGTAATTTGGGAAGAGCCCAACCACTATGGGTGGCACCATTCCCGAGGCAGGGCCTCCTGAACTGATTAAGCCTAAAGGACGCCAAGGGAACACAAGCAAGCGCGTTTGCACTCTCTCTGCTGACTGTGGATGAGATGGAACCAGCTGCCTGAAGCTCCTGCCGTGGTAAAGCCCCCACGAGGAGGGACGATAGCCTGGAAGTGTACACTAAAATAAATCCCCTTTCCCTTTAAGTTGCTTTTTGTCAGTTATTCTATCGAAACAACCAACATGGGTCTAAAATAGGCCTTGAATTTGCCTTGAATTTTTGCGGCCTCATGCATTTGGTCACGCGGTCTGCCTTCTAGCCCCCATTCCACTTCCTTCTTACCAGCTCTTATGTGTCTCTCAAAACCCGTCTTAAATTTCCCTTCCCCAGTAGCATAGTCCCAAAGTCAACAGTCAAACTGATGACTGCGTCCCTATCATCGTCTGTGACATTTTACCTCCACTCACGAGTCAGAAAGTATCTTGGCTTTGGAGATCATTGTCAGACTTTGGAGCATGATCTCTGTCACTATTATGCAACTGTGCAAAAACATCCAAAACTAACATCTACAGAAACATTCCAGGAAAACATCCTTTATAAAAACAGGTGGTGGCCAGGTCTGGCTCCCAGCCTGGGGTTCGCTGACTGTCCTCTTGTCCCTAATGGTGACAGCTACAAAGCTTCTTAACCTCCCCTCTTCACCTTCTAGAATGAAGGTTTCATGGGGTCAGAGACAAATTTCTTTGTTGCCATCCCTTACAATGGGCGGGCAGAGCTGACATCGTATATACATGACAGAAAGATCAGAAGACTGAGGACAGGAGAGTGGAGCCCACACAGAGAGAGAAGGACACACAGAGAGACCGTGGCTACCGAGAGCCAGAAAGCAGGACGTTTACAGAGACAGAAATCCCAGCACGTGAACCAGCAGAGCAAATAGCTGAGCCAGTCCAGTGCGAGGGAACAGAGAGTCGGAAGGGTGTCCCCGGGAGGGGTGCTTCTCCACAGCCCCCACGTAGAAGCAGTTTGCAAGGGGAGCATGGGAACGATTTTGCTTGGCAGAAGTGATTAAAAATGAGATTGTTGGGTGGCTCCTGTCTGATGTGGCTGGTGTCATACAAAGAAAAGTGTCAGGGATGTATGGGACTGTCACACGCTGACACAGCGAGAGGGTGGCCCTTCTCAGGCCAGGACAGGCTGTGGGAGAAAGGGCCTGCCCTGCTGACAGCTTGATCCTGAACTTCTAGCCTCTTGGAATGTGAGAAAATAAATTTCTGTGGCTTAAGCCACCCAGCCGGTGGCATTTTGTCATGATAGCCAGAGCTGACTAATACACGGAGGACCGCCAGTTTGCAAAACAGAGAGGGGAGGCCCTGGGAAATGGGAACGATTCCAAAATCCTTGCCTTCTATTTGGTGAAGAGCGGAGCTCTCTGGAGAGGTTAGAGCTGTATTGTGCCGGGAGGTGAGGCCAGAGGAGGATCTGAATGGATTTCCTTCTAAGTCCCTGTTTTCAGTTTGTGGCTCCAGGCATTCATTTCTTACATCAAGCCCTGATAGTCCTGACCAGCACTCTCTCTCTCTCTCTCTCTCTCTCTCTCTCTCTCTCTCTCTCTCTCTCTCCTGGAGTTCTCCAAAAACATGTCTTACATGGTCACTCAAACTTACTCACTCCACGCCTGCCATTTTGCCTGAACTCTGACGAGTTCTGTTTGCTTTGTAGAGTTCAAGCAAAGCATTTGACTTTTTTTTCTACCCTTGTAAAACTCTAGTTGGGAGAAATGATTTTATTTTTCCCCTCTCCGTTTATTTTGTTGAACTACAACACCCATTAGAAAGGTCTTCAGTTTTACATATTTTTTCCCCTTCAGTCTGCTTGCAAAGTGTGCTAACATGGTGGTTGAATTTCAATGGTTTGAGTGGTTTTGGATGACGTCTGTGTTTTTGTGGTTTTGTTTCTGGTTCCTCAAATACCGGCTGCTATCTAGGTGACCAGGTGAAGCACTCCCCCAGTAAACAGCTGTTCCTCAGCGAATGGGGACGAAACAAATTGAGGGCAGTTGAAACCTGGAACCTCCATAGGCCTGAGCACAAGCTGTGTACCAAGAGACTGGGCCACCAACGTTTCCTCCTACCACAACTGACTCGAGGACCTTCCAAAGCCAAGGCCATGGGGCACATGCCATGACCCCAAAGTGTCACACCCTGGGCTGAGTCAGTGACCAAAGCCTCCTGAAAGAGGCTAGCAGGGTTTCACTAGCGAATGCTGTCTGGAGACAAAGGTAACACGGAAGCTTCCTGTGACTCTGAGGTGCCCAAACTGGATTCCCAGGCTTCATTCCATCTTCTTAGTTGTCTTGAGGACTTAGAGGTGGGTTTTTTTTTTTTTGCCCTCCTCTCCATTACACAGACAAAGAAATGGAGTTGCTCAGGGTTGTTGAGAGCTGCCTCGTGGGTAAGTTCTTTATGCCTGTCCGTGCCCTGCCAATCAAAAGCTTGCTGATGAAGTCCCAGTGGGGAAAGTCCTGAATCCTGTCGCTTCTTTGTGTCACTTCTTGGTGCCTTCTAATCTCAGAAACAGCGTATTATGATTCTCAGTGGCTTTTCTCCCTTAGTAAGATTCTTCTGGGTATGGTGGCACATGCCTATAACATCAGCACCCAGAAATCAGAGACAGAAGGGTTCCCACCAGCTGGAGGCCGGCATAGACTATGCAGCTCCAGGCCACCCAGGGCCAATTAACGAGCTCCGATCTCAACAAAACCTGACTTTGGGGCTGGAGAGATAATTCCACAGTTAAGAACACTGGGTATTCCTCCAGAGGACCCAAGTTCAATTCCTAGCACCTACAAGGAGGCTCACATCTGTCTGTAACTCCAGTTCTAGGGCACCCTACCTCTTCTTCTAGCCTCCTTGTAAGCCAGACACTCTTGGTTCACAGATATACATGCAGGCAAACCACTCATACATATAGACATCAATAAAATTTAAAGGCAACAATAGCAACAAAAATGTTGATTTAAAAACTTAGACAAAACTACCAAGATATTAAGAAAAATAAAATCCTTGACTGGGAGATTTGGGGGATTGGAGACAAATAAAGAAAGGGGGAGGGAGGGAGGAAGGGAGAGAGAAAAAGAGGGAGGGAAGGAGGGAAGGAAGGAAGGAAGGAAGGAAGGAAGGAAGAAAGAAAGAAAGAAAGAAAGAAAGAAAGAAAGAAAGAAAGAAAGAGAGAGAGAAAGAAAGTTCCTATAATCCCACTGCCACAGCAAGGCAGTTAATCCTGTGTCTGTGAGATGCACAGTGGGGTGGGGGGGACATGAAGAAGATCTCCCAGGGAAGCCCCCCTCTCTAGTCAGAAGCACTCTGTGATCACACCACCACCTCCTGTATGGGGGCTCCAGAGGGACTGTACCGTCCACTCGGCTGCCAACCAGGATTTACTGAGCTGGGTGGCCAGCTCAGCTGGCCCCTACTCTTGAGAAAATAAGAGTCGAGCTCTCCCCAGTTTGTGGGTACCTGGGACTCAATGCTACAGAAAGAAACCCTGGTTTCCTTGGGAAGCTCCCCTACCCTGCCTTACAGAGAGACTCAAGGGGACAGCGCGCCGTGCCTACCCTAGGAGGACATGGGCCGCGCTCCCAGAAGTCTTTGCACCTGCAGCACCATGATTTAATGAGGGCTGTCAGGGATTATAGAGTGAGAAACCCGCTAGCATCCGCCAGGCTCTCATGAATGAGGCGTTGTGTTCAGCTCCCTCTTGCTTCGTGTTTCTTGGAGCCGGCACAAAGGGAGCTATTTTGGGCCAGGGTCTAATATTTGAATCCTGCAGGATGAAAATAGTGGGCCTCGAGTCTGTTATTTTGGTAACTTTCCTTTTTGTCTCTTCCTCCTGCCTCTCTTCACTCCACTGCCACTCCCACCTGGGGCCCCGAGCCCTGCAGTGCCCCTGCCTGTGGCTGGCCCTGCTCCCTCAGCTGGGTGTGAGTCTCCCCTCCGTCAGGGAAACGAATACCTGTAGCTACAAATCCCGGATGAACGGTCACCGGAAGCCAAGGGCTGCAGGCCAACTCCTGAGCCCCCCTGAGCCAGGCAGATTTAGCATCCGACTCACACCGAATCCTTCTTGATCCGAGTTAATTTTCTGAGGGCAGTCTAATGGGGGGGAAAGGCCTTATGGTTTAGTGGTGTTTAGGGGAGGGGTTGAAAAACATTCATCTAGAAAAGAAAACGGTGGCCTGGATAGATGGCTGCTTTCAGCTGAGGACATATTGGTCACCTTGCAAAGGAGGCCCTCTTATTTGTGAAATGGTGCCTAGTGCTGAGTAGCCTGTAGACAGTCATTCACATCATCACCATTAGCAAATATCCCAAGCCCAGATCAATGCAGAGCCCCTCTACCCCTTCCGCCGCCCCCAGATAAAGACCACTAGCAGTTTTCATCAGTTCTGAAAAGTTTATTTTATTTTAAAACAAAGGTCTGTGGCTGTGAAGGCCTGACATGTGTGATCCCTCCAGTCAGAGTTCCAGGTGATTGTGAGCTGCCTAACGTGGGTGCTGGGAACCCAACTTGGGTCTTCTGCGAGAGCAGGAACCGAACTCGGGTCTTCTGCAAGAGCAGGAACCGAACTCGGGTCTTCTGCAAGAACAGGAACCGAACTCGGGTCTTCTGCAAGGGCAGGTGTGCTGAGCTCTCTCCAGCACCATGTTTAAAAACCCCTTCCTCACAGCAGCCTTGTGTGGAGCTGTGCGCTTCACAGGATTGTCTGACACACATTCCAGGCAGAAGAAAAAAAAAAACGGCTATTGTGAGTTAAACCTCCCCAAAGTTAACATTGTTTCCCTGTCCACACTGTAAGGATTTATACTATTCTAGGAGAGTTTCTATTGTTCTCAACACTCAGTATCTGAGCCCTCTGAAGGAACACTGAAATGGAAAGACACAAAGGTGGGACCCTGGAGGCGCCCAGGTAGGCATGTCGAGTTGGTGTTCACCAAACAATGTTGAGCAAGACAGCCTTCAACCAAGTAGGTCTTTGTGGCCGAGAAACACTGTTCTGAAGAGAATCCACCACAGACCACAGGGACATACAACTGAGAGGCTTGCGGAAGAACTAAAACAGGAGCCCTGGACTTTGGAGTCCTCCCACAGGCAGTGGCTGCAAAGATGGGCATCCGGCCTGACCCTAGAAAGCCCCAGGGAGACACTTCCTGGAGCTGACATGGGAGCCTCGGCTCCGCTGACGGGGCCTGGGGTGCTGGGGAAGGGATGAGTGTGGCTCGGAGCAGATGGCAATGCTGTGGCTTAGCTGCCTGTGATTGCTACAGATGGAGTTGAGTTGACCGTGGTGTCACACAACCAGGAACCTCAGCCGGCCATTCCGGAAATCTAAGGGTAAAAATAGCTGCAGAACCGCCAGCCCTGGCTGTCTACCACAGTGGATGGGAATGGGGGCTGGAAATGCCAGTTTCATAGTCTCCTCTTCCTTCCGGTGGTGGGAGCTTCTCAGAATAAGATCTGGGATTTGGATTTCCCCCAAAAGCTTTCTTGCTGCTTCCCGGCCCTGCTGACTCAGCCTTCTTGAGTTTGAGCACCTCTCAGGGAGACCTCGGTGTTTGAGAGAGGGGTCAAGAGCAACCAGTGGCCAGGGGAGGTCACCACTGAGAGTACTCCCTGGTTACCCACATCCCATGGGCACAACATCCTGTCATCAAAGTAGACTCTTATGGGACAGAGCGTCAGCCTGTCACTGCCTGTTCAACTTCCTCCTGATTCTGTACTTTGCTCTTTCCTGACTAATGCCTTCTTAAGTAATTTCCTGACTTCCTGCCAAGTACATGGTCCAGGTTGTCCTCGTGGGGTGTCGACCCATGCACCCTCCATCTGACCAGAGCCATGAATCACCTATACCAGAGTTCCCATGTTTGTCTGGTATGGTTTTTGCACAAATGTTCTGGAAAATGTGAGAACAGCACCCTTTCCATAGATGGCCAGCAGAAAAACTGTGCTAGCTTAGATTCAGACAAAGATCCATTTGAGCCATATGCAAATTTAAATTCTAGAACTCTCCAGAGGGGGAAATCGCACCATCTCAAGTATTCATAGAATAGACTCCCGGAGGCTAACAAAAGTTGGCAGGAAGTGTCATGGTGATGTCTCTGTAATCCCAGCACTTAGGGAAGCTGAGATTCAAGAGTTCAAGCTCAGGCTGGACTGAATGAGACCTGTCTTTTAAAGAATACAAGAGCTAGGTGTGTTGGCACATGTCTATAATGTCAGCACTTGGGAGGCTGAGGCAGAAGGATTGTGAGTTCAAGGATAGCTTTGGCTACATAGTAAGACCCTGGGCCAAAATAAAAGCAATAAATAAATAAATTTAAAAAGTCAGGGCAATTGGAATCTGAGAATCCACATTAATGACATATAAGGATGGTTTTGATCAATAGGTTAACTTTTCAAATAAGATGTTGTGGTGGTTTGAGTAGAAATGGCCCCCACAGGCTCAGGTTTGAAGGCTTGATCATCAAAAAGTGGCACTGCTTGAGAAGGATTAGGAGGTGTGGCCTTGTTGGAGGAAGTGTGTCACCAGGAGTGGGCTTTGAGGTTTCAAAAGTACAAGCCAGGCCCAGTGTCTCTCTGTCTCTCTCTCTCTGTGTCTGTCTCTGTCTCTCTCCCTCCCCACCCGAGTGCCTGAGGATCCAGATATGGAATACTCAGTTGCTTCTCCAGCACCGTGTCTACCTGCCTGTTGCCGTGCTCCCGCCATGATAAGAATGTGGTAAACCTCTGAAACTGTAAGCAAGGCCCAACCAACTGCTTTCTTTCAAAGAGTGGTCATGGCTGTAGCGCCTCTTCACAGAATAGAACAGTGACATAGGCAGATGTGTTTTGGAAAGAATGGGTTTCTGACAACAAATGGTTAAGTTCTCTGGACTTTGCCAAACCCAGTTTATCCCCCATCTTCATTACATTCATGCAGACTTGGCTTTTTAATGCTTTATGTGTTGTATGATATGGTGTGTGTATAAGTGCCTACGTCTACTATGGTTAGGCAGGCCTGAAAATTCCCTCTGAAAGCAACAGGCAGATCCTTCTCCAGCACCTAGTAAGTGTATAAAGTATTTATTAAATTGCAAAGACTGCGTGAGTTAAAGATTCGTGACCACATTCACTTTCTCTTCTCAAGTGAGTTCTTTCCTTCCAGACAGCAGTAAAAATACACATCACTTTCAATCCTCATCCACATTCCAAATCCCATCTTCTCCATCCGCCGTTGTCACTCAGTGACGTTGGACTGAAGACCTTGGATTTGGGTTTATTTTTTGTTCCAAAGAGGACCCAGCCTCAGGCTGCTCCAGTCCTTGGGAGAGAGATAGCTAGAGCCACACAACCAACTCAAAGGAACATCCTTCACGCTTGACCCCAGCCAGTCATTACGCATGCACGCAGATTCAGAGCGCAGGCCAAGTTGAGAGGGTTCCCTGGTTCCCACACATGGAGGCAAAACACATTACTTCCTGGGTTCCAGCACCCATCTCTGTTTCAAATGGAAAAAATCACAGCTTATCTTAGAGTTTCTTGTGCCGTGATGAAACACCATGACCAAAAACCAGGTTGTGGGAAAGGGTTTATTCAGCTTATACTTCAGCAGCACTGTTCATCACTGAAGGGAGTCAGGATAGGAACTCAAACAGCAGGATCCCAGGGGAAGGAGCTGATGCAGAGGTCTTGGAGGGGTGCTGCTTACTGGCTTACTCCACCCGCCTTCTTATAGAGCCCAGGGATGGCACCACCCATCATGAAATGGACCCTCCCCCATTGATCACTAATTGACAAAATGCCTTACAGCTGGATCTCATGGAGGCATTTCCTCTGCTGAAGCTTCTTCCTCTCTGATGACTCTAGCTTGCGTCAAATTAACACATAAAACCAGCCAGTACACAGCTCACCTGTAGAAGTGTGGAAAGGATTTGGAAATAAAGTCTGCATGGTGATTAGTTACTAGAGTGCCTTTGGTAACAAAGAAAAGCTTTGCTCCCAGGGGTAAACCACTCCATCTCGGCAAAGGTCAACACATTTAGCTAGAGTCCAAGGAGGTGCTGAAGAACCTGGAGGTCCAGACTTCTTTCTAGCAGAGAAGTTGGAAAAGACTGACGTCATCAACATGAGTCCAAACCCCACTGCCCACCATGAACTATGGCTAAGGCTCTGGGTTCAGCCTTCACGTCTGCACATCTTCTGCCTCCTAAGGCCTCTTGGGCACCTTAGTCAGACTTCAGCGCAGAAGGACAGACACACGTCTCAAGCGAAGGCATGGGCAGCTTTCCTTGGGCTGTGCAGAGGTGAACACAACCTGATTATACTCCTACTGAGGAGACAGGGACCTGCAGAAGTCGAAAGCAGCCCTCATCCTTCAGGAGACTGTGCAGGAAAGAGCTGAGGCCAAGCTAGTCCTTCCAAGTGAGGTGGAAGAGGGTAGGGGTAAGCGTGGTAGCAGCTCGCCAAATCCAGGGCCCCCTCTGCCTGACTCGTGGTAACAAGTTTTCATGGGTTGGGGGTGCAGAGGAAGAAAACCAAAAAGGATAGAAAAATACAAATCCCATTTGGAACCTGGCGCTTCGTTCAGGACTAACTAGAAACCACACCTCTCTGCCTGCCAAGTCAAGTCGTCATCCTCAGGCGGAGTCGCGTCTTAGTCACCGTCTGTCCCTCCGGAGAAGCCTGGTGCACAATGACAAGAATTCAGTGATAATCTCTCCTTACTTTACATCTCTCAACTTTCATTTCCCAAGTTTTCCAGAATTTGCCCTCATTAAACATCCAAGTCCACCCTTCGCTTATCCCTGAGCCCACGCCGGCCAAAAAGGCTTTTCCGTATATGTCAGTGTCTCCCCTGCTTGATTCCATTATGCAGATCAAAGTCACAGAGCAGAGTCCTGGGGTTTTGTGTCAGCCTCAGCAAGATCAAAAGGCCCTTGGAAGCAGGCAGCCAGGAGGAGCTGCAGGCCAGCCATGCTCCAGGCTCCCGGCGTTTGCTCTCAGTGGGAAAGACAGAAGACCTGGGCCCAGAGGAGCTACCTGCCTGTGTAGAGGCTCTCACCCTGAGGCATACCCCAGTGATGGCTGCACTGAGCCCTCGGAGGGTAGGAGTGTACCAATCCACTGGGCAACGGGCCCAGTGTACAGAAGGGAGCTTAGAGTCCGAGTCCATGCCATCCAGATGAGAGCCTCGTTCACTTACCAGAGCCCCACAGGCACAGCTCATGTGTGCATACATAACAGCACACATACACATACATGCAAAGACATCAGCACTCATATACACACAAACTTGTATATACAAACAGTAACACACGTCTGTACATTTGCCTACACACGCACTGGGTGAAGACGAGAGACATGGAGCTTTGGGTGGGAATGGAGCCCTTGAATATGAGAACTAAGAACTCTGCCTTTGGGGGGATTCTGCTCCACCCTGCTGCGTTCAGAACACAGTGGACTGAGGGAGAAGGACCAAACAGCAGGTTGTGGACGGCCCATGGTGTCTTCTCCCTCTTCTGCCTGTCTCACGACGTGTTGGTCCCTTGTCCGCACGACCCTGGACTTCCGCACGGGAGAATATACTAATGTTCCCTCCTGACTTTCACATGTCATACCTTGACGCTGGCATTGCACTTGTGTTAAGCAGAGTATATTGCCTATAGAGGGTGACACAGCGGGGGAGTGCACCCTTGTGTGATGTTTAGGACTGTATATTGCTGTAACACACATCTCCGATTACACACAGCTTCCTCATAGGGGTCTGGAGGTGAGGGGCTCTGTCCCCAGGACATGCAACACACAGGCTTCTTTTACCTTGTTCTGCCATCTTCTAGACAGTTGTCCCCAGCGGTTCATCTCAGCATCGCTTATTGAGGAGTCATAGCAGCGTAGACCTAGAGATCGCATTTTCAGCTTCAGCCAATGGTAGGGAAGTCGCACAGTTCAGTTTTGTTCACAGCCTGCTAGGGAGAGCATTGCTGCGCCGTTACACTAGCTACCAGGCAGGCTCTTGTCTTCCTGTTGTCTGCACATCTATGGATCTATCGACGTATCCAGCTGCCGTCTACTTATTTCTGCTGAGAATATGATGAAATGTTTGGGACAAAAGGCAGGTTTAAGCTACCAAGTAAAACAATCACTTGTTCATTCATTCAACATTAGCCACATCCCTGCAATGATCAGTGTCTGAGTCAGGTACCAGGACACACACACAAAGTATGGATGTGACAGGCATCCATCCATTGGTTTGTAAACTGTCAGTCCACTTTAGGTCAGAGAAAGACTGAGGGAGGGAGAAAAAGAGAAGCGGGGGGGGGGGACTTGTATTTAAATAGACCTGAAAATGTTTCCAGGCTGCTTGTGTCTTACCTGAACAGTATGCTAAGATTGCAATCACGTGCATTGTTAAAACTGGCAAAACCCTGTTTAAGCATTGTTGCAGGCTAAGGTGTCAGTCTGTCACTGGATCTGCTGCGCTTAAATGTTTAAAACACTATTGGTGTGCATGTGTGTGTACATGTGTGTGCAGATGCCCATGAAGGCCAAAGGAGGGCATCCAACCTCCTGGAGCCGGAGCTACAGTGGCTGTGGGCTGCACAAATGGGAGTTGAATCGGAGCTCAGGTCCTCTGCAAGAGCAGCAATTGCTCTGAACTTCTGCACCATCTCTCCTGCTAGGTCTACTGCATTTGGAAGTCACTTATGTCTGCTCACAGGCATTAGGATCGCCTGTGGGTGATTGTGGTCACTACTAGATGGTGGCTAATGCTGTAGGAAATGGCGCTGGGGCTGGGAGAGAGCTGAGTATGTAGACTACTTGCCCTGGCTGTGGGCCTGAATTTGATTCCAAGAACATGTGTGTGCGCATACACACACACACACACACACACACACACACACACACACACAAATACACACACTCAGATGATGACTTCATCGGACCAAAGTGCAAAGCCATCCTTCTAGGCTCCAGGGAAGAACTAGCTAGGGAGGATGATTACTTTCCCCTGCTGTAGGCCAGTCCTGTCTGCCCATCAGGCAAGGCCTCACATTCATGGTCAGGACCATCTCCAGACAGCTGCCTACCTCACCTGTGTGTTACCTCAGCCTCACCTGAGATGGAGAAGTCACACCAGGAGCAGGTGGCTCCGACCTCCAGGAGCATGCCCTGCCTTGCTCTCCTGCTAGTATTAGCGTTAGAATTAGTAATTAGAGACGAGCACACTGGTAACCCTGGTCCCACCTTCCCGTGGGGCTGGCTGCTCAGGGTAGGGTGCTGACAGCTGGCTTAGCAGAGAGCCCTCTGCAAAGCGCAGGCTTCGCTCCGCAGTTGGAACTGTCTCTGAGCCTCCTCATGGGACAGCCGCGGCTGCCACTGTGGTTCCTCAATGGCTGATGAATTATCCCATGGCTCTGGAGAGTTACCGGAGGCTTAGAACCGTCTGCCTCCTCTCATTACCCCTCCAGCTACGTCTTCCCAGAGAATTCCCTCCAGTGTACAAGGATGTCATCATTACAGCCACATAAAAAAAAATTTGCAAATGGCATTTTCCAAACCGGAGCGTGACGGATATGTGACTAAGTGAGAGCTTGTGTGAGGCTCTAAGCCCCAGATCTATCTAACCCATCCCTCTTGCCGCCCAGGAGGCCTCACAGGGGAGGGGGTGTGTAATGAGGAAAAACTCCTTAGGGATCTTCCCCTGCTTAGTCCTGGCTGTGGAGAACTTTCCCCTTAAAAATCCTTCACTGTAAAAGGGAGCTGCAATGTACGGAAGCCTGTGGGAGGAAACGCACATGCTAAGGCCTGCAGGCAGCACCCTGGGCCCAGCTGGCGGCACTATACAGCTCTCCCCTGGTGTGTTTTATTCACAACCCAGAATGCTGCCCTTTGATGTCTCGCACCTTCTGATGACCGGTCCCTCCCTCATTAGATGGGGCAGCAGCTCCCACAGGACAAAGCCTTCCCTGGCTCAGTGAAGTCTCCAGAACAATCATGGCAGGTGTTTAGTGGGGTATGCCTGCCTCCAGTAAGTATGAGGAGTTAGTTTCTGAGCGACTCTCACGGAGGGTAATGTGGTGGTATGAAAGAAAACGGCCCCCAAAGGGAGTGGCACTATTAGGAGGTGTGACTTTGTTGTTAGGAGGAAGTGTGTCACTGTGGGGGCGGGCTTTGAGGTCTCTTTTGCTCAAGCTTCCCTCAGTGTGACTGTCAGTCAGCTTCCTGTTGCCTGCAAGATGTAGGACTCTCAGCCATTCCTGTAGCTCCAGGTCTGCTTGCACGATGCCACATCCCACCACGATGATACTGGACTGAACCTCCGAACTGGAAGTGGCTACCTCAATTAAATACTTTCCTTAGAGGAGTTGCCATGGTCATGGTGTCTGCTCACAGCAATAGAAATCCTAACTAAAACGAGGAGTGGATTGCTTAACAAGCAGGGCTGCCTGTCAACCAGAGTTCTGCTCCAGGTGCCATCTCCACGGTTGGGTGGGATGCTCCCCCGAGACCTGCACATGCCCAGGGCCACATTAAAGATGGAACACCACTGACCGCTGCAGTGCCCATCACTAGGATGGGCAGCTGTCTGCCATGACCCCACTGACCGCTGCAGTGCCCATCATTAGGGTGGGCAGCTGTCTGCCATGACCCCACTGACCGCTGCTCTGCCCATCACTAGGATGGGCAGCTGGAGTCCTGTCCATCTCTCCCAACAGTAATGGTGGAATCAGCTTCTCAGGGAAGGAATAGCATAGAAAAAGCCACCAGGTCTGTTCCCTTGACCGTTTTCTTAGTTCTGTGAGAAGCTCTGAAGTTAGAATTCAAGCCCACGCAATGATGAAAAAGTTGGAATGTTGCTTTGTCCAAGAAACAAATCAGAATGGCTGAATTATATTCCTCTTTATCTAAATTCTCCTTCATTCACCTGGTGGCACAGGTCTTTGATCCCAGCACTCAGCAGATCTCTGAGTTCCGGGTCAAATTGGTCTACAGAGTGAAGTTAAACAGAGAAATCGTGTTTCAGAAAAAAAGAAAAATCTCCCTTATTCAGATTGGTCTCTACCATTGATTGTCATTCATAGAGGGAAAATCTAATATCTATTCTCATGGTGTATAGCCTGGTCGCCCCCACACAAAATTTGAGACCAAGGAAATGATTCCGTAGATAGAATCACTTGCTGCATAAGCGTGAGGACCTGAGTTCAAATTCTCAGAACCCACATAAAAACTGGACCCATTTCATGAGCACCTGTAATTACAGAGCCCCTGGGAAAAAGATAAGCAGCCAAGACGGTACTCCCAGAAGCTTGTGGGCAAATGGCCTTGTGTGTGTGTGTGTGTGTGTGTGTGTGTGTGTGTGTGTGTAGTAGAAAAAAAACACAAGAAATTCTGTCTCAGATGAGGTGATGTGAGATTCCCCCCTGTATGCTGTGAATATGTATATATGAATATTACTATTGGTTAATTAAAAAAATCTTCTTGGGCCTATGACATAGAAGAATAGAGAAAGGCGGGAATTCCAAGCAGATATAGAGGAGAGAAGGCAGAATCAGGGAGATGCCATGCAGCTGCTGAAGGAAACAGATGCCCCAGAACCTTACTGGTAAACCATGAGCCTCGTGGTAAAACACAAAATAATAGGAATGGGTTAATTTAAGATGTAAGAGCTAGCTAGAAATATGCATAAGCTAATAGGCAAAGCAGTGCTGTAATTAATACAGTTTCTGTATGATTATTTGGGTCTGAGTGATCAGGAAACAAACAAGTAATATCCCACTACAAGGTGGGGAGGGTGAGGACCGACACCAGAGTGTCTGATCTCCATGAGTGTGCACCCACACACAAGAACACACACACATGCATGCACACTCTCGCAAACACACACACCACTGTCCAGCAGCAAACTAAAATATGAATTGATGTGTGAACTTCCCATTTAAGGCCCTGTTTGGGAGGCTGGAAAAATGGGCTTGACAGTAGAAAACACTTGTTGTGTAGGGGATCGAATCTGATTCTGAGGACCCATATTAGGTACCCACAACCTCCTGTAGCTACAGTTACAGCATCGACTTCTTCCAGAGACTGCACTCACAGCTCAGCAGCCCCTCTAGGCTTTTACCAGGACTAGGTAGGTGCTGTCTGGGGCGCCCAGTCCTCTCTCAGAGACTGCCCGACTCTTTGCGATACAGTACAATTTTACAGAACAAGACTGCTTTTGGTTTCTTTTAGTCACCCGGGTCTCTATAACTGGAAGAATCACACCATTTTATTTATTGGAGCAACACACTCGGTTGGCCTGAAGTTATTAACTATGCATGGTTAGCTTTTTGTCAACTTGACACAAACGAGGGTCATCTAAGAAGAGCAACCTTCATCTGAGAAAACACCTCCAGAAGACAGGTCTGAAGGCAAGTCTGTGGGGCATTTTCTCGATTAATGGTTGATGTGGGAGGTTCCAGTCCTCTGCGGGTGGCGTCACCCCTAGGTCCTGGGGTCTATAATAAACAAGCTGAGTAAGCACGGGGAACAAGTCAGTAAGCAGTGCCCCCCCCAAGTTCCCTTCATAGTGTGCTATAAGCTTTAAGCTAAAGTTAACCCTTTCCTCCCCCAGGTGTTTTTGGTCATCGTATTTTGTCACAGCCATAGAAAGTGAAGTGGGACACTCCTGTTTCTCTTCAAAGGAGCTGTCTCTTGGCCCGGGCTCCAGATTCAGTACTTGGGAAAATAAGCAATATTTTTTTTCTTCTGGCTTTTAATAAGTGTATTTTCTTTTCAAATAATCAAGCGCTTTTTGTTATTGGAATAGATTTTTCCCAAATGGTAATACATATCAACTCGGGTCCCAGCACATAACTGAAGGGATAGATACCCCAAGTAAGGACTAGAGGGACAAAGGGTGGGGAGGAGAGAAATAGGTCAAAGAAGCCCCCAGGGCACAGAGTCCAAGACATCAGCAGACCTGTTGTCTTGGCCCTGCTCCCAGGAGGGCAGTCTGGCAGTATCTTTGACCCCATAGTCTCCTTCCGGGGGCCTTGGAATGGAGCTAGGAAGAGCCAAGTCTGGCTGGCTGGCCGCTCCAGGGACACCTATTAACCTCTGCCAAGACAGGTTTCTTCTTCTGTTTCTGTTCTGTGAGTTCTACCAGAAACAAATTTATGCTAGTAAATGTCTCCAAATTAACCACACCAGAAACTTCTCTGTCTTAAAATGCTTTCTTTAAAAAGGATTTATATTTTTGCTAGGATGCCGTATATTACAGTAGATTCTCTACAAGCAGATCATAGGCTGGAAAGATGGCTTAGCGGGTAGGGGTGCAGGGGTCATATTCTGTATTCACATGTATCTTGAGATACCAAGGGGAACCCCAGAAAGAGTTCTCCATGTAAAAGAGGGTTGCCACTAGTTGCCTATCACAACGCACCAAATGGATGTGTCCATGCAGCAGTAAGTCCCAAAGGGCTAAGACAGGCAGACACCTCTGCAGAACCGACAGAGACTATAAGCAAGTTAGGAGTAAGGAATGGCTGTCGTAACTGAGGAAGCTCTTCTTAGAAACCAGTCTAGAAGAATTGGTTCCTGGCATTCGTTCAGGAGTTTAAGGTTTGTGGGGCAGAGGTCTCTACTATTTCCTTGGCCCTCCCCTCATTGGTATAATATGGCTGCCAGATTTCCAACTACTAAGTCCAAATTCCAGTCAGTAAAAATATAAAATCAAAAAAAGGTAAGGAGGAAGAATAAGCATTTTTTTGGATATTAGAAGAACAGGATAGTTTCCTATTTTGTTTATGACTTATCAGTCAGGATGGTGACCTTTTAGCAGGACAATGGCTATTCTGATAAATAGGATTCTATTCACATAAAGAATTAAGAAGACATTGAGCAGTGGGGGCACAGGCCTTTAATCCCAGCACTCTGGGGACAGAAGCAGGTGGGTCTCTGTGAGTTCAAGGCCAGCATGGTGTACACAGCCATTTCTAGGACAGCCAGGACAGCTAGAAACAAAACAAAGAAAAAAAACACTGGAAACGTATGTAATCAGCCTGAAAAACAAACCTTGTTTTAGAGAGTTCAAGCAGAAAGGGAGTTGACTTGGGGAAACGTGTGCACACAAGGCTGCCACAGAGCTGAAGGAAGGAGAGGAAGAGAAGAGGGGTCAGCCCCAAGACTGACCTCTAGGTCAGACCTCAGATGTTAGAACCATGGAGAGAAAAGCTACTTACAGCACAGAGCAGACAAGTCGCAGGGAAAGGCAGAGGTGACCGTGGAGTCACATGTCTGTCAAAATCCACGTGCTTGCCCACTGCTGCTGGAGCTCCCCCCCGCCCCCCGCCACTGCCAATTCTCAGTGAGCACGGATGCCTACAGCAACAGGTCCTGGGAAATATCCCTGAACTTCAATCCCTGAACTACAGAAAGGGTGGGACTGAATAGTGGTGTCAAGAGGCACTTGTTCAGTAGGGAACCAGCAACCTTACAGCATCTATGTGTGTGGAAGGCCTGGGAATGTCCACAGATGCCCCTATAATGGGCCTCCCATGAGACTTACTTCTCTGAGGGAAGAGACACAGACACATAAAAAACTGATGCAGAGGCTGCTTAAAAAGTAAGGTGTCTACCTCTGTCCTTCACGTGCAGGTACACACAGATGCATCCTATGCACATATGCACACATGACCAAGTGCACACATACACCATTAAAAAGTAGCGCCGTGTTACAAATGATGCATGGCTAGTGTGGCCTCTTTGTCCCCTCTTGAAGACAAGGACATTATTCTGGGAAGCGGAGATGCGTGAATGCTGTTGGTGGAGCTGCACAGGGAGCTCACCCCAGGCCAAGAAGCATGGTTGGGTCTCAGTTCCTTCCTTTCTGAGAGCTTGAGAGGGGCTGGGCTACACTGCTGCCTTCTGTGTTTTGAAACCTTGAACATATTTAAAGGGGATTTGAAAAACACTTGCTCCGCGGTTGCAGGGATTTCCACAGAAGCATGTTGATTGAGCCAAAGGCCTCGGCCTCTGGAACCTCCTTGATCCGTCAGCTGCAGCTGGCCTCGGAGCTGGGGTGGAGAAGCAGGGATCTCCTGTGGGTGGGACCTGAGCCCAGGTGGCCTCTCTAAAAGCCTGCAGGCATCAGGAGCACCATTAGGGAAATACTGAACGAGGCTTTGCAGGCAAACTCTAGCTAGGCTGTGAACCTTCCAGCGGAGGCAAAGGAAGTGAGCGGCTTTGGAGAGTGATGTCACAGCCAAGTACAGCTCAGCTGGGCACAGCAAGGTCATTGTGTCACAGCTCAGAGCTGGGACTTGGAGGATAGCCTGGCCCGCAACTCCAGAGTCACCAGAGAGGAGAGGGCTGAAGAGATTCATCAGAAGGGAGGACAGACTGGGAACCACACCCAGGAGTCTGAATCTGAGACCCGCAGCCTGGGTCCCTAAAGTGGCAGCCATGTTAAGGACCGTGGCATCTGTGAGGCAAAACAGGCCTCTTAGGCCCTTTCTGGAAATGTGGGGACTTCATGTGCCCAAAGGACCTATACAGAGCTTAATGGAGATATAGAAGCAAAAAGGAAGGGGCTTCTTCCAAACAGGGTCTTCCAAGTGTGGCAGGACCAGGAGGCACCGCTCTCATCCCAGAGTCCCACAGCGGGGGACTGAATTGCTCCCGAGAAAATGTAGTCATCAAGAGTTAGCCCTCAGCAAACCACAGGGTGCCCTGTGAAGGGTGTGCTGGGACCAGATGGGGAAGAGCTGTCATACTGGGGACTCCCAGCTGGGAAAGAGCTGTCATACTGGGGACTCTCAGAGAGGGAGCAAGCTGGCGGGGGGGGGGGGGGGGACAGGGAGCAGTGCAATGGTGGAGTGTAAATCCAACTGAGGATTCACAAGGAGGAGATTCTAGGGCGAGAAATGAACCGGACTCAGAGGACGCCTAATAGGACCCAGATGACCAACCACAGCTGCTGAAGGACCAAAGCAAGCAGTGGGGGAGCCTGATGCTAAAAATAAGGGAGGGGCTCCAAGCTCCCCAATCAGCTACTGGCTTCTCCATCCGGCTGTTGCCACACAAACCTACTGTGTGCAGAACCAAGGAGCCTGGCGGGCAGGGCATGAGGGAAGCACAAGAAGGAGGCCTCACCCATCTGCCAGGGGCAAAGGCAAAGCTTCTGGTTGTGGCAGAGATCTCACCATGCTGCATAGCGAGACTCTCGTCGCCTCGCTGGGGTCTAAGAGAAGTGAGAAGCCTAGCAGGCAAGAGCCGGAAGCCTGGGCTGAACAGCTTCCTCTCTAGATCCCTGTCTAGACTGGGACAGGAATGTGGAAACACACACACACACACACACACGCACACGCACACGCACACGCACACACCAAAAAAACCTGCTCCTCTTCCCCTACACACACACTCCTGGGATCGGAAAAGCCGGGGCCAGTTGAAATATCCTTTCTAGAAGGCCTTGAGTTTTCTTGGCCATAACTGACTGGGGTGTGTGAGTGGAGTCTGCAAGAGCCCAGCCTCAACCAGCCCATTTTAAGGATGATAAATGATACTGAGAGGGAAGTTGACAACGCTCTCAGTTTAAGGGGCAAGTCTGGGGCCGTGCCTGGACCTGGTGGCTAAAGGGTTGGACAGCCTACAGGTGCCCAAAAGCACACCAGCTGGACACCAAAGACCGGGGCATCAAGGACCGGGGAATCATGGAAGGCTTCCTGGATTCAAGGGGCAGGTTGATAAGGAGTTGGGAGCATTGAGGCACCTGCCTCCTGAGAAGGTACGAGCTGGCACGAGAAGGAAAGACAGATCGAGGGAACTGAAGGTTCTGGAAGTGAGGGCATCAGCTAGGAGCTGGGAAATTGGTTGCCCTTTGGAGCCAGTGTTCTGACGAGATAGTTGAGAGTTGGGCTTGGCTGGAGTGAGCTTTGTAGCCAGAGAAAAACTACAAGAGCCAGGGAGAATGGGTGGGGGACCCTGTATGCTAAGCGTCTCTGGCATGTGATGCTATCGCATGCCCCTGGGTGAGATGCAGGTTGTTTCCCAAAAGCGCACTTGCCCCAGGACCCTCAACAGGAAGAGAGTCGGAGTTATGGCTCCCTGGTGTATCTGAAGCTGGAGCATGAAAGACGAATCTGGTGTTCAATGACTGTGGGCTCCAACCTCAACACCTCCCCAGCCACCCGCCTTTGCCCAGCTCAACCTGAAAGAGCCCTGTCCTGGCAATGGCCCATTTTTGTGCTGTAAATGCTCTAGTGGGGCTCATTTGACAGCCTTGGGTGAGCAGAGTTGGCTCAGGCGCTGGCAGATTACCCCCCTCCCCGCCTGCTGGGCTCACACTAGCCCTAGCTCTAGGCTTTTCACCTCCCCAGCCTTCTCCACCTCTACCCACTGAGAGCAAAGTCTTTCAAACCCACAGTATGGATGGCAAAGAGTGAGAACACACTCATCCGCATGATCCTATGTGCCTCTGCCTATAGTTATAAAGTTCATGAAGGCAGGAGTGTATCTCTTCATCTCAAACACAGGGACTGACCCTGATGAAAGATTGACATATAATTATGTTTCTGTGTTTCTTTCTGTTTTTTGAAGCAGAGGCTTACATACCCCAGACTAGCCTGGATCTTGTTATGTAGTTGAGGATAACCTTGAACTTCTGATGCTGCTGCCTCTGTTACCCTGGTACTGGGATTGCAAGCACCATTTTGTCCATTGTACGCTGGGAATTGGACTCAGGGATTTGTGCGTGCCAAGTGTGGTGGCCTGAAGGAGAGCAGCCCCCATAGGTTTGGGCATTTGAACCCTCCGTGTCTAGCTGGTGGCACAGTTTGGAGAAGCTGCAGTCTTGCTGTGTAAGAAAGTAGAACAGGCCGGCGAATTGTGGTTCTGATCTTCCCTGCCTGGGGACAAAGCAGCTTCTGGAACGTTCAGCTGTGTGTCCCTGCTGACACCTCTGTTTGCCTCAGCAGTCATGTTCAGCATCATCAGCCTTGGTGCCCCAGGATGAGGGTGTAAGGTGCGGAGTAGTGACCACCATCTTTGTGACAATGAGGAACCTGATGTGGTTAAGCTGTGGTGACAGAGTAGGGTGCCAGGGAAAAGCCTGGGCCGTGTGACATCACTGATCAGGTTAAGCTGTGGTGACAGAGTAGGGTGCCAGGGAAAAGCCTGGGCCGTGTGACATCACTGAGTCACTACATCCTGGGATCATCTTCTGAGCGTCTCATTCTTTAAGGGGATGTTTTACACAACGTGGGCATCCTGCTATGTACCAGACTAGTAACTACATTTCCCCAAAAGGAAGAGTCCACACTTGTGTTAAATGTTCTACAAGGTCACTGGGCTGTTTGTGTGGGGTTGCAATGTTACAGATTGGGGACCAAATTTATCTTGAGCTGGGTTTGAGCCTATAAATAGTCATTTATTGTCCACCTCTGTGTGACCTCACATCCTTGTGATAGTTGGAAAAGTCCTTTGGGGATATACACACAGACTTCTGACTTCTAACAACCCAAAGGTCAGGAATGGCATCGGATAACACTGGAGGCCTATAGCAGGGTGGTCCTACACCTCTGTAACTTTCTTATCTGATATTTTCATAACGTATTTGAAAGTGGCTTGGTGACTTTATTCTGTTTACGAGACAGGTGGTGCTGGGCTGAAGCTGTGTTATTTTTGGCTCCAGAGCATACTATCTCTTATTTCATTTGAGGTGAAAACTATGGTTTTGCACGTACACTCGCTGACATGTTTAGTGGAATCAGATGCTCCAGTCGTGAAGGTGAGCTTTCCTCCTTGTGTCTGACTGGATGACAGGTGGAGCTGGAGGTGCATGGAGCCCCTATTTGTATACGAGGAGAAATGTCACATGTGTGCGTATGTCACAGTGCCCGGGAAAAGAGACTGTCTGTGTGACAGGGTACGGGGGAGAGGGGGAGAAAGACCCAGGAGAGAAGGTGACAGAGGCTCAGGAGAGGGGGTGACAGAGACCCAGGAGAGGGGGTGACAGAGGCCCAGGAGAGAGGGTGACAGAGACCCAGGAGAGGGGGTGACAGAGGCCCAGGAGAGAGGGTGACAGAGGCCCAGGAGAGAGGGTGACAGAGACCCAGGAGAGGGGGTGACAGAGGCCCAGAAGAGAGGGTGACAGAGGCCCAGGAGAGAGGGTGACAGAGACCCAGGAGAGGGGGTGACAGAGGCCCAGAAGAGAGGGTGACAGAGGCCCAGGAGAGAGGGTGACAGAGACCCAGGAGAGGGGGTGACAGAGGCCCAGAAGAGAGGGTGACAGAGGCCCAGGAGAGAGAGTGACAGAGACCCAGGAGAGAGGGTGACAAAGGTTCAGGAGAGAGGGTGACAAAGGTTCAGGAGAGGGGGGTGACAGAGACCCAGGAGAGAGGGTGACAGAGGCCCAGGAGAGAGGGTGACAGAGGCCCAGGAGAGAAAGTGACAGAGGCTCAGGAGAGGGGGTGACAGAGGCTCAGGAGAGAGGGTGACAGAGACCCAGGAGAGAGGGTGACAGAGACCCAGGAGAGAGGGTGGCAAAGGTTCAGGAGAGGGGGGTGACAGAGACCCAGGAGAGAGAGGGTTCTGGAGATTCTGAGCCCGTTCTTATCGCAGGAGGTCAGAAAGGCAGAGGGCCTAAGGGATGCGGCTAGCGGGCAGTGGGAGGAAGAGAGATTCCAATCTTGATCCCTGGTGCTGTGCAAGGCAGAGCGGCCCTTGAAGGAGGCAGGAGATGACTGGGAGGCTGAGAGGCTACTGATGAATCCACAGTGAAGAAGTGGACTCTGTCCAAACCTGAATGATCTCAGAGGTCTCTTGGGACAAGCCAAGACCAGGCAGCGCCTGGGCTGTACCCTAGAAGATGCTAAGAGAGACCTTTGTGTTTTGAGACAGAGTTTTTCAGGCCTGAAACCTGCCAAGTAGATTAAGGGGTGCTGGCCAGTGAGCCCCAGGGGTCTACCTGGCTCTGCTGCCCCTGCTCTAGGATTACAAGTGCCCTCCGCCATACCTGGCACTTTTAGTGAGTCCTAGGAATCGAACTCTCGTCCTCATGTCTGCAAGGCGAGCACTTAACTGGTTGAGCCACCTCCCCAGTCCGTGCTGTGCCAGAAGTGTGAGGTAATGAAGGTGTGTCCTCCAACCTGGCTTGCCCCTGATCTTGTTCCTTCCCCCCACTACCTTAGAGAAGAAAAAAAAAATGCTTTTCCTCCAGCTTCTTAGACCTTGCCCTGGCAGCCTAGCCTGTTTCCTGTTAACATACAAATATCAAACGGAGGCTGGGACTTTGGGAGGATTTTCCCCGAGACTCTCCAATGGCTGATGGGGGTCAGGACACCATGCAGGCAGAGAGAACAAGACTGACTCTTGTCTTGACCCAGCCCTACTTACAAGTATCACGCTGCTGCTGCTCAGAAGGGATCCAGCCACAGGAAATGGCCTGAAGGCTGAGCCGCCTCTGGGGCTGACTCAGCTTGGGGTCTTATGGGATTTGAAGCCGAGGCTCCAGAGAGTCTAGGACCCGGACAAGCAACCGCAGACTGGCCTCCCTGCCAGCCCCACCCAGGTCCTACCTGTACTGAACCCGTCTCTGTTAGGAGTGGTGGCTTTTGTCTCCTTAGAACCACTCCTTGGCCCTAGCCATCCTCTGAGAAGCCCCCACTTGGAAGGTGGAGCTTTGGGGTGTCCTCACTTGTCCCTCCTGCACCCGGGTCACTGGGGAAATGTTGTGGGGACGTCTGGTTCCAACATTCCAGGTGTCTTGGAACCTGAGACTAGGATCATCCTAGTGCCATGTGGCCATGCCCATCCCCCACCCATGCCCATCTCATTCCCATGCATGTAACTGGCGAGCAGCCCTCTATACCATATGGTATGAGTAGACATTCTCTAGACTCTTCTAGAAGCTCAGACTTTCTGCTATAGCCTCAAGGCTGGTACTGTCAGGACGCCTATCCCCAGAACACACTGGCATTGCTCCCCCAAGACACTCACCCGCAAGGCAGTGAGATGCAGGGGTTAGGCACCAGGCAGGTGAGGGTCTAGACTCTGCCACCTTCTGTCTGTGTGACCTCAGGCTCACTCAGGAGCCATTCTGTCCCTTCCAGTCACCTGAGGGTGGGAGCCGTGAACCCCTTCCGTCGCAGCATTACGAGGGTGGGAAGCTCAACAGAACTGCACAGCTCATGTGTTAATTGTTTCTTTCCTACTTGCATTAAAAGTCCTCACCTCAATAATCCCTTCTAGAACCTTCCATGGGGCTCATGATCAAGATCGTTATCTCTTTGGGGCTGAGTATTTGTAGAGAGCAGGCTATGTCCTACTCTAAGTCATTTCACGTGGCAAGGATCAATGGCTTTCAGGCTGGCTCTTGCCTGAGCGACATCACCTACAAAGCGGTATTGCCTCCATTTTGAGAACAAGCGCTGAGGCAGAAGGATTCCGTTTTCCGTGTGCACAGACACTCCGCCACCTGTCCACCATGAGCCAGGAATCCAGCTTGTTCACATACGTAGCAAATTACCATCTATGAACTTGCCGGAGTTGATTAGGAACACAAGCCATTAGAGCAATCAAACTATTTCAGGAAAGCCAGACCCTTGAACTTATCAAACATACCCGACCAACAAACAGCGCAACCTATGAAAGGAATGTAGGTGCCTACCAACTGTCTTCTGACTGCCTGGTGCGTTGCCATGGCAACCACCAAGGGCAAGCTCCCAACCGCCCCCAGGGTTTCAGCTCTGCGCCGCTCCCTCTGAACTACTGATGGTCCATCCCGACCCAGGCAGCTCCGTGCTGTGCTGTCTTCCCTCGCCTCGTGGTTATCCACTCTCTCAAAGTGTTTGTGCTGGGCACCTACCGTGGGTGAGCCTCTCCTTACTCCCTCTCAGGGCTGGAGACTGAATGTGGGGTCTCCCACACGCTAGGGGCGTGTTCTACCACTGAGCTATGCTCAGCTACACTGAGTCTGAGGAGACTCTTTGCTTTCTTTTGAAACAGAATTAGTCTTGAATTCATGATGATGTCCAGGCTGCCCTTAAATTTCTAGAATAGCTGAGATCATGGGCCTGTGCTACCAGGCCTGGCAACTCTCATTAACGGACCAGCTCCTTGTTTCTGCATTCCCTAAGGCCCCTAAGGCCCCTCTGCAGCCTCTTTAGTTCTTTTCTTTTTTTCTTTATTTTTTTTAAGATCTATCTTTATTTGTGTGGTGTGTGTGTGCGTGTGCGTGTGCGTGCGTTATGCATACATGCATTCGGGTGCCTTCAGAGGCCAGAAACGTGTTGGGCCCTCTGGAGTTAGCGTTAAAATGGTTCTAAAGAGCCCAGTGTGGGTGCCATGAACTGAATGTAGGTTCTCCAGAAGAGCAGCAAACACAATAGATAGATGACAGATGAATGGATGGATGGGTTGATGGATGGATGGAGATAGATAGATAGATAGATAGATAGATAGATAGATAGATAGATAGATAGAAAGATAGATGATAGACAGACAAACAGACAGACAGACAGACAGACAGACAGACAGACAGACAGACAGATAGATAGATAGATAGATAGATAGATAGATAGATAGATATAAATGGATAGATGGATGATGGATGAATTGATGCATGGTTGGACACATGGATGGATGAATGGATGGATGGATGGATGGATGGATGGATGGATGGATGGATGGACGGACGGACTCATGGATGGATGGTTGAGATATATTGCTATGCAAAGTATAACGTATAATCTCGGTGTTAATATTAGTAACTCAGATTGTATTAAAGGAGCCTACAATTACCAACAGCCACATTGTCAAGTGAAATCAGGATTACATGGTGAATTACAGGCTAAGAAACTAAAGCGGCTTGTGAGTTCGCTGTTTTTCAATAAATTATAGTGTAGAAAGACATGAAAGTGTTTGCTCCTGGCATAGGGCACCCATGAAATATCCATGAGTGCCCCACCTTCGCGCTGGGCAGCTGAAGCTCTGCTGAAGTGTGTGAAGGTTATTTTAAAAATCAAAAGCTACCTCTGTCAAAGGCTGGGAGCCATGCTGAAGTGGGGTCAGCTGTAGATGACAGCAGTCTTGACCTAGGCAGAGGTGAGCTGCGAGGCCCCGCTGCTGCCCCTCTCCCCGGGAGCTCCCCAGTGATGCTGTCCGTCCTTCTGACCCTGAGTTTAGGACCAACTCATGCTTGCTCCACTCACACTCTTGGTGAGAAGGAAGGACAGAATGGGAAATGACATGAGCCAGTAAGGCGCTCAGCAGGTGAAGACGCTTGCCACCAAGCCTGTAGACTTGAGCTCGATCCCCTAGAACCCATATGGAAGCAGGAAGGGGTTGACTTCCACCCCTTCTGTATCTACGTACGTGTATGAACCTGTATTTGCAATAATAAACACTGCAATTTGAAAATAAGATTGGGCAGTCACAGGAAAGGTTTTGGCCCGTGTGAGGGAAGCTCACATCTCACTCTCTTTGTGTGTGTTACTGAACTTGTGGTAACTCTCGGCTTCTTTTCCCCAGAGCAGAGCCACCTTGGAAATACAACTCTGCTCTCATCAGTACCTCACCTGGCTTCCAGCTCCAGGTTTGGGTCTGTGTCCACCACACATGTCCACACTGGGGGAATAACCTCGTCTGCCTGCCCCCAGAGCAATGACGTCTTGAAGAGGCGAGACAGATGATCTTCCTATGACCTTTGTCCTCAGAGACCCCTGCCCCACCCTGGCTGATTCCTCTGCAGAGGAAGGAGATTTGAAAGCTGAGGTCATATGAATGACTCAGGGCCTCTTGGTCCAGATCAGAGAGATTTGCATAGAGGCGGTGTGGCTACAGGGGCTGAGGGCTGTTTAGACGTCTGAGGACCTGTTTCAACAGGCATGCTTCTGGTGCTAGTTGATGTTCCCAAGCGACTGCTGCCTGGCCTTGGTTCATCTTCCCAGGACTTTAAGAAAATTTTCAATATTGTCACCCGACAAGATTTCAAGCACTAGGTTTCC
This sequence comes from Myodes glareolus, assembly GCF_982192425.1. NCBI lineage: Eukaryota > Metazoa > Chordata > Mammalia > Rodentia > Cricetidae > Myodes > Myodes glareolus. The sequence goes on along the minus strand of NC_142043.1, from coordinate 12,732,504 downwards.
TGCCCTCTGCGGACATAAGACTCACCAACCTACCTCAAGAGCGAAGGAGCATCCTTGCACCAGGGAGAAGCTGGGCTTCTTTCCCCTTCTCCCTCCACCCTCATTCCTGCACCTGCCATTCCCAGCTGTGTCTGAGTGTCCACACACATGGAAGTGTAAGGACCAACAAACAGCCTGAGCAGAAGACCGTGAGGAAAGCCTTCCCCTGGTCTGGTATACATCCCAGCTTCTCCTGTTCCTCCTTCAGGCCCTGCCAGCTCTTTCTTAAGTGTGTTCCTCCTGTTTTTCCTGTCGTGCTGCTGTGCCCATTTCTCTTCCATAAAAGTTCCAAGAAGGACTTTCTGTTCCCACAATGCCTCTGGAATCCACTCTCCTCCAAGCCCAATTATTCCATACTCCAATTGCACACATCCGGGTTTTCATTTGTGTAGTCAGGGAAGGATTTGAGTGGAGAGGAGGAAGAGAAGCTGGTGAGGGGTGAGGGGCTGAGATCTAGAGTCAGGTATGAGGCAGGAGGGAGAAGAAGGTGAAGAATGAGAGACATGAGGGAGGGGAGGGAGGGAGGGAGGGGAGGGGGAGGGAGGGAGGGGAGGGGAGGGAGGGAGGGAGGGGAGGGTGGAATTGAACAAAGAAAGGGAGGTGAAGGGGGCTGAAGTTATGGCTCCGTAGTTAAGAACACAGACTACTCTTCCAGAGGTCCTGAGTTCAATTCCCAGCAACCACATGGTGGCTCACAACCATCTGAAATGAGATCTGGCACCCTCTTCTGGCGTGTAGGCATACATGAAGGCAGAATGCACCTTACCTTTAAAAAGGGGGGGAGGTAAAGATAACGGGGGAGAAGGTAAGAGATAATGGAAGTGGGGGTCAGAGAGATCAGGATGAGGTCAAAGATGGGGAAGGAGGGAAAAACTGAGGCCGAGGAATGAGAAATGGAATGGTGAGGAAAATGAGAGGCGGAAGACTAGAAGAGGAAAGGAGCGGAGGTGAGGAAGCAGGCAGAGTGCGCAGGGTGAGGGGCTGCGCGACTGCAGGGAACGCAGGTATGAAAGCTGGCAGGAATGGACGGTTGCGGCTCCGAGCTTTCAGTCTCGACCCTCAGCTGCTGGCCGAGATGATCCCGCCTGCCAAGAAGAGGAGGCCTGTAGAGGCCCAGAGCCATCGGCCACCACAAGGGAGAGAGCAGTGCTATTGGCATAAATACTGCCCTTTAATACACTGTCCTGGAACTTGACTTGGGAAGGACCTCCCCACCTCAGAGCAGCAAACAAACATTCCCCCCTTTTGATTTGTACAGGGGGTCCAGGTACTCAAGAAGGGAGGGGCCTGGCAGTGTGCACACAAGTCCCTGTGTAATATACGGAGTTAAAGAAAGCTGAGGACAGGACCAGGTCACTAAAAGCTTGTGTCAATAACACAAGTCAGTTCTATGTTAGTTCCAGAAGTAGGGAGGGTCTAAGTGTCTTTAAGACAAGGTCCCTGGGACAGAGGGATGCTCAGCAGATAAAGGACTCTGCCACCAAACCTTACTGCCTGAATTCTATCCCCAGCACACCTATGGAGGAAGGAGAAAACCGATTCCTGCAAGTTGTTCTGACTTCCACATGCAAATGTGCACATGTACACACACACACACACACACACACACACACACACACTCAACAAAATATACCAACATTTTAAAAATTCTTAATGGATATGCCCCTCTACCTTATTATTTTTAGATGTATGACTGTTTTGTCTGCATGTATGTCTATGTACCACATGTGTGCCTGCAGAGGTCAGAAGAAGGTGTCAGACCTCTTGGAACTAGAGCCGCCATGTGGGTGCTGGGAATGGAACTTGGGTCCTCTGCAAGAGCTTCTAACCACTGAGTCATCTTTCCAGTTTCCAGTGTAGGCCTTCCTAAAGATGCCACCTGTGTCAGTGGCGTGGCAACTTCTCCGGGCTCCGGCCTCAAGCCAGCCTTATCTCACGTTCATGTCCATTTCTACTGAGGTTGCATGGTCACAATCCCTCAGAGCACCCCAGGCTGGCTCGCTGGGCAGCGCTTTCTCGGAAAACACTTGCCTTCCTTGGCTCTTGTGCCAGACCATCGCCCACCCAGAACCTGTAGAGATGAATGGTGTGGGAAAAGCAAAAACTGCGTCCAAACCTAGCCATGTGGTCTGAGCTCTCCCATGGTCCTCTCTTGGTGGGCACGGCTGTGACACAGGCAGTTGTCACGGTAGACGAGAATCTAGTGCAGAAAGCAGGGAGATCCACCCAGTACTTATCATAGAGTATTTGGGAGCTTATGACGTCTGGAAAACCATAGACCTGAGCCGAGCCGAGAGGCCATACAGCTGCTGTGTAGTCGTTTCCTTCAGAGGGCGGGATGCTCACAAGGCTCAGGACACTCACAACAAACTCAGATTCCTCCATGAGGGAAACATAAGCAGTAAACAGCAGAGGAAGGAGGGTGAATAATAGAAACCCAGAGACAGATGCTGGGGTTCAACCTGAAGATCAGAAAAGCAAAACAGTTAAGCCACTAGAGAGCTCTTACCTCTAAGAAATCCTCAGACCGAGAGAGAACAAATTCCTGCCTCATCCCGGCTTATATTCCTCTCTAGTTCTGGGGTTAAAGGTGTGAACCACCACCACCACCTGGATCTGCTTCTGCATTGATCTTGTGTAGCCTAGGGTGGCCTTGAACTCACAGAGACCTTCTGCCTCTGTCTCCCAAATCCTGGGATTAAAAGTGTGTGGCACCACTGCCTGGCCTCTAGTGGCTTAGTTTTAGATCTTCAGGCAAGCTTTATTTATAAAACATAAATAAAATATTACTATATTTCTCCTTTTGTCTAAAATAAAATAAAGGCTATAACTAATAGAAGGAAAAACCATATACAATAAGTACAATAATTATATACAATATATACAAGCTATAAATACACCAACAATGTCTAGTCCATTTGCATTTGATGAATTCAGAGGAAATAATAGTCCCCAACAGAGGGCAGCTCCTCAGTGTGTAGTTGCCTGTAAACTGAACAGAGGACTCCAGAGATGCAGCTTTTGTGACTCCTCACCCATGTCGGGTGGGCTTTCGGCGATTTAGATGTCCGGAGCTAACCCATGCTCCTGTAAACAGCTCTAGCTTGGTGCACCAAGCTAAACTCGGGTGGAATCCATCCATCCGGTCACCCATCCGTTCTTCCTTCCTTCTCTGTCTTGTTTTGCGACTGAGTCTCATGAAATCAAGGCAGGTTTCAAACTCACCATGTAGCTGAGAATGACCTTGAACATCCGACCCTCCTGCCTCCATAGCTTAAGGATTTCAGAAGAGTGCCACCATCCCTGGTTTTTTAATGCAGTGCTAGGATTCGAACCCAGGGTTCTGTGAATGCTAGGAAAACACTCTACTGACTGAGCTATACCCCCTGCCCTCCTGTTATTGATCTGCTGTTGTCCTCTCTACCTGGGTAGATAGACGCAGTCTCCCCAGGAAGAAGGACCAATGCCAACTAGAATTCAGCAGTACTGCAGGACTGTTTCTCGGCACATCCTGCACAGCAGCGGTACTGGAGGCTAGTCAGGGTGGTTCCAGAAGAGCACACACCTTCTCAGGGGGTCAGATGCCAACAACAGCAGCCACACTCAATGCTCACTGTCATCGTACATGCCCCGAGTGGAGATCAGTCCCTCAAATTTGGGAGGGCCAGAGTGTGGTTAGGAGACACTTTCTTTGCCACCCTCCAGGCTCCCAAGCCCAGAGAGAGCCAATCCTACTGCTAGCCCCAGCCTGGTCAGTGTCCGATAGCTACGACACACAGTCTCCACCACCCTTCACCTGGTATCAGGGCCTCCTGGAACCCAGCCAGCCTGACCCTGTCACCTAACCCTCTGCCTGTTATTAGCAGGACTCCTTTCTTTCTTCCATCCATCCCAGCCTGCTCGCTGCTCCTGCCTTCTGAGCTCCGGGGCAGCGGGGGTCTAGGACTGTGGAGATGCTGATGATCTTAGTGGGATGGGGTCTTCCCCAGCCCGGTTGAGTATGACCATGGACCTGAGATGCCAGATGTTCATGGCCATCAGAGATCAGTCAGAGACAGTGGCTTTGAGGTTTCTGTCTCATACCAAAGAAAATTAAAGGTGTGGACTCCTGTGGGAGTATGCAAGGCGGAAGCAGGCTTTGTTGGGAATTAGCACAAGAGCTGGAGCAGTGACTCAGTGGTTAAGAGCACTGGCTGCTCTTCCAGAAGACCAGGGTTCAATCCCCAGCAGCCAAACCATCTGTAACTCAAGCCCGAGGGGATCTGATGCCCTCTTCTGGCCTCTGAGGGCACTGCATGTATATGGTGCATATACACATTAAAACTTAAAAAAAATTAATAGAAAAATGAGAAATTTTTTTTTAAGTGAAAAGTCAAAGAAAATCAGGAGAAACTCTTTGGGATAAAGGTTGGGAGGAGGAAAAAGTCACCAAATTTCTTCTGTCTGGAGGTTTTGTAGATTGATGGCAAAAGCTAGGCGAAGACTGAGGTTATCTCTGAGATGACTTGGCCCCATGGGCTCTCAGGGGACAGTGAAGGGCCCACACTCTCTGTGTATGCCCCCTGGCCCAACTAGGGAGAGTTATGCATTATTCCTGTGCTGACCATGCAGCCAAGGGTAGCTGAAGCCTTGCTGTGTCCATCTCTGACTCTAGCTTTGACCTGACAGTCCTCTGATTACCAGTCACTTAGCGCGTGTTTCCACTCTCCGACCTAGCAGGGACCTCCAGGGCTGCTAAGTGCGCTAACCTCTTCGGCTTCACATTTCAAGACTAGCTTGCAGCTCTCCTACAGCAGACAAAGACGTAGTTGTGGCCTTCCTGACTGACCTCACACATAGCTCCTCGACCATGGTGCAGTCTGGGGTATCCTTCCAGAACCAAGTACAGGCTTGCTAGAAGCCATCCTTACCCAATTTAGTCTGTTACAATGAGCTGTCTTCAAAGCAAGAATATATGAGCGGACGATAGTGCCTCACACATGCTCCTCAGAGGCGTCCAAAGTGTGGGGCGGTCACCCACCTGCCCTCAGTAGCCCAAAGCCCTGTTCTCCTGTCTGTTTATCACCTACCTACCTACAAGCCTTCTTGTTCATCTCCCCCACTGCTTCCAGATCTGCCATTTCACTCTCAGTCTTCCGTTTACCACACGTGATCAACTTGTAGGTCTCTCCATAGGCCCTTCCCTTTCCCTTACTACCGACAGAGTCAAGCACCTGCCTACCGACGTGCTACACAGGGGCCCACAAACTGTTGCTTCCACATCCAATTCTGTTGGCTTGGTACTCTATGACTAGGTCTTAGGACCTGGGTCTCAGCCCCGAAGCCCTCACAAGTAGACAGTCATGAAGCCCCTTCCGCTGCTGTGAAGCTCCAGAGATGGGCCCAGCAGAAATGCCTGCTGCTTGATAGACTGTTCTCCCACTGCGTAGAGCGGCCTCATACGCAAGGCTCGGCACCACAGTGACCTCACCTGACGACCCTGCTTGGCTTTCAAACCTACAGGATTCAACCATGTTAGGAATCATTCTCCGGTCTGCTCAGCGCTGTTGGAAAGAGCCTTCAAAGATGGCTAGTTCTCACTGAAGGGTTGATCTGATATTTCAAGGCAACTAAAAACCATTTTAAGCCAATCCCAGTGAATTCGGCAAGTAATAGACCTGGCTAATAAAATTTTTTGGTCAATCATGAGGTGGAATGGAGTGGTTTAGTTTGGTTTATTTCTTTTCCACATGGCCCACACAAATGGACTTGGAGGTTGTTCCAAACGAGATGCCACAAGGCACTTGAGTTCTGCGGCTGCTTTGCTGGGCCCAGGCTGCAGCTTTCCGGTGGAATGTCTTTGGAGTCCTTGACTGTTTGCTGAGAAAACACCGCCATTATTTCAGAATCACAGCTTGCCTAAACATCAGCTTTCCTCCCCTGGCTTTGAAACGGCGATACATAAACAGTGTTCCCTCAATTTATTTTGAGAAAATGACCGTACTCAACAGGCGAGAGTTTATAAAGACAGAATACATGTATGTAGAGTTTGGATGCATTCACTGATTCGGGCTTACAGCAAAGTTCATCGGATGCATGTTTAATCACCTGCAAAGCTGCTTCTGTGGAGCTGTGTGGGAATAAAGCATAAATGTACTCTCCTAATTTTGGCACAACCCATTTACACATTTTAGACATTAGCCAGGAAGAAAAAGAGGAATGGAAGGAGGCTTGGCTCTCTGGTTGCCTCTCTTTGGACGCTCCAACCCAGCAGGTTTCCTGGCTCCTGATGCTGCCCACGACTCCAGCTACAATAATCTTCTAATACTGAGCCACGGACCAGGGCTCTGTTGCCAGTTCTGTCTGTCTTCTGGAAGAAGAAAAATGAGTTTGGGTTTGGGAAAGGGCTTCTGGGGCCCAGAGGGTGGCCGGCTCCTGCTTTGCAGACCAGCCAATCCACACGGCCAAGTGCCTCCTCCTCTTCTGTCTGTTAATTAACCTCTGGGAGCCTGAGGACAGTCTGTGGTGACATCCAACGGCAGGGCTCAGTGGAGCAGTCAATAAATTGGGAGCACAGTAGGTGTAAAATAAGTCTTATTTTACCAAAATTTGGTCCCTTTTCTCCTCTGTTCCCTGCAAAGCTAAGTGATCACAGAGGTGCAAGGGCACCCAATGGGCAGGACCAGAATGTCACTTTGCCATCTGAGAACATGAACCGTTCCCTCCACAGGGAGACCGTATGTCCAGGAAGAGGATCAGCTGCATTGTTCTATACAAACTTCACACTGGAGACCCTGCCCCTTCTCCATCCCCTCTTGCCAGAGTGATAATTCTTATGGAGGTAGTGATGGTCGCAAAAGGACAGGAGAAAAGTGAAACATGTCCAGAAATAACAAGAGAACATGGCCTTCTTGCAAAGTTCCCAGTGGACACACGGGACATGGAACAGACATGGCAGGGTAAGGGGGTCCTGAGCACGTGGCAGATTGGGGTACTGGGGTGGATGATGAGAAAAGGAGCATGCTGGGAGGTGGACCCTCGGCTGGTTTACTTTTATTAGGTAGCTAAGGTGTGTGGGGTGCCCACCAGCTTCTGCATGGCCAGAGGCCCTGGACTGGCCTGGACAGTCTTGTGTTTAACTGAGTTTATTCAAGTGGGCAGTCTAGTCCTAGTGGGAGGAGGACAGAGGGGAGAAATATTCAAATAAATTTCTTTTTCTAGGTATGAATGTGTGTTGTGCATGCATGTCTACCCATGTGTGATGTGTGTACATGTGTATGGATACATGTGTGTGTACATGTATACACAGGCTCAAGGTTGATGTTGGCTACCTTCCTCTATCACCCCCTACCTTGTGTACTGAGTCGGGATCTCTCACTGAACCCCAAACTCCCCAATTTTGCTAGTCTGGCTGGCTGTCTAACCCTAAGGCTTCTGTCTCTACCTCCCAGGAGCTAGGATTACCCACAGCCACCATGATTGCTTTGCTTTTGCATGGGTTCTGGGGACCCGAACTCCTGTCCTCACGCTTGCACCCAACACTTTACCCACTGAGCCATCGCCAGCGAGTCAGTTGCTTACTAATGGGAGAAATTCTTTCTCTGGAGACAGACAGAAGAAACAAACAGGAACAGCCAGAGACCATGGGCTGCCAGCGCCCAGCCCTCCCTCCTCCCTCTCAGAGGCATTTTACAGGCCTAAAGACAAGCGTGACTCATTCATTAATTTGGAGAGAACGCGGGATGAAAACAACAGAGCAGCCCAGACGCAAGCATTCTTCTAATGCTTTCCATTCCCCGAACACACATTTTACAGCAGATTCTTCTGGCTTCCCAGAATGTCTTAATTTTATGCTTTCATGAGTGATTAGAGAGAAGAATGCTGAGCCCTACTGCGGAGACAGCCAGCGTCAAAGTGACTTTAGGTGGCTGCTCTGAGTCGCGGGCAAATGCCACCCCAGGTCCCCAGCCCAAGGAACCTGGTGGGCCCTCATCTGGTGAACCCCGGTATCAAAAGGCTTGTCCCGGGTCTGCCGTCCTACCCCATCTCCCCTCCCCTGTGTCCCCTTTCTGGTCTTCTTCCTTCTCTTCTAATACTCCTTGCCTTGCATACTTTTCTTGCTCTGGGTCTTCCTTAAGGAGTTGGTGAACTTAGGTCACAGGGACACAGCTCCTCTCCTTGCCCCGTAAGCTCTGCAAAGTCTGAAGGTGACAGCCTGTGACCAGTCACTGTGCAACTTGGAGCAGACTTACCTGGTTTTTATTTGTTTGTTTGCTTCTGTTTGTTTTCAAGATAAGGTTTCTCTGTAGTTTTGGAGCCTGTCCTGGCACTTGCTCTATAGACCAGGCTGACCTTGAACTCACAGAGATCCGCCTGTCTCTGCCTCCCAAATGCTGGGATTAAAGGTGTGCACCACCACCTGACTGCTTACCTGGATTTATACAGAGCCTAATACACTATCTTTTTTTTTAAAGAAATACTCAGCTGGAATGCTGTGTGTTGGGGGTGGGGTGAGCTCTGCTTTTGGCCGTCCATTTTTGAAGCACTGTCTCCTTTCCCCACAGACTTCTGCATCTCACCTCCCTATCCCACTTTGTCTTAGGGGAGGTTTTTCATAGCTGACACTTTTAGTAAGCTAGATTGGGATCCATGCAGGTCAAGTGGAAACTGCACAGAGCCACCAGAGACAGTGACATCCTCACACCTTAGGAAAGCCAGGCTTCCTGCCGAAAAACAAACTGTACAGCTTCCCCCTGCCCCTGCCTTGCTGGGCCATCCCCTGCTCCTTCAAACACTAAAATCAATTTAAAACCTCAGTACGCAAAGCAGGGGGTTGAAGCAGGCGGGAGGAAGGAACATCTTGGAACCATTCAGGTGGGGAGTTAAAATAAATTTCATTAGTGTATACTTAATATGCAAAACGACGGGTTTCATTATGACATTCTCATGCCTTTATATAACAGGCCCTGGTCAAATCAGATGGACGCTGATTTTAGGTTCTCTGGTTCTGGTTTTGTTGGAGGATGAGGTCTGATGTTAGCTCTAGCTGTTCTGGAACTCACTGTCACTTTGAAATCCTGACGCTCCTGCCTCTACCTCCTAAGTGCTGGGATTGCACACATAGCATCATGCACGGCTTATACACTAGAGATCAAATCTCGGGCTTCTGTGTGTTAGGCCATCACTCCACCGGCTCGCCATATCCTGAGCTGGGCGGCAGGAGGAGGGGTTCCTAAGAGCAAGATTCAAGGCATGGGGCGTGTCCCTTAGCACTCTTCTCCAGCCTGCTCCAGGCTCTGCCGAGACACCCTAATGTGGTCACCTGTGGATATGACAGGGATCAATGCTAGGGTTCATCACTAACAGGTTTCACCAGAGAGGGATGGACCCCTTCCCTCCAGTCTCAGAAGGCCCTTGAAACCGTCTTCCATAGCCTGCATGTGGGCCACTCTCAGTCACCCGTGATAAACCAGCAAATACACGGTGGAGAGAAAACAGTTTCCACAGAGTAGCAAAAGATAAAACAAACCAGGCAAGCATAGGGTGATAAACAGGCGAGTCAGCAAAACATAGGAGGACTTGGGAGACGGCTTCGTGGTTCAGGGCACTGGCTGCATTCTAGAGGACCTGAGTTCAGTTCCCAGCACGCACACCGGGTGCCTCCCAACTGCTTGTAATCCCCTCCTTCACACGTGTGCCGCACAGGCAGACAGATAGAAACAGAACAAAAATAAATCCTTTGAAGAGCCAAACAGAACACTGGCAGGTTGTTCTGAGCAGGAGAGGACATCACAGACACTGTCCACGCGTGTGCATGCACACATGCACACACGCATACCCCATACCATTACAATGGCGAGCTTTGTGTTCCAATTGAGTACATGTGCGTCTCTTTATTTATAGTCGAAATTGCTAGGGGAAATAGGAGCGTGAACTTCAGTTTCAAGAGAGGTGTCGCTGAGAACAGCCTTGTGACCCACAGGCCATGTTCTCTGTTGCTCCCCCAAAAGACCCTGTGAACAGTGTGGGGCACCTGGGCTGCTGTCTGTCTGAGCTCTGTGACTCCTGCATCCTGCTTTGTGGTAGAAGGTAAGGCCTGCTAATCTCGGGAGCTCTTCACCGCTGCTTGATGGTGGGGAATCCTACTAGACACAGCTTCCATTCCTTTTTAGTTGACCCCGCTCTGCCCTCTTCCAGCCCAGCCTGGCCCATTGCCTTTATGCTTTGAAACAGGCATCACATTGGTAGGTCTCTCTGAGAAAGAGGGGAGGAGTGACACTGGGCAGCCCCTGAGGGCCACACTGAGCCAACCAATCCGGGTCCCTCAGTGTCCCAGAGTGGGCACAGTCTCTAGACAGGGCAATCTATGGTACAGATTCTCCTATCTAGTACTAAAAAGTTCATGTGTGCAGTTTTAGGACAAGCATGCAGCCTAAACCTGGGGACTCTTCCGTCTTGAATTTGAGTGTCCACATTAGGGTGGGGGGTCCTGAGCTGATGCTTTCTCTGGCTAAGTGAGCCCCTTCTCTTTGGCTCCAGACGCATGTTCCAAAGTCAAGGGTTTACACATAGACATATCTGTTTGCAGACAATTTGTCTGAGCCCTTATTATCCTGTAATTGGGTTAAATACTGCTGTGTAGGCAGCGGCATACCAAGGCAATTGCCGAATCCCTGCGAGGCCTGGCCCCCCTCCCTCCTTTCTCCAGCAGGCCTGTTGGAAGAAAAAGGTAGAAACATAAATTAAGACAGGACGAATATATTCCTTTCTTGGAATGAGCTATTTAAAGAACAAGCCAGATGTGCAAATAGACAATTTCCCCTTGCTCACTACATTTTTAAAAGGGTGGATATTTATGTGCAGAAGAGAGAAGAGAGAGAGGGAGAGAGACAGAGAGAGAGATCTTCTTTTCTTTAACAAAAAAAATTATAATCTGAGGGTTTAGTTAATTTGGGCATGCTATTCTTTCTTCATAATAACATTTAATTTTTTAAAATGTTTAGATTTTTATTATTTTTGCAAAAAAAAGTATGCCCATATATTTGTGTCTGTGTATGCCTACGTTCACAAAAGGGCAGGTGTTCGAAGGGGCCAAAAGAGGGCACTGGGTCTGCTGGGTCGGGAGGTACAGCTTCCTGGCGTAGATACTGAACTTGGATCCTCTGCAAGAGCGGTGTACACGCTTAACCACAGAGCAGTTCCTCCAGGCCCCACACTTCCTGAGGACACCATCACACATGTTCATAAGAGTCACTGGCTGGGGGGTCTGCTGTCACCAAGTTATGTTCAGCAAAGATCCCATTGCTGGTGGCACCGGGATGTTGGTCTGAGCTACCCTTTGAGGCCACCCACACTGTCCTATCTCAAGAACTTTTCACCATCCCTTGTGTCTTCAGGTTAGATGCAGCCTTTATAGAGATACACACATACACACACATATACACAAGCAGACACACATACAAATACAAACACATACACACAAACACACACATGCATACATATGCAAATACACACATACATGCAATACATACACACATGCTTGCACATACACATGCAAATACATGCACATACAGACCCACACACACATGCATCCTTGTGCACACACACACACACACACACACACACACACACACTGGGTATTTCCTAGGAAATAGGGAGAACTTCTTCGGAGTTCTTTCTCCAGTGGTTGGGACGTAAACCTCATGATAGTCCCACTTAGAATCAGGATACTAACTCCATTGTCCAGGCTCCCTAACCCCCAAAACCAAAACTCCTCCCCCGAAAGAATGGATTACTTGATTATTTGATCTTTCTCTTGTTTTTTGTGGCACCAATGATGGAGCCTGGGTCCTCATATGTGTTAGGTAAGTGTGCTGATACTGAGCCATACCCCAGCCATTTTAACTGCTTTATGGAAATCTTCCTAAAACATGTGATGCTTTCATGCCCTAGGGAAGGAAGCCCTGGGCAAACTATGAGTAAACATGTAAACCAGAGTAAAACGTACGGCACCCTGGGACTGTCGGTCAGGCTCTGCCCCAGAGTCACAGGGCATTGCTTACCATTTGAGACCTCAATGGTGAAGCCTTGGACCTTCTGGGCTGCTGGAGAAGCCTGGGGCCCCTGTGCCTTCCTTGTTGCCTGCACTACCTCATGCTTGTGGGAGTCTACGCCAGCTTCTCAACAAGTCTCCCTTTCCTCCCCTCTGGGCCCCTCCTGACACTCTTGGCCAGAATAACCTTACCAAAATGCAAATCTGATTATGGCTGTCTCCTGTTCAGTCTTCAGGGTTTCCTGTAGCTCAGGTCCTGGGTGTTGAGGGCTTGGTTTGTGGCTCGGCGCATTCTCTCTCAATCCTGCCCCACCTCCCCTACCACCTGTCCTCCCTTCCCACCACTCCCCAGGCCATGCCCTGGCAGGTCAGAACAGCCATGTCCTCTGTCCCCATTCTACTTGGCTCATTTCAATTCCTCTTGGGCTCCGTCCAGCTGTGGGCTCCTCCTGGAAGCTTTCCCAGACTGCATTAGCTCCACCTGCACTGTGTGCCCTCATTCATGGACGGCATGTCACCCCATAAATCCTTCCTGTTGGCTCACAGTAACCTTGCAAGGCTGGGCTTATCTGTTCCCCTGCTCCCCCACCCTGTTCCTTCAGTACGGAGAGCAGGAGTGGCAAGCAGCCAGTTCTTCATCACTGTCTCTCCGTTGTCCCCTTTCCTGGCTCTTGATGATGTAGGCAGTGTCCCCACCAATGATCGTGATGAGAGTCGTAGTGACAACGGCAGGAGCTTCAGGGCCGAGGTTGTTCGTTTCCACCAAAAGGTGCTTCCACCTTCTGCTTGTTCTGGAGTCCCTCAGCTGGCCGTGTGTCTCACTGTCGACGGACTCTTGTGTGAAGGCCTCCCTGTCTTAGAAGCCAAGTCTTGGGGCTCTGGGCTGCTTTATTTGACATGTAGGCATCTCACTCTCTACCTTTGTCTCTCTGGCTTTGTCCTGAACCATCGGGGTGGCAAGCACATGGATTGTGGGAAAGTGGGCAGGGGTGCTATGTGAAGGGTGTGTTAAGTACCCCGCGTAGACATGGGGAGGTAGTTGAGCAATTAGCCTGAAGACACCGAGTTTCTGGGTGTTTCATGAGATCATTTGTTTCACTTTGTCAAGTTCCTTAGTGTCCAGTTAAAACCACCAAAGAAAAGGGAATTTTTCTTAAACAGTAGTATTAATAGCTATGTACAAAGTACATATGATATGTTCAAGTAGATGTGTACAAGGGCCATACGGAGAGGGCAAACGGTGTGAAGTCCTGTGGTACACAGCTTCCTCTAGGCACACCCTATCTCTAAGTCGTTCAACGCCAGCACCCAGCTAAGGCAGCGGATGCGCCCCTGAGAAAAATATCTGGGGTTGGGAGATCCCAGAGATCCATGTTGGGGAGGCATGAGCAGTCGAGTCCCCGAGTTCTAGGAACTGGCCTAGTTCAGAGGAGAACTGTGAAAGGAGAGAGTTGCTGAACAAGACAGCGCCACAGGACCCAATGCCACTGTCCCACACTAACCATGTTCAATGGAAGAGTGAAACCTGCAGGCCAGGCTGTCCGCAGACCCAAGCTCCGCCTTCCTCATCTTAGGGCTGGGTCTGGGGAAGCTACTGTAGCCAGATCCATGGCCGCTACTAGACACTCTAGCACCCCTACCCAGTGTGACAACTGTCCCCTTGTGAGCAAAACTGTCCCTACTTAAGAATCTCTGGAGCTGAACATGCAGCCCAGTTGGTAGAGAATTGACTTAGCACGCATGGAGCCCTGGGCTCAGACCCCAGCACAGCGCAGAACTAGGCATGGTGATGAGGACCTCCAGTCTTAGCACTGGAACACGGAAGCAGCAGACCAGAAGGTTGGTCATCCAAGGTAAGTTTGAGGACAGCCTGGCTTTTACAATATCCTGTCTCGGGCAAGCAAAAGGTTGTGAAGTTTTTAGCGGTACCAGGACCTTTGAGTATATTCTTAAAACTCCTCATCTTTCAGCGATATCCATCCACATATACAATAAAATGATGTGAAAGCCAAACTTCATTCCAAATACTCCAGGTCAGGGGCAGGGAATGGAGTGAACTTGAAAGAATGGCCTTGGGGTGGAAAGATGGCACAGAGTGCCTCTCAAACCTGGCTGCTTAGTTCCATCCCAGGAACCTAAGCAAAAAGCCAGATGTGACAGCCTGCACCTATAATCTCTGGAGAGATCGAGATCAGAGAGAGAATCCCCTGGAGGATTTTCATACCCAGCAACATAGCAGAGGAGCAAGAGAGACCCTGCCTTAAAGGAGACAACTGATTCCAGGAAATTTGACCTCTGACCTCTGACCTACACATGTGCATTCTCTCTCTCTCTCTCTCTCTCTCTTTCTCTCCTCTCTCTCTCTCTCTCTCTCTCTCTTTCTCTTCTCTCTCTCTCTCTCTCTCTCTCTCTCTCTCTCTCTCTCTCTGATGTAAATAAAGCTTTTTAAAAAGAGTCCTCAAGAAGATATTGGGTGCTAGATGGAGCTCGCTGCTCTTAGAATTTCCGTCCGCACAGATACTTGTAATGTTCTGCATTTTAAAGTGTAAAAGAACAAAAGAAGGTTACAGGATTTTGCAGCTAGTGACGTTTCCTCCAGCGTCCCCTTCTCGTGGCAGGAATCCTGTGACGGTAGCCATCTGTCACCCTAATAACCTCAAGCTGTACAAAGGAAAGTCCCACTGGGCTAAGTTGGCTGAGTCATCGCTCCTTGAGAATTTCCATTACATATGTTATCTGTGTGGCCCATCTGGCCCCGGCAGTCCTCTCATGTAATATGTTCTGGCACTACGAGCTAGGCATACCACAAATGGCTTTGGCGTGCAGGCATATATGAATGCATGCATGGTGAGTGGTCAGAGTTCAAGGTCACCATAAATAAGTCATGGTCCCTGCCCAAAGGAGCTGGCTGTCTACTGGATGCTAGAGACCTTTAAACAACTGATCCGAGAATAATTCAGAATGAAGTCAAAGCTTGAAAGACTCTAAGCAAAGTGACAGGGCGTGGCCAGCTTCCAAGGATGACGAGGGCACAGCCCCAGCGAAAACCCTGGGGACTGATCTCAGAAGCAGTGGCACGAATCCTGATGACATCCAATTGCTTGACTCCATTCTTTCAGTTGTGAAGTCAGAAGAAGAAGAAAAAAAACCAGCTCCCTGCTTTAACGGCTACACTAGGGATTTGGCTCTCTCCAAAGGGGGAACGTCTGTTTACATTAAAAGGGGGGAAAATGTGAACTACTGCAAGAAAACCAAAAATCAGAAAAAGCTGTCGATGGCTTAATACGCTCTTTAGTGGCTTCAGAAGGTCTGAGTCACGCCTCTCCTTTAATGTCTTCCCATGTCAAAATCCACCACCTCAAAAGGAAGCGGAAGACGGTCTTAAGGAGCCCGTGCTCCACTCCGCCGCGGTGACGGGTGCCAACGTGTTAGCTCATCGCCCCAGGCGGGAAGTCCTGGTAGGAAATTGATTTTCCTTGGATCAAGTCACTTCCCCTCTCTGCACCTAGTCTCCTCCACTGTGAGATGAAGCAGTTGAATTCGCTCAAGCACTGCAAATCTGTGGCCCGCTCACTGCTCTCCGCTGCTCCAAGCCCACAACAGGCACAGCTAATGATCTGAGTGCCCTTTCCCACCACGCCTTGAGAATCCAGGCACCCACAATCTATCACAAGGAACTGGGGGCTGCCCTGAACCTATGCATCCTTCACCCTTCAACATCCCCAGAACTTAGTGCATTGACAGTGGTTCCCGATGATGAGCCTGGGAATCGTCTCAGCGGCTAACGTCCTTTACCGGATTCAGATATCCAGAAGCCTACATGAAGATGAGGTGGATGAAACCTGCCTAACCTCAGCCTTGGAAAAGGACACAGGAGATCCCAGAGCAAGCTGGCTGGTGATACTAACTATATCCCTGGGCTCTGGGTTTGGATGAGAGATAAGGGGATAAGGCTTAAAAACAAAGAAAACTTCTGACTCCAAGCTCAGGGCTCCATGTGCGTGCACACCTACACACGTGCACCCACACACATCAGAAACATGCGCGCTCACACACGCGTGCATCCGTACACACACACACACACACACACACACACACATGAAAAATGGAAAAAAGAAAAGGAGCTCTTATCAATGGGGCCAGCAAGATGGCTCAGTGGTAAAGACAGTTGCCACCAAGCCTGACTGAACTGAGCTTCATCTCCAGGACCCACATGGTTGATGAGAGCCAACTTCTGCAAGTTGTCCTCTGACCTCCACTTGAGAGAGAACTAGGCTAGGGAAGCTGAGGCAAAAGAATTTTAAGTTCAAGACCAGCCTAGGTTACATTGTCTTAAGAGGAGGAAGATGAAGTGAAGAAGGAGAAGAGGAGAAAGAGGAGGGACGGGGGAGGAAGAGGAGGATTATCACCACCAGAAGGGAAATACTCAGTAGAGATGCTGCCCCCACTGAATGCTGTGGCAGCAGCTGGGACTGAGACAAAAGACCTAAAACACGCACTGTCTTAGCTAGGGTTTCTATTGCTGCGAAGAGACCCCATGAACACAGTAATTCTTATAAGGAAAACATTTTATTGGGGTGGGTCACTTACAGTTTATAAGTTCAGCCCATTGTCATCGTAGGACATGGTGGCACGCAGGCTGATGGTGATGTTGGGGAAGCAGCTGAGTCCTCCATCTTGCAGGCAGCAGGAAGTGGTCTGTAACACTGGGTGCTTTAGCATAGGAAACCTCAAAGCCTGCACCCACAGTGATACACTGCCTCCGACAAAGCCACACCTCCTAATAGTGCCACTCCCTATGAGCTTATGGGGGGTCAACCATATTAAACTACCACATTTACCAACCCAACCGAACCCACCCACCCCCTGCCACCACCCACCCACCCCCTGCCACCACCCATCCCCCTCTACCGTCACCAGTCACACAAGGGGCTTGTAATTGGGGCAGAGAGAGAGGAATTCTAAGGAAGTACACAGAGAAGCCAGGTGCCACCAAAGGCCCCATGAACTCCAGGGACAGCTGGGCTGTACATGTTGCTGATGGAGTTGGTAATGGCTGATCGTGGTTTTTCAACTTGAGACACCTGGGAAGACGGAACCTCAGCTGAGGAGTCACCCCCCTCAGATTAGCCTGTGAATGTCTGTGGGACATTTTCTTGATTGCTAATTGATGTGATGGAATAATTTCTATATTATTAATGACCATTATTAATATACTAATATTAGTATTCCCTAGTATACCCATAAAAGCATTTTCTAGGAAGCAACTAGAGCCATCTCAGTTGCTACGGTCCCTGCAGGCAAACAGCACTGCCTTCTCTCCTGTCACCTGATGTGGTTACAGACAGGTGGGGTGGGGGCTCTGGCCTGAGCGTCCCAATACTGGGACATCCCAGGATGATTGACAGTGGGTTATTACAGGAGAACTGGGCTCACTAGTCTCTCAATCCCTTCCTCCTTAGGCAATGGAGCTCAGACTGTGGAGTGTCCACTGCATTCGAGACCAAAAGGTTTCCAGAGCTTGGACACAGTCCTTCACCAACCCAGGCAGGGTAGGATCTGGAATGTTCCTTGCAGCCCTGGATGGAAATTCACATATGCAGCAATGTGTGAGCCCAGCTGCCAGGCAATGGCCGCTCACACTGTTATCCCTTTCTGAGCAATAATGTTTAGGTTCAGGAAAGAGTTCCAAAGTATATAGGAGTCCTCCTGCTGAGTCAGGGTTCTAGACCCCAGCCGCTGCGGCTGGGAGCACTGCCGTCTCCAGGGCTGTTATTACCCCCCCCAACTGGCTGCGCGCTGGACGCAGGAGTCTCTCAATGTCCTCATTATGTGCCCTGTGCTTCTCAGGTCATGTAACTCAGCTGTAAAAATCCGCCCCTGGCTGCCCCTGGCCTAGGAGTGGCGCAGAGGGTGGGTTTAGTTAAGTTTATTTTTGTGAGTTGCTGTCAAAAATAAATTTAATTTTTTTTTAAAAAAAAAAAAGAGGAAAAGAGAGCTTGCAACAGAGGCTATTTTAATTTCAGTTATGGGGGGAAAGGCACGGACAGAAGGGCTGAGGCTCTGGCGTTTTTATCTTGGTGTGTCTGTGTGTGCCTGTGTGTGTGCTTTCCCGGGCATGTGGATCTCTCTCTCTCTCTCTCTCTCTCTCTCTCTCTCTCTCTCTCTCTCACACACACACACACACACACACACACACACACACACACACTCACTCACATGCGGACAAGGCTTGTTTCTCCTCTAGAACTTAAAGCCAACTTTGTTTATTAGACTGAGATTTTCCAGGTCGTTAAGTTGTGATGGGGCTTGGCTGACACTGAGCAGTACCCGTTTTAAACACGCACACACAGGTACACACGTGGACAGCAGCTGAGCCACTGCAATTAGTAGCAGCGCCCGCAGTAATTAACTTTAAACGAACATTTCTGTGGTTCCCCCCACCTTCCTTCCCTTAGTTGAGTAATGTATTAGCTTCGTCTAGGGGGCTAGAAGGTTTGGGCTCTGGAACCCAGGCTACTGAGATGAAGAGAAAACAGGAAGTCCAGGGCGGAGAGAGAGCTCAGACAATAGGTGGCTTCTTTCCCTGGGCAAACCTGTGTGGGAAGGAGATACAGCATGTTAAGGTGGTCATGGGATCTGAAGCCAAGCTTAGCACAGTTAGCCCAACACAGCT
Organism: Myodes glareolus; assembly: GCF_982192425.1. Taxonomy (NCBI): domain Eukaryota; kingdom Metazoa; phylum Chordata; class Mammalia; order Rodentia; family Cricetidae; genus Myodes; species Myodes glareolus. The sequence goes on along the minus strand of NC_142043.1, from coordinate 12,713,758 downwards.
CTGGCCCACTTGTGATGGGGAGGACCCATCTAGGGGATGCTATACCCAGTGTGGAAATGTTCACTGTTTGGAAAGAAGTCTGAGGACGCCTACAATTGATTATTCCTGGGAGGTCTGAGTTGGCTCTAGCCAGTGAGGGTGAAGAAAGGAAGGAACTAACAGGACAAACCATCTTTCTCCCAGGGACTGAGGGAAGGAAGGCCTGACCTGAACGCCAGTCAGCCTTCATCACTGGGGTCTACATTCAAGGGCCAATGCTCTCCCTGAAGGCAAAACCCAGACAGGAGCCTGCCCCACCCTTCCATGTCCTGGGAGCCCTGGCACAGGCCCGCGGCCACCGTGTGGAGACCGGCTCCCTCACCCTGACTCCTGCCCAAAGCCCAGGAACAGAGAGAGTTCGCCTCTGCTCCAGTCCCAAGGTTACCCACAGTAGCGGCTGCTTTGGCCTCTGTTCCTAGGAAATCAGGCCCCATGCGACTCAGCCTTGTGCCCGACTCGAGCGCCACCTACTGTCCATAGGGGTCCCTGCGGGTAGATTCCGGCAGCATCCAGGAGCGCTCAGGGGCTTTGCTTGGGCCGTTTTCCCAACTCTTCTTTTAGACTCAAACGCTGTATGGGGAAAGGTGACATCTTTCTGCCTTACAGCTCTAAGCAGGCACTAGGGACCCACAAAAGCCGTGACGTGAGCTCTGAGCACCCTCAGTCAATGTTGTAGGGCTTTGCTTGAAGGAGGGATGGCAAGTCTAGCTAGCAGATAGATGGATGAACCGGCAAAGGACAGATGCATGGCGAATACTACGATGCACGGATGAACAACACATAGATGGTGGATAAGGGGATAAACAGGAGGCTCAGAGATGAGAGAGTGGGCAAAAGTCAGGCTGCGTTTCTGACAGATCTTCACCTCTGCGGGATGTGTAGTTAAGCGTGAACTAACTCTATCCACCACACAAGGTACATCTCCAGGTGATGGGCACCCACTGTGGTAGAGTATCAGCCAGTAGGAGTTCCAGGAAGATGTCACCCCGGGTCAATCGCAATGTCCCCATGCTTCAGCAAAGGAACCAGGCTGGTGCGTCTCAGGCAGAGAGGGGCAGTGCGAATCCAAATCCTGCCTCTCTCAACATCCCCTTATGTCGATGGCCCTAGAGGTCTTCTTATGGTCTGCTCTGACCCAGCCAGGATCAGCTTTTCACACCAGTTGCAGCCCCCAGCATAAATCAAGTCTGGGTTCCTGCCCCTGGGTTATTGATTGGATTCCCAGCTGTCTTCCGGGTGGCTCCTGGTATGTGGCTATATTAAGAACGCGAACCATAACATTAACACATTTTTAAAGGCCAAAAAAGAAAGAAATACCCTGAAAAAGCTAACACTGGGTCTAACCAAGGGTCATAAATCAATGTCAGTAAATTTATAAACAGATCATGAATGTAAGTGCTTCTCCCGGGGGGTTGGTGTTGTGTCTGCGGAGGAGGAGGCAGGAATTCTGAGAATCCCCCTCCGACCTGTCCTCCAGTTGGCAGCCGCTCAGTGGTTTCGGGGGTGGGGGGGGCAGAGATAGGCCAGCCATTCAGTGCTGATGTCCTGGTGACCACTGCATGGGGGTATGAGGACCAGCTTAGGTGGCAGGTGAGTTTGAACTGAAATAGCGAAAACATTTTCCCCAAAACTATGACTATTTCTTTAGGGTTCTTTGCTTACTTTTCTGAGGATTCCACTCTTTGGAGCTCTAGTGAGTGCTGGCCTGAACCGTGTGGTACCATAACACAGAGAACAGGATTCTTTGAACACGGTCTCCTTCAACTTGGATGGTGTCACAGCCTGCGCCTCCAGTCCACTTGGAGTCTTTATGATGGGGATCGGGCTGGGATTTCCCCACGGTTCTCCCCAGGAGCTCAGTTCCTGGGGTTTCAGTTCTGGGCCAGCTTAGGAGCCATGGGGCATGGCTATCTCAGCACACAGCCAGGAGGCTCATTGGTAAAAGCCAAAAATGTCGGGTGTTGACCCCTGCCCTCAGCCATGTATTGTACGATTGCACTTTACAAAGTCAAGACCCATAGAACTTTCCAGAGTGGTGCATAATAACATCAGCCACACAGACCCAGTGCTTTCTGGAACTTTCTCTCACCTCAATTCTGGAACATGTTTCTAACTACAAGCATGCTGTTCTTTGGGGAGCCTTTTAGAACTGAGTTTGCTCACTCTCGGGGTTCATCTTTGTTCTCAGCTTGTCAGAATCTAGAATCACCTAGAAGACACACTCCGGGTATGTCGGAGGCCTCTCTGAGTGTGAGTGCCACCACTATCCGATGGTCTTGGGTCCTGAGCAAATATAAAGGAGACAGTGAGCTGGAGCAGGCATTCGTCTCTCTCTGCTTCCTGACTTCGGGGGCGCTACGGCCAGCCTCCTCACCCTCCCACCATGGCCTCTCTCCTGCGCTGGACCACATCCTTTCAAACCATTTTCTTTGGTCAGTTGTGTTACCGCAGCAGCCAGAAAAGCAACTACTGTGTACATTTTTGTTAAAGTTTCTCTAATATTCTGTTAACTGTACCACTAGTTCCTGGGAGACCCTGGTCACTACACCCTCTTCAGGAGGCTGCTGGGTTTGACAGTCACCTTATTTGGGCAAAACTCTCCATGGGGGCGGGGGAGAGGGATCCCTTAGCTGACTGCGCCTTCCCAGGCCAGCACTGTAGAGGGATTTCATTTCTTCGAAAACTAAGTATTAAATGTGTCAGGTATAGGAAGTGAATGAAATGGGACCAGTTCCACACACGGTTCCAGGTGTCTAAATCCCACTGATGGAGAACAGAGCGCATCTGGGGCAGCGCAAAGGAGGTCCTGGGTTTGCGAGCGGAAATTACGTCCTTGACGGATCGTAGCTGGCATTCTTACGGACATTCAGTCAAGACCGTTAAACCCAGAGGGGCCTGGAGTTCCTGGGGCTGGGATTTCTGTGCTTAAGCTATGGTTGGTCTTTTTCATGGGCTGGCTGGTTGGTTGGTTCGTGCCGACTCGCAGTAGACACTGTGATTTCTATTTTGAGTTTGTGTTTCACTTCAACTCTGTTCTCAGAGCCAAGTTCTCTGAGAAGGTAACCAGGTGCTCGGAAGAGGAAAAATTGTCAAACCTGTTAGGGAAAGAGGGAGAGAGGCCCCAGTTACTGAAACAGCATTTCTAGTCTCTTTTCTTTTTTTAGGATTTATTTTTAGTTATGTATATATTTAGGAGGTATATGCTCATGAGCGAAGTGACCACAGCAGTCAGAAGGTGACAGGTACCCTAGAACTGAAGATACAGGGAGTGTGAGCCACCTGACACGGGCTGCTGGGAACCACAATCAAGTCCTCAGCAATGGCAGCAAGGGCTCTTAATGGCTATGTGGGTCCACGGCATTTCAGGGATCACTGCTCAAGTACAATCCCAGGCCAGCAACACAGACATCATCTGGGAACTTAACGAAAAATACCCATGTCAGGCCCAACTCCAGAACTACCGACCCAGATCTGCATTTTAACACAATCCCAGGCGATCTGTAGGCACAGTACAGTATGAGAGGCTCAGATTAGGGAACAGACATTGGACATGAGCTTTTCTTTTATGCAAACTTACCACCGCATGTTATCATAAGAATTGCTAGGATTGGCTGAGAGAGGCTCTCCTCCCTGGCTAGGAACCAGAAGGATTACAGGAAGCTTTTTGTTTGGTTGGTTTAATGGAGCTTTAGATTAGGGTTCCCACATGGGCTGTGCTACACAGGCTGAGGCTGAGGGGCTCTGGGCTAAAATGTTGCAGTGAATGGCTGGATTTCCTTGGGAACAAGAAGATACGGCTTGTGATCTTCTCTCTCATTCACAGGACAAGGACAATAGGAAAATGCAGCCCATCCTTGCATTCCAGGTCCTTTCAGACGGAATCATGGGGTACTACTATACTACCAGCCTGTGAAGTAAGCTGTTACAGAGGAAAACCACGTCCTGTCCAGAGAGTAGAAAGGTGAGTACCTGTGGTGGTTGGTTCTAGGGGTCACCCTGAGCCTAGGAAGAGAGTTGAAATGAGAGAATGCTTCGATCCAGTTGGTCTTTGAGCATGTCCGTGGGGGACTGCCTTGAAGACCCAGCCCACTTTGGGCAGCACATTCCCTAGGCCAGGGTCCCTGCGCTGTGGAGGGACCTGCACTAAGTTGAGAAGGCTGGTTGAATACTAGCCATGCTTGCATTTACTGCTCTCTGGCTTTGTGGCTGTGACGTGAAACCCTGACTTCCGCGCTATAACAGACCCTAATCTGGAATCATGAGCTAAAATAAAGTCTTGCTCTCTTAGGTGGCCTTTTTTCCTAAGTATTTTATCGCAGAAATGATAAGCAGAAAGGAAGCTAGGGCAGCACCCAACAAGAAGTAAGAGATGTAGAAGGTATCTGGGAAGAACTGAGTCACAGAGAGAGAAAGGACAGGCCTGAGTGTCGCATCCCTGTCACATGTCAGAGCTGAGAGGACTTTAAGAATCTTCTATTTTGTCGCAGACTACCATGCAGTAGGGTTTCAATCAGTGCTATTAATGTTCACAGCCAATAACTGTGTGTCACGGAGGCTTCCCTGTGCATGGTAGGGTGTGTAATCTGTTTCCCTGGCCTCTACCCACCAGACGCCAGGGGTATACCCCATCCCCTTCCCAACTGTGACAACCAAAAATGTCTCCAGATTTTGGCCAATGTCCACTGATGGCAAAATCACAGTTGGTTGAGAAGTAACTGCATAGAGTAATGAAGAAAAATGGCTCTGGGTCCTCAGAACTAACGTGGAAGGCACAACAACACGCTGAAGAAGTCAATTGCACACAAGCGAGGATGCTGGTCCCACAAGAGGGTGAGGGCATGCATGTGCATCTGGGTAGTTAAAATCGATGCTGGAACTTCTTCAGTCCTTGAGATGCTCTCCACCCTGGCTGACATCTTTAACCTCCACATGCCTCAGTTTCTCCATATGCAAAAAAGGTCTGACGAGGTCTATCTCAATGCACTGTCCTGAAGATTAAGTTTGGTCACTTTTGCCTAACTATGACCATAGTTCCTGACGGAAAATCCTTGACAGAAGATGTGAGTTGTCTCAGAATTTCAGGTTCAGTCCATGACAGTGGGAGGCATGGCAGGTTCTCTCCTGGCAGTGGGAATGTGTGACTAATCCTCTTTACATCATGACAGACTAGACGCCAGAGACCAGGACCAGAAGTGGATAGGAATAACATCTCCCTAAGAACTTTCCCCCAGTAACCTACTTCCTTCATGTAGGCCCCACCTTCTTCAAGGTTCCAAAACAATGCCACCAGCTAGGTGGCAGATAATCAAACTATGGACCTGTGGGAGATATTTCAGAGTCAAACTATAATGTTTAACATTATCAAAGTGCTTCTGGCCCAGCACATGGTGGGTAGTTCTCAGGTTTGGGCCCTGATAGCCAATTTTTGACCCAGAATTTGAGCAGAAGGTTGGGTTGGAAGCTGGAAATTTCAGAATTTGTTCTTTTTGTTTCATTGAAGCTTACACAAGGAGAATGTACTGATCCATTAGTTGTATAATAAAACACATCCAAAGAAGTAAGAGGGGGATGGAGAGAAGGCTCAGCCAGAAAGGTTTGCCACACAAGTGTGAAGAATGAACTTGGAATCCCCACACCCACTTCAACACTAGGGATGTGTGTCCCAGCAGGCTCAGGAGGCAGAAACAGGGCAAGGTGACTCCCTGACCAAACTGGCAAACTCTGGATTCAATGGAAAATCCCTGCCTTTGTACATAAGATGAGAAACAGAAAAATAGACCCGGTGTTAACATCTGGCCTTTGCATGCAAACCTACACACATGTGCCGCTGCCCCCCCCCAAACATACATACCACAAGCGCTCTGAGAAGAAGAGAAGGTGAAGAGGAGGAGGGAAAGAGGAGGAAGACATACTCAGGGTTAACCTGCCTCCTCCTTTTAAGCAAACTCTTGGTTTGGGGATTGTTTCAGGCTCAGTAGGAGCATGTAAAGACAGTTCAGCCGTCATTTCATCCTCTCAGCCAGTTCCTTCCCCCTGACGTTATCACCTTAAATTTCTGTGGTACAGTTGTCAAAATGAAAAACCGTTGGTATATCAGTGTTAACAAAATTCCAGGCCTTGTGTGGATTTCTCCAGATACTGCCCCCCCACACACACACCATGTCTTTTTCCTGTTCCATAGGCCCATGTGGGGTATCATCACCTTTCAGTGCGTCATCGTCATCAGTCCCCCCACACACACACACACCATGTCTTTTTCCTGTTCCATAGGCCCATGTTGGGTATCACCTTTCAGTGCGTCATCGTCATTGGTCTCCCCAGGCTCTCCTCACCATGACAGCTCCTCTGTCTCCCCTTGTTTTTATGACCTTGACACCTCTGAAGAGTCCCAGTCAGGTATTTTTACAAAATGACCCTCAATTGGATGTGATGTTTCCCGAGATTAGAAGGGAGCTATGGGTTTGGGCTTGGGGAACCTCAGAGATGAAGTGTCTCTCTCATAGCGTCATGACAGATGGTCACTGCTATCAGAATGACTTATCACTGGTGACATCACCCTAGCCACAGGAGGGCTTGCAAGTTTCTCCAATACAAGTGAGACCACTCCTTCTTTGGAAAACCATGCTCCAAGGAAGGGAAGACATAGCTCTTTCTCCAAGAGAGAGCATCCATATGACTTTAAAATTCTCTGAGGTTTTGTCTCTTCTCCATCATTCATTCAATTAATCATTTATTTATATCAAGATCTATACATATTTTATATTATATAATACACACACACACACACAGTATCACCATGGAGTAGTAAGATTTTAGACTACTTTAGGACCCAATTCAGTGCTCTCTGTTATTCAAACGAACCATTTTAAGCCTTAAAGTTTTCATTTTTGTTAGTAGAAAGGTTACCTGGGAGTCTGAGAGGCAGACTTGTGGACCGGAGAAAGGGGTGGAATGGAGAAAGGGGTGATGAACTGGGATCTTTGATTTTAGGTTAGTCTTGAATGCCACAGTTAGAGGGAAAATAAGCCAAGGGCACAGAGCTCTGTGGAAGACGCAGAGACAAGGAATCTGTGCATAAAGCCCTAGACCAAGAGGGTGAAGTAGAGCCTGGGTTAGAAATCGTGGAGCGGAATCTCCCAAGACACAGAACCAACAGGAGGGATCAGGGGGCGCAGTGCGTGCAGTGTGGTCACTGAGAGTGGTGGAAGTCCCAAGGTCAGCAGCCAGCAAGCTGGAGTCCCAGGCAAGCCCGGCTCGAGTTCCCGCCCCTCTCAGCTTCCTTTGCATTAAAAGGAACAGAACACACCATAAAGGAGGACTTTGGTTTCACAGTCTCAGTCCATCGTGGCAGGGAGGGCAACTCTGTTCATGGCCGCGGAAAGGTACGGTGTGGATCATTCATATCAAGGCCAGACAGGAAGCAGAGAACAAGACTAGAGCCCCCAGAGGACATAATCGCGAAGACCCGCCGCTACTGACCTGCTTCTGCCAGCCAGACCGCAGCTCCCGAAGGTAGCACAAGCTCCCGGAAGAGCTCCAGTAGTTGACGTACAAAAAAAGCGCCTGGTACTGAGCCGATGGCTCACTCAGTAACCATTGCCTTCAAACTGTGAGAACCTAGGTTTGATCCCCAGACCCATGTAGCAAAGTCAACTGTGGTGACACACCACAGGGAGACAGAGTCAAGTGGATCCCTGTGGCTCCCCGGTCAAATAGTTCATCTACCCTGTCTCAAAATCCAGCGTAGTCAGCACCTGAGGGAGAACAGCTGAGTGCGCGCATGCGCATAAGTCTATGTGGGCCATTTCAGAGTCAAACCATAACAGTCTAAAAGCCAGAAGACTTGAGGTCCCCAAAAGAGTCAGTGTTCCAGTGTTCAAGGTCAAAGGTCAAAGAAGACTGCCAGTCTTGACTGGGTGCAAGCGGGCAGAAGGAGCAAACTTCCTTAAGTCTGCTTTGTTGTTCTGCCCAAGCCTTTGACTATTGGAATGAGGTCCACCATGCTAGAGAGGGCAATTTCTTTATTTCTGTCACCCATTCAAATGTCAAACTCATCTAGAAACATGCTCATGGGTGCACCCAGAACATTTACTCAAATCGCTGGACACCTTTCTCCTAATATATATATAAAATTAAATGACCATATGTGGAATTAACCCCCTCAGCAGTGGCCAGGAGTCTGGCCCAGGGGCTCCCAGGAGGTTATCAATGATGTGGGAACAGGGATGTGCAATTTCAAGTCCCTTCTAATCTGTGAACTCATGGGGAAATCAAGGTCATGGTGTAGTTGAGAAACTGACAGTACTTGCCCACCACTTTCTCAAGACTCAGAACAGAGCTTAGGGTCCGGACAGGGAAGGAAGGCAGTGGCCTGGAATGAAGGATCCCCAGTCAGGTCATGCCTAGAGGACTTGGCAGTGGTTCTTGACCTTCCTAACGCTGTGACCCTTTAATACAGTCTCTCATGCTGTGGTGACCCACCCAATCGTAAAACTATTTTGTTGCTACTTTATAACTATAAATTTGCTATTGTTATGAATCGCAACGTAAATATCTGATATGCAGGATATCTGATATGTCATTTGATAGCTACCAATGGGTCGAGACCCACAGGTTGAGAACCACAGTTCTGGAGATTCCTCCCAGCTAGCGAGAGTCAGGGTTTTCTCCCAGACACCTTCCCACATGCTCAGGACAAGCGCAACCCACAGTGGAAGAAGACGTGAGTCAGGGGAACAGTATCCTGGAGTGGGGAGAGCAGATGACCAGCCACTGGCCCCCTGGTCAGCCCGACTCCCACGCTGCTGGGATAGCCTTCCTGGAAGTGGAAAGCTCTAGCCAGAAAAACTTTTTTCAGACCAAAACGAGCCAGATGTGGATCCCAGGACTCAGCCCATTGGAGGAAGGGGGGTGAGAAAGTCCAGGAAGAGGATATGATGCACGCACACTGTCCACAGACCAGCTCCGGAAACCACGGTGGTGACATGACATTGGAAAGGACCCGTCCTGGCAGCTCCGGTTAGGAGGGGCTTCTTCCGCTCAGCTCCTTGGTGGGAGAGGAGCCCAGGGAGCTTGTGCCCCCATGCCAGATGGGCAGCAGGCAACCCGTATTGGCCGAACCTTGTCCACAAGCAGGAGGGGCCAAAGCCTCCATGGGACCTGGAGTCACATTTTGAGGAGACAGGTCTGGGCCAGGAAATGGTACAATGCTGGGAACCACAGTGTGGTTAAACTTCAGCATAGCCATTCCCAAGGTACCTGCCAACTTCAGCCAGGATGGCAGCCACACTGACCAGGAAAGGGACTCAGGGAGGTGAAGATGGGGGAGAGGGACAACAGTTTTGTTTTTTTTTTTTTAAATCATGGAGATGGTTCTGTTAGTAAAGTATTTACCTTGAAAGTATGAAATCCTGAGTTTAGTCCCCAGAACCCGCATAAAAAGATGCCAACATGGAGGCTTGCCCCTGTAGTCCCAGCACAGAGACAAAGGAATTCCCGCAGTTCACTGGCCAGCCAGTTTTGCCTACTTGGTGCATCCCTGATTGGTGAAAGACCCCATTTCCAAAACAAACACAGACAAACAAAATGGCAGGTGGAGCCTGAGGAGCAATATTAAAGTTGCCCTTTAGCATACACAAGCATGTGAGTACATGTTCACACACATACACATAACATGTACACACACACACAAAAACTGAGAGAAGTAGAGTCTAGCAGGAAGTAAAGAGTGGGAAAGACAGTCTGTCAACAACGTTTTAAATAGATCTTGGAGGGCCAACTCACGCTGACACAAATTCGACCTTCAACAAAGTGAACAGCCATTACCCCCTTGGGTGACATCCAATTGTCCCATCTGGCAACCTGGCTTTTGCACTTACCTTACCTCTCAGGCTGTTATCACTCTGGGAACGCCTGCTAGCCACAGTCAGGTGAGGCACCTGAGTGCCTCAGAAGCCTGCCTTCTCTACTGTCCTCTCAGGAAGTTTCCATGAGGTTGAACCTAGCTAGTGGAGATGCTGCCTCCAGCCACCGGCTAAGAGCACAGCTTCACTCTGGCTCTCCCCGATTCTCCTAGATTTCCAGCTCCTGCCCAGCTCCTTCCCTTTCCTGACCACAGGAAGCCTGGCTTGGAAAGACCCAAGACCCAGGATAGGCTCAAATCCCCCAGACTCAGTACAAGAAAGAAAATCATCTTTCAACCCCACCCAGTGACTATGGAGAAAGGGGAGCTTTGTAGTAAGGCATGGAGGCCCCTGAGGACCCAGGACTACAAATCTTGCCTGGACAGCTCCCCAGCATTGAGGCTGCACCGCCAAAGAAATTCACGAGACTCTAAGGAGACAGACGAGCATGAGATGAGTATCTATCTCATAGGTCAACAGGTAATTGAAGAACCCATGGGACTATATCCCATCTTTATGCCCAGCTCCATTTTTTGTTTGTTTTTTGGTTTTGTTTTCTCCTGTAATCTTAATTTTTTGACTCTGGTCCTGGTGGTAGTTTTGCGGCAAAATTCTCCAGCCATGATACCTCCACCCCTGAAAATGGTGGCTGCTCTCTAAACATCTCTCTGTACAAACCAGCTCCCGGGCTGGGTGCTTTGCAGGCCCTGGCCCAGTCCTCATCGGAACGGTGTAAAGAAGGTGATGTCATTCCCATTTTATAGATGTGGACATTCAGTTAAAGTGACAGACAGTAGATCCTGCAACGACATCTCGTTCTTTGGATTATCAAAGGCAGAATACAACTGTTTTCAATAAGTGGGAGAGAATACTTAAGATATGGGGAGAAGGGAAGCATATTTTTAAAATAAACTCAGTCCTTGAGTTTTTTCTTTCCTTTTTGTTGTTGGTTTTGGGTTTTCATGGAGTTCTTTGCTTAATTGGTTTGCTTGCTTGCTTGCTCTGTTTGTTTTTTGCTTTCTTTTTTGTTTTGTTTTCTCTTTTTCTGAGGCAGGATATCCAACATCCCCAGCCAACCTTGAACTTCCTAAATATAGGAGGGTACGCCTGAACTGCTAATCCTCCTGTTCCCGCCTCCTGAGTGCTGAGCTTACAAGCACACAGCACACCCCCAGTTTAGACAATGCTGGCAGTCAAGCTCGGGGCTCTCCTACAAGCTAGAGACACGTTCTCTAACTTCTGAAACAAAACTCCTTAACTATGAAACCCTGGAGTAAAATAAAACAGAAATTGAGACTTCAGTGGATATGTTTAACAGAGAACTGCTTGTCATAGACTCGGGGGACTGTGGAGAGAACTGGAGAAATAATGTTGAATTCAGTCAGAAGACAGCAAGGAGGAAAACCTACAAGGCCAGAAGCTATGGCTGATGGACTGAGAACGCCTCTGTGTTTTATCAGAGTCTCAGCGATGAGGGAAGAGAGGCTGGGAGATGCTCAGCCGAGATGAGGGAAGAGAGGCTGGGAGATGCTCAGCCAAGATGAGTGAAGAGAGGCTGGGAGATGCTCAGCCAAGATGAGGGAAGAGAGGCTGGGAGATGCTCAGCTGAGCAAACACTTGCTGTGCAAGACTGAGAACAAGAGTTTGAATGAATGGCTCTCAGGTAAAACCATGCAGAGTGATGCATAGTAGTTCCGCTCTGCAGACACAGACAGGAAAATCCCTAGCATTTATTCGTCCTCCATGCTACCAAAATTGGGGAGCTCCTGGTTCAGAGACCCCATCTCAAAAATAAGGTGGAGAGTGACTGATCCCTGCCAATGACCCTGAGCCTCCAAATACAGGTTCTCACACATGTACACAACTAAACTAATACGTACACACACACACACATATACACACACACACACACACACAAGAATGAGGAAACAGGAAATATGGCAAAGGCAATTTAGAGCTTCAAAGATATAATGACAGAGAATATTCCAGAACGTGTGCCTGGGGGCAATCCACAGTCAGTGAGTGTGCAGTGTGAGCTGTGAGCAAAGGCTAGTATATTGTAACAGAATTTCTAATATATTCTTTTCTGAGACAACATCTCACATAGCCCAGGTGCCAATCTCACGAAACAGACAAGGATGACCTTGAACTCATGACTCTCTTGCTTTACCTCTCGAATGCTGAGATTACAGTCTCCAAGCTCCCAATAGGTTGTGTGGGGAGCGTGGGGGTGTGGAGAATGAGGGAGGACCAGCCCCTGGGGCTCAACACCTGTGGGGAACTGGGAGAACTGGGGGTGGCCGAGAGCTGAATTACCCTCAAGGCAGGTTCTAGCCAAATGGAGGAAACATCCTCTCAGAAAGAGAGAAAAGGGCCAGAGCTGGATCCACTGAACCCTTTTAGGGGACCAAAGCACAGGTGATGGGGCATCGGGGTCAGAGCTCTTTCCCTGGGGCCCCTGGGTGACCAGTACAGCGACCCCAGTTTACCAAACACATCGTCATCAATAACGGAAGGAGACACCGCCGCCATTTTCCAAAGCAAGATCACACACAAAGAAGCAGCTATGCCACGGTCTCTCGGGCTCAGATTCACAATCTTTCCCCATAATCAGAGTCCTGGAAACCTGAGGCTGCATCTCCACCTGATGGCTCAGACAGACTTAGCTTCCAGTGGCATCCATGTGAGTGACACGCACTTCCCTAAGTGTGGGAACCAACACATGGCTGATGCATGTTGTCCTACATTCAATACAGTGACAGAAAGCAGGGCCAACAAGTCCAGCCCCTCCCCCACTGCCCTCTACTAGTACCTCGGTCATTCCAAGGTGCTTGAGCTTGAAGAACAGGTCACAGTGTCAGCATCTAGGTACCCCGAACCAGACTTTCATAAGTCATTTGATATCTCTAACCCTCTATTTTTCCACTTCCATAATGGAGTCCCACTACTTCTTAGAAGATATGTGTCTTGGAACATTTATCAAAAATAACAAATATTAGCATGCAAGTAGTGCAGTGTTCCCACATTATGACTGAGCTTAAAAGTAGAAGAATTCAGTTTACCTATAATTAGACAATGCTTTCTTGGGCTTAAGATTTGGAAAGAAGATTTGGAAATTGCTGTAGCATTTCTAAAATGAACATCCGGACAAAGAACACAATTGCCTGCAGGGGTGGGGGTGGGGGGGAGCTGGAGAGTTGGCTCAAGGATTAAGAGTGCATGCTATTCTCACAGAGGGACAGAGGACCCCCGCCCAGTTCCTGTTAACACACTGGGTGGCTCTTAACCTGTAACTCCAGCTCCATCCACGGGTTCTGTGTCTTTTTCTGGTGTTCAAAGACACCTGTATCCACATTACATACACAGACACACATATATAATTAAAAATAAATAAGATTTTAGAATTAGAAATAGTCAGATTCCCACAGAGACAAACAACAGAGGGGTTAGAGGTTTCCTGCATTTGGAACTCTATTTGACAGTAATGCCCAAGTGACAGCCACTTTCTGTCCCAGAGACACTGTCCATAGTTCCCACTTTGGGGTTCTCCTTACTCCATGGGACCAAGTTTGACTTAGGGATTGCGTGAAGACAATGGGAAATTTATAGAAAGATGTGTGATGGAGTGTGTATACGAGTGCAGGTCTGTGTATGTATGTGTTTGTGTGTGTGTCTGTGTGTGTGTGTGTCTGTGTGTGTCTGTGTGTGTGTCTGTGTGTGTCTGTATGTGTGTGTGTCTGTGTGCGTGTGTCTGTGTGTGTCTGTGTGTGTCTGTATGTGTGTGCGTCTGTGTTTGTGTGTGTGTCTGTGTGTGTCTGTGTTTGTGTGTGTGTCTGTATGTGTGTGTGTGTCTTGTGTGTGTCTGTGTGTGTGTCTGTATGTGTGTGTGTGTCTGTGTATGTGTGTGTCTGTATGTGTGTGTGTCTGTGTGTGTGTCTGTATGTGTGTGTGTCTGTGTGTGTGTGTGTGTGTGTGCAAGAGAGAGAGACGTGTGCACTGAAGGTGCAGTGACATTAAAACCTGAGCCTAGAATGTACTTAGTCCCAAGGAAAGGACCCCAGTGCCCAGAGGCCATTTCCCACATGTCCACAGTCATTACTGTCAAGATTCAAAAGCATTTCACAGACCAAATAATGCTGGGAAGAGCTGCTCTCACACGTGGGAGGAGGCTCAGTAGGTGGTCTGAAGAACTCAGAATGCACAGTAGGAGAAGAAGGAAAGGGAAAATTAGAGTCAATAAAAGAGAAAAATTCCTTCTCTTTGGCTGCTGTGTAACTGCTCAAGGGAACACGGTACAACCTGAGTCATTGAAACCTTGGCTGGGAAAAGCCATGGAGGATGTACAAGAGACAAAGCTGGAGTTTGGATTAGTCTGGTGGGACCAGAAGGCCCAGTATGTGATGCTAATGTGCACGGCTCTGACTCACCAGACAGCCCCTTCTGTCAGATTCTGACGAGGGGCTGGAGCTCCGTGGTGATGGATGGGGCTTTGACATGTGATGGGGCCTGCGTGTACAGGGAGATGTTTTCAAAGCTTCTTCTGCCTCGTGTCCTCAGACTGACTGCAATATTTTGAAACAACATGCTCAGTCTTACAATAAACTTCACGTTCCTTGCAGAGTTTGTTTTTTACATTAGATTACAAAAAAAAAAATGGAAGCAGAAGTATATTCCATTTGAATTTGCAGGAAAAAAATCTTTTTAATTAGAAGGCTGCCACATATTTCAGATTTTCCAGTAGTGTTTGAGTTAGCTGCTGTCGTGTACACGTATGTTTGTTTTATATAAAAACACACTAGTACGATTTGTTTTTCCTAGACAGTACTAGCTAATGTGTTGAGTTCTATGGAACTGTACGGTTCTGTGATCAACATTTGGCCAGACGTCCTATTCTGGGGATTCATAAGATTGTTTGAAGCCAGGAGCCATCGCTGTGCACTTGAAATAAGTCAGATTTTATACTCAGTCCAGACTTAGCACAACTCTGGGTAGATAAAGAGATCTCGATAATTGCTGGCTGACTGTTTGGGGAGTCGCCTGAAGCAATAGCCCTTCCTAGGGCTGTGCAGAGAGCAATGCAGTGTGTGACTAAATCCAAGTCACGTTTTCAAAGTCAGTTTGCTTTTCCTTTCAGAAACGCACTGGATCCCAGGGAAAGAAGCAAGAGCAAATTGGAATTTCCATCCGTACAGCTGGGTTTGAGTGCAGTTTGGAGATGAACCCTCTCTGGGTTTGTCAGAGGACCTGAGCCCCGGGGACTCCACCAGCACCCTCTGCCTTGGATTCCAGCTAGATCTATGAAATTCAGAGCTGGGCTCAAACCTGTCTGTGGTACCTGTTGACCACACAAAACCTGCTCCTGCCAGCAGCAGCCAGACTGAGCTGGGTCGCCTGGTGTCACCCTACATGCGATGTCCAGGAGTCCACAAGAGGGAACAACATGGTGACTTTAAAGAGGAAAGGCCACGGTACCCCCATACAGACTCAGATGGGCCATCCAGTGTACGAGCACACAGAGCAGAGCAATTGGGAACAAGGTGCCTGAAGCGGTGGATCTTGGCATCCCCCAAAGACATCTGCATTAGAGGCTTGTTCCCCAGCCCAGGCTATTATTGGAAGGTGGTGGGACCTTTAAGAGGTAGGATGTAAGGGAAGGTTTTAGGTCATTGGGGTGTGTCTCCAAAGGGGAATACAGGTCTGTCTTCTCGCTTCTCTTCTCTTTCCTCTATGCAAGGAGTGGTTTCTATCATGAGTCAAAGAAAAAGAGACTATGAATTTGGGAGGAGAAGGTAGTGTGGGAGGGTTGGGTTGGAAAGAGGAAAGGGAGGGGGGGGAAGATACAATTATATTTTAATCAGAAAACAGAAAGAATCAGAATGCTGGTTAAGTGTCCTTTGTGCTGGTCAGTTTTCCTTTACTATGACAATCACTGGAGATAAATCGGTTTACACAAAGAACGAGCTCCTTGTGGCTTGTAGTTTGGGAGTTTAGTCCATAATCAATTGGATCCATTGCTTTCAGGATTTCAGTGGGAGGAAGGTTCCCTCACCCTGGGAAGTGCCTAGGTCCCTCTGCACTTCAAACAGAGGTTCAAAGCCCATCCAAATGCCCGGAAAACCTCTGCTGGTGTTCCTTCCCCATGTCAGTGACTGGCTCCTCTCATCCTACCTCACTTCTGGTCTTTGTGAACACTCAGCATCTGCCATATATGACAGCCGCATCTGGAGGTGTTTTCTCCTCCCACTGTGGGGTTTGCTTTTGGGAAAATGGGGGACATCAAACCCATAGGGAAGCTATGCAGGGGTGGGCATCCTTGGAGACCTCCTGAGATCTGTGGGGAATGACTAAGCAGAGGGTGAGGAGTCAGTTCCAATGAGGGGAAGGGGGCAAGCGTGAAGGAGAGGCTGTGACAAGGAAGGAATGGGGGATAGAACTTAACTAGCAGGCGTGAAAAGGAGGGGAGAGTGACTGAGGTCTCGGCAGAGGGGACTGACAGGCCACAAGCCCTACATCACAAAATGCCTGTCGCCTGCTTGTCTGTGCCCCTTCCTTCCTCCCGGTTGGCAGCAGCCCTGCTAGGCTGCTCAGAAGAAGCCATGCTTCGTGAAATTGGCAATTCACAATTGGCTGGGGGCACCCAGATCTCTTGCTCAATAGCCATCGGTCCTGTATCCCCCCACCCCAAAGAAAACATCTCTTCTGCTGTGTGAGCCAACACACCCTGAATTTGCTGGCAACAAACACTTGTCATGTGTTGTCTTTGGAGCCCTTTAAGAGTTTGTTCCATTTCGCTTCCATCTGGGCTAGGAATATGCCAACTAGGATTCCTCTGGATTTTTGTTTTTCTTATCCCTGGGTTGTAACCCAAAGGAGTGGAAGTTTAGACCCTTTGGGTCTCAAACTCATGACTCCTCCTGCAACACCCCCACCCCTCACCTTTCCCTGGGTAGTTGGACACTTGTCCTCCTAGGTAGAGTACTGTCATGTGCCCCCTCAAACGGAGCACTCAGACTGGGTTATTACAAACGCACAGTTGAACTTGCATTGAAAACTGGGACTATGTATTCTTGGCAGCCGCCAGGACAGGCTGTGAAAATTCTTTTAGTGTTGGATTTCTTTTAAGGAGTGGGGGTTTGTTTTAGCAAATGTGCAGGCAGTGGAAACAGTGTGATTGGAAAGCCAGGTTAGATGTGGAGACGTCAAAGAACAAAGGGTGGAACTGCAGCCCCTGTTTGAAGGACATCTCTATCTGCCCCACCTCCTGGGGGCAGCTCCCTAGTGACATCTCTATCTGCCCCACCTCCTGGGGGCAGCTCCCTAGTGACATCTCTATCTGCCCCACCTCCTGGGGGCAGCTCCCTAGTGACATCTCTATCTGCCCCACCTCCTGGGGACAGCTTTCTAGAGACATCATCTATCTGCCCCCTCCCCCGGGTGCAGCTCCCTAGTGACATCATCTATTGCCCCACCTCCTGGGGATAGCGCCCTAGTTAATCTGCCCCCCTCCTGGGGGCAGTGCCCTAGTTACTTGCTTCACTGAAGACTGGCTAGAAGAGGAGAGCCAGGGAAAATTAAGTAAAGAAAGTCAGAGAACACTTAGGTTTGCCTGCAGTCATCAAGCCTGTAATTCCAACTACTTAGAAGACTGAGGCAGGAAGATCGCAAGTTCAAGGTTGCCTGCCTGTCTGCCTGTCTGTCTGCCTTCCTACCTGCCTGTCTGCCTGCCTTCCTACCTGTCTGTCTGCCTGCCTTCCTACCTGCCTGCCTGCCTGCCTGCCCTGCCCTGCCCTGACTGCCCTGCCCTGCCCTGCCCTGCCCTGCCCTGCCTGCCCTGCCCTGCCCTGCCTGTCTGTCTGCCTGCCTGCCTACCTGCCTGTCTTCCTACCTGCCTGTCTGCTTGCCTTCCTACCTGCCTGCCTGCCTGCCTGCCCTGCCCTGCCTTGCCCTACCCTGCCCACCAGCCTGAGCAATAAATACAATAAGTACAAGGTCAGCCTGAACAATTTAGTGAGACCCTGTTACAAAATAAAAACTTTAAAGGACTAAAGATCCGGAGATGTAATTTAATAGTGAAGTCCTTGCTTGATTTAGTGTGCACAAGGCTCTAGGTTCAATTCACAGTAACAGGGCTGGGAGGGGCACATAGAAAATTAGAGCAATTTGAAGGCACATCCCCAGTTCCTGGAAATCCACCCCAGGAGATCTTATCTCCCAACACTGTTGGATTCAGTAGCCAACACAGAAATTTGGGAGAACTAGGCTCTGGAATGTGCTGCTCAATCTTTCCAACTTTGCTTAAAATTTTGAATTTTCTCCACAATCAGCGATTGTTTAAAAGAACCAAAATAAAATCTAAGTGTCTCAGCGACTCTTTTCAGTGTTGTGGAAGGATACTGTACAGTGACAACTAGCAGGGAGGAACAGCTTATTTGGTCTCAAAGCCTATGAGGACCTCTTTAACAATGGAATAAACCTCAGGTCCACCTGCCCTTACTGCTAGTCCAATAGGAGTCCAGAGAACAGGGACCATGACAAACTCACTCCTAGGTCATCAGTGTTCTATATGTTTATGAATGGCTCAGCACTATTGATGATCTGGGAGGTACCAGACTCCTTACCCCTCTTGTCTCAGCGTTTTCCGCTTGTCTATCAACCTTTAGTCTATACAGAATTAGAAGAGATCACCCAGTCTCTGATGTCATACCCAGCTATTCCCATAGTCCCTTGTCACAGCACAGGCTGATTTCTTTGGCATCACCAATGATTCACAGTTTCTGCCATCTAACTGGTATTCAGCTGCACCTTGGGTGCACACAGTTGACACCGTCTGTTGAACCACATCCTGATATGCTCATCCTTGGTGTGGGAAGTCCTTCTGTATATGTGTTGCTTTTATTGGTTAATGAATAAAGAAACTGCCTTGGCCTGTGATCGGGCAGAGTAGAGCTAGGCGGGGCAAACTAAACTGAATGCTGGGAGAAAGAAGGTGGAGTCACAAGACGCCATGGAGCCTCCAGAGGAGAAAGACACTAGCTGCCAGGTAGAACCTTGCTCGTAGGCCACAAGCCTCGTGGTAAAATATAAAATAGAAATGGGTTAACCAAAGATATAAGAGCTAACTAAAAATATGCTTATGTTATTGGCCAAACTGTATAACAAATAACAGTTTCTGAGTGATTATTTGAGTCTGGCTAGCCGGGAACGAACAACTGGCCTCCCCCAACACATCCTGAGTCCCCAGCTCCCCCATCACCTTGGCCACACTCATGATACAGAGTCACCACCATTGGCACTTCCCACTGGATGCTTGGGTAAATTCCTTGCCTTTCTTTTCATCCCTTGTCCCCAGCTCAATCTTTCCATGCCTGCTGTGACCCTGAGGTGAATAACCAGCCATGTGTGTCAGTCCCTGTAAGGCCTTATAGCAATCTACTCTGCAGTGCCGAGCACCAAAAACAGGAGCATCTAGGAGCTCTGCAGAAGGCCCTGCTCCCTAACGGTTGCCCTGGTTTCTACCTCACCACAGGCAGCCCTGATACCAGACTTCCTCAGTTTCTCGAAAGCCGAATGCTATGGAAGTGACCCTCTCTTTTAATCCAGTGATAAAGGCAACCGTGCTTCTGTATGGCAGAGGGACTTACAGGGGTTTTACTTAGAGGACCCTTACATCCAGAGCCCTCGTCTCATAAACAGTGTAGATCTATGGACAGAAAGTCTTGACCTTTTCCCAAGTCCTCCTTCATTATCCATTGTCTTCTGAAACATATATGAGCATTCACAGTATCTGTACCCTTTATCCTTTTCAACTAGCAATTCCAATTCTAGACTCCTACTCCAGAGAATCACTCAAATACACTAATGCTTGTTCATGTGATATTTTGTGCTAGTGAAATACTGAGTAAAACATGCTTGTCTATCCACCAGGGGATGATTATATAGATCAAACTAAATTCTTGCGATGGAATAAAGCTTTATTGGAACACAGCAACGTTATTCATTACATACCGTCTGTGGCCACCAATGTACCACATGAGCAAGAGGTAAGTATGTGTGACAAGGACCCTATCTTTGATTAGACTTTTACAGAAAATGCTTGCCAGCCCCTCTGCTCTCTGCCTTGGGAGATCTATACTAAAAGAGGCTCCTCCAGAACAGAAAACAACTCTAAAGAGATAGTGAAAATGTTTCCTACCTGCAAACAACAGATCTCCTTTATCCTTTATATATACTTCTCCCAAACTATGATATTTTATTTATAATAACTATGCAAATTAATCAAAAAAGATATGGAAGGATACAGCCCACACTGTTAATAATGATTTCTTATGAGAGAGACGATTAGAAAGAAGGTTGGGTTAGAGGAGATAATACGGTTATTTACAGTTATAGTCTTTAATCTTTTACTGAACTTACGGCTGTTATTTTCAGTGGTTGCGGTCTAAAAAGTCACGTCAAGCAATGGACAAATCATTGTCTGCTTCCAGTGAGATGTAAGAGCAGGCTACCGTGAGCCTCCGGGCCATCACATTTTTGTAAACTGATCAATTTATAGCCTTACTTTCGTGTGTTTCTGCTTAAAGATATTGGGGGAGATGCCTTAAGGGAGTAGGATTAGTAGGCTAGGCTAAAGAAGAGGAGAGAGAATGTAAGGGCCAAAAAGGTCTAGAAACAGAGGGGGTGATCAAAATGGATGGTACAGAGGCCATATGAAAACTTACTATCTTGTAACCTAATTAAAAATATAAAAGAGACTGACGTGAGATACTGCATTATCTCAGAATATAATCTCAGTTATATTAGAAAATGCTGCTACTCGACAGAATTCCTAGTACCAGGGATTGTGTGAAATACCTCCAGAGGAGTTGCTGGTCAGGGACACCCCAAAACAGAGACTCCCAAAACAGTGCAGGTTCTTGCCTGTCCTTTTGATTGCCCACCAGAATTAGAGGATAAGGCTCTATTACTGAAGACATCACACAGCTCTCCTGGAAGATACAAAGAAAGCAAGATTAACCCTAATAGGAAAGCTCCCTGCTGACTTTCAAACGCCAGGCAACTGGTGGAAGAAGGCATCGGTGATCCTATGCAGCTAGGAACCCGATGAATTACACAATCAACTTGTATGATTTACCTACCCATACAATAGCGGCATGACTGTCAGGGGAGGCAACCAATCACCCCCTCTTCGGATCTGAGGACCCATGACTGGTACTGTAAGCCCAGTAAACCCGTGTCTGGGAAAGTCATAGGCCAAAGTGGGGATCTCATATCAATGTGGTACCAAACTGCTTTCTAAATATCTATGCTTATACCTATGAATAGAAGCTATTCTAACCTTAACCAAGAAGCCTCTCTACAGTGATAGAGAGGTAAACACAGAGACTCATGGTTGTCCAAGATGTTGAGATTAAATGATAATTAAGAGCCAGTCATAAACAAGTCATTCATATTACCACCTCTAAGGCTCAGGGAACATTGATGAACAGAGGTCGGGAAGAATGTACGAGCCAGAAGATAGAGAGAAAGGCTGTGAAGCATCCAGGCCTGACATGGCCATTGCAAGCATGAACTCACAGTGTGGTTACCAGGAGTGGGCTGGCTCTGGATTGACCCCGTTAACAGGGGAAGAGCTCATGGGGCCCTAACCCTTACTACTGAATGTTTTACTAGGAGAAGGGCATCATTGTCTTCAGGGTGTACAGAAGTTCTTCAGCCCTGCGCCTGTGGCCATTTTCAACAGTGGAGCCAGGTGCAAAGAGCACAGAAATGTCTCAAACACGCACTAAATAGACCACAGAAGGGACACTTGCCTATGCAGAGAGCTGGGGCAGCGAGCAGACTGTCACAGCAAGCAGTGTGTCACAGAATATCACAACTGGGAATGTACCCATTAGGTGACTCAAACTTTTGCCATTCTGCCTGTGCCCAAGAATGGTTGCAAAAGCAGCCTCTGTGCTGGTCTCAGGTACTAATGAGTGTTAATGAGTATACAAATCTGCAGACAGATCGGTCAAACAGTAAGGTTCATCTGTGTATGTGTCTGCATTCATGCACTATTTTATGCATAATCAAAAAAAAGGTGTGTTTCACGCTCACTCCTCACAAAGCTGCTGCCAGAGTCTACACCTCTGCTGTGCAGGCACAGTAGAAACACTCATTTTTCCTGAAGAGCCCCAACTGCCCAACAGCTCCCCCACAATAAAGCGAAGACTGCAGCAAGCAGAGACACGCTAAGACTTCCCCACCAACGTGTCCTCTTGTTGGAAGGTTGACTTCTTGGATGTCTATGCAGAGCTGCTCCCTGGGAACTGGCAATGTCACATGACCCTCTGCAAAAATAATATACTCACACAGTCAGGCTGAGCAGAGGCACACAGTGGAGGACTCGCCTCTCCCCAATCCAGCTTCCATTTCTTTATGCACTCATTCATCCACACCTTCCTCCACCCAACCATCCTTCATTCACTCACACATCCTAAAATCCTTCACACATTTAAATCCTTCACACAGATAAAGAATCTTCACCCCTTTCACTCATGAATATTCTCTTATTCACACCATCCATTCATTCATACCATTCCTTTATTCACACCATCCATTCACTCGTTCATTCATTCAGCTCTTCTCTCATTCACATCAGCCATCTATTCACACTCTTTCTTTATTCTCACTATCCATTAATTCACACCATTCCTATATTTGCCCCATCTGCTCCTGAAGTCAATACAGTCATTTGCTTCTTACATGAACCTTCATCATGGAAATTTTGAGATTTATTCTTTTTTGTACTTCTCTGCCCTGGCATCACCTTCCATGGCCAAGATGGATCAATGACGACTACATGTAACATGAGGGGCCGGCTTGTTGGGGTTTCTGTCCCGCCCGGTATCCCACAACCGGCAAACCCCAAAGAAAATCACACACAAGACTCCATAAGATTATAAACTGATTGGCCCTTAGCTCTGGCTACTTATTAGCTCTTATAACATATATTACCCCATTATCCTTATCTATGTTAGCACATGGCTCCGTACCTTTCTCAGTTGGGCAAGTTACATGCTGCCTCTTCGGTGGTCTGCGCAGAAATGGCTGAGGAACTTCCCTGCTTCCCAGAATTCTCCTGTTCTCATTGCTCCACCCCTACTTCCTGTCTGGCTTTCCCGCCTATACTGCCTGCCTGGCCAATCAGCGTTTTATTAAAATATGATTGACAGATACAGACAATTCTCCCACACCAACTACATACATCAGCATGATGGGAACGAGATTCTGACTGGCCATCCAGAAGAGCGCCCTGGCAGTGCAGTGAACAGCAAACGTGGGACTCTGGCAGTGGTGGGTGTTTTGAAGGTCCTACTCTCTCGCCCAATTTCCCAACCCCTTCTCAAAGTTGCCAACGAAGATACTTCAGGACAGCCAGACATGACCCCAAAATAAAGAGTGTGAGTTTGTGAGGCTCCCCAAGAGAGCACTGCCCAGTTCAGGTGATGATGTTTCCAGATGGAAAGTCACTGCAAGCCTCCCCTAAGATGGACTAGGAAGATTCAACATCACCAGCACAACTAAGGCACTGTCTAGTAACTCCTCTCCCTACTGGCCTGTAGAACTGTGCTGTCCTGTCCATCTCCTGCAGAGCTTAAGGCTTAGCTAAAATAGAGAGGAACAGGTTAGAACCATTTAATAACAACAGGTTAGAACCATTCAGTAACAACAGGTTAGAACCACTCAATAAAAACGGGTTAGAACTGAGTTCAATGAAACTAAAAAGGCCTACTCGCCCACACTCAATTAACACCCAGACCACGCGGAAGACTCTCAAGGATGCTCAACTGTCACATTAGGGAGGGACAGGAAGTCCAGTTCTCAGAGAACAGGACCCACCCCTAACCCCAAGCATGGAGCTCGGGCGAAGCTCTGTTGCCATCTTGTGGTCGATGAAGGTGAGCTTTTAAGCCCTGACTATTCTATCCTCCTCTGGAGTCAAACGCCCAAAGTCCACACTCTCAGGTTGTTGGTACCAGACACCTCCACTGGGAGATCAGGCCCTCAGAGATGGACTGTGTGCCTCAAACAGAGTCTTTGTGGGCCCTGAGTCATCTGACCTAACACCGCGGGGCCATCCAGGCTCACGAACCCCAAGCTCCTCTCTGAGATGCTATTGTATAAAGACTTTGTTTCATACTAAGGCCCAGAAAAGGAGAGACCAGGGCGGAAAGCAAAAGGAGCTGCTTCTTGCCCTCAAAGCCTTCACCATCTGGAGGATGTTGAGGGTACAGTGCCTGTCTTCATACACAAAGATGGAGAATGGTTTATATATGCAGAGTCCAGAGGGAATACACAGGCCGGGCCTAGGAGAGGGTCTACTAGGGGAGAAGGGGGCGCCAGTGTCTCGGGGAATGAGTTTGTGTTTGACTGTTTTATATGGCTCTCGCTCTCTCTCTCTCTCTCTCTCTCTCTCTCTCTGTGTGTGTGTGTGTGTGTGTGTGTGTGTGTGTGTGTGTGTTTCTGGGTGGGTATATTTTGATATCTTTTCCACACAATAAAGGACAAACCTCAAACAAGACCTGGAGGAGGGAGCAGAGGAAACAGGCAGGCTTTATTCTATGAATGGGGAAGGTGGAAATGGCCCATCTACTTCCCCAGGTGGCCCTCAGAACTCCCACCTCATTTTCATGGTTGTTCTACACGTGTACATGGGAGCCAAGGCAGAGTGTCTACCCCAGGACTCCGAAGCACATTCTCTTCTCCCAGAACACCTCTGCCCTCTCTGCCTCCCACCAATGTCACTCCCTCCCAGTTCCTCCTGTCTCGGACACACAGTTAGGCTTTACCCCCAAGACTTCCTTGGGCATCCTCCAGAACTCCTGAAGAGTTCAGATGGGTTCCTACTCATGAGTTCAGCCTCATCTTTTGGGTCCAGGCGGCTCATACTCCATTGTGTTAAGTGGAGCCATGATTGGTAGTTCTAGAGAAGAGAGCATTCATATCTTCCGTAGGGAATGTTATCAAGGACAACTTAGTTCGCAGTGGCATTGGGGAACAGGGATGCAGCAGGGAACTGCAACTGTCTCCATTCCACTGTGAGAGACGACTAGTCTTGGGTTGGCTGGCCTAGGTGGCCTCTGGGGTTCATTCATGAGAGGTGCGTGTTCTTTGCAAAGTGATGTCCATATTGTGTCCATTCGAGAGGAGAGAAAACTGAGATGTGATCGTGTGTTTTGCACACATGTGTATTTTCAGCTTGACAGTAAACATCTGGATCACCATCAGTTCTGCGGACCAGAAAAGTCAAAGTCTCAGCCTTGGCAATTTCTGCTTGATTGCCTACGATAACTGCTGGTCACTTAATAACGGCCATTTCCAACCTCCTGGCAGAGCCCAGTCATGGCCTGGCCCCTTGAACGTGTCCCCAGGCCCAGACCAAGCAGAAAGGTGACTCCAAACTCCTTCCTTGCTTTGGACTCAGAACCCTGGATAGGCCAGTGAGCCTATGATGTGAATCTAGTATTTGCAGCTGGCTAATCAGCTGTTGTTAGTTAGGGTGGGGGTTTAAAACAGTCCTTTAAAATGAAGGGAGAAGGTTTGCTCCGCTGGAAATGCTCCTGGCAGCCATCTTGCAGCCATAAGTGAGGTCAGCACAGGAACAAACAAGATGAGCCATAGCAGACGTTTAGATGGTGCACTACCCGAGGCCTGGGCTCTGGGCTGTGGTAAGACCAAACACCTCTGTTCACTGAGCGAGTCGGTGTGAACTGACTGTCCCTTGTACCCAAAAGTCTCTCACAGGCACATCTGGATAGACACACTCCCCCACTTCTGCACATGTGGGTAGACACACTTTTCACTTCTGCCTCAAACTCCTCTCTTCCTGCCAGACCCTGTCAGAGCCAAGTCAGCACACATCGAAAGGGCCAGAGCATGCTAAACGCGTCCCCTGACCGCCACAAACGTCTCTTGTGGTATCTTAAGATGTTAAAAGCCATGCAGGGCCCTGCGGCCTAGCTTGGTCCTGCTTCCCATTAGGATAAACACATCCCTCGGTGGAGGACCCAGAACAGCCCCAGAAATAGCTTGCCCACCAGAGAAAACATATTTTATCTGACAGGCTTCCCACAGCAGGTCATTATCATATAATCTCTTTTATCCACCCATTTCTCCTGCCTGGAACTCAAATTGCATCTTGAAAATGTCTAAATAGCAGTTTGGTTATCTTCAGAGATTCTATATCAATTCTGAAACGGGAAAATCAACATCAAAAGTCCAACTTGAGAGAAGTCAGGGCAAGGACTCAGGGGTGGGGGTATCTTAATATTGTTTTCTGGGAAGCAAGAGAGGTTGAAAGTCCTTGGCAATGGATTTAACTTGCCATGTCCGAAAGTCCTGCCCTCAGCTTCTGGGTCAGCCACTCGGCAGACTCCACCTGAGCGCCAAACGTCTGTGGCACTCTGCTGGCTAGTAGTCCACGGTGAATCTTCCTCCTGGCTTCCTCCTGCCCAGCTGGGGTGGCCATGCATGGTGTAGCTGCACCAGGGAGGGAGGTTGACTCTAAGATAAATCAGGCATGATGCAGAAAGGTGTGTCAGGAAAGAAAAGAGTGTGTGTGTGGGGGGGGGGGGGAGGGAGTGCCTGAGAATGCTGACTGCTGCCGCGATTCCTATGAGGTTGCTTAGAGCAGTCAAAGATAGGCTCAAAATGCATCAAGCTAACCACTTCAGGGAATACAAGCATTCGCACTGGAGGTGCTAAAGACATCTCGGTCCACTATGTGGTTTATGGTTGAGCTCTACTTAGGGGTCTGGCCCAACGCCTCCCACCTCCATGCCCTTTGTAGTCCTTTCCTTTACTGGAAACTTGTTCCAGATCCTTCCTGGGTCACAGGGGACTTAGGGTATGGACTTTCTGTAGTATCCAGAAGCACAGATCTGCAGGAGGGTGAGGCAGGAGGGCACAGACCCCAACACTAGTGAGCTGCTGACATCCACAGCCTCATGAGAGCTGCAGCTCAAGATCTTCATGGCCCCATAGCAGAGGCCAAGTCTCTACAGGACTCCAGGCCTAGCTTATTCGGTCACCTACCCTGCTGGTCTGCTGAGCGTCGGACAATTCAGGTCTTTGGTGTTTTTATCACCTCTGAAACAGACCTGGGGAGCAAGGGGTATAAATTCCTCTCATAGCAGGCAGGATTAAGCAGGATGAGTGATCCCAGGAGGAAAAGCAATATGGCTTTTTCGGGAAAGCTGCTGAATGTCTAAGCTCAGCAGGGTTGTTGGAGCGCTCCAGCTTTCTATAGTTTCTATAGTCGTCTTTCTGTGCTGGTAGAGTTACCACCACAATGTGCAGCCTTCTGCCAGAATTGCATCTGGTTGGCATCTCACCGATATTTCTGTTCTTCTGTTCCTGGGATCCCTACTCATCAAGATGCATGCACACACACACATATCACACACACACATGCACACATACATCACATACACACACACATCACTCACACACACATCACACATGCACACACACATCACACACACCACTCACACACATCACAAACACACATCACTCACACACACATCACACATGCACACACACACATCACACACATCACTCACACACACACATCACACACACACATCACACACACACATGCACACATACATCACATACACACACACATCACACATGCACACATACATCACACACACATCACTCACACACACATCACACACACATGCACACATACATCACATACACACACATCACACATGCACACACACATCACACACACATCACTCACACACACATCACACACACACAGCACTCTAAACACACATGCAGAAAGGGTAGCTACTTTCAAAGTCAAAATACAGGCACATATATAATTATATTTTCTTCTAGATTTCTGAACTAAAAACATGTCTCAGGCTGGAATGTAGCTCAGTGGTTGTGCAATTGCCTAGCAAGTGTAAGACTCAGGACCACACACATACACACAAGTCGTCACTAACACTTCCAGTTGAGAAATTTTTCAGTCGTCACAATTGAGTGACACGGGGACACTAAAGATCAATTTCCAGAGACCAAGGTTTGAGAGCAGCGGTTCTTCTGGAGCCCCCAAGGGTCCTGGGCAGTGGTTCACAGGCAAGCGTGTCTGGGCATGGTGCTCCTGACTTCAACACATGGACTCTGTGTGTGCAAGCCCGTGTACCATGGCTTCCAGAAGCCCCAATACCTCTGGTCCAGTCAGATAGGCAACACAAAGTCTGCATTTAATTGCAAATGTTGTAAAAATAATCACAGAGAAGACCAAGCCAGGATGAAAACGAGGCAGCCTTCACTTAGTGCCTGAGCCCGGGACATCTTTTGACTGAAATGCTTACAAAGCCGTAAACTGTAAGTCAAAATTTCTTCAAGAACGTGTCTTCTCTCGTTAGGATGATGTTAACTTCTAAGAGTGTTCCCAGCCTTTTCTGGGGGAAAGGCGATGGGGGTGGAGATGAAGGAGCTGTGCAGGGAGGGAGGGGGAGGGGCGAGCCGCCTCAGATCCCTCTTAAAGATGTCTTTGTTTTTAATTATCCGTGTCTTGGATGACAGTGAAATCAGCCTCTGTCTCGAGCTTTAAACTCAGATAAAACAAATGCTTTGCACCGTGGCCTTCGCTCTACCTCCCAGACGGCGGCCTCTTCCCATTTGAGGATTATTTATTGCTCTGCAGCCATCCTTCATGCTGCTAAATGATTCTCTGTACTGAGAGGAGCAAAGAGCCCAGGGGAAGCTCCATCCCTCTTCTCTGAGCTCTGAGCTGTCTCCTCCCACATCTTCCCGGTAAGCACTCAGACAGGACAGTGTGCAGCAGGGCTCTCGGTTCTGGGCACCTCTGTGCCCTGGACTCAAGGGAAAGGCTGAGTCTCCTGGTGGCAGCTGCTTGAGCCTGCACTACTGCAAAGGAGAAAACAAACTCCTTTTAGAAGCCCCTGGGAAGGCGCTCAGCTCAGTCCCTTCCAACTTCCCACCCTCGGAGATGTCCAGGAGGTGGCCACCCTGGGGGACTTTAAAATGCAAACACACCCAGTCAGCTAGTGCCAACCTCTCCCAGCTCCCCACTCAGGTCCAAAATCAATTCACACCTTCTCGTTTCTGTCCTATTAATCACCATGTCCCAGGGAAACCGCACCAGTCAACTCAGGCCGGTGCGATGGAGCCACAAAACCCCTGTTTTCAGATATTTTTTGAAATTAATTTCATTTCCTGCTCGTATTTTTAATTTTGCTTCCATTACCAGAATGCAACTGGGCTGTACCTCGTGAAAGGAGAACTTTAAACTTTATAGCTAGACTTTCCCTTTCTTTTATTTTCCTTCAGAAATTTCGAGGCTCTGTTTCACAGGCTGCACGCCTCCCCGTTAGGGACCCTGGAGGAAAAGGGTGACCCGCAGCCTCTGCCCTCCTGGCAAGCTGACTCTCACGGGTTACCTGACTCCGGACCCTGCTCAGGCAGTTCTCAGGGGCCTTGAGATCGCTGCTTCTCAGAGACTGGCCAGCCAGACCTGTTTCTGGCCTGGAGGCAGCCCCTTCTCTGTTGTCCGGTTCCCTCTAGTCCCCTTTGGTCGCCTCTTCTTCCCCTAATCTTCTCTGTCTGTTCTTGAGTCTCTTTAAAATTAAAATAAAAGAAGGGGCAGGGAATGGCTCTGTTGGTGAATGATTAACACAAGTTACCATGAGTTCGTGACTGGATTCCCAGAACCCAATTTAAAGTGAGAAGCCACAGTGCTTGCCGAAAATCCCGGGGCTGGGGAGGCTGACTCCTGGGGCTCAGTTAGACAAAATACCCCAAATTCAGCGAGAGAATATATCTTAAAAAATAAGGCGACTGCCACGTGCACGTCTTTAACCCCACCACTCAGGAGCCAGAGGCAGGAGGATCTCTGTGAGTGCAGGACCAGCATGGGCAACAGAGTGAGTTCTAGGACAAAGGACAGTGCAAGGAGAAACCCTGTCTTGAAAAACCAAAAAGAAAAAGAAGGTGGAGCTCAACTAAGAAAGATAGCCAGTGCCTGTCTCTGACTGCCATGTGAACAGGCACACACGCACACACAGTAACATGCACACGCATGCACATGTATACATACCAACACATACATTCAAAAAATTGTAAAAACTTAAAAAACAGACAAAAGTATTTAAATATATAAGTTCTTTATATTAAATTAAATACATTATTATGCTTGCTGTATAGTTTTCCAGGTCCAGCCTGTTAGAAATGACAAATTAGAAAGAAATGAAGCAATCGTAAAGGAAAGCCATCAAATCACGCCCAACATGTATGCAGGAAACACAGATGATGTGAAAATGCATTTCTAAGGAAAGGCTAAATTATCATTTTAAAGGAAAATAAGCATAATATACAATTAGCTTTACACATCACAAATGTGCATAATAAAACCTCAAAACTATTAAAAAGTGAGAAGTAAATCAGAAGCACACCAAAATGGCCTTTTCCCTTAGAAATTGTCTTTTTCTTTTCTTTTTTTATTTCTCTCTCTTTTTTTCTGAAACGAATATTTTCTAATGAAATGTTCAAGTAAACTTCAAAAGGATAAATAAGGAAAGAGGAAGAGAGAAAGAAAAAAGAGAGAGGAAGGCAAATTCAGGTGCAGGGCAGTGTGCAGTTGGTCACAAGGCAGGGGAAGAGAAACTGCTGCATTCCCACCCCAGAAGTCAAAATGGCACCCAGCCGTGGCAGGTCAATTTGGAAAAGCCAATTGTTGTATGTGAAGCCGTCTCCTGTCGGTGTATCCCCAGATAGTCCACTGGCAGCTGAAACAATAATTACCCTTAGTTCACTATTTACTCTTCCCAAGCCAGTGCTTTCCTTGCGGTGTCTGTTGGACACCGTGAAGAAGGAGGCTTATCCTTAATCTGCCTACGAAGGACACAGGGCCAAGGTTTCCCACAGAGAGCCCCAAGTTCCACGGAGAACTGACTGGGTCACACTGGAAGCCTGTGGCCCAGCCTGAACCGGGAAATCACTGTCCTGGATCCCTGCTCGATCGCATCCTCGTTCACAGAATGTGAAGCTGCCCTGGGCAGAATGAAGTTTGTTGATCTTCCATAGTCGGCCTTATGCTCCTGCCCAGAAGAGAGCACGCTTCTCACATTCTGCTCTACCCTGCTCTTTGCTGTGGGCTCCCAGGCCACGACCCTCACCATCTCCATCTGGGGTGCATTGAGATAAGAGGCCAGAAAACAATCGCCCTGTAAAACCCAAACCAGAACAGACCTCAGCCCTGGGCTAACAGGAATCTTCACCCTACGCAAATACAAATATGAGACATTCTGCCCAACCACGCAGGAACCGAAGTCTCTCAGAAAAATTCCTTTTGAAGCATTGGGAACCAGAACCAAATGGATACTCTTTCCATGAAGCTAAGGGTGAATGTGCCCCAGGTTAACACTTTCTCACTCCAGGGACTCCGCTGGCCTCCAGTGGAGTATGGGTGGAAAACAGAACGCCCGGGTTAGGAAGGAAGCCTCGCTCACTGAGCATGGGCATGTACCCCTCCATTGGAAGCTCTATCGGGGTATCTGAGACTTCTGTGGGGGTAGAGGGTTACAGAGAGCCAAGTTAGAGCCAACTGATCTCCAAGGCACTGGTGAAAACAGACAGATAATGTCTTGTGTTTGGTGTAAATTATTGCATTGTTAAAGAATACTAACTTCAAGAAACAGCATGGAAAAATTTATACACACACACACACACACACACACACACACACACACTTATCAGAAAGGTAGGAGTTTAGAATCTACCAGTTGGATACACTGAAGGTAAGGCAGACACGAGTACATTGTGAAAACACTTGGGATGGTACCCAGAAACATCAGTATATAATTTGAGCCCACATTTTAATTCATCTGTCATTTTCCAACTCAATTGTCCTTCCCGCCTCCACTGAGCCCACATGCTCCCACAGTAGAAATAGTCCCCAATCTAACCTGGCTGCTTTTGTGGCCAGCGCCCCCTGTGGGCAGTTTGAGGAACAGCATTCTGCCTAGACACCTCCACCACCACCACCACCACCTGTCCCACATGGTGCTTGTGAATGGATGAATTCCTCAGGTTGTTTTCCCTTATGAATTTGTTTTCTCGGGTTGGCTTCCACAGATGGGCTAAAAAGGAGTCAAAACTCTACCTCCGTCAGACAGTACTCTGTGAGGACCATCAGGCAGAGATATCATCTGTGGAGAGTCTAAGGCGAATGAGAATCTAGAAGGAGAATCACACAGCTCTGGGACCTTTAATTCAGATGAACTGATCCCTGTGAGAGTGGTTTGGACTTCCATCTGAAGGGGGTCTTCTATTGAAGTTCTAGAAACCAACAGATAGGCCATGCCCCAATCTACCCCATCCCTGCCTTGCTCGATGATATGAATGTCCATAGCTCCACCTTCTTCCGGGAGTCGCTTGAGTACCAGGCTCCTCTCTAGCATTGCCTGTGTTATGCATGAAAATCCCAAGGTTCAGGGAAGTCTCCGGGTCACACAGCTGGCACGGGGAAGCCTGGGGTTTATAGCCAGGGCCTTATTCTGCTGTTCCTACAGTTCTTCTGCAGTGGCCATGGGATGTATGTGACTGGGACTGCAGTGGTATCCCTGACATGGCTGGGACTTCCAGTTAGGAAATCCTAGAGGACAGAGAGAGAGGGGATGAATGGATGGACGGACAGACAGACAGGCAGACAGACGGGGGGGTGAGTGAGTTGATGGGCAAATGGTGAGAGAAGAAAGCGAATCTCTGGTGTCAGAGTCTCCTGGGTGTTTTTTGTGTTGTCTGCTTGTTTGTTTTTTCTGTGACAGTGGCTGTCACACGCTGAATCACATTGACAAACCCTGATCTGGAGAACGATATATTCAGAAAAGGCTGTCTTCTCTCTATAGGTGAACTGTGATCCCCCTCCCCCAGTATACTGAAGCCTTCACCTCCAGCTGTCCTGTCTCTGTGGGTGAACTGCATTCTCTCCTAGTGTACTGAAGCCCCCACCTCCAGAACCTCTAGAATAGCATGCTGTTTGGCCATGAGTGGGGTTGCTGAAGATACAGTCAGTTAAGATGAACCCCTAACACAATAAGATTGGTGTACTAATAAACAGGGATATTTACACACCACACACACACACACACACACACACACACACACACACACACACACCACGCATACGATGTGAAGCTGAAGGTAGAACTCTGCAGGTCAGAGAACATCAATGGTCATCAACGAAGTACCAACAGAGAGGAGAGAGGTGTGGAAGGTTTCCTCCCAGCTGCCTCAGCCAGCTCTGCCAACACTTTGACCTTGTCCCTCCAGCTCCCCCGCCCCGTCCGAGCTATAGGCCACAAGCTGCTGCTGCTGCTGTCACTGAAGCTACCTGGCTGGTGGTCCTTGGTTAAAGAAGCCCCAGCTGACAGATGGTCTCTTTCTTTCCAGAAATACGAGGTGAAGTGCACGTGCGAATGGAGTTCTAAATCTTCCCCAGGTCTCCAATTCCAACCTTTAACTACTGTGGGCACCCAAATTAGAGACCTACGAATCAGGAGGCACCAGAATGGCAGGAGACCTAATGGTACTGACTGATGCCGGCTGGCACCTGACTTGGTTTTTATCTGAATTTCCTTCTATTGGACACAAGGCTTCTTAGCTCAAACCACTGCTCTCCAGAGGTCTTCACTGCTTATTAGTTTGTTTACTTCCAAGGCATATCTGACAAAAACTGAAGCCAGCGCTCTGGAAATCTGCTTGGAACACACTTTCTTCAGTGTCTAACTCTATGATTAAGCCACTCTTGAAACCTGATCTGTGATCCCTGAACACTGGTCCGGGGAACGACTTCAGTAGGGGAAGGATGGAAATCTGAGGGTGACCTTGACCCCCAGAACCTACAGTCCATCCCAGGATACGAGATGGAAAAGTATCACACCATAAAGATTCCCACTGCAATCCCTTCAGGCAAGCATGCCGGGGAAACCTCAGCAATGGCCCGATGGAGGACAACAGCCTGGGGGGGGGGGGGGGCTGGAAAGAGAAGGAGACGTTTAGAGAAGTCAAGAAAATGAGGGCAGAGAAATCCGTCAAGGGCTTGGAAGTCAGTCTTTGCCAAGTCAAGGGGAACTTGAAACTCAAGTCCCAGCTCACAGCTACATTTAGAGCTGGGTTTGTTGGAGGGTTTGAAACCTGGCCAAATTGCCTATTTTGGGGGTTCAAACTTCTGGATATATTTGAAGCTACAGACACAGTATTTCTAAACAGAGGAACCAAAAGTAGAGGAAACAGCTGGGTGAGGTCCCTCTCCTGTCGTTAATGCCCTCCGTTCTGAGCAGGCCCTGACCCCATCTTGAGGACTTTGGGTCCCACTCACAGTCAGGAGCAAGGCAGTGGGGTGGGGTTACCCACGACTTCCTGTGGGCTGAATGCGTGAGAGTCCCAACCATGCCCTTAGACTTCATCAGGAGCCTAAACCACACACAGGTACAAAGGAGCACCTGCAGGATGGAGTCGCATCACAGATGCAGAAGCTCACAGCCCCAGAGGTGACTGCTGACATCCCTGGTCAGCACCCTCCTCCCCACAAGGTGACGAAACCTTGAACAGAGAACAGTGAAATTGGGCAACTTGACAATGCTCTCCTGAGGACCTGGCTGAAGTTGATTTGGCCTTGTAGAACCTGCACATAGATGAGTGAAAAGGGCTATGACCAAAAATTACCAACGGTGACTATCTGTGTGATGAATGTTCCCCCAGGCTGTCCCACATCCTCAGAAGCGACGTCTCCGCAACATGACACAGAGGAGAGGGTGGACTCCAGAGGATCCACCAAGGCTGGCCTGGGACCAAGAGGGCCTCTCTCTCCTACTTCAGTGTCTTTTGGGACACAGAGCATCCAGGGAAATGAAATAGAGGGATTGAAAAATCAGATATAACAGAGCCAGAGTAAGAAATTAAAGATGGCTCAGTTACCCCTCCTTAGTACCTTAGGGGCTGCTTTCGGGGGGGGGCACACAATTTGGGGGTGCAGTAAAAGTCATATCCTCCTTTTTCCCCGCTCACCAAAGCTACAAAGACCTTGGGGAATCAACCAAGTCAAGAGGGCCAGAAGATCACACCCATGTACCTACCATTTATACGGTCAGGTAACTAACTGTCTTGGCCATTTCCTCCTAGAGGCTGGGTCCACTCAGAAATCAAATCCCTAAGATCCAGAGTCAGTGAAGAGCTGAGAGACTTCAACCATGCCGCTGCTTGTTGTGGTGTGTGTGTGTGTGTGTGTGTGTGTGTTACTCGCATGGAAGTGGAGGTCATAGGACAACCTCCTGGGAGTCAGTTCTCTCCTCCCATGTGAGTCCCGGGGGTTGAAGTGAGGTCATCGAGCTTGGAGGCCATCTTGCCAGTTCCTATCTGTAGCGTTGAGGAGCTGAATTCTGTGAGCTCTATAACCCTTCCTTCTCATATCTCTGCTTCCTTCCTTCTTTCTCTGTCTAACTTACAAGTGGCAGAAATTGCCCGCAGCTCTAGAGTCTGGGACACCTAAGATCAAACCCTGAGGGGCTGGCACCTGGCGAGTTTGCTTCCCCGCTGATGACAACCCCTCGTCACAGCCTCACATGTGCGAAGGGCCCAAGGGTCTGTCCAGCAAAGCTAACGCCTTTCCCCGGGACCACAGCTTCACTGACAGCCTGTATCTTCTCTGTGACTGAGAAATATTTGCAAAATCAGGCAACGGTGTGTGAAACAAACCCACTGTGGTACCCTCAAGCAGGAAGAGTCAGGCTCCATCCACTGCCGCCATTTTCACAGGCTCCTGGACCCCAGGCCACAACTTCTTACGCCCCTGTCGGAAAACAGAGTGGTCTTGTTTTCAATTTTTAGGCCATCCAGTACAATCTAAATTTTTTAAAAAATCAATTTTTTTTTATCAATTTCTACTTCCGTCTCCACTGCTGCCCTGGAGCATCAGCGGACAGCAGAAGGACAAGGGCAGTGTGCCCGCCAGGACAGGATCATCCAGTATTCTTGCACTCACAGGGAGGCAGCGTGGGCTCAGCGTGGTCTTCTGTCATCTTGTACATGTGATAGCAGCCCCATACCTCAGCGACTCGGACCGACAGTTACGGCTTTGTGCCACAAGAGCCCATGCTGAAGGAGCGGTGCCATCTGGGATGTGCCCTCCTTGTAGCAGAGGGGAAAGTACAGCAGGCAGCCTAAGAGATGGCTCTAAGAGGGCTGGCTTATCCTTCCAGGAGCCAAGCGTTTCCTTTTCCCCCTTAACTTCTGCTTATTACTGTGGGCTGAGGATCGGAGCAAGCGCAGGCCACAGCACATGCGTAAGGTCAGAGGACAATTTGTGGGAATCGGTTCTCTCCTTCCACGCTGTGGGTCCTGGGGATTTAACTCAGGTCACTGGGTTTGGTGGCAAGCACCTTTATCATCTCGTCAAACCTAGGAGCTAAGTTTTCTTAGCCACTTCCCTCCTGGGAACTGAACCCTCCTCCTATGGAATCAGCTGGTGAACTTTCCATGTAGCTTTCCCACAGGCAAGAGTCTGGTGTTGCAGGATATTTGACCCCACTGGGATACCCGAGACTGTGTTAATAAAATTAGCTTTGATTCAGGGGGCGGGGGCGGCGACTAGTTGACAAGAGTTAGTCATAGAGAATCTGGAGGACCTAGGATAGAAAGAGTGGCCCAGGAAGGAATAGGGAGCGACTTGGAGATTCGCTGACTTTTCATCTTTCCTTTGGGGTCTAGGAAGTGTGGAGAGAAGGTCAGCTGGCCACCCCTCCACTGCTTCTTTGATTTATCAGGTTTTCACCCCAATATCTGACTCCTGAGTAGATATTGGTAACAGAACAACTTAGATAAACACAATAGTCTGGGAACGAGAAACCTACAGCTGGTACAGGACACACCGATTCACTAGGAGGGTGTAGGTGACTTTTTCGACTCCTCCTTGGGGAACTATGCGATCTATGTCACAGCTATACGCCAACAAGACTTTACTGACCAAAACATCAGAATAGATTTGAATATTGTCAGCTCCTGCCCTGAGGGACAGCTCACACGCTTCTTGTCCTGTCTTAACACATGACTTTATCACCATGCTTGGCCCATCGCTGTTACCTCTAGCAGCACCTTTTGAAGACTCTTGCTGGATCCAGCCGGTGACTTTCATCTGAACTGTGTTGGTCCACGCCATATCACGTGATCGTCTCTATCAGACACACACACCAAAACAGTCAGAATTGCAATGTTTAGAATATCAAATAAACCCATGATTTATTGGGGAGCAGGCGGAGAACCCAAAGGACAGATGGGACACAGCGGGCAATGAGCAGTGTGATGTATGGGCTGGGACTACATCGTGCTCACGCTATGAACCCCCGCACCCATTGGAGCACTGGGCACAGGGGGGAGACGAAGAAGAGGAGGAGGAGGAGAAGGAGGAAGAA
Source organism: Myodes glareolus (assembly GCF_982192425.1). NCBI lineage: Eukaryota > Metazoa > Chordata > Mammalia > Rodentia > Cricetidae > Myodes > Myodes glareolus. The sequence continues at coordinate 12,676,329 of NC_142043.1, read as the reverse complement.
GATGGTAACCACTGATAAAAGACTGCATAGGTGAATCAGGGTCTGAGCTGGTTGGCTTCAGCTCACTTGCTTAAAAGTAACCCAGGGGAGCCTCAGTACCATTGTTTTTTCATGGTCAGTGTTCAAACATTGTATCGATGAAGTGAAGCCACTTATTCAAGGTCGCTGGTAGGCTGTGGTAGCTGAGGTTCAGACCCGCACCTAGCCTCACGGCCAGGATATCTATGGAAAGACTGGGGCTGAGGCAGCCCCTGGCAGCCCAGCTACTCTGCAGACTCTGGTAGCTATTGCTCTGTGCCCAGACTGAAATAAGGCTCCCTGTGGCTTCCTCCTCCTACCCAAGCCTGGGCTCCAGTTACTGTCCTTTCCAATTTCACTCTTTCCGTTATGCTGACCATAGTTTCCGAAACAGAAATCAGGGCACATTTGTCTGGCAACGGTCCGACACATGGTCTCCCAAACCAGCATACTGTTTGAAATTAAGATTTCTTTGGAAAATTTTGGGATGTGCAGTGGTCATATCAGGGTGGCCCTGAACTAGCGATGTGGGTCCCACACAGCCAAGACACAGAACCGGAGCCACCATCCCTGATCTAGGACGGAAGTTGCAGGGCTGGGAAATGCTTGCTGCTGCCTCAGCGGAAACCAGGGCGTGTTGTGTGAGACACCCTGGGTCTCCTCCGCCTCTCTTTGCTCCACTCTGACCTGTGAACGCTGTGGCTAATCTTGAGCAGAAATCTGACAATTTCGGGACACGCTTTTAAATTCCATTTGATGAAGGGGTTCACAAAGTGAATGAGATGTGATCCCAGTCCCCTAGAGAACACACTGTTCATTGTCTGCTGGACTCTGATCTTTCCTGTTCTCCCTCTGCTAGCCAAACAATCACAGGTTTATTTGATAACCTTCTAGAACTTGTGTCACCAATTTGTGTGTGTGTGTGTGTGTGTGTGTGTGTGTGTGTGTGCGCGCGCGTGTGTGTGTTAGAGGCAATCATGACATAGTTTGGGTCAATAAGATGCAAATGGAAGTCATTAGTCATAAAAAAAAACTTCCCTGCAAGCAGATCTCATTGTCTCCTTTTCCTTTTTTTTTTTTTTTTAAAAATCACTCTTTTCCCTCCAGGTACACACTTCTCTTTTACAACTGATAGGTGACACTTACCAGTCCTCACAAGGTCTAGTGCCAGCCCAAGTCTGAAGACCTCCAGTCAGTGATGTCTCTTTGCCTTGTCTGCCTTTGACCCGGCCAGAGAGGCCTGAGATGGTGCTGTTTTAATCAGGTGGCGGTAGCCTGCAGCAGGGGACTTGGAAGGAGCAATGAAGCCACACCTGCCCCCTTATTCTCTCGGTCTCCACTTGTCCCTTTATCAGTATCCCCCAGCATTGCATCCTGCCTCCAGCAGAGGGCCAGAGACCAATTCATGCTCCATACGGGAAGTTTGCTGTAGGTACCCAATCAAACAAGTCATCAGTCTATAGATGGTGAGGTCATCACACAGAGCCAGATTTAGGACTCCTAACCCTTGTCAAGTCTAGAAGAGAGATAAGAGGTTCCCACCCCAGCCCACAAGCAAGAACCTTACATGTGCCCAGGTCCCTGCTTGCCCACAGGGATGCTCCGTCAACCCCAAGAGCTCAGACACCGTGTATCCACTTACTACCTAAAGGTCTCTAAAGGGCTCAGATTGGGAGGCGATGGCTAAAAACAGCTCAGATCAACTCACATGTATTGGAGGGCTTCCTTGAAATCCTACAGTCAAGGGACTTAATGAGGAACAAGGCATGACCATGATCCTAAATGACCAATTGAAATAAGACACTGACCTCTCAACCTTTACAAACCCAACACTCATGGTGCTTTGTGTGCAGTGCCAAGGGCCACTCTTCTTTATATGGTATCCCTAGGGCTGACCCCAGAGGGTGCCACCTCTATAGCGTACATACATCTGAGGGTTCATATTGGTGCCTTCTGGATCGCCTGCTGAGGGTGCTCACGTACCAGCACCTGGCTAGCAGAGGGGGGAAGGATGTCACTCTACTTCTTCAAAACCCTTAACTGCAGCCCAGTTTAACTTACTCTCTCGTTCCCCAAAGCAGGGCTGCTCATTGTTGCGGCCTGTGAGCTCTGTCTAGTAGTGCTCTGTGCTGGGGACCACATATACACTATTTTGTTTCCTAAATCAGTCTTGGCGATTCCGAGATTGAGGGGTGGGGAATGCCAGCCGTGGTGGTACATACTGGTAATCTCAGAACTCAGGGGACTGAAGCAGGAGGAGTCTCAAGTTCCCGGCCAGCCCCAGCTACATAGTGAGACCCTCTCCAAACAAAACAAAACAAACAACAAAGAAAGAGGAACCATTGCACATTATACCAGGATACCAGGTGCAAACCATAACTGCCCCAGATAAGCAGGGCAGGTGGTTCCCCAATCTACGCTCCTTCTGTTTCCCCCCTCTGGACCTAGCCCAGAGTGTTCCCCATACGACACACTGAAAAACACAGAATGTTTCAGCACTTGCTGGATATACTTCCCTTTTACCCATGGAGCCAACTTCTGAAACCACCGTTGTTTGAGAGTAACCTACTTTTCAGAGTCAAAGAAAGTTGTGGCTTCATTAATCTCCCTCAGGGATCTAGTTAATTACACCAGTGGATAAAGAAAACCCAGGTCACTGATAAACTTTTTCGACTGAGAAAATGGTGAGCAAAGAGTCTTCCATCTTGGAATGTGCTTAATGCATTGGTTACTGGGCCTTGTTTCTGATTCTGGGCTTGTGGGGAGATGCGGGCAGGAAGGTCATGCCCTATAGAGCATGGTACACATACAGGTAAGGGCTATCAGGAGGCAAACAGGGAGATTATTTCCTTAAACGCCGTACACACTTTAAATCCACATTCAGATGGCCAAGCACCACCTTGGTCAAGTCAGTGGAAGTGGTCCTTACTAACTCATAATTTCTCCAGGAACCTGTTGCTCAGGACCACCCCCCACGCCCTCTCCACGAGTCGGAGCTGTAGATGTTTCTCTCCACTGTCTCTGCAGCAAAGGTGCCTGGTGCTGCATGCCTACATCATGCACCTAGCCCCTGCCACCGGAAAAGCCCGCCTGGTTCCCAGGCCCTCCCAGGCACACTTTCCAACAGGAAACAGAAAATGATGAGGCAGAATTATAGCGTGTGCTACGTGAAAGCCCAGTAGACATAAGCAGGGCAGGAAAGTCAGAATAAGTGCCTGGTTATGGTGTTAAAGATGGTGGTCGGGGTGGCGCTCGGTGACTTGTGATTTGAACCGGGAATAATTTAATATAAACTTTCCCGTGAACTTGTCAAACCAGACTTCTCGGTGGGGAGGCACCTCCAGATGCTAGAAGAGCAGTGGGGAGATGCTGGAGGACCAGCCGGTTTCAGCGTTCACAGACTCCCCACAGCCAAGCGCAGGGCACCGCCTGTCCACCAGGTTCGGCCTCAATGAAACCGGAAGAGACTTCAGAACCTTGTCCCGTGCCTTAGGAGCCGGTCATGAACTGTGTAAAGTGGGCTGCCCTGTCTAGTCAGCTGTTTGTTTTGATAGGAGCCCTCATGATCTTAACACATTTCCCCCGAGGAGATTTCTATTTCAGGCTAAAGGAAAGTTGGGCATATTGGAGCTCTTCAAATTACATCCTACGTAAGTGGACACTTCTCTGCTGACCCACAAAGCGCAGAGGACAGAGGCCAAACCCATCAGTAGTTGGAAACTAGTGTTCTGGGGCAGTGAGTCGTGTTCTCTGGTTTTGTTTGTGACTCGCGTACAGACTAAGGGCTTGAAGCTAGACCTCCCGTCATCCTGCGGCTGGAGTGTGTGGGACGGTTCCCGCCACCGAGCTCACCAAAAATGACCGACTGAGCACAGTACAAGGAGATTCTTGGGGGTCTGGAGGGTGTCTTTCCGGAGGTGAGAGCGCACGCTTATGGGCATCCTAGTCCTTGAAACATCTAAAGGGAAAGGAGACAAAGAAAATGCCATGGGACGGGATCAGTATCTGCTGGATTCTGGCCGGCAAGAGAGCCGCTCCTTACCCTTCCCATCAGCTGTCTTCGCAGCTGTTTTTATTTTGCCAGATGTGCAGGAATTTGAATGCTGATTAGAACCTGAGCCTCAGTTTGAGGCTTCAAACAGGACTTGCCCTCTCTAATTAGGGGGTGCAACTCACCAGCTGCTCAGCAAGCAGCATGTGGTCACCACTTGCCTAACTGCAAACGCATCCAAGGACCCACCTCCCTGCCCGAAGTCGAGGCTGCCAGGCCAGTGCCTCCTCCTCTGCCATCCCAAGGGCCTAACTGCAGGGCCATTGAAGGAAATCCTGTACCCCAGGGCTAGACCACCTCAGCTCCTCTGGCAACACCTCCTCTTTCCTGTCTCAGTGCTCTTACCCCAAATACCAGAACTTTCCTGTGTCCCTCCAACCTTTCCAGGAAGGAAGATAGGCGAATAGCTGTGTGTTCTGTATACTATACTATTCCATTCGCTCCACAGAAGGAAAGGTTACTTTCTTCTCCCGGCACAGAGCTAAGATACAAAGGTCAAGTTGAAACGAGAGTGCTCTGCAGTGAAGAGAAAGGTTCTCTCGGGACTTGAGAAGAACCTGCTGCAGGAAGAAGCCTGGGAGAGAGAGCAGAACCCCAGAAAGGTGCAGAAACCTTCCCAGCCTCTCGGAATCCACAGACTAGCTGAGCTTTGCTGCCTGACCAAGGTCCTGGGCACGGTTTCCTGTTACCCATCTTGGGCTACATTATGTAAGCAGCTAGGACAATCTGCACATGGGGTCGCCAGGCCAGAAGCAGATGCACTAAACTGTGGTCCCTGCAGGACTGGCCTCATGCTGTTTACTCTAAGTCAGGTAACTCAGGCCTCTCACGGAGAGGGAGACATTTTGGGATACACCCCAGCCCTGCTCCTCAGAGGGTCGACAAGATGCTTCCATTCTTGATTTTCCCTCAGTCTCCCATCTTGGCCCAGGTTCTAATCCCTTCTGATAATAATAATAAAAAAAAAATCAGGGCATCAGCAACCTCTTTGAGATGCGAGGGGAGCGTGGAATGCCCAAGGTCTGAGAGGGCGCTGACAGAGAACACGGCACTCCTGGCATTTCTAGATGCACGCCGTCTATCCCAGTCAGAAGTGATTTTGAAATTGAGACCATTGCCCTCCACTGGGCTATAATCTGCCGTGGGTGAGATAAAGCAGGATGGCAGAGAAGTCTGCCTCACCCTCCGCTGCCCTCCCCTCCTCTGCCCCCCCACGGGCCTCTGCCTGCTGCACCTGGGCAGGCTCCCGTCAGAAGGTCCCCTCCTTTTCTCCTCCTCCTCAATGCCTTGCCCTGGCCAGTCCTTGTAGTTTCTCTTCCTCTGCCTGCCCTCAGGTCTCCCCACAACCCTCAGCCTGCCACACTGGCCCTCTTTCGTTCTATCTTTGTCCAAAGTTGCCGACTTTCACTTCTGGGTCTTCTCTGCTCTCTCCTCACCTCCAAACCCCCTCTCCTGGGTGTTGGTAACAGGTCCCTTTCTCGCTCGAGTTCCATCCCAAGGCCACATGAGGTTGGTAAGAGTGGACCTTGGTTCAGAGGGATATGAGGGGAAACCAGGAAGGTTTCTATGGTTACTGCAGTAGTGAGAAGCTAAACTAGTGATGAGCAGCTACAACCCTCGGATCAGGAATTCCCCATCGCCACGAGGCCTGCCATCTGTACACAGAACTAGAGTTTGAGTGGAAAGGCCAGTCAAGAGCCAAGGTCACTGAATCGTGTGATGGGGAGGGGTCACCTTCTCTCCACCAACGTTTGAAAATAATGAAATTCCAATAAAGAACTAGTGTATGTTTTTTTTAACTGTTATCTGATTCAAAATTTCACATTGAAAAATTCAGACAACTCCAGGTAGGGGGAGAAATGAAGGTCCCACCAGACACCAGCAGCTGCTCGCTGGTTTGAGGCACAATACTGGAATATACTGGAATATAAGTAGGTCAACAGGTGGCACGGGGGAGAAGGAGCAGAGTGATCCCCGGGAGGGAGGGAGGCTTCTGGCGTGCTGTAAGTGGGATTACCCAGCTTTGGAGGGTGCTGAGACAGAGGAGTTCAGTGTTATCCCCAGCTACCTAACAACTTCCTGTGGTAGACGAGGTCCTGTCTCAAAACAGAAAATAAATATTTTTATTATTTTAAATATTTCAGGGTATGTTAACGGTACAAAGCAAGTGGTTTCACTGTGACATTTCCGCCCATATAGTAGGGTTTGCTTTCAGGTCCCCCACTTCACGATTGCTGTGTCCTTCCTCTCCACACCCCCTTTCCTTCCACAAGGCTAGTCTGTTCTTCTTCGATACTAAGAGGTAGAAATCTAATACAAATTTTATACATATAGCCAATGTCAATTTGCAGTAATGGAGAAAACATGAAATTTGAGGAACAAATTAACATCCTCAGAGATTATAACTATCTAGAGGGGAAAGGACTATATCCAGAGATGTACTGGAATGTCTTGGCAGCAGGCTAGGTGAAAAAAATATGAACTCAATTAGAAAACTCAAAATTGATAAAACAGGGAGAAAAACTATTAAAGTGCTAAAAAGAAAGAAAGGAAGGGAGGGAGAGGGAGAGATCTCTCTAAATCTCTAGAGGGATACCCAGGTTATCAAAAAACGGGTGATTTTAATGCCGGGAAAATAAAAAAATTACTTACGTCAGCTCCAAAAAAATCAACAGCAATATCCAAAGCATTCTTAGGAAAGTTGTGTTTGTTTTGTTTTGTATTTAAATTTCTGTTTTTTTTTGGGGGGGGGGGTTGGGGGGGGCAATAGGAATTGTACCTGTGAGCGCAGTACCTGCAGAGACCAGAATAGGGCACCAGACTCCCGTGGAGTAAGGTGGTTGTGAGCCCTGGAAGTGGGTGCTTGGAAGCCAGCTTGAGTCATATGGAAGGGCAGCTAGTGTTATTAACACCTAGCCACCTCTCCAGACCAAAGGAGAGTATTTTTATAGACTAAATAAACATCAAATGGGAGGAACTGCTGTTGTCTCTTAACTCTTGATAAAAAAGAGGGTCTCTCTAGCAGATAATAGGGGAAAGGTGAACAACACAGTACAGAAATCAGCAAACTATAGGAATAGGTTATTTCTATAAAAAATGCAGATTTCTTTACAAAACATTTGAAAATATGTACAGTCTCAGTTATGGCATAAAGAATATGAGTTAAAGGGCTAGAAAGTGAGTTAAGAATATGAGTTAAGAATACATACTACTGGGGCTGGAGAGATGGCTCAGTGGTTAAGAGCACTGACTGTTCTTCCACAGGTCCTGAGTTCAATTCCCAGCAACCACATAGTGGTTCACAACCATCCATAATGAGATCTGGTGCCCTCTTCTGGAGTGCAGGTACGCATGCAGGCAGAACACCATATACATAATAAATAAATAAATAAATCTTTTTTAGAAAAAAATACGTACTGCTCTTCCAGAGGACCTAAGTTCAGTTTCCAGCACCCACCTTAGGCAGCTCACAACTGCCTGTGACTGCAGTTCCAAGGATCTGAAGCCCTCTTCTGGCCTAAAGTCACCAGCACACACGGCATCACGCCCGGCATACCTCTCCCATCGCACACACGGCGTACCTCTCACACCAGCACACACAGCGTACCTCTCCCATTGCACACATGCATAAGTTTTTTAAAAAATTTTAAGGAAATAATGAATGAAAATCTTCTATCAGAATGACAAGTCTGAAAGTTTGAACATAAATACATTTTATTGTTGGATCTGCAGGGATTTATTTATACACTGGTGAGGGGAAACTCCGTAAACCCTTATAGAGGCCAACTTCGTATCAACCAACTACCGAAGTGTGAGCATCTGCAGGGAGCGAGGGAACTAAGGGAGGAAGCAGCAGAGGCAACACAACAAGTGGCCAGCTTTCCTCCTCAAAGCGCTGTCCGTGCTCAGCTGAAAATGAGTGTGAAGAGCAGCCCTTGTCTCCAGCAGACCACAAAGCTCCAGGTGAACGATGGGAGCCCATGCCAGGAGCCACTCTTTCCGGCCCCGTAGAAGCTTGAAAGGTAAAGCTGTGGGATTCACTCCCTGTCTCAAACATCGCACTGAGGTTGGGGCTTTACACAGTAGCCTTTGATGGACTGGAAGAAGGTAAATAGGAAAAAGCATGCAGTTAGCAATTTCCTCCTTGCTTGACACAAGAAGGTGACGTGCAATTCACACGTCCCAGGTTGGAGTCTTCCTGCAGTTTACACACGCCTCTCAGTGGAAGCCTCAGAGGATTAAGGCTTGAGGCCCCTGTTCTCTGGCGCTCACCCCGACCCTCCAAGGCTTGCTTCCTGTCTCAGCTTTACTAAGAGCCTTCCTACCCTTTCCTCTGGACTCTACTTTATTCTGGGGAAGACCCTAACCTTGGGCTGCTTCAAGCAAGAACCATGATGAATCTCCAGTTCTCCAGTAACACTCTGACCCAGCAATGCCATTTTCTGCATATACCCTTGAGTGTATAGACAGAACAACCATGTGTGGATGTTTGGGAACAGCCCGGACATCTATTAATGGGAAATTGATGGAGGAAAATCATGGCACATCTTTCCAGTAAAATATTTTTAAAGTAGCCTAAGGGCTGGAGACCTGATTCGGTGGTTAGGGGCATTTGTTGCTCCTACAGAGGGTTGATGTTTTGTTCTCTCTCCCTCTCTCCATCTCTCCATTTCTTCTTCTCTCCTCTCACAAATAAAAGTTTAAAGATATCCTGCAATATACTGCGGCAGACTTTCTGAAGAAAAGAAAGACTAAAGTACAAAGGTAATGCATGTCTGAATTGTCTTGCAAATTCATAAGTAGATTCTGCATGGAAACAATGAACAGCAATGGCTCCCTGTGAAGGACTGTGGGGGAGAGAGAGCCTTTCGCCCTACACAGCCTCTGGATATCTAGAGAGAGAGAGAGAGAGAGAGAGAGAGAGAGAGAGAGAGAGAGAGAGAGCACTACTCAGGATAAATTTAAAGCAGCCCAGAGGCGAGAAGCAGAACCATCACTTAAGTGGCTTGACCATAAAGGAAGTGGCTGGTGAGTAGGCCTGTCCCAAAGAGGACCACAGAGCCCGGTTGGGCAATGACAGCCTAGTTAGGTGGGTGGTGGGAGGGTGTGCTGGCTCGGAAGCTCCATTCCACAGTTTGGCACTCTGCACAAAATTGTAATATTTCAGCCACTCACTTCCTGTCCTGAGAACACCTAGGACCATGCACATGAGGTCACACCTAGGGCCATACACATGAGGTCACACCTAGGGCCATACACATGAGGCCACACCTAGGACCATGCACAAGAGGTCACACCTAGGACTATGTGTTTGAGGTCATACTTAGGACCATGCACGTGAGGTCCCAGAGTGACAATGAGTGGTCCTGCCTCCCTAACACAGGGCACTCCTCCCACTTAACTTCAAAGGGTCCTAAATCTGCCCTAAGACTGAGGATAGGAGGATGGAGCCTAAGACAATGTCTTCGTTCCTTCCTTCTATCCCCCACTCAACCTGTTTTCCTCTCAGGCTCTCTAAACTGACTGGGGGCCTCTTCTCTCACCCTTTGCCACCTCCGCACTTGAGCTCAGCTCCCCACCGTCCTATCTGCTTACTCCAGCAGCAAGTCCCTGATGCTCGGTTATCTGTTAAATGGGAAGGATGGGATCTGTTCCTCAGCATGGTCATGAGAGACGGATGCTACCCTGCGGGGTGATGGGTGAGGCAGGTCGCAGTTTAGGGAGTTTTGCTGGAAGAGAGAGAGGGAAAGCGAGGGAGGGGAGGGAAGGAGGGAAGAAGGGAGGGAGGAGAGAGAGAGAGAGAGAGAGAGAGAGAGAGAGAGAGAGAGAGAACAACCCCCTCTCATCGCCGGAGGCTTGCTTCCACTCAGGCAGCCATGCTCCCGTTCACAATCAAACCATCAGGACCTTGTGGTCTCCAGGGTTTCCAGGGTCTGTTGGGAAAGAGGATGTGGAAGAGGCCTACTGGCCTTAACAGTCTCAGGTCAGAAGCAAAGCAGCATCCTGTTCCTGGACAGTAAGAATCAACCCCCCGGGGGGGGGCATAAACAATGTCCAGCCCTCTTCATTAGGTTCCTATGACAAATCAGAGTATGGCCCCCACAGACTTCACCTTGAGAGGCCAGTGAGTTTTCCTGGAGCAGGGGTGACCCAAAAGCAGCCACACTGGAAAGCTTCACCCAGCATGAACGATGGCTTCCCTGTGACCTCGTAGACAGATGCTGCTTCCATTCTCTCCAGCCTATATATTCCAATACCTTGAGCAGAGCCTCAGACCGTACACACTTGGGGCAAATTTCATACATGTGACTGAGGAGTGGCTGGGATCTCAGATGAAGGTCCAATGGTGCTTCCTTCCCTGTCTTTCTAGGAGGGGACATCGGTAGCCAATGAGTCTGTAGCGGTGTCTCATTTGTATTTTAATAAATAAAGCTTGCCTGGGGATTGGGAAAGTAAAAGAGTCACACAGGCCAGCCTTACAGACCAGGCAGTGGTGACACACACCTTTAATCCCAGTAACCACACTAGCTTGCCATAGAAACCAGGCGATAGTCTCTCTTCCTGTCCTCCAACATGTCGCAAGATCAAGGTGAAAAGGAGAACCCCATGCGGGAACTTCGTATCCGCAAGCTCTGCCTCAATATCTGTGTTGGGGAGAGCGGGGACAGACTGACCCGGGCAGCCAAGGTGTTGGAGCAGCTCACAGGCCAGACACCTGTCTTTTCCAAAGCTAGGTACACTGTCAGGTCCTTCGGCATCAGGAGAAATGAAAAGATTGCTGTTCACTGTACTGTCCGTGGAGCCAAGGCAGAAGAAATTCTGGAGAAAGGCCTGAAGGTGCAGGAGTATGAGTTACGGAAAAATAACTTCTCAGATACTGGGAACTTCGGCTTTGGGATTCAAGAACACATTGACCTGGGCATCAAATATGACCCAAGCATTGGGATCTACGGCCTGGACTTCTATGTGGTGCTGGGCAGGCCAGGTTTCAGCATCGCAGACAAGAAGCGCAGGACAGGCTGCATTGGGGCCAAACACAGAATCAGCAAAGAGGAAGCCATGCGCTGGTTCCAGCAGAAGTATGATGGGATCATCCTTCCTGGCAAATAAATTTTATCCAAAAGGCCAATAAAATTTTTCTCAGAAATGCAAAAAAAAAAGAAAAAGAAAAAGAAACCAGGCGATAGTGGTGCACGCTTTTAATCCCAGAACTAGAGAAGATTATAAACCCGGAGGAGACGGCTTCAGTCTCAGTCTCATGCTGAGATTCCAGGAAGCAGGATCACCACTTTTAGAGTGAGGTTGAGGTAAGAGCCAGTGGCTGGCTACTTTGTTTGGTCTTCAGACTGAACCCCAACATCGGTCTCTGAGTTTTTATTAATTGTGCTTCACGAGTCCTGTGATGAGCCTCGACAAGCATGCAAGTCTGGCCCAATCAGAGGGTGGAGTTCTACGGCACGACCTGAAACATCCGATGACCCCACCTTTACCGCACAAGATCCTGGGAAATGGGACGCATTGCCCTGACCTTCCACCTAACTCCCTGGGGTTCCGTTAGCCCCTTAACTACCAGGTTGCTAGCCTTGCTACCCAGAAAATTTCTGCTCATCTGAACTGTTTCGAGGCTGGATGGAGTCACACGTGGCACAGTGTAAAGCAAAGATGGCAAAGTCCCCAGAAGTCCCACACTAGTCACCCGGTTGTGTGTATGGCCCTGGACTCATGTCCTGCCACCTCCAGTTTGTCACATTGTACCACGTACAGAAGGCCACCGCTAGGAAATCCTAAAACGCTGGGTATGAGATCTCAGAGTCAGGTCAGCAGAAACAGTATTGCTAGGAACAGAGTAGGAAGCAGCCGGGATTCTTGGACCTCTGACCTCTGACTTCCCTGCCCAGAGTAGCTGTGATCACCTGGCATTTCTGCAGGACCATGTGATCCATGCAGGACCGCCATATACCTAATCGCATTCTCTTTTCTCCCCAAAGAACCAAGAGACTTCCATTAAATGTGAACTCGTAGTCTTTTGTGAGAATCCAGTTGAAGGGTACTGTGAGGTTGGGGGAGGGAAGGCTTCTCGTTAGGATGTCTCTATCTCTCTCTGTCAAGACCAGTGTTCCCTTAAGAGTCAACAGGGCAGTGAGGAAGAAAATAAAAAACTCAGGACTGAGTGTCTGGTTCTGTCTGTGAAGCGCTTGCCCTACAATCATGAGGCCCTGAGCTGGGATTCCCAGCATCTGCGTAGAACATTCGGCACCGGTAACCCCAGGTGCTGCAGAGGCAGAGACAGTAGACTACCCGGACCTGTGGACCAGCTAGCCCTGCCCGCTCAACGAAGAGAACAAAGAGAAAAAGGAGAGAAAGTCCTGTGCTGTGGGGGTAAGATGGAGGCTGAAGTAAATCCTGTTTTCTACTCCACCCCATCTCCGCTCAGACTTCACATCCTCTCCTGCCCAAAATAGCCCGGGTGAGGGGAAAGGCGGGGTGGGGAAGACAGGCTAGCTCTCTCTCACTCACAGACCTGCAGCTGTTTGCTGGCCCAGGATGGCCAGCTGCTAGGGGCTGCTTCCTCCCTGCCCACCACTCTGGGTGGGCAATGGTTTCCGTCACCACATGTGAAAGGGGTTCCCTCCCTCCACACCCCAGGTGATCCTCTCTGACTCCTACAACCCAGACCACCCAGTCCCCGAAGGCCTCTAGGGACCCCCTTGCCCTTTCATTACAGAGTGGAGCGGCTCCGCCGCATCCCACAGGCATGCGGGAAATGCAGGTTCAGCCCTAAGATCCCAGGACTGGGGAGGTGGCCCATCTCCCCAAATGCTTGCCCTGTGTTTCTCTCCTCAGCATGGCACATGAAGACAGCTTGGACTGAAACTGCCTCAAGGCAAAACACACCAGGCATAAAATGCAAGCCAAAGCCGGAGTCTCCACTAAAGCCTTGGGAAGGGAAGGGGGTGGGGGGGGGGAGGTGCCAGGGCTTCTGGCATTCTGACCAGCGAGAAACAAATGTCTGTCACCTCAAGCTACCCATTGTGTGGTCATCCACTGCACTCAGCAGTTCCTGGCATAGGTAAGAGTTCCATAAACGGTAGCAACAACGACTACCAAATTCACTACCAGATCTGACTCTCTCTAACCCAAACTTCATTAAAAGTAATAATTACAGAAGGACTATCAACCTGTTTTGCTAAACTATTGGGACACCTCCCAGGTCTCACCCTTAGCTTCTCAAAACAAAGCCGGAGACTCCTCGGCCATCCCACCAAGGCTGTGTGTGTGAATTGTCTTGTCTCCACTTCATTCCCTTAGCAGCTGGTCTCCTGATATGAGCCCCAGCCCCGTAAAGCTCACATAACCGGGAATTTAGGACATGGTGCAGGCTGACCTTAAACTCGTGATCCTCCTGCCTCAGCCTCCCAGAAGCCTATGCGCTCACATCCATGAAGCAGCTGTCTTCCCTGAGTTCACAAAGACTCTCCTGTCTCCTCGGCCATGTTGGTATCACCCTACTAATTCAATACACCTCACTTTTACCACCTTTTTAGAGCCAGGGTTGGCTCCATCCCTGCAGACCCCAGGGAGGTAAAAGGCTGTTCCCTCTGTGGCTCTACAGGGGGTGGGGCTGCAGTGACACCCCTTTTCTGCTCTCTGAGGTGCAGACATTGAGCCTTCGGTGGCTTTGTTTACAAATTAGGGTTAATGGCTCCTTCTGCCACAGGACCACCAGGAGCAAATGTGAGTGCACGACCAGAATCCTCTCTGCGATGGGTGTAAAGAAAACATCTTCCATGCAGTTTGAACCACTAAGTCCTTGTCATTACAAAGCAAAAGAACCCTTTCTCAGAGTCATCCATGTGCACAATTTCATCTGAGACACTCAACAGCCCCGTCAAGAAAGCAAGCAGGGCGTATCATCCCTATTGAAAGGAAAGGAACACCAAATCCTAGAAAAAAATCATATTTAACTAATATTTTTAAGTCTGTTCTGCAGATCAACTGTCAGTCCAGCTCAATCACATTGCACTGTCTCATGACATCTCGGGGTGTCTGCACCCCAATTACAGATGAGGGTAAGTGGCTCCGAGAAGGGCAGAATCTTATGCAAGGTTATGCAGCTGCTTGGCATCAACAACGGGATCTGAACCCAGCACCCGGACTCCCAAAGCAAGGTTCTTTTCATGACCCTCATATTCCAGAGCATCAAGCCACATGTGAGAGAGTGGTTTCGATGAAAAGGGGGATAATGCTACTTCCAATCAACTCTGTGAGGGCGCTGTTCCCCATTCCTATTTGCCAAATGAGCCTTCAAAACACTGGTTCCCATGGAGATGGGCAACCAATCAACACGCTTGGCCCTTGGAGGTCTGGACCAAACTCCAGCAAGGATGTAAAAGAGCCGTGTAAGCCGGAGAGAGCGTGTGACTGAAAACTGCAGTTTCTGTTACTCATTAATTCATCGGAAGATCAAGTATGATTTCTGCTTCAGAAGACAATCGGAATCCACAACCTAAATCCATTTGATTGTCTTGTATTACTCATCCTGCTGCCATGACAAAGGAATGGGAACAGCGACTTAAGGAAGGGAGGCTTTGTCCTGTCTCACAGTCTGAGTGGTTACAGTCCACTGTGCCTGGGAGAGCATGGTGGCATGTGAGGTGGACACATTGTATCCGGACTTGGGAAGCAGAGGGGTCTTAATGTAGTGGTCAGAAAACTCCATCCCGTGGAACAATGATGCCCAAGTTCAAGGTGGGTCTTCCCTCCTCAGCTAATCCTCTCTGGAAACACCCTCACAGACATGACTAGAGATGTGTTTCCCAGATAATTCTAAATCCAGCCAAATTGGCAATGAAGGCTGAACATCAAAAATGTGGAACAAGGGTCACCCGACCCTGGGTTTGGAACCGAACCCTATGCAGTTTCACCGGCAGACACTTCCCTCGCTTCTCTTCCTGAAGAAGCACAACATATGGCCAGCTTTTCTGCTATGTTTTTTAGCTGCGAGGAGGCCCTGTACATTCACGCGAGAATACAAAAGATGGAAGCTTGCACTGGCTTTCCTTCTCAGTCACTTAGAACGAAGTGATGTTGAGCAAATTCTTTTCTCATCTATTAAACAGAGGATTGGGCTCTCCTATTCATGTCGCAGGTAGTTGAAAAAAGGGATATAACTTCTTTAATTTTAATGAGGACTTGATAACCATTTCTTGACGTACTCACTCTGTGGCCTTTGGCATTTCCAATGATGAAAGTGCTTACAGAGACTCCAGAATCCCAAGGTCCATAGACCCTATGAGAGCGCATCTGGAGTCTAGTGCTGGACAAGATCATAGGAGGGGAGCGGTTAGCCTTGCACATGGCTTTAAATGCAAACCTCTTGAACAGACAAGGCGATCCCCATGATTGCAGTGACCTCACCAGAACTTCAGGGGAGAATCTTCGCGAGAAAACCTTCTGGGGAGAGTCTTTAGAGGTGTGAGACTGAGGAATGATATGAAATCCAACATTCTTGAAGTTCTGAAGTCTGTCAGTTTTTATTCTAAACCCTCCTTGCCCCCTGTTGGCTTGCTCGTCCTGGCTATGAGCTTGCCTACTGGGTAAATAGCTATGCGATTTAAAGGAGACGTGGAGCTTCCAGCACTTGTAGGGTTTTTAATTAACCACCCTATTCTCTTGCTTTTTACTTTGCAGCCTAAAAATGGAAAGTATAGGTAGTTTCTCTTTTTGGCATTGTTTCCCTCCCCCCTTGGCATTGTTTGATTGTAGTCAGGTTGACAGTTTTCTGAAATCAACCATCAACCATGGTGTGTGTGTGTGTGTATGTGTGTGTGTATTTATATGTGATGTACCTTCTTGCATGCATGTGTGTTTGCATGTGCGGAGGCCCAGAGTGGACATCAGACACCTTCCTTCCCCACTCTCCACCTTCTACACCAAGACAGGCTCCTCCCTGAACAGGAGCTCCCCTGTTTCCTAGTCTAGCAGACCTGCTTGCTCTGGGGATCTGCCTCCTATGCACTGGGACTACAGCAGGGTCACCAGACCCTCTCTCAGCTTTTCCATGAGCTCTGCAAGTCCAAACTCCGCCCTCACGCCTAAGCCACAGTGCTTTTTCCCCTGAGCCATTTCCAAAGCTACTGTCTCTTTCTCGTGTGTGGTAACCACCCAGTGCTGAGCTACAGCAAAGCTGCCCGTGCCCCTGATGGAGACCTTTTACACTGTTGATTTCAACTTCTTCCACGCCATAGCACTCCCACCTCACAGACAAGTCAGAAGAGACAGATCTCACACTCTAAAATGCCGTCATGGCAAAGCTCTCGCAAAAACAGAAAAACAAACAAAGACTTGGCCTGGGGAGGAGGCTCCGTGGTTAAAGCACTTACTGCCCAAGCATGAGGCCTGGATTGCGGATCCCCAGAACTCACATAGACGTCAGGTGGGAGATGGCCTATCTGTGATCCAACCTCAGCCAGGGGAGACAGGATCTCTGTGGTGAGGCTTAGCTGTATCAGCTTTGAGAGGGTAATTTCTGGCATCAACCTCGGGACTCCACATGCATGCACACCCACAGGCACAAACACCAAAATGCACATGCAAACATGCGTGCACACACAAACACACAAATAGAAGGGGGAAAATGAAATAAAAGTGTGTCATTTCATTTGCCTTTAAAGCAGTAGAAGAGGAAAAGAAATTAGAAGTAAGAACCGGAGACGGAGTGCGTTGAGAAGAGCAGGTGTTTAAACGGCGTGATTACCCTGTCCCCTGCGGAAGCTGGAAAGGTGGTCAAAGGCTGATGCCACTTGGTTGTATATAAACCTTTAGAGGGGAGAATCAGATGACCCTGCTTGAGAGGAACCATCGGGACTGGCTCAAGCAAGTGTGGCTAGAAAATTCGGGGATCTTCCAGCCCCGTATCACACGCTACCTTGAAAGCAGGGTGTCACCTGGAATAAATGGGCCGTTAGTGGAGAGCAGGAAACCTCTGTGGTTTGGGAATTTCTGATCTTACTGATGAGGGTGGTGACAAAGGCCAAGTTCTAGGTCATCCCTTGGGAAAACAGCTCCCAGATCAGGTGAGTGATGCAGTGTTGCTCCAAGGGTGTTCTGGGAGCTTCACCCTGAGTGCCTTCCGCAGCTCTTCTGCGATGTCCAGACAACATCCCTCTTCTGCAGAGAGTATCCAGAATAACATGGTTCAGTTGCTCCCAGCTGAGAACCATATATCATATACATTTGATCTTCATGGGGTGGATTGGAGCGTGGTGGGGAAGGACGCACCATTCAAAGGGACTGCAGTTACTGCACACGTGATCTTGCTAGATCACTTAAAAGGCCCATGAGCGAGACACTACTGCCTCCACTATTCAGATGGGAAAATTCATACCGAAGGTGTGGGGCAGCCTGCCCCAAGTCACCTTTACCAAGTGTGGCACTTGGGATGTAATTGGCCCCATAAGCTCACAGGGAGTGGAAATGTTAAGAGGTGTGGCCTTGTGGGAGGAAGTGTGCCTTTGTGGAGACAAACTTTGAAGTCTCCTATGCTCAAGCAACACCCTGTAGATCAAGATGTAGAACTCTCAGCTCCTTCTCCAGCACCATGTCTGCCTGCATGCCGCCGTGTCTCCATGATGATAGTGAACTAAACCTCTGAAGCTGTAAGCCACCCCAATTAAATCTTTTCCTTTATAAGAGTTGCTGTAGTCATGGTGTCTCTTCACAGCAATAGAAGCCCTGGCTAAGACACCAAGTTCTCAATTAATGTGAATGAATGAATGAATGAGCGAGGAGGCAATTCCTCTGAGGGGTTTTCTGTATTGAATATCACAATGAGGAAGTAATTTGGAAAATCTTGAGCTCTTCTCCTAAGAGCCCCAGAACGGCTCTGAGATGCAGGATCCTGGCCAGTCTCTCCTTAGGGCAGGGAAAGAGATGTCAGTATGCAAACCAAGGAATAACAGCAACTTTTGGGAAGAACCTTTCCTGTGTTCATTTCCATCCATGACCTCAAGCTGGGATTCTGGCGGAAGAAATAGGAGCTGGTGGAGAAGTACCAACGTGCCCTCCCTGGAGAAGCCCTCAAGGTCATCATTCACCTGTACCCCACACTATGTGCACACATACGTGTGAGTGAGCGGAGGTACAAGCTTTGGGTAGTTGATGGCTAATAAAATGGGCAGTTGACAGCCCTTCAGACGAAAAGAGAGGCGAAGAATGGCAGAGCCCCTACTGCTGTGAAGATGAACAGAACTGTAGTCTTCCCAGTCTACCCATTCTGAATCTACCTGGGTGGAAATGGCAGGGCTGGCATTCTGGATCCACCTGGATGGGCATGGCGGGGCTGGCATTCTGGATCCACCCAAGCGGGCATGGCGGGGCTGGCGTTCTGTATCCACCCAGGTGGGCACGGAGGGGCTGGTGTTCTGGATCCATCCAGATGGGCATGGCAGGGCTGGTGTTCTGGATCCATCCAGATGGGCACGGCAGGGCTGGTGTTCTGAATCTACCCGGTGAGTACGGCAGTGCTGGTGTTCTGGATCCACCCAGGTGGGCATGGCAGGGCTGGCATTCTGGATCCACCCAGGTGGGTACGGAAGGGCTGGCGTTCTGGATCCACCGGGGTGGGTATGGTGGGGCTGGCATTCTGGATCCACCCAGGTGGGCACAACAGAGCTGGCGTTCTGAAACCACTCAGGTGGGCTTGGCGGGGCTGGCATTCTGGATCCACCCTCATGCCTTTTTATTCCCACAGTCTCTGGGGGTGGTGCTGTTAAGTGGGTACTATTATAACTGTGTATCTCCCCTCTCATCTTTTGTGGTTGCTTCATCTAATGTCCAGAGATTCTTTAGGGATGAATAGATTACTTATTTTCATTCTTTGTCTTTTGTTTTTTGACACAGGGTCTCATACAGCTCCAGCTGGCCTCAAACTCATTATGTACTAGACAATGGTACTGAACTTCTAACCCTCCTGTCTCTACCTCCCCAGTGCTACAATTATAAGCATGTGTCACCATGCCTGGCTTATGCAGTGCCAGAGATTAAACTTGGTACTTTATACATGCTAGGCTAGCACTCCACCAACCAAGCTATAACCCCGACTCTGCATTTTTCTTGAGTAATAAAATAAATCAGTCTAAATCTTGTAGTATACCTCAGAGACCACCTAATGTGCATGCTTCTTCTTTTAAAGGAGGAAGAGATTGTGTCCCAGAAAAGAGAAGTCATTCTCCCCAAGTCCCACTGCTGGCAGAAGCAGGCATTGAACCCAGGTGTCTTGACACCACCAGGTCTAGGGCTCCTATTACAACACCACAGTGCAGCCCCCCAGGATTGCAAACTTGATTTACGCCATCACTTGTAGGTTTTTACAGTCTCCAGCCTGGGCTTCCCAGCACCCCTCACCTCACACACGTTGACTTCAGCAACACCCGCCCGTGGGCCGCTCTCCCATCAAGCCGAGTCTCCCATTGTGAATCATCTTTTAAAAGAGTTTTACATCTGCTGCAGGGAAATTTACAGGCCCCAGGTTACCAGCCATAATTTCGGTCATTTGGGGGAAATAATGATGTTATAGTCGTCACTTTCCAAATGTTGCAGGAACCTGACCCCAATCAAGAAGCCTCTCAATAAATCAGCACAGAAACGGCATCCATTTCTTGCCTTGCTGTTCAGAAGGTCGAAGTTCTGAATCAGTGTCTGGGCTGGAGAAAGCGTCCAACTCACAGTCTAGTCTAGGTTTTCATAACAGCTGCCATTGTTCAAAAAGGGATTCATAACTCTCCATGGACTCCAGCCAACAGGCCTGAGCCAGAGCCACTATTTATGTATGTTTGCTTGGACGAAGTGCTCCTCTGTTCGGGAGTTGTTCTTTCAATGTGGGGGCTGTTGAGGTCTCCTCTCCTGGCCCTGCCTGTGGACATCACTTCACACCAAATGCGCCTGGCTGACAAGCTGTTATACATCTTCTTTGACCCATAATTTATGTTCAGATGGCCAGAATCATTGTACAACAAGACAGAGGTTATTAAGAGCAAAAGCAATGGCCAACTTTTTGGAGGCGATTGTGCTGAGCCAAGAGCCACTCATTAATTCACGCGCTGCTAAAAACAACCCCGCAAGAAAGGTGTTTCTGCTGTCCTCAACCTGAGGAAACTGAGGCACAGCATGGATAGGTCATACGCTAATACTCAGAAGAGCTGGGTTAAGAGGCCAAGAAGTCTGGCTCCTGTGAGCCCTTCTTTAAGAAAAGTGATTTACTGTCTATAATTTACATACCGCATAACTCACCCTCTTGAAGTATAAAGTTCAGGGTGTGTTAGTACATTCCAAGCGGGCAACTGTCATCACTATTTAATTCCAGGACATTTTCTTCACTCTCGGGGAGACCCTGTACACATTTGTAAGCAACCTTAACCTTGCTTCTGTGGCCCTTGGCTGTCACAAATCTGTTGTCTGTCCTTGTGGATTTTTCTTTCCTGGACATTTCATACAAATAGAAACAAGCAGTGTGTAACCGTTTGCATCTGTAAAGTTTTTAAGGTTCATCCATGTGGGTATGGACCAATACTTGATTCTTTTTACGGCCAAATAACACCTGTTGTGTGGAGATCCCAGGCTTTATTCATCCGCTGACCAGCTGGTGGACAGCCGGGCGTTTCCACTCTTTTGCTCTGAATAAAAAATGCTGATGTGTTGGATACTTTTCTCTTTTTTAAAGGGGTGTGTGTGTGTGTGTGAGAGAGAGAGAGAGAGAGAGAGAGAGAGAGAGAATGTCACATTTGTGCAAACGGTCACAGAGGTCAGAAGAGGGCGTCAGAGCCCCTGGAGCTGGAGATAGAGGCAGTTTGTGCCCCTATGGAGCTGCGGGGAACTGAACTCAGGTCCTTTGAAGGTGCAGGAAGTGCTGTAAACCACCGAGACATCTCTCCCATCTTTGGCTATTTTTCTCATTGCTATGACGAAGATTACTTGGGAAAAGGCGACTTCAAAGGGAGGCAAGGCTTATTTAGGCTTCCAGTTTGAAGAGAGAGCTTCCTTCACGGTCGGGAACTCATGGCCACAGAAGCATGTGGCAGTTGCTCACATCCATAGGAGGGGGCAAGTGGGGCTGGATGTCAAACCTTCCAGGCCTCCTCCCAGTGGCTGCCTTCCTTCGGCAATGCTTGACCTCAGGATTCCACAACCTTGTGAAACACAGTCACCAGCTGGTATTTGAGTGTTCAAAGACATGAGTCTGTGGGGGGTCATTTCACCTTCAAAAACAGCTGGTAGATCACAATATACCAAATTATTCCAACCATGAAGTGATTTTCATCTCCATAATGACCAGTGATGGTGTTGACTATGTATATACATCTCTCACCCTTGGAGAACACCTATTCAAATTATTTTCCTACTGACATGCATATTTTTTCTGGTTAATGTTGAGTTGCAAAGTTTTTTTAAAAATATATTCTGAACATAAGACTACTTTAGTTAGTTTCCTCATTCCTCTGCCCGAAACCCTGAGAGAACAATTTATAGGATTTATTTTGGCTCAAGTGTCAGAGGGTTTGGTCTTTGGTTGCTTAGTTCCACATGCTGGAGCATCATGGTAGCAGCAGCTTGGAACAGAGTAGGTTCTTCACTTGTGGTGACCAGGATGAAGAGGAAGGGGACCAGGGCCAGACATAGTCTTCACAGCACAACCCTACTAACCTACCCTGCAGTGAGGTCCCACATCCCAAAGGCTCTCCTACCCATAACAAAGCTCCACTGATTTGGGACAAAGCATTCAGCACATGAGATTGTGTGACTTTTCACATTCAAGTCATAACAAAGTCCCCCATCGGTCCCTTTCTTGGTTGATGCGGCATGTCCTTCTGTATATGTGTTGCTTTTATTGGTTGGCAAATAAAGCTCTTTCGGCCAATGACTGAGTAAATTCAGGTAGGAAATATGAACAGAGATACAGAGAGAGTAGGTGCAATCAAGTGGATACCAGCTAGCCGCCGAGGAAGCAAGACATGTAGAAAATGAAGTAAAGCCACGGCCACATGGCAATACATAGACTAATAGAAATGGGTTGGTTTAAGACGTAAGAGCTAGCTTGAGCCATCAGCCAAACAGTGTTGTGACTAATATGGTTTCTGTGTGGTTATTGGGGTTGGGGTGTCTGGGAAACAACACTTCAGTCTCTGTTTATACTTGACTGTATCTCCTGAAGCACGAAAGTATCCGCCTCCCGAAGTCTAGTTTCTCTCCTTTGTGTCTTGCTTGCATATGTACTTGGTGTCACGCCTGAGAAGGCTTTGCCTAGCCCAAGGTCATGAAGAAATGCCCTGGTTTTTCCTCAAAGACCTTAAGATTTTAGATATTGTGTTTGGGTCTACATTCCATTTTGAGTGAGAATTTCATTCAATTTGAGTTAAAAGTCCAATTTTATTCTGTGCACATACGCATTCAGATGACATAGCACTGTTTATTGAGCGGCCTCCATACTGATGCTCTTAAGGGATGTGTGTGTGTGTGTGTGTGTGTGTGTGTGTGTGTGTATGATTTCTGGCCTCTCCTTAAACCCCTAAGGTGTCTAAAAACCTAGCCAATAGTAAGACAAAGGGAAGATTTTTTCCATCTGTCCCCAAAGCCAAAACCCATCCCTGCAGAGATAAGGAGTCTGACTCATGTTTTTGCAACAGGGCTGTCACAGGAAGACTTTAACACAGGGAGAAAATGCTGCTGGCCTCAGAGATGGGATGTAGTGCTCTCTGCTGAGACACATTTGAGAACGTGTAGTGTGAGATGCTAAGTCCGTAATGAGACTGGAGTTTCAGAGCTGTGCTCATTTCTTGGTCCTCCCTCTGAGATCTTAGGGCTATTCTTTTCTTTGTCATGGTTGTTAGCACAAGAAATCCCTACCCATTGGGGCAGACCTTGCCCATTAGTGATTCACAGTCTCTAACTCCTAGCCACTCCTCCAGGGCACAGACTGGGGGAGGGGAGGCTATGACCCTGTCCCTTCAGGGAGCATGTCTTCAGCCTCAGAGGGTCTGGGATGGGATCCAGTTAGTGACTTAACTTTGCTTCCCCAAGGCAGCGACTCACACAGGGAACTTACACAGCCATGGTTTTCAGAAATGACTCTTTTGGGGTAGGAACAAGACAGCCTGAGGGAAACAGAACACTGGAAGGAAATTGCTTACAACAGTCAGGCCCCGATTATTCTGATTATTCTTCCTTTCCTTTCCTTTCCTTTCTTCTGTTTTCATCAAGAGTTACTTCCTCTTGTCACCCCTAGAAAAAACAGAGCAAATAGCACTTAATGTTACAACAAGCTATCCCCGAAATGTTCCAAGGCAATGAGCAGCCTTCCACATGGTCATTCTACGTCCTAGGTCCTATCGTCTCGCGTCTCTGCAATATTGTCTAGACTCAGATTCTCTGCTTGTTCCTTTTCACACATCCAGGGTGCAAGAAGAGGGGCCAGAGCCGAGCGACGTCACATTCCAACAGTCAAAACTGAGTCAGACGGACACAACTGGCTAGAAAGAAGCTAACTAGGTGACAAGGTCTCCTGTGCCCAGAAGGTAAAGAAAATACGAACTCACAACAATTTCTATGACAACCGTGAAGATACGGATCACATCACCATAATGAAACAATTTTTATGATCCTTCCAAACTATCCTAGTGACTTTGATAGCACTCAGTCTCCCTAGTCACCTGCCCTCATGAAGTGTGGCCAGATTTTTTTATATATTTATTTCATTTATATATGTGCATGCAGGTGTATGGAAAGAAGAATACCATGGGGGTAGGTAACCGTGGAGGCCAATAGAGGGTGTCATCTCCTGGAGTTATAGGCCATGAGCTCTGGAACTCCAATCCTCAGCAGTATCAGCAAAAGCTCTTAATTTTTGAGCCATCTCTCTAGGCCCTACTGTGAATAGATCGTCAGTGAAGAGCCCTGAGGTGGGTGTGTGAGCTAGAAAGAAGGTAAGGCTGTCAAACAAGATCTCTAAACTTGGTTAAAAGTCAAGCAAAGCTTCCAAGGGGCTGAGGGAATGGAGTCTAGCCATGGAAGAACAAAACAGCCAGCTCACTCCCTCTGAGGCTGAGCATAAAGGTGCCAGCCCTGGAGCAAGGTCTGGAGATGTCATCCCAAGCCTGAGTAAACTGACCAGACTAGGAACCAAAGAGCAGTGGCCACGAGTCACAAAGAGAGATGCCCCGACATCACGTGGCTCCTGAAGTTAAAGCAAGCTACTACCCCCCCCCATCCAAGCCTTAGTCCCAACTAATACACAAGCTGGAAAACCATGCTCAAAGGTACCATGAGAATGTTCACAAAATCTAGGCCATGAGACTGATGCTACAACAAATTCAAGGCAAGGAATAAAACAGAGGAACACTAACAAACTGGCAGAACTTGGGGATGTGTGCTTGTATGCTTTTTAAAAAGCCAGATGTCTTAGATCTCTATTGCTATGATAAAACACAATGAACAAAACAACTTGGAAAGGGAACTATTTAGAAATATTTATTATATATATATATATATATATATATATATATATATATACACACACACACACACACACATACATACACAGCTGAGCATCACAGTTCACCATCAAAGGAAGCCAGAACAGGTACTCAAAACAGGAACTGAAGTGGAGAGTCTGGAGGGTTCTGCTTACTGGCTTGCTCCCCACGACTCGCTCAGCCATATACACCGCAGGACCACCTTCCCTCAGAGGTGACACCACCCGAGGACTGGGCCCTCCCGAATCAATCACCGATAAGAAAATGCCCAACAGATCTAACTACTGGCCAATGGGATGGAGGAATGTTCTCAGTTGAGATTCCCTCTTCCCAGATGACCCAAGCTTGTGATGAGCTGACATCTAACCAGGACGTCCACCATACATGCTGGAAGAACTAAAATAAACCCCGTGACCGGGACCACTGCTCTGACTTGGTAAGCTAGACAGCTGGCAGTGCCAGGAAGTGATGCCAGAGGAGGTGCTGAGAGAGGGGGTGGGAGTCCTCAAGCCAGACCACTGCTCAGCTTGGCTTTCTCTACAATCCAGCCCTTCTGTCAGAGGCCATGAACATTCCTCTACTAGAAACAACTTGGATCAGTGACAGTCATTCAATGCCCCCACCTCTGCTGAGTTAGACAAAGGCTCCTATGCCCTCCACGTGGCTAATGGGCACCAGTGGAACGCTCTGTAGGCATGAAGGAGGCACACAGGGTCCATAGCCAAAGGTGCCAAGCAGGTCCAACTGACGCCAATGCATTTCTAAATGCTCAGCACCCATTTGCAGCAGGTCATCTGGGAACCTCGTGCTCAGGTAGACAGATGATAAAGCTTGCATATGTGACACTCTGCATTAAGGAAATTGGAACAGACACCTTGGGGCAGCATTTCTTATATCCTTTCTTTGCCACGGAGCCCTCAAAAGTTAAAGTGTTTCACCATGCTTTGGAAATAGAAGCCTGGGGGTTGGTTTTTCCTTCTTCTTTTTTTTTCCCCTTTTTCCATATATATTTGTGTGTGGCATATGTATGCGTGCTCTTACAGGGAGGGGGTCCACTTGTATATGTAGGGTTATGTGTGTACATGCAAGTGAAGGCCCAAGGTTGGTTCAAGAATCTTCAATAGCCAGCTATTTGACCTCTCAATCACACTTAGAGCTTATGGCTAAAGCCAGTCTTGACAGATTCCTCCAGGGATCTCTCATCTTTGTCTTCTAAAGCTGTTGTTACACATGAGGCCACACACACACACACACACACACACACACACACACGGCATTAATATGGGTTGTGAGGAGTCAAATTTCGGCCCTCTTGTTTGTGAGGCCAACGTTGTGACCAGTGAAGTATCTCCACCGTCCCTGGAGCCTGTTTTCCAAGGTTCGTCATAAACTCCGTGTGCTAAGTTGTTTTCAGGGAAGGCTGGTCTATAACAGATGTCAGCTGTCCAGTCTTCAATGGGGTCTTGGAAGGTAAAGAACACACAGTTACACAAAGTAACATGAGCTGTCTGGCTTACCCTTGGTGGACTTAATTCTGTTATCTTTGGGTAACCCTAAGCACAGACACTAAATAGAGAATCTTCTGGGCTCTTAATTTTCTTGCCTCTAATTTCTTCCCTCTGTGCCATGAGGGAACCTCTTGACAAGACCAGTTTTTCACTGATTTCTTTTTCTACATAAGAAGCAAGGGTGGAAAGCTATGGCTTCTTCATCCCCAGGAAGCTATGCAGCATAGCGGGCCTTGCGGCTAGAGGTGTCTCAGATCAGAGCTGGAACAAGTTCAATATCACACACAATGACAGCCTGGTTTGACAGCCTGGGATGGGAGTCCTGGAGTAATTTATCAGTCTGGTGTCCCCTCCTTCCAGAGGCCTCGGGGCACATGTCACAGAAGCACGATTCCAGACACTTTCCAGATAAGCTCTCTTGACCACCATGCAGATCGAAAGTAGCAGGGTCCACAAGATGATGTCAGAATTTCCTACCTGAGACTCCTCTTCTGTGTCCCCAGGACGTTAGAATAACATCTCAGCCTTCCTTTCTGTGACAAGCCTTGGAAAAACTGAACTGAAGGTTGGCCGAAAGAAGCAACATGAGCCATATCCAAGGCCAGGTCTGGGAGGAAGCGAGAGAGAACAGCCAGTACCTCCTTCTCCTCCTCCTCCCCTCTCCTCCCCTCTCCTCCTCC
Source organism: Myodes glareolus (assembly GCF_982192425.1). Lineage (NCBI taxonomy): Eukaryota > Metazoa > Chordata > Mammalia > Rodentia > Cricetidae > Myodes > Myodes glareolus. The sequence continues at coordinate 12,649,547 of NC_142043.1, read as the reverse complement.
CTCCTCCTCCCTTCTCCTGCTCCCTCCTCCTCCTCCCAATCCTGCTGCTGTTCCTGCTGCTGCTTCAGGGGCTCCTGTTTCCTCAGCCACCTCCGGCAGTTCCTCTTTCTAGCCTGAATTTGGGTGAGAATTATGGAATTGCTATTATTACCCATCCAAGGCTTGATGGCTTCTGCCCTGGCAGCTCCAGCCCAGAGAAGAGCCAACTGCAATGACAATAAAACAAGTCCTTGGCAGCTGGAGGCCTCCAGTCTGTGTGCTGGGGCTGACAAACGGATTTGAAGCCAACTCGAACTCCAGCTCCTTGGGAAGTCTTGGAGCTGGCCCATCACCTCCCCTGCATCTGGTTCCAAAGGCATTTTTCAGCCCAGCTCGGAAGACCATGACAGTCCAACACGGCTTACTCCATTAAACCTTGAGAAAAGTACATCTGAGGCTCAGCCATCTAGATGGAGAATCTTCCAGAAGGGATGGAAATGAGCTTTCTTTTGTTTTGGCGATCTTTGTCAATCAAACCAGTAAGCATTTCTAGAGCGCTTCTGCACACAAGACCATGGCTCAAACTTCATGTGCTCAAGACATCCTTCAAAAGCATGTACTTCCTGTCAGCCCCTGTGCTGAGCACCACGCTACAGCCATGGATAGAGGACACAGAAAATCCTGCCTGCAAGAGAAAGGAGAGCGGTGAGGGACAGCTGCCCGCAGCTGAGGAGGCCCACAGGCCCCACTGGACTCTCCATCAGGTGGAAGCGAAGGTCTTCACTGTCCTCTTGAAACACCTGAACTGGTTTCATCCATTCATTCCGCCAACAAGGCTTTGCCACCCAATGTGTCCAACCAGGGACAGTGAGTCCACAGCAGGATAGCATCGTGCTTTGGTGGCAAGAGAAGACTCTACGCTGACCTGTAAGTCAATGGTTCCCCCACCCTCCTTTCTCGCTCATCTTCCTCCTTGAAGTCTACTCGCAATGCCTGAGAAATCACAGCTCTTAATTTTACTGTTTCCCTAAAGGCAGAAGGAAAACAACAGCCAGTGGCCAGGGGCATCAGGTAGAAGCACAATGTGAGCAGAATGGTGGCCCAGCTGGCGCAGGAGTTTGTGAGACAGAACCATGAGTCCCTGAAGCCCCAACTCCGCATCAGAGGCTGCTGTGGTTTGACTACAAAATATCCCCTGTAGGCTCATGCATTTGAACACTTGGTCCCCATTTGGTGGTGCTATTTGGGAAGGTTATGGAGCTGTTAGGAGGAGGAGTCTGGCTAGAAAAAGTGTGTCAATAGGGGTAGACTTGGAGGGTTTACGGTCTAGCCCCGCTCTCGTGTGTGAGGATGAAAATATGACCAGCCAACTTCCTGGTCCTACTGCCGTGCCGTCACCTTCCCCACTGTTACGGACTCGAGCCCTCTGGAACCATAAGCCAAAATAAACCTTTATGTTTTTAAGTGGCATTTGCTCGTCATATTTTATAACAGCAGCAGATAAGCAACTAATACAGAAGCAATGTTAATCCCTGTTGTGCCCCGTCTGGCTTTCAGGTCAACTAATGTGCAAGAGGGTAGACGGGATGTCCTTGTCCGCCAGATTTGTTCTGGCCTTGAGAGTGGAAGAGAGAATTGAAAAAACAGTTGCCTTGAGACAGAAAGGCAGACCTTGGAGGCACCCGCACTGCCCACCTTCTGATCGTTTCCCCGCCACTGCCCTTCCCCCAGTTCCCTGGAGGTAAGTCCAAATGCCTTCACAGTCGGGACTTTTTCCCAAGCTTCCTCTTGTGCCACAGACATCCAGGAAATGTTGAGCTGAATTGGGAAAACTGAAGAAAAGAGGGGTAGATGGAGCTCACACTGGGAAACAATGAGTAAAGAGATATTTCCTGTGTCACCTACAGCTCACTCCCGCTGAGGCGTTGAAACCAAACCACAAAAGGAATGTGGCCTAGTCAAAAATATCACAATCACAAGTTATTATAGGAATATCATGAACAGGAAGCGAAGGTCAGAGTTCAACAGTTAAGAGCACTGGTTATTCTCCCAGAGGACCTGGGTTCCGTTCCCAGCACCCACACGGTGGCTCACAACTGTCTGTAACTCTAGTTCCGGGGACCTGATGCCCCCTTCAGATCTCTGTGGACACTGAACCCACTCGGTGCACATACATACATGCAGGCAAACATTCATACATGTAAAGGTTTTTTTAGATCTTTTAAATAAATAAATACTTTTTTAAAGAAACAAACATTGTGTAGCATCCTATATTACTACAGAGACCTTCTGTCCCAGCCAAACAGTGCTGCCCAGGGCAGAGGCTCAGCACAGATGGCTCCCAGCGGTCCGCAGGGGGAGAGTTCTCACTTTCCAATTCTGAGCAGTACCTGACAAGCTGACTCAGTTTCCCTGCCTGCCTGGAGTGAGAAACAGCCTTTCTTGGTGTCTGTCTTGAATGGCACATGAGAAATTTGGGACGCAGCATCTTCTGAAATTACCACTAGCATGTTTTTGAAGTCACTATTTATTTTGAAATTTCAAAAAGCATTGAGGAAAATGGAGAAATTCCACAAACGAGCCTGTTTCTGTCCAGGGCACGCTCCCTGGGCCCAGGCAAGCACGTGTGGAATACAGAGGTTAAAGCAAGTCCCTTCTTGTCATACTTCCAGTTGCCATAGAGACAAAGGGCTCCTAAGCACATCAGTTAACCCACTGTGGTGAATCACAGCATCTCTGGGAATATCTTGGAATACTGAGCTTGGAAGCTAAATTAATTCAGCCACTCTTCACCTCGGGCTACCGTGAGCGAGGCACACAGCTCTGCAGTACTTTGCTTCCAGGAGAAGCAAGATGGCCCAGATGGAGGAAGTTGTTCTTTCGCCCAGTCAATGCCAGAGCAAGATTTGAACTTGAGTCTCTGGCCACCACATCATAAAGACCCTCCTCTGTCCTGTTTCAGAGAGGAATGGGAAAGGGGGGGGGGGAGACCAGTGTGGCAGAACACTCTGCCCTGACAATGCTGTGCCAGCCCGCATTCATACACAGTCATCTCAGACACCGTAACTCTGGTTCCGGTGCTTGTGTGCCACCTTCCCACCTGTAGGTCAGACTACATATGCAGTCAAACCTGAAGGTCTCAGGACCATTTGGTAACTGCGTCCTTAAAATGGCAGTAACCACGTATGTTACTGAGGAAGTTGGAGAGGATTTGAACACAGCCTCTATGCCTGCATCAGAATAACCCCACCATCTGTCCTTGGGAGCCATCTTTCTGCTCTTATGGTGCACCTAAATAGAGATATGACATGTCACAGATTAGTGACATCAGAGTCTCTGAGTTCTAGCTGAAAGTTCAGCCCTGCCACGGAAATGAAGCTCGTCTGTAATTATCACTGTTGTCCTCCAGAAGCACAGGGGAATTCCAGGAAGAAACACAGCCCGTAGTTCCAGTGCCCGAACAAACTGGCTAGGAAAGACCCATTCTAGAATTAGGTCAGGCATCTTATTTTCTAGCCCCAATGTTACGTGTGGCATCTGCTTCCCTACAAGGTCTGAGGTAGGCATTTATAACTGTCTGTAGGGTTGCGGAAGGTGTTGCTAGGACACCAGAATATCCCACAACCAAGCCCCTTAGCCCAGCAGATCAGAGGTGACAACCCAGTGGCAGAGAGCCTTCTGTTGTTCTTGTTTTCGCTTTGCTTTGTTCTTCGAGACAGGAATTCTCTGTGTAGTCCTGGTGGTCCTGGAACTTGCTTTGTAGACCAGGCTGGCCTCGAACTCAGAGATCGGCCTGTCTCTGCCTCCCTAGTGCTGGATGTGTGCCGCCAAACCTAACTACAGAGTATTGTCTTATCCTGACATTCACACTGGCATTCTGATCCTCGTAGCCAAGCCAGGGCTGCAAGTCCGTGAGGAATCCAAGCGGCTAGGCAATAGTGCCACACTAAACAATGAGTAGAGTGTCAACCCACAGTGACAACCCACAGGCCACGGAAGCTCACTCTGCGTTCAGTCTCATGGAATAGGGAGTGCGGTGAACTTTATTGCTTTCTGATTCATCAGTTCCGTGTGATATAGGTGGGGGATTTCCAGCTACCAAAATAAGAATTTTTACTTGGAGAATCCCTGCCCCACTGACTCAACATTCCATGGTTTGAGGGTTCCCAGTTCACATAGTTTCCTTCCCAAATCCACACACACAATGCCTTTCTCTTTGCGGGTCCTTCTCGGTCCTTGCTCATTGGCAATCAGGAAACTCCCAGACATAATAATGCGAAGGATTCCTGCCTGGGGTTTTGTCTCGGGGACCTGACCGGGAGCATGGGGAAAGCTTAGCAAGCTCCTAAAGGAAGCATCGCATTCAAATCATGATTGAGGGCACCTTTAGCCTTAGCAGAACAAATTAAAGGGGAAGGAAAATCAACGTGCTGCTCTCCTGTTGGGTGACAAATAAATTCCCTGACCACAGCCCATGGAAGTGTGTGAGGATGAGGGTAGGGGATGCCCTCAGCCCCTCCCACCTCCCTGCAGATTTTGTGGCAGGCCTACCACCGCCCTACCCCATCAACTTGCAGCTCAAAGTCTACAGTGCTCAAGAAAGATTCAGCCCTAAGTCACTGGCCTCTAGCCTGACCCATAAGAGGAGCTGCAGAAGAAAGGTGAGCCTCTGTGTGGGGTTCTCCTGCCTTTCGCGGCTTCAGCCCTTTAGATGCTCAGTCTAGATGGCTGCCCCATCCCGGTGGGGGGGGAGGGGCTTGCAGCAAAACCACCTACTTCCTTCTGAGAAAGCCTGGAATAGGAGAGGAGTGGAGGATGCTGGGGCCCCAGGACCCCCTCTGCTAATCCACAGCCCTGGCAGCTCCCCTCTTGCAGAAGGAAATTTATGAGCAGAGGCTGAGGGAGAGCTGGGGTTACCGAGACTTCATTACTCTTACAAAATATACTATGGGACATTTACTAGTGTCCCGTGAAGTGTGGCCATAAATCAGGGGCCCCAGGGCACCTGTCAGGAGAAATGAGGAAGGTGCGCTTGCTCACACCCCCTGTGGCCTTTGACCAGGGGTCAGTCCCTGAGCAAGGCTGCAGTTGGGCAAGGCCACCACACTGTCCACCTTTAATTGCCCTCCTGACCTCTGGGCAGGGGGCAGGGCCGTCCCCAGTCTCACATTCTCAATGAAAACACAGAGCAATTTCAAATGCACACGGATCACACACTAAATGTCTCCTGGAAATAATATTTCCTCTGCCAATTTTGCTCTCCCAGCCCTAGGGACCTACAAAACTTCAGCACAGTGTGATCGTGTTTCTAATATATATATATGAAGGAAATACACCCGAAGGTTAATAGTGATTTTCTCTGGGTGGAACAATTACAGGTGATTTTTATTAACTTCTTTATACCTACCTGATTTTCCACACTTTTTAAAAAATAAAAATGTGTTACTTTTATAGTAAGAAAAAAAATACAACTTCTTAAAGGAAAAAAACAAACAAACAAGAGCAATCTTAGAAGGAAATGAGTGTGTTCATACAATTTGTAAAAAGGTGAGTTGTGAATCTACATCATCCACAATAAGCCACAACAGAGCATCACAGCCCTGAAGAAACGCGCAGACGACTGAGACATAATGTTTAGTTCTTAAAGGGCAAAGGGGCCGATGTGCTATGTATGTCCTAATTAATAGCACATAAAAACAGAGGGATAATGCCTACAAAAGCAGGTTTTGTGACATTAAAGAATGGGGTTTAGGAATTTTTTTTTCTCATCTGTGTTTTCCAAGTTTGGTTATGTTCTGTCGGTAACAGTTCTGTTGGAATTTTTAAATGGTGGAAAATAAAATGCAAACAGGGTCTATGTGCCTGCTTGCTCCTACCCTGGTAAAGTACCACACACACATGTGCTCTTATCACGTGTAAAAGTGGGATTCCCAGGGTGCCCGGGTGGGCTCAGTGCCACTGGGACGATCTAAAATGATCCGTTTCCCCGGTGAAGTTGATGGAGTTTCCGACTTTGAAGCTGTGTAATGAGTCTTGGCCCCTGACCAAGCCTCTGAACGTTCAAAGTGGCCTTCCCCTCTCAATTAGCTAACCTGGGGCCTCCGAGGTAAGTCAGCAGGCAGCCAGCCGCGGTTTACAGATTGGACGAGGAGGTGCCCTGCCTGCAGCCAGGCAGAAGGCCAGAGACCCGGCTCTTGCCCACAGTCAACTCTGCACGCTTCTCACAGGCCTCCGTGGTTCAGGACGAGGGCTGAGAGGAAGGGATAAGACGAGCCCTCAGAATCCGCAGGAGTCGGAGCTGCTCTGCCACCCAGTTTCTTTCAGACATTATTCTCCTGACTGAAGGAGGTGGGGTGGTTGGGACACCTCCTGGCTGGTCACAATACCCACCGTGGCCGGTCCTCACAGCCCTCATTAACAGGCCTGAGGTTGATCTCTCATCATATAAAGTCCAGAGTGAAAATGGTTTATCCCTCTCCTCAGACCCTTGAATTTAAAGGTAAATAGACCATCTTCCAGCAAAGACGTTCCTCAATCCCAGGAGAGGGGTGTGTTTGCCAGATTTGGTTTTTGCAGGTTCTGTGGGCTCATCCACCTTACTTCTCACAGGAAGTCACTGTCCTGCCCTGGGTGGGGGCGGGGGCGGGGCTGAAGAATCGCTGCCGCCACCTCCACACCCACGCGCCCTGTTTCTCCTTCAGTCTGCGTTTTGAGTGGGTCCCGCCATATTTGAAGTTTCGGTAGCATTTGGTTTTGATTTTTAAAGAAGTTTTCAAAACAAAATCACTTTTAGCCTTAAGCAATGTGTTCCCATGGCAGCGGAGTCGTGTGTGTGTGTGTGTGCGTGTGTGTGTGTGTGTGTGTGTGTGTGTGTGTGGAGGCGGGCGGGACTGGCACTGTTAAGACCGTTATCGGCAGGGCTTGGGAAGATGAGCTGCTCGGTTGTAGTGTGTATAGAAGCTTAAAAAACGGCAGAAAGACAGAGCGAGGGTTTACAGAAAGGGGGCCTGGGCTGAGGCTAGGGCGGCAAGCTCTCCAGATCTACTGAAAATTACAAGCCTGCTCTTTTAAATTTCCTTTCCCAGAACAATGTGATCCATTCAGTTCCAAGGCAAACACTGAGCTCAGATCCTCAAGCGTTTGGGAGAGCAGACTGTCCTTCTCGTTAGGGCCTATACCTGTCAGGGATCTGATTAAACACATATATCTTCATGGCAGCCATTGGCAGGTCATGTGGGCTATGAGGGGAGACAGGGCACTAGCCCCCACGTGCCTTCAAGAGTGGGGCAGCCCCTTCAGGTCTGCCCTGGGCGTGCTGAACTGCCTCTTTCTTGTATACTGGGTGCTCTATGTTGCTCCAATCTGATCTTGAATCTAGAGGACAAGGAGGCACATCAGAGGAAATGCTGGCAACCTGAAGGGCACCAGGAAGGGAAAGAAGTTGGACGGGGGTTGCTTGAATCACCTTCAATGTGATACTTAGAACAGAGAGGACGTGATGTGGGGAGAAACATGAGCCTCGGGCAGTAAATCGAGCAATCTGCTGTCGGTGCTAAGAATATGGTAGCCTGTTTCCTTTCTCCTCTGGGAGGGCTGCTTAATTAAGACCTCTCAGGGTAGTTGGCTTTCCTCATAAATTTCAGGGGGCTGTAAAATTTATGTGTGTGTGTATGTGTGTAAGTGTACACATGCATGTACCTAGGGTGTGTGGAGAAAAGAACACCAGGAGGTCTGTTCAGAGTGGCACTCACACAACTGTCCTCCTCAGTCCCCTACTGCCTCAGTTTCCCCTCTCTGGGAATGGCAAGGCCACCTCCCTCAGACCAACATGCAGGTGAATGTCAGGCATCAGTCAGCACAAGGCATTCTGAACAGAAGGGGCGGATTCCCTCGCCTTTGGGGAAGGGGTTTAATCTCTGCCTGTGTTGAGGGGCAGTGAACCCAAGCCCAGGCTCCAGGTGACAGCTGCAGACGTCTGGGGCAGCTGCCAGGCTTCCCAGCCACATCCCAGGGTACCCCGTTTTCTCTGGTGAGGTTGTCTCAGAAACTGGAGGCAAGAGTTAGAGTCCCCGCTCTCCTCTGAGGAGGACTGAATTGCCACGGTGCAGCCTGTTTCTCTTCCAGAAGAGCCCACCCTCATCCTGGCTTATCTGATGGTGGTCATCTTAGGGAGCAACTTGTCACCCATCTGTTCCACGGAAGCAACATTAACAGTTGGGGAACTCTGCGGGGGGTTACTAAGGAACCAGGTATACTACAGATGGATCTCCATCCACATACAGCAGGGAGGACCAACCAGTTAATCCTAGAACCTTGGAACTCTGGTAAGCTTTTCTTTGCATGTGAAGAAAACACTTTGGGGTGATGTTTTCTCTCTACAGTGTGGTTCCCCTCTCCTGGAGCCCTCTCCTATCAAATAGAAAGGCGGGGAATGTTACTCCCCCTGGCAGAGGGGACGCAAGAAGGGCAATTGTGAGTCTGCCTCTGCCAGCTTCTCACAGCTCTGGGTCAGCCAGGGTAAGCGGCCCTGAGAGACGAGACGCTCAGAAAGGAACAGGGGCTCCGCTTTTCACTTCAGGTCTGTTGGTTAGTGGCACCGTTGGACATTATGTGACACATGTATGGACTCAGATGCCCTTGACACAAGGGCATACCTGTGGCAAAGTTGGATGCATCTCAACACACTTCACCCCCTAAGCAATAGACTCCATGTGGCAGTGGCTGCTGTAAGGATGGACAGATAGATGACTGAATGTGAGGTGGGCACATTTCGATGCCATTCCATCCCACAGCCCACAGGCTACACTGGCCAAGGATAACTGTGAACGGAGCCCAACACAAAATCGTAGCCTTACTTAAAATATTAGGAGTTGCAGTCTTTGGTCAACTCATGAGCTTTGGAGATGACAACGCCATGTCTCAGTGTTAAAAGGCCATATGCCCCAGATGGAAGGTCCAGCTATGATCTTACCTGAATCTCACTTTTCTGAGGAAACAGGGTAGGAATCTGGTTCATGAGACTTCTTCCAGGACAGGAAATGGCTGAGGCTCGGGGCTACAGAAGTGGCTGAATCTCCAAAGGATTCCAGGTCCTAAGCCTCTGTTCTTAAGCCCAGGGCTCTGTAACAACACTTAAAGGTTGCTGAGTTGTTTTTTCCTCCTCTTATCTGTATTTTATTTCTTTTCTACAACGAATATCCATTATTTGAATAAGACATGAAATAATAAACTGAGTGTGTCGGTGCACACCTTTAATCCCAGCACTCAGGAGGCAGAGTCAGGCAGATCTCTGAGTTTGCCAGCCTGGTCTACTACAGAGTGAGTTCCAGGACAACCAGGGATATGCAGAGAAACCCTGTCTCAAGAAAACAACAAAGCAGGCAAACAAATAAATAAGAAACAATAGAATACATACAAGAGGGGTCACAGTGCCATCGCTCCTATTTTATATACCCTGCTAAAGCTATTCAAGTGTGTTTTAAGGTAAGATTAACTTCATGAAAACTCCATAAGACAAAACCTCTTCATTGGTCACATGGTTCAAGGAATGATAAACGGCCCCTTGTGGGCCTCGGGCTTTGTGCCAAGTGCTGGTGACACCAGGATGAACAAATCAGTCTCCCCAACCATCATGGCACCAGTGCAGCTCTGCTTGCCAGCACCGTCTACGTCCAGAATGTGGGGAAATAGAATCCTGACTGACCAAGGAAACAAATTCTGGAAAGATTTTTTGGGGACAAAATCTGCAGACCTGGACACTTATAGCTTTGGAAGAAAATCTTCTAGGCCTCAGTTTCCCTATCTGCACAAAGGATTGGTGAAATATAGCTCTGTATTTTCCCCAGCTCTGTGGTTCTGTAATCTAAAGCCCCCTCTTGTCCAGATGGAGTCTTCCCCAATCTGCTGTCACCAACCAGGCCCGAGGCTCATCCGATCATCCCACCCAGCTAGTCTGGCCAGTGACCTGGGAAGGATATGGCTGGCTGTACCGGCGTGAGCATCATCTAGGGTCAGGACACACCGAAGCCTTTCCAGAAGGTGAGGGCTGAGTGGGCCTCCCCACTCTCTCCATCCCACTGTGCAGAATAAAAGAGCGAGGGAGGGCTTTTCCCCTTGGAAGGGAAAGCCATCTAAAGCCTGAACATGTTCCCATTTTAAAGACTGTCTGAGTCAGAGGCCGAGGAGGAGAGGTGCTGCCCTGAAGACTAGGGAAATGGGCTCAGAGTCTCAACGAGACCTCCACCCCAAATTTCTGTATCTAATGAAAGTGAAAGATGAGATCTGAGCAGGTAGCGTGCCTTTGAACACGTGGCAGACTGAGCGGGTAGCGTGCTTTTGAACACGTGGCAGACTGAGCAGGTAGCGTGCCTTTGAACACGTGGCGGACCTCCTTCTTTGAAAACACACCCCTGCTTAAGCCCAGTAGTCATATATGAGCAAGAGAAGCAAGGTCCTCGTCCCAGGTTCAGCTCCCTCCCTGGGCCTCCCAGGTATCAAAGAACTCACTGAGAGAGAGGCTCCTTTGCCCCCACATTGAGGGAAACTCTCACACTAATCCTCATGGACCTCTGAGGCCCTTCCAGCCCCGACTGCTGGACATGCAGGGCCGTACCTGCTGGTAAGGCTGACTGACTGTGAAGTCTGCCCTGGGGTGTGGGAGAGGGGCCCCTGTTAGCCTCCAGGGATGACCACTCTTTCTGGGCAATATTATGGGGTGGTTCAGGGCTCCACTGACTGCCACTTCATATGTTTCAGAGGGTCCCTGAACATCTTTGAGGGAACCAAAGCCATCTTACGCTGGTAACCTCTTAACCACAGCAAATTGTCAGAGAGCTGGGAAGGTGAATCAGTCGCTGGAGTGCTTGCCCCACAAGCATGAATTCCTGATTCCGTTCAGAACCCTCCCCCCACACGCACACACACAAAGCACAGCGTAAGGTGCTCACACCTATTTTCCCAGCACTGGAGAGGGAGAGACAGGAGGGTCCCTGGAACCCTCTAGCTAACCATCCTAGCCTACTAGTTAAGTTCCAGGCCAATGAGAGACACTTTCTCAAAAAACCAGGTGGCCCAGCCATATATTGACAGCATAAATGTAGGTGTGATGGGAAACTGGAGGGAGAATGCGATGTGGGTACGACCAGATTTCATTGTAAACTTGCATAGAATTTTCTAGAGTACAAAACAGTTTTTAAAAGCACAAGCTGAGTGACTTTTGAGGAACAATATCTGGGGTTGTTCTCTGGCCATCACACACATGTGCATTCATGTGCACCTGCACATATATACACACACTAAAAAGCAGCTATAAGAAAGGCTTAAGATCCCATGTGATCCCAGCTATTTTGCAGAGGCCCAGCCGCCCTGTGGCTCCCCATGGCCGCGTGCAGTGGACATGCCATTGTGTGCTCCGATCACCACATGGTGACAATAAGCACCAACTCCTTAACATTCAAAAGTGACCCAGTAAACAAACAAATGGGCCTTTCCGTGGGACAGAGTGACTTTCCCAGGACCAGGTGTGTGGCCCTCGATGCTCCCAGCTCACAGGTACGGATCTGCTGTAAACCAAAATACAAGAGCACTCTTCTGCCCTTCCCTCCATCCCGTTTAGTCTGCCATTCCCTAATCCGAGCCAGCATTTCATTTTCTTAGGAAGCAGTGTCTCTCAGAGGTACCAGTCCCCACACCTTAGCAGCTAGTTCTCTCAACCAGCAGCGCCTACAAGCTTGCCCAATGCACATTCCCAGGCCCTACCCCAGACCCAGGTCAGAGGTAACCCAGGTTTACAATGCAGGGGAAGCCGGATCTGCTCAAAACCATCAGAGTTACAGCACAACTCGCAGTTCTCCAAGATTCTTCCCACCTCCTTACAGAAGGAGACAAGGGGCAAAGGAAGTAACACTGCCCCTCGAGTCACACTGAGATGAGACCTACTCCCTTCCTGCAGGCATCTCATTGCCTAGATGCAAGCATCTCAGGCGCCTTACCTGGGCATAAGGTACAGACCTGGTAGTCGTGTAACTTTGTAGTCTCAGCAAGGCCCTTCCTCTTCAGAGCCTCAGTTTCCTCCCTACAAGCCCTCACCCTGCCCAGTTCCCAGTAGAAAGATAAAGTATCCTGCCCTCCCTAGTCCCTGCCCTCCCTGGTCCCTGCCCTCCCTGGTCCCTGCCCACTCTGGTTCCTGGCCTCACTGGTCCCTACTCTCCCTGGTCCCTGCCCCCATTGTTCCCTGCCCCCACTGGTCCCTGGCCTCACTGGTCCCTGCCCTCCCTGGTCCCTGCCCTCACTAGTCCCTGCCCTCACTGGTCCCTGACTTCCCTGGTCCCTGCCCTCACTGGTCCCTGCCCACTCTGGTCTTTATCCTCACTGGTCCCTAACTTTCCTGGTCCCTGCCCTCGCTGATTCCTGCCTTCAGTGGTTCCTGCCTTCACTAGTTCCTTGTACAAGTTGTTCAGTCTTTCTAAGCAAACTTTTCTCAACTGAGAAACGGGAATGATAATACCTTGCCTTGGCGGGATTGTGCGACTTAAGTGGGGTGTCCGTGAATCACCTGTCCAGTTGGTCTTCAAGAGTCTTAGTAGAGTGGTAAACTGGATATGATGCCATCCGGGTATTGTGCTTTTCTTTCTTTGTCTCTGAGTCACAATCTCATCTTTCTACCACAAAGGTCAGTCTCCTGCAAGAGACTCCATTTGTTTGGTTTGAATTTTCCTTCCCAAAGGGCACTGCTTCTTACTAGAGCAGGTAAAGCTGGGACACTGTGGGGCAAAGCAGGGTGTCTGTTGTTTTAAGATGGAAGTCTCCTCTACATAGCCCAAGCTAGCCCTGAGCCAATAATCCCCCTGCTTCCTCCTCCTCCTGAATATGTGGAAATACAGACATGTTCCACACCTAAGCTGAACCAGCTTTTCTTTTTCACGTGTGTATACATGGTGTGTGCGTGTGTGTGTGTGTGTGTGTGTGTGTGTGTGTGTGTGTGTTCACAGGTGTGTGCACACATGAGGGTCAGAAGAGGATGTTGGATGTCTTACTCCAAAATTCCCTTGAGACAGACCCTCCCTGAATATGGAACTAGGTTACCAGCAGGGAGGCTCAGCATCCCTGTATCACCAATCCCCAGCCACCACTGCGGTGACAGGCTTGACGGTGACCATGCCCACTTTTCACACTGATGCTGGGGACTCGAACTCGGTTCCTTTACGCTTTCACAGCAAGAGCTCTCTCCACTGAAACAGCCTCAGGAGAATCTAGTTGTGAGGCTACGCACAGCCTAGAAAAGAATCAGGGAAGCCCAGATCTCAGACTCCAGCGCACAGGACCCAGCAGAAACACCCCCACCTCCCTAGAACAGAAAGACTGGGCAGGTACAGATTGCCTCTCCACTCAACTCCAGATAGCTGTTCTTAATGAGAACATGAACAGGGGGTTGTCATGGTACCCGTTATCCATAAAGCAGCCAGAACATCTGGATGTGATATTTCCAGTGGGTTTTTCTAAGTGTCACCATGTGGAGCATTTGGTGGAGAAAGACACTAAAATAACTCAACTTAATATCTATTCAACACAATCCTAGGAAATAGTTGCCACAATTATCTCAGCTTTATGTTGAGGAAACTGAGGCCCGAAATCATCCAAGCAGAAGTGGGGTGGGGAGGAGCACAGCACAGGAGGGGTTAAAGCAGAAACTATAGACCCTTGTACTGAATAAAAGGAGACAGAGCCAATTTTTTTTCTGCCGTAACAGTAAATTGGCCCCAAATTAAGCCAATACCCAGTTCTTATTGCTTCTGCAAAGAATTAATAAACCATGACATCTTCTGAAATGGGGGAGGCCAGCTGCTCGGGGACATGTCAGAAAGCTTTTTACGGGCTTGGAGATGCTCTGCTTTAGCAAGTTAAAGGCATACACCGCAAGCACGCAGAAAGGGAAAGTGCCCACCCCCAGCTGGGCTCAGAAATCTGCCCACCACGAGGAGCCAGGCCATGCAGTAGCCGGCTCTCCGGGCGTTAATGGCTGCGGCCTCCCAGAGAATACTCTGGAATATTTTAGGTTTATATTTTCAGATGGCGTGCCAAGTCCTTCCCTCACTCTGCCTATTAGATGGCTAGTTTCCTTTTCCTAGTTAAAGGATTAACTAGAATTATCAGTAATATAAGCTTCTCCCACAGGCGGGTCAAAGGAAATGAACGGAAACTGTAGCAATAAGGACGCGGGGCAGCACCCAGGCCGCCTGACTGGAGAACTCGCCCTGGCATAGCTGTCAGGTAGAGGGGCTTAGAACCAGAGTGGAATGCAGGCTGCGCTGGGGATTTCTACCCGGCTCAGCTCAGAGCATGGCTTACAGGCAAATTCTCAGAGAATGTTAGGGAGCCAGGTGGGATATTTGCTATGGAAAGTACCAGAAACTCAGACTTGAAGTGGTGGCAGGGGTGGAGGGGGGAATCCTTTAAATATTCGAGCCTGACTCCTTCATTTCCAAATGAGGGTGAGGAAGTTCGGAACCAAAAGTAGGAAGCAACTTCTGAAGGGCTGTCCAGCTCAGTAACAGTAAAGCCGAAACAGGTCCCAGCCTTGATGCCCAACCTTGATCTAGACGTGGTCCCTAGAGATGCTCAGGTTCTCAGTTCATCGGCCTATGAAATGGGAGCCTGGCCTCAGAACAGTACATTTGGATCATCTATTTATGTGTCTACTTCTGGACTTCCCTGAGGGAAGCCAAACACGGATAAACACCATGACTCTCTTGTCCTTGTCGTGGAATACCCTCCACGTGGGCTCACACCTCTCTGGTCTTGGTAACTGTTGAGAGATCCAGAGATGACTCAGCTCTGAAGGGCTGAGGTTTATCTCCTATATAAACATGTCGGACACGAAGCTCCTTTGTCACAGGAGTGTGGGGCCAGTGCCGTGGGACCTTGTTATGAAAAGGGACAGCGGCAAGTATGCAGGCTGACAGCGTGGCTCTGAGTACTCTGTCCACGGCAAAGTGGCAGGCCACAGAATCACTCTAGAGGAGCAGTGGTTTCAGAAAAGGAGACCAAGGCCAGTAACAGAGGTAAGATCTGTATGCAGAGAACACCTAGATGTCACAAATTCATCCCACTGCCTTTAGCAAGCTACATTCAATCTATACAATCAAGAAGACTGTCTAATTTTAAAGAACTATGGAGAAATAGGTGCTCCCTGCCCTGCCCACTGTAAACTGCCAACCATATCTTTAAAAAGACAGAGCGAGCAGGAGAGAGAAAAGAAGGAAGTTAACTTTGCTGTGGATCTAAATTTCCAACATCTCACAGTCTCAGCTAAATGATGCAGGGCGTGGGTTTTGCCCAGGACCCTCAGGAACTGGCTATTCTTCCTGTGTAGAGCCAGAAGTTGCCCGGCGCCTGTCTCCCTCCTCTGGCTTCAGGCTTGCTGGAGACGGGGAACAGCTGTTTGCTATTCAGAGTAGAGCAGCCTTTCATATACTTGACGACATGTTAAATCACCCCATAATGACGGCTGGGGAGGCTTCTCATTTCAGCTACCGCGTGGATAAAAAGCCTGGGCCAAATGGCACGGGTGCTAAATTCATCTGGGCCGTGAACGTGCAGGCACAGGGCAGAACCTGAAATAGCCCTGGTTTTAACACTTGAGCTTCAACAACGAGATTGTTTAAAGATGTACATGTCTCCTAAAGACTGACATACTGGCAACACAGCACGACAGATCCATTTTATTTCTGTATTCTAAATTGTCTACCACAATCATGAATAGTCTTTGAAACCAAATAACAAGAAGTGATGTCATCCTGTAAATACCCGTGAGTTTTGTCATCAGGTTGGACATGCAGACCCCAGAAGCTTTGAGGAAACATTGTTCACGGGATGGAAGTGAGAAGCAAACAGAAGCAGGAAGGTAAAGGTGATCCGTCAAGAAGGAGGTAACAGGTTTTCCCCCACAAAACACCTAACTCAGAGCAGGCATCCTGCAACAGCCAGAGAGTGCTATTACTTGCCAGTGTGCGTTGAATTTATACTAACCCTTTACTTCGAGAGAACAGTTGACAGACAGACCCTGCATCTCTGGAAGGAGTTTTAGCAGGATCAGTGCATAAGAGCCCTGTTGATTCTTAACACCCAGTTTAAGAGTGTCTTTGGCTTCGGGAGCATGACTGCGGTTTGAGGGGGCGGTGTCCACATTTGCCTTGGAAGGAAGGAATTTCTCAACCACGAGTGTGCACCACAAGTGTGGCTACCGGGGAAATGTCGACGATACAAGGTTAAGTGAAAAAAGCAAGCCACAAGGTTCTGTGGCCACATCTACGGAAACCCTGTATTTAGGGAGATAAGGACTCCAAGAAATAAAACATCTGCTGTGCTGAAGAAGGTAAGCTTTTCCCAGGGTGCTCTTAGTGTGACTCTCGGCTTCATTATGAAATTTTTAAGTACAGCATACTAGGAGGAATTTCATATCAACCATGTGTTACTTCTTAGCTGCTGCCTTTAGTACTGTTCGGTTTTGAAAGTCTCTTCTGTTCCATGGTATCACATTAGCAGTGAATAAATTATAAAGCCCAATGATCAATAAATATCTCAGGCATCAGAGTGCCCCCTCCATGACTGTGACACCTTGTACGCTCTCTCTGGTGTCCACCACAATGTCCTTCTCTCCAGAGTGCCGCAAATGCCCAGAAGTGGGGTTCTGCCACTGCCTGCTTTGTCTGTTTGGCAGATTTTGTCTGCAGTGGCTAAGAAAACAAGAGTAACTTACAGAAACAAGAATCTCTATCACCTCAATTGCTTCCTACATTAGCAAAGACATGTTTCTCTTCCTTTTCCTTTTTCCATTTGCATGTATGTGTGTGCATACGTGTGCATGTGTGTATACATGTATGTGTGTGTGCGTACATGTGTACATGTATGTACGGGTGGAGTTGCATGTGTGCAGATGTGCTTATGTGTATTCTGTATGCATGTGCATGTGTATACATGTGCGTGTGTGTATGCATGTGCGTATACATGCATGCATAACACATATGTATGAGTGGACCTGCATGCATACATGTGCATGTGTGTGTATGTGTTGTATGCATGCGCATGTGTGTGTATACATGTGCATGTGTACACTCATGTGTGGAGGTTGGAGACTCAAATAGTGCTTTTCTGCTTAATTCACTGAGGCAGTCTCTCAGTGAGATCCAGAGCTCTCTCTATGACTCGTCTGCTCCGGGAAAGCCGTCTCTACCTTCTGAGGCTGGAACTAGAGCTCTGCTCTCACCACACCCAGCTTTCTATGCGGATTCTGTAGCCCAAATCCAAGGCCAGGCCTGCACAGCAAGCGCTTTGCCCAGCTGAGCCAACCCACTGGTCCTGTGTTTCTGTCTTACCGTTTCATAATTTCAGGCTTGAGTACTGTATTTACATCTCTTCCACGCCTCCATTTCCCCCTCCAGCTCCCTCCTTCACCTCCTCCCATCTCCTCCCATATGACCCTCCCTCTCTCTCAGGGTCATGATCTCTTCTTCCATAACTACCATTGTCACACACACACACACACACACACACACACACACACACAGAGTCTGAGCTTGTTTAGCATTGACACTGTGCCGGTCTTGTATAGGCAGTAGTATTAGGTTTCATGGATGCAGCTTCCCGGTCATATACATTTAAAAGACACTATATCACAGCAGACACCCTGGTCCTCTAGTTTTTTCATTATTTCTGCCACACTTCCAAAATGTTTTCTAGTTTCTGACCCTTATGTTTAGGGGCTGTGTTGTAGATGCACCAACTGGGGCTGGGCACACCATGGCCAGTTATCCTCTGCATTGTGGTCACAGGTCCTATTTTAAATAAATAGTAAGATTATATGTAAACCCGTTTGTTTTATAATAAATACTTTATGTTTTATTATCAGCATGCTCTTGACTTATATATCTATTTTATTCATGTGTTGACCCAGGGTCACATCAACTAAAGGAAGTTCCTGGTAGGTTCCTTTATGAGAACTCTACTGTAACCTGGAAAAAGTCTGTCATCTTCAAAGTCTTTGGGATAAAAGAAGGAATCTGGTGGGTCAAGAAAAAAACTGGGAGGTCATCCTGACAGGTTTTACAGTAAATGACTCTCAGATAAACCAAGTGACATGCTGGGGGACATCAGGAGACTGTCACCTTTACTCTTGCTACAAGAGCAATGTAACAGAATGTGATGTAATTTAGCACTGTACTTAGAGGCACCAGCTGACAAAATGGACGAGCATCCAGAGACCACGGTCCTCGTGTTAGGAATGTAGAGAGAATGGCTGTCCATGAAGTAATAACCAGATAATAGGCTTTCAAATTTGAAAAAAAAATGGAGAAGCACCATTCATTGTGCCAAATGTGATGCACAGTGCCCTCAGGGAAAGACAGCCAGGCGGAGGGAGTTATCACTCAGGCTTCATGGTGACAAGTGACAAAAACAGCCTAAGACGGCTTCAAAAGAAGAGCAATTTACCAAGAAGACACTGGGCATCTCAAGGAATCGTGGGAAATGTTTAGAAAATGAGTGAGAACTGAAAGATGTCAGGGCCTAACTGTGCCATAAAACAACTGATGCCATCTTTGAACATATCCCGGGCCTAGAGTGACAGCGTGGCTGTCACCGCTGCTGGATAAATCCCACACCATCCCATGGTTCTTTGTTGTGACCCAGTTCACAGTTCTGGGTAGAAGAAGGGCCACGACTGAGGTTAGGTTACAGGTCAATGCCCTGGTTCACCCTAGCAGAATCAAACACTTGTCCTTCAGGCTTCCTGACATAAAGTGTCCCAGCTTACAGACAAGACCTAAAGACCAAAGCGAAGATTAACATATGTCCCCCAGAGTAATATTATGCTTGAGACTGAATGTCTCCCTCAGGCTTGTTTTACTCAGTCCCGGCTGGTAGAGCTGTATGGGGAGAACTCGTTAGGAGATGAGGCTCACCTTTGGGAGGCTTATAGTCAACCTCTGGCTCCCATTGGGTCTGTGTTTCCTGATCCTTCATAAGGGAAGCCTCCTTCACGTTTTCCCACCACCCTGATGTCGGCTGCTCTGCCAGGACCTCCCGTCACCATGGACTTAAGTCCTTTAAAACTAAGATAAAATCAATTCTTGTCCCTGTCAGTTATCACAGCTGGGCAAGGGTGACCATTGGAGGTGGGAACTGTGGCCACTTGTTTCTGGATGCTTCATCCTTCTCTTGCGTTCTCACTACTTTCACCGACATCAAGTGAGCTCTTACAAGCAGGAATGAAGATGCCCCCAAACTGAGCAGTAGTGGTACATAAGCCTCCATGCTGGACGATGTGATCCATCAGTTCAGTTTTCAGTTAGCATGGTGCTACACTGCATCATTTTTTTTAACTTATGAAAACTTGACATCCTGGACATCCCTAACATACCAATATGATGGAGGAGGGTGATCTGTCTATGTGTTACTTCATTGGTTAATAAAGAAACTGCCTTGGCCCTTTGATAGGACAGAAAATAAGGTAGGCGGAGTAAACAGAACAGAATGCTGGGAGGAAGAAGGCAGTGAGACAGTCGCCATGACTCTCCTCTCTGAGATGGAGGTGGGTTAGAATCTTCCCAGTAAGCCACGACTTCATGGTGATATACAGATTATTAGAAACGGGTTAATTAATATGTGAGAGTTAGCTAATAAGGGGCTAAAGACAATGGGCCAAGCAGTGTCTAAATGAATACAGTTTCCACGTAATTATTTCGGGGAAAGCTAGCCAGGCGGCGGGAAGTGGCCTGCCGTTCCTTATTACTACAACAACACATACATACTAACCACCTAAGGACCTTGTAAAATTCTGAGTACACAGGTCTGGAGACTCCCCTCACCCACCCCTACCACCCCACACTTACCACCCCACCACCCCCCACTCATCTACACTGCAGTCAGTTCCCTGGGAATGCTGCTGCTCCTGATCCAGGGACCACACTCTGAATAGCAAACATTTAGAGGATTTGTGATAAGGACTGGTTCTTAACCTGTATCATATTGCTATAATCATCTATAATGTCTCATTACACGTATTTAGTGTGGGAGCATGGCCAGGAGCTTGCCACACACAGCGTGTATATAGAGGTCAGAGAGCAACTTGTGAAGTCACAGTATCAAGCTCAGCTGGCAAGCTTGGCAGCAGGCACCTTTACCTGTTGAGTTCTCTTACCAGCACATCTGCAATGCACTGATGATTTGTGGTCAAGGACTGTAACACAATTGAAAGTTTTTATTTTTTCTTAGTTTGGTATTTTGTGTTGTTGCTTTGTTAGGTCTAAAGGGGGATAGATGTTGGAGGGAGTATGATGTGGCTCAAATGAAGCCGCTTTTTCTGAACTTTTTGTTTGCACCGAGAGATACACACCAAGAGATACTGTATCACACAGCGGGTGATACAGTAGCCGGCCGAGTTTGAGATATTCCGTTATTCGTCGGAAATCTGCCAGTCATTAAAACTGGAATTTCATAGGTGACACATCTGAGCGCGCAGTCCAAGAAATGCATAATCTATTCTCTTGTTTCAAAAGCAAAGCCTGCTGGGACGTTTATAAACACCCGCCTGACGGCATGGAGGAAGGGGAGAAACAATGAGAACTCCCGTGGCATGGGAAGGAATGCACTGGCTTCAGGGGCAGCAGTCAAAGCTGAAGAAAGGGCACAGGGAAGTCAGCAAGATGATGAGCCCTCGTGGAGCGGAACCTGGACCAGTGCCCGACTGAACGAGTTCCCACTGGGCTCAGGGGACGGGAGGTAAATGAATGGTGAGACAGTGGAACAGTTTAAAACAACTGAAAATCCCAAAGAAATCAAAGCGGGGGAGCTCATAAACTACCGTCTGTCTTCTTGTGCAAGTCAACAAAAGCAGAGGAGAAAGAAGTAAAAATAAACCAAGGATCAGGCCGAGCGGGGCCGCATGCGCAGAAGGATGCTTCCGGGAAGCCTTGAAGAGCAGCACCCGGAAAAAGAAGAGAGCTGCAGGGACGTCCATCCCATGAAGGGGCCACAAATTCCAATTTTGCTAAGCCAAGGGAAACTGGAACCCTCAGCTCTCAACAGACATGTTGGAGATTATTCTTAGAAATTGCTTTTCTGTTGCTAGAAGTGACGGCACATGCTGCTTAGGCAGACGTTGACGACGGTGAGGATGACAAGAAAACTATTGTCGTGGTTTCCTTCGTCTGGGAACCCAAAGTACATCACTGATGTCACCAAAACCTTGAGCTTTTAAAAAACAAGAAAAAGGAACCTGTTGCATCTTCCAGGCTTGGTGCACAGGAGGGATTGCTTGCTGGGGTGTTACTACCTGTTAGGTTTCTCTCTCTTTTCTTCATCAGAAATACCTTGTTTCATGTCAAGGTAAGGATGCCACAGTGGAAATGGTTACGTCCATAAATGGCAGCCTCAGCTTGGGGAAAGTGGTCCACTTGCTGGTTCTCATCACTTGACAGCTGACTTCCAGTTCAGAAAGTTCATCACCTGCAAACCTGTGTCTTGGAAGCTTTTCCCTTTGAAGGGCCTGTATCTTTCCCTGTTCCTTGTGGGAAACAGCCTTTGGGGCAGCCCTGTTCTGCCCTAAGGGCCAGACTTAAACACCAAGAGTGCTGTGATACACTAAGGTGTATCTCATGTCACCTAGTCTCCATGACACTGTTGACACTGTTGTAACTTTCTCTTAGGGCTGCCATTCCAAACAGTCAAACTATTGGTCAGTGGTGGCATTTGCTTTAATCCCAGCATTCAGGAGGACGAGGCCAACCTGGTCTACAAAGTGAGTTCCAGGACAGCCAGGGCTACATAGAGAAACCCTGTCTCAAAAAATAGAAGATAGATAGATAGATAGATAGATAGATAGATAGATAGATAGATAGACAGACAGACAGACCTAAAATATCCCCAAGAGGTAGATTCCCTTTACGTTACATATTTATGTTCCAAACTAAAAATATTTTATTCCATTAGAACTTTCCATTTCCTAAACCACAGAGTTTCCCCCAAGACTTGAATTTCTAGAACATCTAAACTGGACTCTTATACTCACCATACCACAGGTACCTAGGATCCCAAAAGGTCTGATGGTCACTTAGGGTCATAAGATACATATGTGGACATCATGCTTATTCTGCTAGCTAGCTTGTATTTTTTTTCCAGAAGCTGCCAGAACCTTTAAGATTTTATTTTTAAGTGTGTGTGTATATGAAGTGTAGGTATAAGAGGGGACTAGGAGAGGGCATTGGGCCCCTTGGAGATGGGGTTACAGGAAGTCATAAGCTCCTCAGTGTAGTGTTGGGAACTGAACTCAGGTGTTGGGTCATCTCTTCAGTTCCCTGGTGTCTCCTTTCATAACTACAGGGGGAAGGAGAAAAAAGAAAGCAAGAGAAGGGAAGGGAGAGAAATAGCTTAATAATTCCTTCTAGAAAAAAGAAAGAAACACCCTCCTGGCACTTTGCCCATCACACAATATATGACACAGGGATGTGGCTTTACTGAGGCTGTCACAATGTCTCACACATGCCCAGGAAGCTGTGGGTGGCCAGGAGAGCTCTATCCACACAGCATTCAGCAAGGCTTCCACCAGGAATTCTTCTCCAGCAGGCACAGAAGTCCACAAATAGCAGCCTGAGAGTGGAGAACGTGGCCAGGTATGGTTTGAATCTGACGTGCACCCTCAGGCTCATGTTTTCAAGGCTGGGTCCCCAGCTTGTGGTGTCGCCCTAAAGGCTGTGCTGCCTTGATGAGGAGGGACCTGGACAAGGAAGTAGGTCTCGAGGGCAGGCCTTTGAAGGTTGTCGTGCTATCCCTGCCTCCTGGTCTTCACTGTGTGCACAGCATGCACACGCTCAGTATCACCACGCTCAGCATCACCACGCTCAGTATCACCACGCTCAGCATCACCACGCTCAGCATCACCACGCTCAGCATCTCTGTGCTCAGCATCACCATGCTCAACATCACCGTGCCATGTTGGGTGGACACCTCTCTGAAACTAGGAGGCAGAACAAACCTTTCTTTCCTTCCATTGTTTAATGGGTATTTGGTCAAAGCAGCACCAAAGGAAAACATAGCCCCTTGCAGGAAACGTCAGGGAAAATGCTAAAAAAAAAAAATCACCTAGAGGCAGCCAAAGCCTGCCTCACCAGCTTTCAGGACCAGGGCACATCCTTGGCTCTGTCTCTGGTGAGTGCTGCTGCAGAGGTCAAGCTGACTGTGTGAGGGTCAAGCTGGCTGGCTGCTGTGTACAAGAGCAGCTTGTCAGTGGCTGGGCCAGGTGAATTATGACTTGGGAGCCCAACAGCAATCTTCTAGTAGGAAAAGGCTCAGTCCTGCCTCTTCAAATCCCTCCCACATTCCCAAGGAAGCCATATGTCTGCCACTCCAACAGAGGTCCAACTTCGGACCTCTAAATTATGTCACTTTGATATAAGAGCCTCGGTCTTGCAGTTGCAGGGTGAATCATGACATGCTTGCCTTGAACAATATTGAGGTGGGCGGCCACGTCCCCTGAGTGGCTCGCTCTGGGTCTGAGCTCCCATGCATTGATGACATCGCTGCCGATGTGAATAATGGGAATAATTTATTTGTTCAGGCTTTGAGTCCCAGATGAGAGTGGCTAGTGGAGCTGACTACGTGCAAACGGAAGACGCCACGAGCAAAGTGTGGGGCCGACTTATGGAGAACGGTTAAGGCTACCTCCCCTCACAGATGGCCGAATGCCTCTGAAGCAGGGATTGTTCTTGCCAGCCATCAAAACCCCACCTGCTGCCAAGGAAGGCATTATGGGCGTCACCTTAGGGCCTATTGGTGAAGGTGATCTCAAGAGTCCCACACCACTGGTACCAGCGTCACAATCTGAGGCACCCTCTTCACTGCCCATCGCTCACGGCACACTTGCCGTCATTGCCTGTCAATCCCAAAATCATTGTCTCTTATCCCGATCAGTGTCGTCCTCACCTTCACCATCACCAGAAACAATCATTACCATCCTCTCTGCTGGCCACATGACCTTTGCCACCAAAACCTCCTTTAACAACGTTCATCCATACCTGTTCCCCGTTCCCCAGCCCTCTGTCACCCTGCCCTCTCTGGTATGACTAGGCCATGACAGGACGGGCCATGTTTCAGTGCCCCCACCAGGGGCCTGGCCTTCACAGCACTCTCCCGGGCTCACCAGCCTAGGAACCATGTGGCTGTGGAAATCACATGTGTGATTCCAGCAAGGGTCCATACACTCTCAACAGGCAGCCCTGTGGCGAAGGTCATTACTGGCTGTTTTTATCTGTCTACCTGGTCTGCACTTCTGGCCTGGTTACTTGCTGATTCATTGACCTGTCTAGGCTAGCGTTTGTGTTACTGGTATGCATAACGCATGTGTTGTGTGACTTTGCCTGGAGAGGCGTCTTAGTGACTTTTACTTTTCTTGCTACTGGGATAAAACACCCTGACAAAAGCAACTTAAAGGAGGAAGGACTTACTCTGGCTCACGGTTCAAAGGGACAGTCCATCGCAGCAGGGAGCTCACAGCAGGAGCGCCTCTGCCCTCAGCAAGCAGAAAACAATGAATGCTGATGTTCAACTCACTTTCTCCTTTGCACACAGAATCCAAGCCTAGAGACTGGCACTGCCCACCTTTAGAGTGAGTCTTTCCCCCAAAGTAACCTGATCAAAACCCTCACTGGTATGACCAGATGCCAACCAATTCTAGACAGTCCTTCATAGGCATGTCCAGCGGCTTGTCTCCTCAATGATTCTAGAGCCTGTCCGTTGGTATTCACTATCACAGGAACAAATGTCTGTTCACCCCAGACAGGCTGTGATGGTTTGAATGGAAATAGCCCCAAAGGCTCATAGGGATTGGCACTATTGGGAGGTGTGGCCTTGCTGGAGTGGGTGTGGTGTTGTTGGAGGAAGTGTGTCACTGGGGACAGGCTTTGAGTCTCTTCCTGCTGCCTACAGATTAGCTGTAGAACTCTCAGCTACCTCTTCAGCACCATGTCTACCTGAGTGCCACCATGCTTCACACCATGATGATAATGGACTAAACCTCTGAGCTGTACACCAGCCCCAGTCAAATGTTTTCCTTTATGATGGTCATGGTGTCTCTTCACACCAATAGAGTACTGACTAAGACTCAGGGCATTAGGAAGAGACCAAAGAAGCAATTTTACCCAGGCCTAGCTTGGTAGAACTGAGTTTAGTGGGATTGCTTATAAGAAACATGAATGAGGGATAAATTACAGAATTCTGGGTGACTTTTCGAACTGCTCTTCCCCAGCAACTGTCTGCCGGTATACCCACCCTGGTCACCAGTGTCCTTGTCATGAATGTTACCGCCACAACCATGACCACTCTCCTCGCTTTCCCCACCACATCAACCCTGGCATCACCTTTGGTTTTCTATGAAGATGCACAGGGCACCATGCTGGGCACTACACAGCAAACTTCAAGCCTGGTTTCTAGAACAGAGGTCTCCAGCAGTACCGCCAGGACATGTGTCACAGTATGCTCCCTTGCCAGATGACTCTGAGGACGGTCACAATAAGCCACATGAGCATTTCCAGCTGGTGTCCATTAACAACACTGTGACCCCATCTTCTACAGGGGAGCCTTTAAGAAATCCATATCATAGATCTGAAGCTTGGAACTGCACAGGCACAGTAATGTAGCCATACACTCCTTCGCAGGCCCCCAGGCTCCCCATCTTCTACAGGGGAGCCTTTGAGAAATACAGATCTGAAGCTTGGAACTGCACAGGCATAGCAGCGTGGCCGTACACTCCTTCATGGGCCCCCAGGCTGAATGTGTCCCAGGTGCACAGTGTGGCCCTTGTCTGCGAAGCCTGCCTTCTCATTCAGCCCAAGAGTGGTGCTCTCAGCCTGCGTGCTCACCATCGTGACAGCCCAAGTGCCCTTTGGGTATCTTCTGATGCAAGCATCCCTCGGTGCAGGCAATGCCAATGCATCCTGGCCTAATGCTGGAATACCTTCATTTCCACCCACAGCAAAGTCCAGACATGATTCAAAGACCCATGTCTACCACCTGCGGAGCCTGTGGATCCCTGAAGCACAGCATTGAAGGAGTCCGTGGAACCCTAGCTCCTTCTCATTCCCAGTCAGGAGCGCCATCTCTGCTCTGTGGCCTGCTGCTACTGCTACAGGCCCAAAGCAAAGAGTCGAACGGATTAGGTTGTTACACTGGGAACCATGAGCCAAGAAAACCTTTTTCTCTTTGTAAATGACTACTTCAACTCTGTGGGATCATGTCAGAGAGGAGCTTATATGCCTCCGGGATACATCACTGCCCTGGGCTCTGAAGGTGTCTCCAGCAGCCTCCAGCTGTGGCTTCCTTCAGATCTGGTTGTGCTGAAGAGAGCTGGCCCTCCCTCAGATCACACCCTTCCAGGAGAGGGTCCTCCCTCAGATCACACCCTTCCAGGAGAGGGTCCTCCCTCAGATCACACCCTTCCAGGAGAGGGTCCTCCCTCAGATCACACCCTTCCAGGAGAGGGTCCTCCCTCAGATCACACTCTTCCAGGAGAAGGTCTTCCCTCAGATCACACCCTTCCCAGGAGAGGCTGCATCTACCTTGGAAAACAATGGAGGTATACCAGCCCCACCATTTTGACTCCTCTTGGTCAGTCTGATGGATAGGACTTGCTCAGCTTGCTCAACACATGTGACCGAGGCCTGAGAGGACTCACAACACAAATAGAGACCAGGGTCTTCTCTGCCTACCCTGCCCCCTCCTCTCCCAGCCCTCCTCCAACCTCCCCATGTGTTGACCTATAAAACATTTTATGCCCCAAACTCCATCTCACAGACTCCAACATGTGGCAGAGCGAGAATCATTCTTAGGATCCAGTAAGGCAGGCTGAGTAGAAGAATCTCCCCAGAGAAGTAAGGGAGGCTCAAGATTTCTGCATACCTGTTCTTAAGAAGTCAGGCATGAATCCTCCCACCGGGGCCCAAGATTAAAGACTCAGAAGAGGATTCAGATGGCCAGGAAGTTGGGAGACTCTACCCTGAAAGTAGTAGCCAGGGCTAAGTAGAAGTCTACATCGGAATTAATTTCTCCCAGCTCCTGCAGCCCCTGCGCCCTGCATGCTTCGGCTGTCTGCCCAGCGTCACAGGGTCTCTTGGCTGTGAGGAGTCTTACAGGCTGTTATTCTTTGCAGTGTGAAGTGGAAAATGACCTAGATGAGGCTTCACGTGAAGCAGGAGCTGTCAGAGACAGCTGGGAGAGCTGAGCAGGAGCAAGAAGCGAAGCAGGTTGTCAGAAAACCGCGAAGCAGTAACGACAGGCGTCCACTGTGCAGGACTCTGAGATTTCATCTCCCCAGTCCGAATATGGAGGGCGGTTCCATCAAGGACATGATGGAGTCCCAGCAACCCAGGGAGAAAGCACAGCTAATGCGTGATCCCCTTCAGAGCCAGGCAGCTCTCACCCAGCCTCAGCTCGAACTACATGACCTTAGGCAAGTTGTATAATGTCTCTAAACCTCAGCTGGCTATTCTTGTCTTTGTTGTATTATTTCCACCGTGAAGAGTTATAATCGCTCAGTAAAAGGATGGGAATGATTGAAACTAAAGCAAACCAGGTGAGCAGCCCTCAGGGTTGGCGGGCTCTCAGAGGCTGTCTGGATAGTCATGGCGGACACAGATGGAAAGGCAGCCTGGGATAGGCCCGGAAAGCGGGGACAAACAGGAGCGTGGGACACAAGGACAAGACCACAAAGGCACTAATGGGTACCATAGGCTTGTGGGGGCGGTACCTAGAGGGAGTCTACCACGAGGGGGAACGGGAGCGGGGGTGTCAGGGAGAAAGAGGAACCCAAGGGCTGTAGAAATTTGTGTTTCTAGGAAATCGGGATTCCTGAGGACGAGGACTCCTACCCTGGGCACCTTCAAAATGTGGTGAGCAAGCCAAGCTGCGACCCCTCACCTAGATGCTTCCATCTGCACCCTGTGTTTATTCAGCTTCCCCAGAGGACTCACCCCCTGGAAGAGGCCAGCCCTGAGTCACCTCCCCTGCGCTCACGCTTGTCGTTAGTCGTCATCCTCAGAACCAAATGCATCCCACATGGCAGTCAGCCCTGCACCACCCTGGGAGAGATGGAGACTCTGGCTAGGGTCCTTTCCCCTCCCTCTGAGTTCCCAGAACAATGCACCTTTATCTGCCGTATGCTGCCCTGCAGAGGGAAACCACTGGTGTGACAGAGTCGCAGCCATCGCCACCTCCCCAGCCGCTGGGCCCTCACCACCAGGCCCTTCAGCAGCCCCAGATCCCCAACCCCAGATCCAGGAGATCCCCAAGAGTAAAAGAGCCTCGACATTGCAGGGCTAGAGGTGAAGTGTAGATGCCCCAAAGCCAGGGTAGGAAGAAGCCATATTGAGTTTATCCTCAAGAAAGGATTAGGATCCGTGGGATGAGAAGACAACTCGGAGCTCACTGGAGTGGGTGCTCGGCCCACACTGCAGGACTGTGGGACACTCGGATAGACCAAGCCTGCACCTACCCTGTAGAAACATCCCCACCTATAGGACAGCCCAGCTTGTGAACTGGCAATGACCTGCAAGCCCACTGGCTAAACTAACCCTGTCACCCTGAGCCACATAAGCTGCGATCTGAGCAGAGCCTGGTGATCAGAGAGAACAGGGTTCGTGTTCCTGGGAGGTGGGACCTCGAGTGGTAGGTATGGTCGAGTGTCACTCACACCCTCTTCAAGGAGGTGGGACCTGTACCGCAATGGCTGGACGTGGTGGTAGTGGAGAGCCTCCCCACTGTCAGCCCCTCAGCCAGGGCCTCACTGAAGACAACAGTCTCTCCTAGGCAGTCTACATCCAGTGTGATACTTGAATGCTGGGAAGGGTCATCCTGAAGGGGGAAACACAGGGAGCAAGTTAGTAGCCTGGGACCCTATTGGTTTCTGGTTATGCGCAGACCATCTTGTACAATGCACTTAGCAGCCCAGATCTTTTCCCTGTATGCAATATAAACACACTCCTCTCCAAACCACCTCAGAATCCCTCAGGCCCCACCCGCTTCAGGTTACATATATACATTCCCTCTCTGAGCAATAGTATAAGCTTCTCTATCCTTGACAACAATCAAACGTAGACAGGTTTTACCCGTGCTTAGCACGTGCAGGACCCTTTGTTCAGTCCCTATCACAAAAAGAGAAGAAGAGGGGGAGGAGGAGGAGGAGGAAAAGGAGAAGAAAGGTCCAGCATCCAGAGGTCCTGCACCCAGAGGGAAGCGAGAATGCTACTGAGACAGCCATAAGCAGACAGACTTGCTGATCAGATCGGAGCCTTGGGCTCCACCCACACTTGTGCACAATTGGACATTTCTGCAGATCTGCCTCTTTGTTCCCGAAGGCTCCTGTGCTGTGTGGCCCTAAGCTGATGATACGGTCCTCTTGTTGATCTGCCTCTTTCTGCACGGGTCTTCATGATGGTGAAGATACCACATGTCCTCCTTACAAGAGTAGGAGGAAGAGGTCATTCTGGTTTCCCAGGGTTGCTACCGACGGACAGATCTCAAGAGAAGGACTGGTATCACAGATATGAGGGTGCAGTGGGGACCCACACGGATTTCCAGTTCTTGTGGTGCAGAACCAGGAACTGAGAGCAACAGTAGCGTTTAAGAAAGATAATGCTTACAAGGGAGGGAGAAAGTAAGAAGTCTACAGCCCCGGGAACAAAGGGTTGGGACTGCATAGGTCGCTTGCACGTCACGGGCCTTCTCAGTTTTGAATTGCATGGACTTTCTTCCACAAGCTCTGTCTGTGACACAATGGGGGACAGTCTTCCGGGCCTTGCTCCCCATTTCTCCTGTTGCCTCAGGAGAGCTGGGAGGAAGTCCTCACCTTGATCCACATAGACCTTGACGCGCTATTAGCATTTAGGTTCACTTCTTTTTTTCATGTTCCTAAATGCCCCCCTCCTGGCCAGGGCAAGAGAGAATCAGGAGATACTCCGCATCTTTCACCTCTTACCTCTCTACTTTCCATAAAAAGGGCATCTCAGCACAGGCTCAAAGGGAAAACAGAGTCCCCTGTGTAGCAAGAGTTAGACAGAGCAGCAACTGTGTAACAGCCTGCTCCTCCCGCCCCACCCCCACCCTTCACCTCCCACCCACCCCCATTCCCCACCGCCCACCCCCACACGCGCCTCTACCTGGGGTAGAGCTGGAGAATAGAAGTTGTCTTTCTAGCCTGGTTGGTGGCCCTGACAGGTGCCAGGATAGAAAGAAGTGTGTGCTGTTCCAAGCACAGGCAAGTGAGCCTAGCCAGGGCAGAGAGGGCTGAGATCAGGCTGGCCCATGAGACAAGACAGTGTATCTCCCTGCCACTGCCAGTCAGCGTCACCAGCTGTGAGGGCCCCAGAATGGGAAAGAACAATGGGGGGGGGGGAATTAGAGGTAAAACTGCTTTATCCAATCAAGCTCCAAAAGCAGCCTCACGCCACAGGGCAGGCTGGGCTTGTTCTGACTCTCCCCTCTGGCTAACGACCTAATAGTTCGCAGGGCCGCCTGCCTCTTTGTGGTTTGCACATTTCCCACCGCTTCTTCCCCAGCCCAGCTTCCTATACCAGTCTCCTCTATTCCATCCTCGTCCTCTGGAGCCTGCCTCCCCTCAAACAGGCTGGGTCTGACTCCTCTTGGTCAAGGGGACGCTAGGTCATCAGTAGATACTTTGTGAACTTCATCAAGTGAACAAGTGCTTTCTGGGAGCACAGGGAGCAGGGATGTGGACCATCTCCCGGAAGCTGTCTTTCAAGATGAGCATGTGTGGCTCCCATCCACCGGAACAGATGCAGACGGTGTCACCTAGACCGGCCGTGTTAAAGGCTCTACCAGGAGTGAGCACAATGTATTATAGAGGAACAAAAGAGACCTCCAACTCTGACCTAAGCAGCTGCTGGCCCAAAGCTAGGAGCTGTAGGACATGTTGACGCTGAGAAGGATGTGGAAGGATGTTTCCCAGAAACAGAATTCTCACTGAGAAATACAATTACATGTTAAATGAAAAGTGTAAAGGGAGAAGGATGCGAGTCTGGGCCAGGCAGGAGCAAGTCCTCATTACCAGCCTGGTAGCCAGAGAAAAGGCCAAGACAAAGACCCAACCAGAGCTGGCAGTGGTCTGATTTGGGATGTGGAACCCAGCAGACTTGGGCCTTGATCTTATGGCGGAGAGAAGATACTGTCTGGGGCTAGACTCACTTAGAAGCAAACTCTGAAAGAACGGTTTTGTTGCAAGCGGTTTCTGTAGGTGTGTCTAGGAAGCATCAGTAAGAGAACAGGCTGGTGACCCAAATATAGGAAAGACAGCAATCAGAGGGCTGTGGTTACTGCTATAGCCGTACTGTCATTACTGCAAGGGGACTATAGCTTGCCTAGTCAGCTACTCTTATAGTTCATACAGTTCACAGCTGGGTAAGACCATCGATGCCTTTTCTCCCCTCGCAATCTGAACAGCACCTTCTGAGACTCTGAAACCTGAGAGAATTTGTTTCTCATTCAGAAGACCCAGGTTCTATTTCTAGCACCTGCATGGCAGCTCACACACATCTGTAACTGGAGCCCATAGGATCCAGTACCTTCCTCTGGCCTCTGTGGGCACCAAGTGTGCAAGTGGTACACAGGCACACACACAGTCAGGACATCCCTACATACAAAATAAAATAGAAAAAAGTGCTCAGCATCCTTAGGCGTCAGGGTAATGCACATCAAACTACTTTGGAATTTCATCTCATCCCTGTGAGAATGGCTACCATCAAGAAGTCAAATGACAGCAAATGCTGGTGTCTACATGGGGAAAAGGAACCCGCGTTCACTGTGGGTGGAAGTGAAAACTGGAAATCACTGGGAAGATTCCCCTAAAATTCAAGAAATAGAATCCCCAAGGGACCCAGCTAGATCACTCCTGGGCATATCTGCCGAAGACACTACCTCCTACTGCAGAGACACTTGCTCACACATGTTCACTGCTGGTTCTTCACAAATAGCAAAGAAACGAAATCAGCCTCGATGGCCCTCACTCCATCCTGGTCCTGCTGAACACCTTGCTAAGTGTTTAATGGCTATTTGTATTTCTTATCTTGAGAAATCTGCTCAGGGCCATGACCCATTCCTAATTGGATTCTTTGTTTTCTTGACTTCTAATTTCTTAAGTTCTTTGTATATTCTAGATACTAATCCTCTGTCAGGAGTACAACAAGCTCCCCCGTCTGTAAATCGCCTCTCTACTTCATTCAATGTTTATTTTACTGGGCAGAAGCTTTTATTTTCATGGAGTCCTGTTTGTCAGTTGCTGACCTTATCTCCTGAGAAACTGGAGTCCTCTTAAGTGAGTCCTTTAAGTGAGTCCTGTCCCTGTGTGCTGTGGCACACTCTCTGCCGTCTACCTGTCCCTGTGTGCTGTGGCACACTCTCTGCCGTCTAGTGGTTTCAGAGTTTTAGGTTTTACATTGAGGTCTTTGGTCCATGTGGAGCTGACTTTATGCAGGGTGGAAGATGAAGGTCTGGTTTCATTCTTCTCCTGTGGGTTTCAGCTTTTCCCAGCACCACGTATGGAAGATACTTTCTTTCCGAGAGTATAGTTTTGGCATCTGTGTCAAAACTCAGGTGGCTGTGTGAGCATCTACTGAGCTCTTCCATTCCATTCACTGTCTGTGCTGTGCCAGTCCCTTTGTCCTTTTCATTTTACAAATGAGGAGATGATGACCTGAAAGGGAGCCCCAGATGTTGGAGAGGTGGAGCACCCTCCAGCTTCTGTACTCCTGGCCCGCCCAGCCTCCTCCCATTCTACCTTACTAAAATAAACAAAACAGTGTTTAATTATATCATTATATCATACTATGCTTGTTTAATGGAAAACCTTATTCCAGGTGATCCCATATTCTACACATGCCCCCAATATTCCTAAATTTTTTTTCATTTTTATTATTCTCACTATGTAGTCCAGGCTGGCCTCGAACTCATGTCTTGGCCTCTCAAAAGCTAGCATTACAGTGTGCATCACTACATCTGCATAAGTTCCCTAAGTTCTTAACTCCCTCATGGAACGGATCTTTCACCTCCTCGCTACTGATCTCTGCAGCTGCCACTTCCTCTGAACCCTGGCTTGTAGGAAGCCTTCATCCTCATAACCCATGGTCCTGGGCTTGGAAGTGCTGACAGACCTTCACGTTGTAGTCCTTCTTGCCAGCAAAGGTAGAGGCTGCTTTCATTCCAGACCTTTCTTTCAAGGTGTTTGTACACTGACCACACAGAGAAGATAAAGGTGGGACTCTATACTGACCAGTGTAATAAAGACAATGTCTCCTTCCAGAGCAAAAGGCAATCTGACTTTCTTCCATTGCAAGAAATTCAGAGACCCTAAGTTCAGGGTTCCTCTCCTAAAACGTGACCTGTTTGCTTCATGTGCAAGTGTTAGTTCACCCTCTCTGCTTCCAAAAACTGAGACCCACTGTTCTGATCCTTTGGCTCTTACCCAGGAATCTCAAGTCTTCTGTCAGCATCTATGAGACGTAGCAATTGACCCATAAGTGACCCAAATCCCAGATTCTTCAAGGTTCTTGTCAAAGAAATGGACCCATTCTCTCGATTCTTCAATGCCTTCCCCAGTTCCCGTCTTCCCTCTTATTAGAGTTCCTACTCTAGACACCAGAAAGATAGCTCAGGCAGTAGAGTGCTTCACACACAAGCATGAGGGGCCGGGTTTGGGTCACCAAGCCCACATACCTGTAATCCAAACTCTGGGGAAGTAGAGGCAGGAGCTTGCTGGCCAGCCAGTCTCCCAATCACAGAATTCCAGGTTTGGTAAGAAACTGTATTCCAAAAACTAAAGAGGACAGCGGTAAAAGAAAGCACTCACTATCAACCTCTGTCTCCATACATGTGTGCACATACATACATATGAATACACGCTTGAACATATACACCTCATACACACATGTATTCCTTACTCCACTGTGCTTCACTAGCCATCTGAAGTCTCCATCTCAAAATCGCCATCGGAACTTCCACTCGTCCAGGGAGACTGTACACACCTGCATTCCCACCCAAAGTCCTGCGATTCTGTATAACCTCGGAGTCCACATGTGACTGGGCCTCAACCCACTCAAACCCCTCCCCTTTCTGCTCCTCTGTCATTTCCCCTCCTCTGGATGCCTCCTCCAGGCCAGCTCAATCACACACTCTCTGCGGCCACATCCTGAATAAAGTCAACACAGTAGCTGGTCTACCTTAGCTCAAAAACAAACATGGTTCTCTCTGGTTATTCTGGTCTCCATCTGTAAGAGTTCAACTTCGTTTTCAGCTCATTCTCTGTGACTTCCTGCAGATGCTTTCAGGCTGGTTTTCAGTTCTTTAGACACAGCAGACACAGTTCTCTCAGTTAGTGTCTGATGATGGCAGTGTTTGGAGTCTGCCAGGCAGCTACATCTGTTGGCTTCTAGCGGTATTTCGCTTTATGCATATTTGGTTGTCTCTGTGTGTTGAGCATTATACTCAAAAAATTATTTATACAAGATATGTGTCTGGAAGCCTTAATTTTGAAGCCACATTAATGTAAAACCAGGGCCTGAGTGTCTATGGACCACCCAAATAGTGTAAGTCTGAGCGCAAGAAAGAACTGCTTTAATCCATCACTCCAGCTTTGATGAATTAGCCTTAGGAAGCCCAGCTTACAGAGAGGGCCTCCAATTAGACACCACAGTCTACACTGGCCTTTGACTATGATTTTGGTAGACAAAACAAAAGCTCATATTTGCTCAGAACTCAGGTTCTCTCAGGGCAAAAGCAGACTCCATGTTCTCTGGCTTCGATGGCTTCTCTTCTCCCCTGAAGTATCGGCCTTGAAATTGCTTCAACTTTTCTGAGCTCCCATTACTCATAAGACGTTCTTTTGATTTTATGTAGGACCCTTGGTTATCCCTAGCAAGCAAGTAGCCCAAACACCCTCACTCACAGTTCCCAGGAACAAAAGATGTAATGGCCCATTCTGTACCGAAGAGCCTGCCTTCCAGTGTGTCTTCTCCACCCATCCCATCTGCATTTTGCCTTATTGGGGCCTCCAGACCAGGTGGCAACTTCCCATATCCCTTTTTTTCTTCGTGTGTCTTCTGTCTCTACTCCCTTCTGTACACACTGTCCTCGTTCACTTTCTAATGCTGTGATAAACACCATCACCAAAAGCAAACTGATCGGAAATGGTTTATTTCAACTCACACCTTATAGCCTACCATGAAGGGAATCAAGGTAGGAACTCAAAACAGGAACCTGGAGACAGGAACTGAAGCAGAGATTGGGGAAGAAGAGTGGTTACTGACTTACTCCTTGAATCATTCAGTTTGCTTCTCATACAACCCAAGACCACTTGCAAAGGGGTGGCACTGCCCATAGTGGGCTGGGTTCTTCCACATCAATCATTAATCTAAAATATACCCCCACAGACTAGCCAACACTCCAGTCCAATGGGGGAATTTTCTCAGTTGAGGTTCCTCTTCCCAGATGATTTTAGCTTATGTCAAATTGACCACACACACCCCACAGCTCATCAACTCAGGTGTTTATTACCAAGCCTCCTCATTTTTATGTCTTATGTTCTCTCATATCAAATTCTCAGTTGAGCCAGACTTCCCGTTCTGTACACTTCATGCTGAATACTTGTGAGTAACCCCCTCCCCCTACTCTCCTCCCCCTACTCTCCTTTCTTGGTCCCTTCTGACCACTAGGTGGCCATCACCTCTCAGGACCCACTCAGCACAATACCACTTTTCTTCAGGACCTTGTCAGTGTCCCCTCTTGTGAATCCCGTCACCTTCTCACCATGTCCTACACAATCAGAGGCTTTGTACCTCACCCACTTCTGTGGAAGCAGCCACATCTGGCCCTTTCCCCCTTTGTTTCTTTCTCCACCAAAACCACGCATCTCTGTCCATCTTTGTCCCGTATCTTTTGTACAGGGAGATTCTCCATCTTCCCTTAACTCTCATGCCCCTGTCTGGCTCCATCTTCTCCCACTTTCTTAAGAAACTCACACCAATAACTGACCTAGATCTTTCTCTACTGTGGGTTCCATCCCAGTGGTTCTCAACCTTTAAGGGAACACATATTAGATATTTACATTATGATTCATATCTGTATATCAGATATTTACATTATGATTCATAACAGTAGCGAAATTATGAAGTAGCAATGAAATAATTTTATGGTGGGGGGCCACCACATCATGAGGAACTCATTAAAGGGGCCCAGCATTAAAAAGGTTGAGAACCACTGGTCTATCCCATCATGTAAACACACGCACAAACCTTCCTGCATTTAAAATGAGATCTAGGAGTGAGGTGTGGCTCCCAGAGTGCCCACCTAGCACACACAAAGCCTCAAGTTCAATCCTTAGCCCCTAAGGAGCTGGGCCTGGCACACATTCCTACAATCCTAGTATTCAACAGGTGGAGGACAAAGAATCAGAAGTTCAAGGTCATTTTCAGCTACCGGGATAGTTCAAGGTCGGCCTGGGCTACAGGAGGCTGTCTTCAAAGCAACAACAATAACAATGGGTTATTTTCGCCCAACCCTCACCAATACAGGATAGCCACAACAAACAAGCTCCCACCACACACACTGCCCCCAATTCAAGTCTACTTTCTTGTACTGTAATTCTTCCCACAAAGACAATGGTCTCCTCGAAGACTGGAACATCACCATAATCACTATTGAATTTTCAACACCTAGCATAAACATTCTCAGAAGAAATGAAAGAAGACCTGAGGTCATCGTTAAGGCCCTGCAGTCCCATTGGTCACTGAATGCTCGTTACTGGGGAGTTGTGCTTTGATGGGAGGCCAGCTGGCAGGGTGCTAACTGTCCTGTGCTCCTGATGTTGTGCACTGCTCACTGCTCAGTGGGTGGAAACTCTGACTTTAGCCAGCAACTAATTTGTGAGCTAATGAATCTTTATCTGGAGGTCTGGGTGCACAGTGTGAGGCTTAGATCACCTTTCTCAGAGCCCCCTCCCCCGGGCTCTGGGCGAGGGGGATGGCTGTTTTAAAGCCACTAACTCTGTGGACTGTGCACAGGATCAGTGAGGGTGGATTACTCATTAGGGTTTATTTACCTTTTGTGGTGGCCTAGAAAAAGCCAGGCTTAATGAAGTGGTTACCAAAAACCTTTAACATCATATTTTCCACAGAGTTCATAAATATTGACTGACAGGGAACTTAACTACCACGTTGCATCTTCCAAGAGATGAACAAAAATCACATTAAGCTTATTGATTTACTGTTTCTTTGTTTTTAAAGTCCACATAGCCAGAAGCTTGAAGTGATCTCCAAAACTATCTTTCCCGTGGATGAGGAGTGAGCTGGTCTCAAGGCTGTGGGCACACTGCTGGCCCTCCCGAGGATGAGGAGTGAGCTGGTCTCAAGGCCATGGGCACACTGTTGTCCTTCTCTGGTCTCAGTTTCCACAACAAATAAGCACAGATTCAATGAGTCTCCAGTTGCGTCTGTTTGGAAAGAGAACAGGCTATTCTTTCTAAACTCACTCCAAGACTGAGTGTGTCTTTGCTGTAAGGAGAGACACGGTGAGGAATATTTTCTGATCTCAACGATGCCCCACAGCCAGAAGATAAGGAAAAGCAGTGCTGGTCCCCAAGTGCCACCTCTATGTCCTCGCGACGTTTCCTGATGCCAGCCTTTCTCTGTCCCTTGCCTGAGCCCAGTGGGATGGCACCCTCTCTGCCATCCTTCCTTCCTCCCATAATCCTCAGTTGGACTACATTCTCTGTGGCCTCCTGGTAGCCAGAAGAGAGATATCAGAGACATGAAATAGCCATCATGGGAAAGTCAGGATACCATCCGGATAGAGGGAGTTCAAAATGGATTCCTGAGCCCTACCTGAGTCTCCATACTCTGGGTGTCTGGAGTTGGAGAGTCAAGTCTCATGATATGTGGAAGCTGGGCACCCAGCAATGATCCTGGGCACCCACTGCAGACTCCCCCTGAACAGTGTTGAGCATGGGGCAGTAAGACTGGCCTGGGTGGGGACAGTTGCATGCGCGCGCACACACACATACACTCACTCACACACACACACACATACATTCACTCACACACACATACACTCACACATTTACACTCACATACTCAAACACATTCACACACACTCACACACACATACACTCACACACACAAACACACATACACTCACACACTCACACACTCACACACACATACACTCACATTACACTCACTCACACACACACAACACACACATACACTCACACACCTATCACTGTTCTCTGTATTTCTGACGCTGTACTAAGTTCCTGGCAGGGGAAGAGTTAAGTTCTTGCTACCCCCATTTTACAGAGAAATACAGTGAAACAGAAAGGTTGAGTGACTTGCTTGAAGTCACCCAGCTTGAAAGTGATTTTTTAAAGGTCCAAAGTGACAATAGCATTGATCCTGCACCACATGTGCAGATTAACTGAGGTTAATTGGCTTAAACACCTCCCACCAAGCAGGGCACATACCCACCTGAATTCTCAGGCTTCCCAAAACTGGTGGGCAGTACTTGCCCTGGGCAGGAACTTACTGCCCTGCCCAGAATCTCTCTCACATCATACATATTCATTCTACCTATTACTGAAACCTGAAATCCCAGGATAAACTGTACTTCCGGGAAGCCCAGAACCCTAAGGAGGGAGGAAGAACTGGCCTTCCCCCATTTCCAGCCATAATCCCCTTGCTGGTCCCTGCCCTACAAGTTCACAATCTTTAGAAACCCACTTGCCTGTCTGGAACAATACTGGACTCATTTGGAACTAAGCTGATGGGAACTGGGGTCTTGTGGTGGTATCCTGGGCTTCAGTTCCTCTCAAGTCTCCCTTGGATAGCGTACCTGTACTGGCTCAGACCTGAAGAGTCAAGCCACCATCCACCCTCCTTTTTTGATAATAATAGAACTCAATTTTATTCAGGTGACACCACTTTCAGTCGCTGAGGATGAAGAGTAACTGAACTAAACCCTTTCCTCCCTAGCCACCCATTTCCCTTTGCAGAGGCAAGAGGATGCACCAGCCCCTGCTATGGTCCATTAGCCATTAACGGAGCTCTAGTGATATTTCTCAAAGGCCTTTTCATCTCTTATAGAAGAGTAATTGTGCCTCCCATCCCTGACTTCCAGCTCTAGAAAGCGCTGTTGCCATAGAGAAAAGTGGGAACCCCAAAGAGAAAGCTCTGGGAATCAGACAGGACAACTATGCACCCTGGTGTCACCGACCTCCAGTCAAACCCAGAACACAAGGCCTTCCAGGACAAGATGGCAGAAGAGTGCAGATGTTGGAATCTAAATACCTCGGGGCCAATCAAGAGCCCACGTCTGGGGGCTGATCAAGAGCTGGCTTTACCACCCACTTCTGGGGGTTGACCAAGAGCTGGCTTTACCACCCACTTCTGGGGGCTGACCAAGAGCTGACTTTACCACCCACTTCTGGGGACTGATCAAGAGCTCGCTTTACCACCCACTTCTGGCTTTACCACCTACTTATGGGGGCTGACCAAGAGCTCACTTTACCACCCACTTCTGGGGGTTGACCAAGAGCTGGCTTTACCACCCACTTGAATGGAGCAAGATGCTCCCTCCCCTGCATGCAGTATGGAGACTGTGCTCCCGCCCCCAAGAGCTGACAGCAGGACCAAGAGCACAGACGCTCAGAGAGAAGGAACCACAGCGGTAGTAGTAAACAATATACGATTTGCTACTGGTCAGTGTAGTGGTGCAGGTCTGTAACTCCAGTCTTGGAAGACTAAGGCAGGAGGATCACACATTTGAGTCCAGTCTAGGTTACATAGACTGTCTCAAAAAATGCATAGATAAGCAAACAAATAAATAGATAAATAAAATACTCACTATTCTTACATGAGAGCATTAAATATTTTTATTATTTAATTTATGTGTGCTGAAGTGTGGTATATGTGCAAGATGTGTGCGTGCATGCATGCTGGTGCAAGTGTATATGTATGTACATGCATATGGAGGCCCAAGGTCAATGCCCTGTCTTTCCCTAATCTCCACCTTTTATGTTTTGAGACAGAATCTCTTACTGAACCTGAAGCATAACAGTGGGGCTAGGCTGCATGGCCAATGAGCTTCAGGAGTTTATCTATCTTCTACCTTTCCCTTCAGTACTAGGGTAGAAAACTTGAGCCATACCTGGCTTTCTACATGAGCTCTGGGCGTCTGGACTCAGTTCCTATTTTCCGTGCTGGGGGAGGGGCACTTTGCTGAATGAGTCCTCTCCCTTAACCATCAGCAATGGGAACTTCTATTCTTACAGGCAAATGCATCCTAACTGACCAGTGTCTCTAAGGACTGTTACTTCTGACTTTATTTCACAGTGGATAGTAAGAGAGGCCTGAAGATTCTTTCTCTGAAGCTGAGTCCTTTTAATTAACCAATCAGTAACTATTTATTGAGATGTCACCAGAGACTGGAGCCTTTGAAAGATCCAAAGACCCATCTAACCTGGTCAGGGGAGTGGCCGCTAATAGGTACCCCCAGGAAACCTGCCCAGACCCTGTAAGCACACTGGAAGACCCTGGCCACTTTCCATCAGGGAGACAGGCCAAAAACATCTTCACATACATAGTTACAACCACAGCAGGTTGTGTTAAGGAAGCCCCAAGCAAGCCGCAGTAATTCTGACATTGCTAAGACCAAATGACTAGCAAGAATCAACTTAAGAGAAAAAAAGGTTCATTTGATTCACAGTTCAGGGGATGCAGTCCATCGTGACAGAAAGGCTTTGTTCAGGTGGAAGCTCCATCCCAATCCCCCTCCCCCATCTCTCTCCAAACCCTGCTGCATCTCTAAAAACCCGCCAAATGATGACCCCTCTGCAAGAGATGCTCAAGACCACTCCCACAAGGTACTTAAACTGCCCCCGGAAAACAGACATGTGGTTTTCTGGTCTTCCTTTTCCATCTCCTCTTTGGGGGGCTGGAAAATCATCCGGGAGTGTTTTTACCCGCTAAACTTGGGCTTTTTCTAATTCAGTTTGATTTGGTTTGATTTGGATCGCTGCGCTGGTGGAGATGCCTATCAAGGTGCAGAAACTTCTCAGGCATGGTGGGCAGTGGGGATGTGAGGTGCTGGTCCACAGTTGAGAAGCAGAGAGTGGTGGCTGCTGCCACTCAGCCCCTCCATTTTCTCTTTTAACTCATTCTGCGTGTTGGTGCCACCCATATTGAATGGGGTGGTATGCCATATACCTGCATGGATCTGCCCTACTCAGTTAAACCTCTCTGCAAACTCACCCACAGACACCCAGAGGTGTGTTTCCCAGGTGATTCTAAATAGAGTTAAGTTGACAAAAAAGATTCACTATCACCCTGGAGAAGCTATCTTAAAAAGGGAAATATTCAAGAGAATCAAGAAATATTACATCATGAGGAAGTAATATAAACCAAGACCTAGAAGTCAGAGGCATAAGGAAAGCAAGGACACTTGGGAATGTGTTGCAGGCATGGGAAACACTCTGCCAGGGCTCCAAATGGGAGATTGTCACATTTGCCTAAGGAACTCACACAAAGCCACTGTATGTGAAGCCCAGGACTCAGGGGAGAGCTGAGAGCCCACATGAGTAGTTTAACTTTTATCCCAGATTGATGGATTTACCAAGGAGATGACAGCTGGTCCCTGGGTACAAAGGAGATAAAAATGTGAGGGAGGAAAGGAAAAGCTGGGCTGGGTGTAATTAGACAGACTTGGGAAGCTGAGGCAGGAGGATTACTGGTTCTAGGATTACAGCCTAGATTGCCTAGTAAGATCTTGTCTCATCATCGTCATCATAATTATAATAATAATAAATCCCTAGGTGTGCAGTCTCTGACTGCTACCAATGATTTGTGCATTGTTGCTACCCTCCAACCAGCACGGGCCTGCACACACAGTCCACAGGCTGGACTAAAGCTCCCCTTCTGTTTAGGAAAATCCTCAAGAATTCGAATCTCTAATTAAAAACAAAACAAAAAGGTTCAGTGGAATTGTAGGAGTCTTTAAACAGATTGCAGGATTACAAACCACCCTCAAACCTCACACCCCCACATCTGCTAAGTGTGGTCTGGAAAGACTGTGAAAACAGTGCCTGGTGGGAGTGGCAGAGGTCAGCTTAGCTTCAGGTGGCATCCACAGACATCCGGATAGGACCATGACACAACCAAACTGCCCTGCGAGCCTTAGAGCAAGCACCTCTCCCCACAGCCAACGCCAAGGCTTCCACACCACCTTGCCTGAAATGCTCAGTCAGAATCTAAAGTTATCCCACATGGATTTCAGGAAGCTGAGTAAAGTCGGCCTTGAAAATGAATCACAGACCTTTGCCTGTGAGTCTTGGTTCCTGCCTCTTTCCAATCAGACCCTGAACTATAATCCGTCTTCATTATGCCCCTTTTAAGGCAAAAAGAGTCCATTTCCGCAAGTCTAATTAAGGAAGGAATGTTATAAGCCTTAGATCATGACTCTCCTATCAAAACTCTGTTTCTGTGTCTATTACAGTCATACACACACACATATGTACATACACACATGTACGCAATACACACATATTTATGCACATGCATATGCATACACGTATACACATATGTAGATATATGTGCACACGTGCACATTATATGTTTATATATGGTGTGCGTGTACACGCAGAGATATGTACACATGCATGTACACACATACATATGTGCGTGCACATATACATAAACACATACATTTATACATGCACATATGTACACACACATTTATGCATTCACACACGTACACAAACATTTATGCATACACACATGTGCGCACATATACACATACATTATACATGAACATGTTTATATGTATACACATATATGCATACATGCATGCATGCATGCATGCACATGTGCACATGCATACACATAAATATATAAATGCACACGGTCATACATACACATGCACATGCACACACATATATACACATATGCACATGTATTACACCCATACGCATATGCACAGGAACACATATCTGTACATGTATACATATATACTTATATACACACTTGTACATGCATATACATATGCACATATGCACAGTCACATGCATAATCACACAGGTGTACACATATACACACAGTTTTACACACACACACACACACACACACACAGGCTGCTTTGAAGGAAGGTTATTCATAAACCCAAGAATAGATGAAATGGCAGGAGCTATAGCCAGTGTCACTAGCAATAGCAGCCCCTCTACCCAGCTGTTCCCATCGTGCATACCCTGTGGGAGTACACACATCTAATGCGTGCCCAAAGAGTTGGGGAAGGCCTTCCTGACTGGCCTCTGCCCAAAGGAATGAAGCAGGCATTGACTGAACTGAAGTGGCCATCAATGCTCTTTGACAGCTGATGGTTTGAGGGTGGCATTTGACCCGTTTAATTCACTGGTTAAGTGAGGCCAACAGGAATTCTCTTCAGAGTTCTGGTGAAGATTCTGTCTGGTGGCAAAAAGGACAGGGTGCTAACTGGAGCTGGGTTATGTAGTGGTGGTATACCTTTCTCTGCCGCAGACAACATGGTAAAGAACTCTTCGCCACAGAGAAGACTGTGACCTGCCCGTAGGGTGGGGACCTGAGCTCGGTTGGCTGCTTCCAGCTGTCTTCTGCACAAGCCTGACCTCGGGTCCTAAGGCTGGAAGATTTGAGCCCATCTGTGAGCTGCAATTAACTTTGAAGATGGAAATTAAATTGGGACATATTTGAGAATATAGTGACATTTACCTTGAAGATGAGAACCAAGTTTGAGGATTTGGTGACAAATGTTTTCCAGATGGGTCCTCCCCATGAGCACATTCCTCACCCCGCTTCCCCTCACCATCCCCAGCCCAAGATCAATCACAAGGCTGAGCTGAGTGTTTCCAAGTGTCAGCAAGTGAATGGCTCCTACAAGATTTCTTCATTTTCTTCATCTAAGT
The DNA here is from genome assembly GCF_982192425.1 of Myodes glareolus. NCBI lineage: Eukaryota > Metazoa > Chordata > Mammalia > Rodentia > Cricetidae > Myodes > Myodes glareolus. The sequence goes on along the minus strand of NC_142043.1, from coordinate 12,605,539 downwards.
ACATGAATCAAATGACCATTTCAGGGCCTTTGTGTTCATCCTGACCATGTCTGGCCCTCCATCCAATTACCCCATCTTATGAGGGACGCCCCTCTGTATGCTGTGAATGTGTTTCATCACCATTGGTTAATAAAGAAGCTGCTTTGGCCTATGGCAGGACAGAATATAGCCAAGCAGGAAATCCTAATGGAGATAGAGTAGGTGGAGTCATGTAGCTGCCAAAGGAGAAAGACGCCAGAACCTATAGCCTCATGGTGATATACAGATTAATAGAAATGGGTTAATTTAAGATATAAGAGCTAGGTAGGAATACACTTAAGCCATTGGCCAAGCAGTGTTGTAATTAATAGAATTTCTGTGTGATTATTTGGGTGTGGGCGGCCAGGAAATAAACGAACAGTCTCCGGTTACATGCATCTCATCCCCAATCCTAATATGGTTCCTCCCAGGCATAGAATTTCTGTGTGATTATTTGGGTGTGGGCGGCCAGGAAATAAACGAACAGTCTCCGGTTACATGCATCTCATCCCCAATCCTAATATGGTTCCTCCCAGGCAAACCCTGCAAGTGTCTCTAAATTCCATTTCTTTAATTACACCAACAATTATATACATCGTGAAGAGAGACACACTAACCATTGAATTTCCTTTTTGGAATATTTAAAAACCCAGTCAGGTGATTTCTACACACTACAGAACCACCCCAGTGCGGAGTTAGGGGACTGGGCCAGCCCATCTTATTGAACAGACATTGCCACAACAGTTTAGATGACGCCAGAGGAGACTGTAGTGCGGTGGGAGAGCATTGGCTAGCATGCACAGATTTGTGGCTTCAGTCCCCAACCCTGCTGAAAGAAGGAAGGAAGGTGCCGTGTGTGTGTGTGTGTGTGTGTGTGTGTGTGCGCGCGCGCACGCATGTGTGTGTACGTGTGTGTGTGCACACACGCATGTGTATGTGTGCATGTGTGTGCGTGTGTGTGCATGTGTATGCATGTGTGCGTGTGTACGTGTGTGTGCATGTGCATGTGTGTGTTCATGTGTGTGCGTGTGCATGTGTGTGCATGCATGTGTGTGTGTGTGTGTGTGATCCCTCCGGAGTGTATATGCACATGTACATACTTGTGAGTATTCACACACTCACATACACGATTTGAGACCCAGCCAGGAGTCTTTCAATCCTGAAATGGGGGAGGGAGCTGTTAAGCTGCCCCAGCTGGTGAGTTCTGTTGACTTGAAGGGATCTTAGAGATCAGCAGGATTAGCCTCCTCTCCCTGTAGATGAGAAGCTAAATCCAAAGAGGAAAGAGTCTTGGCTGGAGGACCAAAGCTCTGGGCTTAAAGTAAGTGAAAACAAGTGAGTTCATGTGGTGTTACGGATGCTATTTTCCTATAGAGCAGAGTGTGGAATGGCTTTGTACTCTACCCACAACTAAGACCTAAGATGCAATGAATGTTCCCAGAGTACTGTAGAGACCCCTTGGTAGCTTACTGGAACTGTTACTCAGGGTGGACACAGCCATACTTTTCAAACTAGGTCCAAGTTCATGTCTCTGTTACATGCTCCTACAATTAGCCATGACTGACTGACCATGGGAGAAGCCATGGCCAGGTTGGCCAGGCCGTCTGTTCACCAGGAACTTGACATCTAGCATCCCAAATGGGGCTTTCCCTTAGGCTCTGGCTTCTGAATCTCCACTCATTTTACAGCTGAGTGCATCTTGCATTCCTGCTCAGCTAGGGCAACAGCCACCTTCATGCCTGTTTCTATGGATACCTGGAAACCTGCAGGGGAAAACCCAAGAAGACTGGGCATCCAAGCTGAGATGCCATGCTGTGCAAACGGCAAAAGGTCTAAAAGATCCTAGAGAAAACAAACAGAACATAGGTCCAAATTCTAGAGAACTTGGGCAGGAACAGGTGAGGTCAGCAAAACAGGAAAGCCATAACTGGATGTCCAAAGAGAATGAAGGGGAACAGTCTACACCTGCTTGTTCTTGTTCCCTCCCCCCAGAGAGCTAGGTGATGCTTGGGGATTGGGTCACTCACAACCTCAAACTGCCTGGTGCCTGTGTCAGGAAAGAGAATATGCCAGCCCTGACCAAGTGTTCCTCAGTGCCCAGGGCAGCCACTCTGACAGACTGTAACTGTAAGATATAACAAAGACTCCTGGGGACACACATCTGCGTTCCTAGTTTCCCTGTTCACCTTCAGTCCTGTAGGTGAGAACCTGGTTTAGGGTACCACGTACACTGGGTGACACAAATCTGCCATGGCATTGTTGGCATGAGAGGGCAGTGCAAGATTCAGGCCAGAAGAAAGGACCCACATTCCCTAATAGAATCCATGCCCCCAGCTAGATACCAGGACTCAGGGCCTCCCAGGTTCTCACTAGGAGTAGAGTGGAGGGGGCCCACCCAGGATATGAGGGTTACTCTTCATTCATAACTTGGCTGGATTTAGAATTGTCTAAGGAGTGTATCTCTTGGCACACCTGTGAGGGCATTTCCAGAGAGACACAATTAAGGAGGAAGACTCACCCGCGATGTGGGTCACACCATCCCATGAGTTGATACCCTGGACTGGGAAAAGGGGGCACAGCACCCATGAGTCAATCCAACTGGGTACAGCCTAAGGACCATTCCCTGTGTGGACCACCCAAAAGTAAAGGGTAGAAAGAGAGAAAAAGAGTGCGCAGAGTCTGTCCATGAAGACACTGAGCAGCCTGCAGGGCACTCACCTTCCTCTTCCAGCACCAACATTTTCAGAGAGCCCGTTCCCTGACAGCATCATCCAGAGAAAAGGTCACAGCTGCCTCACTTTATTTCCATGCTTTACAGCAAATAGGGGAACGGGTCTTCCACGTGTATCCTGTCCCAGGTGTGCAGTAAAAACCACCTGCGCATAGGCACCTGTGCGCTGTATGTTAGAAGCTCCGGCTCTCCTGAGGCTCTGAGGGTCTGCCAAGTGTCATAAGCCAGACGGTGTCTCTGGGCTCAGGAGCACAAAGAGAACCTCACAAGCAGCCAACACAACAGTCCAGAAAGCCGAGAGAATAAATTCCACACCAATTTCAGGGCACTCTGCAGTTCTCTAGGGCGGTGGTTCTCAGGGGGTGCGCCCTGGGCTGGCACGGAAGCATGGCCTAAGAACTTGTGGGAAATGTGCATTTCCAGGCCCCATCCCCCCTGACTTGATGGCTCCGGGACCCCACTGCAATTTGTTTTATGTCAAGGACTGTTTGCCATCCCTCTAGGGACACTCATGCACACAAGGAACTAGGAACCATTATTCTACTCAGGTCCCAGGACAGGGCAGAGTCCTGTGAGGCAGGAGTGGTTCCTTCCAAGATGAGCCCTTCTCAGGACCTGGGGGCAGTACAGACTTGAGAGTTGGTAGATGGAGCCAAGGTGGGGGGACCCGAGCCTGAGAAAAGTTACAGTGACAAGGGTCGAACAAGGGGCCTGCATCCTCCAGGGAAGGCTAAGAACGAAGGCAGACAGCGGGAGAGCATGGGAGCAGAAAGAAGGGAAAGCCAAGCAGAGGAGTTCCCAGTGCCAGCGATTGCCAGGTGCTGCACCCCCATTCTTTCAGAACATCTGCGCCAACAGGGCAGAAAGCCTCCATGGCCTCCTGGGCCCAGGAAGACTCTGAGGACCTCAGAGTCCGTCTCTACCGCTCAAACTCAGTGATCTCACAGCCCTTTACTGTGCTGTTTAGTTTGCAACGCGCAAAGGAAAGTAGGAAAAAGCTGGGCTACATACGGGGTGAGCCAGATAGGCTGAGAACGACCTTCTGCTTCCAAGAAGCCACCCTGCTTCTTTATATCAGGTCTTCTGTCCCTCCGAACATCTCAATCCCCAGCCCTCTCTGCATGAACCTGGGAGTCCCTTCAGGGTGGTCCCTGGACAGAAATACCTCTTATGTGGCAGTGGTTTGTTTGCGCGCTCTCAGTCTGAGAGTGGGAAGACACGGGAGGAGCGCAGGCAACTGCAGTCGGGGAGCAGAGGGAAGTGATACACAGGGATTTGGTTCACCTTCTCCTTTCCCCTCAATTGAGCCTCTGTCCTCCCACACTCAGGCTGGGTCTTCCCTCCTCAGTTAATCTTTTCTGGAAACACCTAACGTAGACATATTCAAACATATGTTTCTGTAGTGACCCTAAGTCCCTCCAAATTAACAATGAAGATTAACCATTTCTTTCATGTGTGTGGGTGTTTTGCCTTCTTGGATGCATGTGAGCCACACATGTGCCTAGTGCCCAAGGAGGCCAGAAGATGTGTTGGATCCCCCTTGAAATGGAGTTACAGATGATTGTGAGCCCGCATGTGGGTGTTGGAAATCAAACCCAGGTCCTCTGGAAGGGCAGCCTGTGCTCTTAAGCTCTGAGCCATTCCTCCAGCCCCCACCCCCACCCACTGCTTATTTAAATAGAAGTGGAGAATAAAGCTGAAAACCACCTTCCACCATCTGCCCAAGGGCTGCCCCTTTAGGAGAGGATGTAGCGAGGACTCTACAGATGCCCTTATCAGCTTTCCCTGTGGAGGCTCAACAGCTCTATGGAGCTGCTACGCTGTCTTCCAGAGACAGGAGAAGGGCAGTTCCTCCTGGCCTCCTCCCTGGTTATAGCAGGCCATTTGTAGATATAATAAACCTTTCGACTGGCTCCATCCAAGGCTCCAGCACCAAGGTGCTGTAAAGTGGCCTCTGAGTCAATGAGAGGCAGCTGGTTGAAGGGTTTCCCAGCTTTTCATATGACTCATAAATTTGTTACATGGTGAGGAAATTCCCTGAAGGCCCTTTGGCAGTCTCATCCAGTCTGACCAGTAGCTAAGAAACACATAGCCTTCTGGTTACGAAAACACTTTGACTCAGGCCTTAAACGGAGGGTCACTTGACAAGCTCTCCTTGCATGACGTTCACAGCGGCTTTCTCCGGGAGAGCAGGGATTTATTAGGAAGATGCACGGCAAAGCAACCTTCCACAGGTCAGAGGGAGGTTCTGTGTGGAAGAGCTCACACGTGCGCTCACTGCTGCCACAATCAAGCCCTGGTTAGGGCAGACAGTGATTGCCATCCCACATCACCAGCAAGCCTGCTCCTCACTCCTACCCACAGGCACGCCTCTACCCAGGCAAGTCTATGTGTCTGTGCAATGGATTCATGACACTAGCCAGTTCCTCTCCTAGGTACACTGTCCACCTTTGGGCTTGTGTGACAAGGTGGAGCAGGAGCGAAGGCCACATCCCATTTCCTCCCAGCTTCAGGCAAACAGCATCACCATACTGGGAGACACGGAAACACAGGTGCTGGGTCCCTTTGAGAACGAGAGTGAGGAGGGGAAACCAGGGAAGCGGTTCACTTCTGGGTGGTTCTGGGTGGCAATCAATGGTGTTTGTTTTGTATTGATCCATCATGGTTTCAATCATCAAGTGGAATGGTTCTTTGCCCTGTGGCAAGCTGCAAGCTGCTAGGCGTCGTGGTGACAACCTGACTGTCAACCAATCGCATCTCTCAGCCCCGAGAGCACAGCCTTCTCCATGAGATGGACATGCCTCTCCATAGGCCTGCAGTATTTCAAAGTTTCTCTATTAAATATTAACTTTCCACCAGGAACCTGGATGCACAGAACTACAATTCCAGCTATGCAGAGGGACCACAAGCCGAAGGCCAGCCTAAGAAACTTAGTGATACTTGGCCTCAAAACTTAAAGACACAAAGAAGGAACGGAGGATGTAGCCTAGTCGATAGAGAACTTGCCTAGCAAGCACAAGGCCCTGAGTTAGATCCGCAGCACAACATAAAACCAGACATGGCGTTGAATGCCTGTAAATCCCAGCTTTAAGAAGGTGGAAGGAGGAGGAACAGAAGTTCAAGGTCATCTTTGGTTATACAGAGATCAAGACTAGCCTAGGCTGCCCAGAATCCTTTCTCAAATATCTTAACGAGATCTATGGTATATAGGTAAGTGGATAGATAGGTAGACAGAGAGATACATAGATACACAAATGCAAGATAGATAGATAGATAATAGATAATGATAGACAGGCAGGCAGAAGATAGATAGATGGATAGATAGATAGATAGATAGATAGATAGATAGATAGACAGAGAGATAGAGATTGATAGATAGATAGATAGATAGATAGAGCTCAGTAGTAGCAAGTAGGTACTTGCCTAGCATGTGCAAAGCAATAGGCTCAATCCCCAGCATTACACACACAAATACACGTACCACAATATATATAACCTTTATATATGTTACACACTATATGTATATTATATATGTATTGTATATATTATGTGTGTATATAATATATATTCAATGTGGGTGTACTATATATACAAATTATATATGTGTGTGTGTATATATATATATATATATATCGCTATATGTGGGTGTATCACCTTTTCTGTCTGAACCTCAGTTTCCCTACCTGTTAAACAAAGTTAGTGGCTAATGCCAAATGAGCATGTGGTAAGTAGACACCAGCACCTGGGGAGGCTACCTGTGACAAAACGTATTTCCATGCAGATGTCCTTTGGTATGATGAGACTGTCATGGAAAGCCATGGCTTCTGCTTCCCTGCCATCTTGTCGACTCCAGTGATTACCTCCAACATGTCTACGCCTTGTGTGCATTTTTATTCTTTCTATGCTCTAGAAAGACTAGATTGAGTGAGAAAGGGGAGAAGTAAAGACTTGGATATCTTGGTAAATGTCATTGTCTTAAAGGAAAAAGTCCTTGATGATCCAGATGTTGTCAATGCCACCTTGGACACAGTGAGGGAGAATACTGAGAGAAACATCTAGAGCTGTGGGAACAAGACAGGCCTAGAAAGCACACAAATCAGAGACGATGGATGGGCAGAAGCAGGGAGTGAATGATGCCCATGTCACCGGAACAGAGTTTTTCCTGAAAGCAGAAAGAAAAGCTCTGGGGTTTAAAAAAAATCTGTCAGGGCTGGAGTTGACTCTCAGAAAAAAAACGCAGTGTGGCAGGTGGGACTCGAGGAAGGGCACAGTCCAGAGAGAGTATAGTCAATCTCTTTAATTCTTTAATTATGGGGGGAAAACACTGTTGTAGGGATCAGTGAGTTGGCTCAGCAAGTAAAGGCACTGCTGACTGAACCTGGAGAACTGGAAGGGAACTCATTGACTCCCCAAGTCGTCCTCTGACTTCCCTGTGCACACCATGATACACACATGCCCACATACACACCACGTGCACACATATACGCACACACACAAAATAATAAATATATAAAGAATTTTAATGCACAAGTAGAAATATAAAGATTATATATATATATATATATAAAGATTCTCAAGGTAAGAATGAGCAATGATGACCAAGCAAGAAAGGAGGGCTGTGGCTTTGCTGACTCCCATGGAGGCCTTACCCCTTCTGAAGGGAGGAGGAGTGGATGGGGGGGTAGAAGGGAGGCTGGAGAAGGGATGGGAAGCGGGAGGCAAGGAGGGAGGTAAAGCTGTGGTTGGTATGTAAAATAAATTTTAAAAACAGAAACAAAAGAAAAGAAAGGAGGGCTGGAGGAGGGACCACAGGACACTCAGTGAAGTCCTAGAGAGCACAGTGAGGAATTAGATTTTCTTTTGAGAGCAAAGGGAAACCACTGAAGACTGTGAAAAGGTGAGAACACACTCACAGGACTTCAAATTCTAGCCACTGTCAGTCATGTGAAGCATTCTCACACGGCCAAAACTTCAGCTCACGGAGTGCAATTCTGTACCAGTGAGTGAGTCCCCCCATACCCTTTGCTTTGCACGTGAAGAGAAGAGAAGAGAGGAGAGACTGCAAGATTTGGGGGGTGGAAACCAGTTAGGTAGCTGTCCTTGTTAGGGTTTCTCTTGCTCTGACGAAAACACCATGACCAAAAATCCAGCTGTGGAGGAAAGGATTGATTTGACTTCCCCTTCCATATCACTATTCATTGCTGGAGGAAGTCAGGACAGGAACTCAAACAGGGCAGGATTCTGGAGGCAGGAGCTGATGCAGAGGCCATGGAGGAGTGCTGCTTACTGGCTGGCTTACCGTGACTTGCTCAGTTTGCTCTCTCTTAGGACCAGCAGCCCAGGAATGGCACCACCCACCATAGACTGGTTACTCCCTCATTGATCACTGATTGAGAAAATGCCTTACAGTCAGATCTCATGGAGGCATTTCCTCAACTGAGGCTCCTTCCTCTCTGGTAACTCTAGCTTGTGTCAAGTTGACACACAAAACCAGGCAGTACATGGAGCATAGGCAAGGTAATCAAAATCCTCTATTGGTTACAGGAAGAAGATTTGAATCCAGGCTAAGAGCAGACATTGAACTGCTCTAAATGGGGAACCCAACAGCCCTGAGTCTAAGCATGGGTGCTCAGGACACACGGGCGCTCGGGACACATAGGTGCTCGGGACACATAGGTGCTCAGGACACATGGATGCTCAGGACACACGGGTGCTCAGAACACACGGGTGCTCGGGACACATGGGTGCTCAGGACACACGGGTGCTCGGGACACATGGGTGCTCAGGACACACGGGTGCTCAGGACACATGAATGCTCAGGGCACAAGGGTGCTCAGGACACATGGATACTCAGGGCACAAGGGTGCTCAGGACACATGAATGGCATGCACCCATGGAGGCACATGTAATAGAGCTTTAGGTAAGAGCTTTATTCCTCCCATCCGCCCTTCATCCATGTAACCTGCTTTGGGCGGCTGGATGGGTAGCCACGTGTGTCGCATCTGAGCAGAGACTTTTGAGCCATGCAGACTCACACAATCCCCTCTGCCTTGGGAACAGCATGTCCCGGGTAAGAGGTGAGGGCTACGCCTCAGTCCAGAGCCCAGAAAGCGTGCACAGTGTCTCAGCCAGAGTTGTTAGAGGAGCTTGCTAGCAACCAGGCTAAAGCTGACTGATGGATGCTCAGCGAATGTCTGGGGAAGTAACTAGAGAGACAGGGGTGGACGACAGAATTAGGAGGGTGAGTTATGACTGAGACAGTGGCCAAGAGGGACACCCCAGGGAAGGAACCATTGCATGAGACCAGGGAGTATGGCTAAGACTTAGAAGCAAGGGAGGTGGTATGTTAATGTCCTTATAATCAAGGCCATGCACTCTTAGACTCCTTGGCCCGCATGAATTCTACATAAGAACTTTCTAGTTCCTAAGCACATTTATTTAACAGTACACTTTGGTTTGAAATATGCTTTAAATTCTTCTTATGGCAAAAAGGGACTGCATCTCAATGACTTGATCCACCTCATGCAGAGGATGTCCAGATAAAATAGGAGTTTCACAGCAGAGAGTATAGAAGGATCCGGAAAGAACTCCAAATTCTTGCCTGGGAAGAAACAAGTCTCATTTTAAGAGGCAGATATTTGACAACCTGAAACCCTCAGCCATTTAAACCCAGCTCCCTGCAACAGGCAGGCTATGACACCCAGGGGGAGGGGCTGAGGTGGGCTGCTATGCCCAACCCTGGGATTCCCCTCTCCCCTCTCAGGACAGCCACATCCGAGCTACAGTAGGGAAGACACGCAGTGAAGGCTGGAGCTAAACACTCAGGAACCCGGAGCTGTTCCAGGTCGGAGGTGCGTGGTGAAGGGTGATTGTGTGCACATGTTTGTGTGATCACACACGTGTACACGTTCACTATAGCAGAGGAAGTCAAGGCAAATAGTTCAATCACAACCATCCCTTGGGGCAATTTCGGATCATTTTCTCATTAGGAAATGCAGCATGTGGTATGACTAATGTCCAATCAGCCTGTAGTTCCAGCGCCCCCGCTCACCCGCATTACAGTCTGATGAGTGGGGAGGGGCTTCCTTCCGCCTTCTGCTCCAGAGCTGTTTGTTGGCCAGAGCCTAGTGATGAAGGAGAAGGGCTCATTTTCAAATATGAACGTGAGGCAAACCCATTAAATCTGGGGAACATGGTCACTTCCTGAGGGAGAAGAGACGAGGTCTCCACACCCACTTCTGACTGGGCACACCGAAAGCTCTGTTTTTCCTCTGCCCATCCCATTGCTCTCCCTGTTCACTTCTGGCCCCTCCATCTGTCTGCGTTTTCCACTGTGCTGCTGTTCCTCGGTCCCACGGAGTACCCCGTCATTTTCCACTTCCCAGGGTTCCTCAACAACATTTCCCTTCGTTACATGAGCCGCCATCTGTATTCCCTTCTCTCTGCCTCTTCTCTCCTGACATGTCCTCCTGACCTGTGTGCATGTATGCATGCATTATGTGAATGCAACCCACCTGTGGAACCAGAACATAGTTCTTTTGTGGAAGACCTCAAACGTAGCTTTAATTTTCCAACCTCAAAATCCATAGTCAAGACTGTGAATGCTGAAAGGCCCCTCAGATGTTCTAGCAGACATGCCTCCATCTCCTCACACCTTGGGGATGTTCTAGCAGACATGTTCATCTCCTCACATCTCGGGGAAGTTCTAGCAGGCATGCCCCATCTCCTTGAACCTGTGCCCTCATTAAAGCAGCTGGTATCCATGTTCAAAATTTCTGGTCTAGCTTGTTTGCAAAAGCCCTGGCCAAAGTCAGCATTGAAAGCCTCCTCTGCAACGTAGGGGCTGGTGAGCCTGCTCCAGCAGATGGTCCTGCCCCCTCCACCACTGCTGCCCCAGCTGAGGAAAAGAAGGAGAAAGCAAAAAAGAACAAATCTGAGGAGTCTGATGGTGGCATGGGTTTTAGTGGTTTTGACTAAATCTCTTCTGTTAATATGCCAGGCGGTGGTGGCGCACCTCTTTAATCCCAGCACTCGAGAGGCAGAAGCAGGTGGATCTCTGAGTTTGATGCCAGCCTGGTCTACAAGAGCAAGTTCCAGAACAGGCTCCAAAACTACAGAGAAACCCTGTCTTGAAAAATGTGTGTGTGTGTGTGTGTGTGTGTGTGTGTGTGTGTGTGTGTGTGTTTAGAAGCAACAACCTTAATCCTAGCACTCAGGAGTCAGAGGCACCGAGTTTGAGACCAGCTGGTCTATAGAACAAGTTCCAAATATACCCTGTTTCAGAAAAAAAAAAAGACAGAAAGAGAAAAAGGAATCTAAAACTTGTCACTCCACGTGTGGCATCTCGTAGCCTGACAGGAGATGGCTTCTGAGCAGATGGATGGATGAGTGGAGGTTCCTGTACCTGGGATGCAGCAGGAAGGAGCTAGCAGGAAAAGGTGGAGGTGCTGCCTGCTGAGCCCAGTGAACACCCCACATCACCCTCTCCCTCCTTCCGCGATGCAGCCTGACAAGGGAACACAAACCAGGGGAAGCCCAGCCTACAGAAGGGCCATGCTCAGCATCCTAACTCTGCTAGCCCCACCGTCTTCTCCATCCACCGCCTTGCAGGCTCAGTTGTGAGACACAGGAAGAAGGTACCAGACAAGGATCTGATCCAGGACCCAGAAGTGCCCATGTGTGGCGATCTTTATGGGACTGGGAATCCCAGGCTCTGGTTCAACCCTGGCTCATGGGCACCTTGGGAAAATCAGTCTCCCCTATGACCCCAGGCTTCTCAACAGACCAATCTTGTGGGGCCTTTCTCCATTCAGGACCAGGAAAGGCTAGCAGTGCATCTACCTGGGGTGCTTGTCATGACTGTGATTAAAATGCTCACCAAATCAGGGGCAGATAGAGACATTGTCCTCTTTCACCACCCCTCTCTGCCCTTAAGAAGCCTGGGATACATGCTTTTAATCAAACTAAAGCCTCACTCCTCAAAGCACAAACCATCACCCTGAGCTCCCTCGGAGCTTAGCAGAAATTAGACTCTCAGACCCACCTCAGACTCTGCAACCCGGCCTGAAACCCAGAGTGAAGGCCCACATACCGAGGTACGTGGAAAGTGCACCAACCTAGGACCCAGCCAGTCCTTAAGAGCCATATGCCCCAGCAGCCTCTTGCCAAGTGGTGCTCCATCTGGGTACTGGGCTTGACCTCCTCGTGCTAAAACGAGGTGGAGGGATAAGGCGGTGGCTCAGTGATTAACGGTGCTTGTCACGGAGTTCAGGCCTCCAGAACACATGCAAATGCCGGATGAGCGTAAAGGTTCATATCTCTGAAGGCAGAGACAGAGGACCCCCCCCCCAGAGCTAGGGCAAGAGCTGCCATACCTGCAAGCTCTGGGCTTAACCGAGAGACCGTGTCTCAAAGAATTCTCAAAGAATAAGGTGGAAAAGCAATTGAGGCCTCCACATGTATGCACACACATGCACCTTCTCACACATGCAAAAACATGCACACATGTCCATGCATACCACATGTCCTGCGCTACCGTCTCGCCTGCAAGAACCACGCGGGACACAGGATTCTTCTGCAGAAAGGCTTTAATCCTCTTGGGAGCTAGAGCATAAGCCACATGGCGGAGACCCAGATATGAAGGAAGCCATCCCTTATATATGAAACAGACCCTGCTTCGGAACGTGTCACTCTTGGATTGGTCAACTGCTCCCAGTCCCAGGTGATGCCTTGGGAGTAGTGGAAAGTTACCAACACGTGTGAGCTTTCTAGCTCACCTGGCGGTGCAGCGCCATCTATGGTGGAGAGTGTGGTTGCGGCCTTCTACATCTCCCCCTAATTTTACTTCTTTGCAGAAAGGCAACTCCCTCAGCAGGTAAAGATAGAGGTCGCACTTCCCAAAATAGAAACATTAAAATGGGCTTACACGGAATCTGCCCCTAGGTTCATGACACCTGGAACCTATCCAGCCTGCCCTCTGCCATTTTTATGGGAAAGGGAAATATACGGCAGGAAACCCTTATGCAGGGCGACTTATCTCTCAGAGAGGGCCATTCTCTGTGCGATGCTTTTCAGCTCCACAACCTTCAGGGCTAGCTAAGCCAAGCACTCCACCCTGTGCCATGGACCACAGTCCTAGGGGTGCAGGAGCTGGTTGGCTTAAACCTTACTGCTTTAACATAGATAACCACACATAAGCAGAGGCTCCCTATTCCAGGGCAGCCAGCGCTGTGCAAAAACCACTTTGTCCCTAAGACTTTGGGATTTGAGTCAGCAGACCATCCAGAGGAGAAACACTATTCCATAGCGTAGGACCGTTCCAAAACATTTCCACCCCCATCCATTCTTTGAAGTAGGGGATGAAGGACACGACCCAGGACTGGAATCCTTTGGCCAGGCTTATGTCCACTCGCGTGGAGTTGATTGTCACGATGGACCGTCTCAAGGAGGACAGCAAATCATCAAAATTCTCCTGCAAGATACAAAGACAATTCTCGGGACAAGTTAGCCACTTTTATAAAGTTCTCATATGGTGCACTGGTCACACATAAGGCTGGAGTTTTCCATTTATAGCCCAATTGGGTAAGCTGCCATAAGATATCCACCTGTTCTTGTACTAGGTCATTTTTTTAATTAAGAACCATTATTCCACCTCTAATAGATGTATCTATGGTAGCCTGCTGATCCAGGACTGTAGCCACTGTGGTAGATAACTGATTGAGGGTCTCTGTTTTTCATGGTATAGGCTGTGCTGCCCCAGTGGCGCCTAGGAAAAACCCAGGCCCTGTTTGTTGATATTAGATTTAAGATTTATTGGCTCCCGTATTCCTTGCCGGTACGGTGGCCTTGGGTTCCAGAGGCTGCCCGCCATCCAAGGGCTGTGTGCGGCCCTGGGCCTGCTCGCTGCGCGGCTCCCCGTGTCCCAGGCCAGGAAGTGGCGGCTCCACCCCCAGGCGCCCCCGCCTTCCCCGCAGGGCCAGCCCAGTCCTCCGCGACTGTGTTGGTGGGGGAGTGTGGCGGGAGCCGACACCCAGACCGAGACGGCACAGGCCGGCAACATCTCAAGGTCCGTGCCAGAGCCGCTGCGGCTCAAGGGGCCGATGGGAGAGGTGGCGAACAGGGCCGCTTCCCTACTAGCAAACTCTCAACACCTGTGCCATAGCAAAAACGGCTATAAACTCTCAAAGATCCAGTCAACGATCCATTCACCCCAAAATCCAAGGGCCCTTCGCATCCACCTCCCTGCGGATCCTGAAACACCAGACAAGCCAAGCGTATACACAGCAATCTTTTAGGAGGACTTGAGTTCTTAAAATGCTAAGCAGTTCTTAAAAACTTAAGTCGCACTATGTAGATGTAATATGGTACTGCCTGTTTACTGCGTCTAAACCTTAATTGCGCTTTTATTATGATAATTACGACCAGTCCTGCCTGAAGTTAGCATCGTTTAGCGTAGCCAAATGGAACCAGAGCCATTTTAGCCTCAGAGACCCTCACAGTTTTAGGTACATTGCAAGGTACAATTAGGTACAATTCTGGCCTGGCAGCTTGTGGCACCGCTCTCATTCTCGGTACGTGACACCCTCCAGGCCAGGCACCAACTGAGCCGGCGCGACGTGCCCCCCACCATAGCCATAGAGCAAAGCTCCGCTCCAGCCGCCCTCCAGCCCCAGCTGCACCCATTCCGAGCCCAAACCGGTGTACGGAGCAAAGCGGAACTCAGAGAAGCAGGCTTGCTGCTCTGCAACCATTGAAAGGACCTCATTTAATCTTTTAGGGAATTTGGGCGTCGTTAGTCTCTCTGGCTGCTTCCTGCTGTTATTGGGCCGCTGCATTTTAGGGGTAAACACTGCAACATTTCAGGAGGTCTCGGTGATTCAAACCACGTAAATCCCAAGTACACCCTTAGGCTCTCCTTTTCTGTGGAGACGAAAACAGAACCTCTTTTCCAAAACATCATATCCTTAGCAGTTTCTAAGTTTAAATATCTTTCTCCTATCCAGTACACAAAAGACAACACACATAACATAACATAAAGCTTTTGACCTTGTAAATTAGCCTTCTCCCCCATTTTTACTTTCTTAGAATCACTGGGGGGTCCTTTTTAACTTATCTGGGTGTGCACGCACAACCTCCCACTGCTGCTCAGTTTCTGATATGCTCTCTGGACTTTAGAGCGTACCTCTCTAAGCATGCATGCCTGCAGTTCTGAATCCTTCCTGGTCTTCCTGGTTCTTCTTCTTCCCAGGTATGGCACCAGATGTCCTGCGCTACCGTCTCGCCTGCAAGAACCACGCGGGACACAGGATTCTTCTGCAGAAAGGCTTTAATCCTCTTGGGAGCTAGAGCATAAGCCACATGGCGGAGACCCAGATATGAAGGAAGCCATCCCTTATATATGAAACAGACCCTGCTTCGGAACGTGTCACTCTTGGATTGGTCAACTGCTCCCAGTCCCAGGTGATGCCTTGGGAGTAGTGGAAAGTTACCAACACGTGTGAGCTTTCTAGCTCACCTGGCGGTGCAGCGCCATCTATGGTGGAGAGTGTGGTTGCGGCCTTCTACACATACCACACATAGAAAAAAAGGGGGGGGAAGAAAAAAAACAAGTAGAAAAACATCTATCTGAGTGTGGTAGTTTGAATGTAATTAGCCCCCATAATCTCTCAGGGAGTGACACTATTAGGATGTGTGGACTTGTTAGTGTAAGTATGGCTTTGTTGGATTTCCATGTGTCACTGTGGGGGCGGGCTCTGGGGGTTCTTATGCTCAGGATACCGCCAGTGTGTCAGTTGACTTCCTGTCGCCTGCAAGATGTAGGCCTGTCAGCTCAGCACATCTGCCTGCGCACTGCCATGCTCCCCACCTCTGAAACCGTAAGCAAGCCCCTCAATTAAATGTTTTCCTTATAAGAGTCGCCGTGGTTGACAGACAGTTCAATGGCATATTTTGGAAGGAAGGAGAGAGAGCTTAGCTTAGCAAGAGCTGGAATGCAGTTCCCAGGTGTCTTACAGAGGGCATCTCTAATGCTGGAAATATTTTCTACCTTTGTCCTGCAGGATTGCAGAGGTTCTGTCCAGCTGTGTGGTCACCGTGTCATTTTCTCCAGTGAAAGAGAACTTTTCAGCGGTCTTAGATGGAAAACATATACTGTGAGTTCTAAAAACGGTGGCAGGGAAAGGCTGTTCTTTCCTTAATGAAAGATGCACGTGTTTTTATACAAAAAAAAAAAGGGTTGCCATGGTCCTGGTGTCTCCTCCCAGCAATAGAAACCCTAACTAAGACACTGAGCCCAAAGAGGGGAGTTTTCTAGAGTAGTGTGTGACAAGGAAAAGACTGTACGCAGACTCACCGTGAATTTGAAGAAGGGCCACGGAAACCAGGAATCACAACAAGTCAAGAACAGCAAGAATGGGATTCTTAGTACAGCTATGGCAAATGAAAACTCTCACGCATGTTTATAAAAACATGGAAAAGTCTAGAAGGCTAGAACCCAAACTACTAACAGTGACAAAATGAGACATACAGGGATGAACTGGGAGCAGAGAAGAAACCATTGCTTCCTCAAATCGTCTTAAATCTTATTAACCTGGAAGAAATTAGCAGGTTGTGTAACTGAGGAATCTGAGTTTATCAGAAAGGGGGTGCCTTGCTCTTACTGTCTCCAACACCCCTCAACCAGGATATCTCGGGGACATCTCATGGTCCTGAGAGAGTTTCCAACTCAGATTCCAGAAGAGTGGGAGCAGCTGCTTCTGTGAAACAGAAGGGGACAGTTTTGAACATCACCGTCCCCTTCGGGTGCATTCATCTGTGCTAAAACATGCCACAGGCTCTAGTAAAGGCCAAAGTGGCATCTTATTTAGAGCAAGAAGGCATACGCTGTCACCCAGGGAGAAGATTCCTACATCTCGAAAGACAGCTCCTGAGGAATGAGCTGTGGGGTTGACTGACTTAATATGCACACCCGCGGATGCACTAACACATACATGTACACAAACAAGCATGCACTCATACACGCATACACACACACACACACACACACAGAGACACACACACATACAAACACACGCATACACACACACACACACACACACACACACACACACACACACACACTGGCCAACCAGCCTAAATAAAAATAAGGACTCGTGAGCCCCGCCTCAGAAGGACATGACAAGAGCCATGACCCCTAGAGGTCTCCAGGATCCCAGTGCTCTGCCCCTAACCTCCAAGAATCAAATGTGAGAAGAGGACTTCTGCCTTGAGCAACTTGGAGCTCACCTAACTCTGTGGGCCTTGCTAGGTGCCTCTGAGGGAAGGTTGGGCCAGAGGTGAGTCCATGATTGAGAGGCACCGTCTAGGCTGATGTTCCCTTTCATGCAACTTCGTCTTACTCAGAAAGAAATGAAACCCTGTGGCTCTGTGCTCTGTGGCAATCGCCTTGCAAATGTCACAGGATGCAGGGCCTTGGACGTAGTCCCCTTCATAGTACTCCCTGGCTTCCCCACTGGGAAACAGTGACAGCCAACTCCAGTGAAAGGCAGCTGGAAACGTATCTGTGATCTAACAAGCAGCGTCTCTGGAGCTGGGCTGAGGCTGTAGAGTTTAGAGGCCAGTTGGGGTTGGGGAGGGCAACTGACCAATCTCAGTATCTTTTAGCACTTGCTTCACAGACTGGAATTCAGATCCCCAGCATGCAGGTAAACACTAGCTGGCATAGCAGCCTGTCTGGGTCCCAGAGCTTGGGAGGCAGAGAGGGAGAGAGATCCCCAGAGCAAGCTGACCGTGTAGACAACTCAAATCGGCAATCCCTGTGTTCAGCTGGGAACCCAGACCCTCTAAAGTTCCAACAGGTCCACCCCCGCTCTATTTAGCTGAAATTCCCTCTTAATCAATCTCTTCACCCAAAGTGTTACCCCTCGGTGGGCAGGACTTGGCTCCATACAAAACCAAAAGAGATTAATTCACACTAACATGACTGGCTGAGGAACGAGGCTTGTGATCACAGGAAATGGGTCAGCCAAGAAGCCGGTCCTGGCTCCTGAGTTCCACTAGGCTTGGGGCTCCTGTGTCCCTCTGAGAGGGGTGGAAGACAGCAAGGTGGCTCTGGATGGCAAAACCTCCCCCAGGAGACACTGGCAGGCAATTACATCAACACAGGACGCCTTTGTCTTGAGCTCAGGCTGGGTTCCCACAAGCGACTGAAATAAATTAGAGCCTTTTCAACGAGGGCGGTTGAAAGCAGCCCTCTTGGAAAAATCTCAGCAGCTGTGCTTTATGGGATTATAACTAGTAGCAAAACACCCCAAACCACACAATCGCCTGCAAAGGGGGAAATCAAATCAAACTCAACATTGTTGCAGACCTGGAAAATGTCTCCCCAGGAAGCCAGGCCCGGGAGCCTGCTCAATGTTTCACTGCTTGGTGGCTCAGAGAGACAGGCGCTGCTCTCAGGGGGTCACATACAGTTTGTACACAACAAGCAGCCAGAGCCTCCAACTGACACCACACACAGGCAGACTGGAGATGGGGACCTGGCCCAGCGCGGGACACTATCACAGGGATGTGCTGGGCGCCAGAAGTCCCTGGGTGCTAAGTGGCTCAGGGCAGATAGCAATGTACAGGAACACTGGCTCTCTGTTGACAAGGTTCTACAAGTGAGCGGGGAAAGAATAGCCCGCTTAGGGGGCAAATGTGTCCCATGGTGCGTAGAGGCAGAAACAAGCTCCACTCCCTAGAGAGCTGCTGGAAGCAACCACCCCAGGATGGATCTGTAATCTAGCAGAAGGCTAACATGGATTACCAGAATCAGAACTGAGGAGCCAAAACCCTGGGTAGCTCCATCTCTGTGACCTACCGAGAAATAAGGGAGCTTCTGCTTTCCTGTCCCTGAAGTGGGTGTCTGCATGCTCTCTCTTTTTCTAAGGTAGGGATGAGGGTTGGTAAGACACTTCAGATGAGAAGCAAAGGAGACAGAAATCAAAACAGGATTGTGTATGGGAGCAAGAAGGCCTGGGAAAGGGCAAAGAATTTTCCAGACTGATGGAAATGTGCTACATCTTGAATAGAGGGGTCCAAATTCTTGCACACATGTATTAGTCAACATTTATCCAACTGTGCATTTAAGTACACTCTACTGTATGCAAATTCTATTTCCATTTTTAAAGCTAGGGAGTGAAGTTTAAGTACTCAGAGCATGAGGAGGACACGGGCCATGAACGGGGTTCTACAGCTGCTGTGATCAGGACACACCCAATCCACAAAGTCTCACATCGCCTCGGGTGGGAGATTATTTTGAAGTTCAGGGCGAATGGTTTTAGAAAACACATATGTTTGTGTCTAGTTCAAACTGGTTTGGTAAGTATTTAAGAGAAAACATTCGTGGGATTCAGAGAGCAGTCAAAAAGTAATAATATTTGGGTTCAGTTTGGGGTTTGGTGAAATGGAGCCGTATTTTCCAATTTGGGGTCATGGTTCAGTTTAGTTCAAGCTCTTGTTGGGACACCCCAGCGCAGGGTGACACCCCCCCCCAGATCACTGCCTGCACTCGCAGCAAACAGCCCAGTGTGGGGTTTATTTACACACTGCCCTCCCTATAGATAGCCCCATGTGCAGTGAACCTCCCGACTCCTGGGCACTGACCTCCCTGTAGACTGCCCAGTTGTGTGGTGACACCCCGGAGACACCATCTGCATATTGCCCTCCCTGCCCGATAGGTCCTTCCCAGCTTTTCCAGCACCTTCTGAAAGAAGTGGGAACTTCAGAGGAAAAGAAAAGACTCCAGTCCTTGGTCACACCAAGGGCCACACCTCAGTACATGGGTAAAGCAGAATTTGGTCTTTGAGATGACTCACCCACCAGGTGGAAGAGAGCCAGCAACCTACACCTGAAGTCTCCGGCTGGAGGCTGCTGTGCCCTCCTGTGGGGGTGGGGTGGGGACACTAAGAAAGGATGGAGAGCTTGGCCCAGGCCCAGGTCAGGGTCAACCCAAACACCCAGCAGAGATGTAAAGGCCCTGCACAAGGCTAACATCCTCCCAGGCCACACGCTGATTGTGGTGCTTGTTCCTTCCAAGCCTTGTCATAATCCTCTGTCCCTAGGAGTCTTCTCAGCACATATATGAAGCTGTGACTTCAGGATCCATGACTCCAAAGAAGAGTTGGAACAATAGACAAGAGACAGTTCAGAACACACACACACACACACACACACACACACACACAATTTATTTATTTTTATTTCACGTGCATTCATATTTTGCCTGCATGTATGTCTGTGTGAGGATGTTGGATCCCCTGAAACTGGAGTTACAGGCAATTATGAGCTGCCCTATGGGCACTGGGAATTCAACCTGGGTCCTCTGGAAGAGCAGCCAGTGCTCTTAACCACTGAGACATCTCTCCAGTCCTCAGCTCAAAATTCCTGATGGAAGTTTCCAGAAAGAACCTTGGTGTCACATGGGAGGAAACCTCCAGGAAAGGCTGTGAGATGAAGGAGTCACCTCCACACCTGGCCTCCATAGCTACTTTTGCACTTGGGCCTGGCTCATTCTGCCCTGGGCCAGAAGTACAAGAAGCCAGCCCCACCCATCCCAGCCCCACTTCCCTGTTTTCTGTGGTCTGTACCGCCACTGAATTTTCCATCTGCCTCAAACGTTTAACACCCTTGTGCATGGGTGAGTATGTTCCTTCACCCCGGGCCTTACGCTGTCCTTGTTCTTCTGAGTAACACATCTGAGTGTTCTCCAGAGGGTACTGATCACTCCGTGCAGAGGGCACTCACTGGGGAAAGTACCACCAGGTCAGAACATCTCCAGCTCACCTTCCTTTCTGATCAATCCTCCCCCAAAGCTTAAGGCTCCTTTATAGCAAAAGGCAACTGTCAGTAGGAACAGCCTGTACTGTGGTGCGGTTTGTGCACGAAGTAAATGGGTCAAACTAAGGAAGTCGGTGCCAGCAAGGCTCCTACACAGGGCTGCACCCATCCAGAGAGGGCATTTTTAGCAGTAGTGGCCCTGCCCAGACCATATGGACACAGGAGAAGAGTTGGCACCCTGGCCATCCATCTTGATAAACGCATCACTAATCCTGACTGAAGGGACTCGCTGAAGAATCTGTCAGCTGTCCTTCCAACAGGGACCAACATGCTGGACTGTCACGCTTGACAGCAGCCCTGGAACAACACCCAGCTAGGGCAGCTCACCAAGTGCCCAGGGCTGATTTGACAGCCAGTGCTGGTGAGTCTCTTCACTTTGGACTCCATGCAGAGTGTCAGCCCAAGGGCACACGGTGTTCTGGTTCCAGATGTCAAGTCTTCCTTCCTACTGCCTGGCTGAGAATGTTACCACCAGCGTAACCTACAGCAGAGGGGCTGAAAGTAGCTGATACCCAGACAGCTTGCTCTGGCAGACAAGGCGCTGGGAGCCCTCGCCGCTGCACACTGTGAGGACGCAGCCCCGCAGACCTCCATAATATCTTCTTTGGCAGACGAGGAAGGGGGTTCGCTCGTTCTCTTAGTCAGAAGTGCAGAGTGGGCAGGATTTTAATCTGTTGGAAAAGAAAATTTCCTAAGATATTCTGAGCTCCCTGCCTCCTGGGCGCCATGGTCCCTGCGGCCTGGGCGCCGTGCGCTGGGCAGGAGCGACCCCTGCTGGTCATAGGCGTGGCAGCCCTGAGGCGGCTCCCGGGGGACCACTGAGCGGCCCTGTGACTGGATGCTCTTCACCCTCGGAGAAGCAAGGATATTTGGCCACTGCTCCAAACTAGTAGCGGGAACCTTGGCCCCCATTTTTTTCAAGGACCCCACAGAGCCCCAAGAACATATCCCACAAAACTTCCTGCAAAACCCATGGCTTTCCCAGAACTGTCATTTTTCTCTGCTTCAATCAGATAGAACTTTTCCCTCCATAAACCTGTATTTTTGCAGCTTATAGGCATAATGGAATGAACCTGGAGGCTATCAGCTGCCTCCCTGGAAGCCAGCTCCCCACACTTTACAGAGCTGAAGTGAAGGAAGCCAGCCAGGGAAGGAGGAAGGCGAAGCACCGGAGTCCCTGACCATCTCTAGCCTTAACTAGCCTTAATGGTAAGAGGAAAGGTCTGTGTAGGAGGGTCACTAACAGGAGCCAGGATCCCAGCAGAGGAGAAAGGGAGCCCTGAAGAGGGATCAGTGTCCCAGTGGCATTTCCCACCCACACAGCAGCAGTAAGGGTTCTCAGCGTCAGGGCTGAGGCAGGAGCAGGAACTGGGGCAGCCTAGGCAGAGTGGGGACTTGAGGGTTCTAAGGACAGATGCCAAGGAGCTCGACTGTGACAGTGTCCATGCTGTGAG
Source organism: Myodes glareolus (assembly GCF_982192425.1). NCBI lineage: Eukaryota > Metazoa > Chordata > Mammalia > Rodentia > Cricetidae > Myodes > Myodes glareolus. Next base: position 12,583,459 of record NC_142043.1, on the reverse strand, counting down.
GAGGGACTGACACTGGGCTTTTACTCACACTTGTGTGTCCACATGTCCTACGGCCCCAGTGAAAACCGCTCTCAGCAACGGCAGTGTTCTGTTTAGGGAGCAGGTCTGTGGAAGAGCCCCATGTAGGGCTCAGTGATCTGGATGCGTGTTCTCACCTCCTCCAAGAAGCCCTGCCCCAGAACTGGTGGGGAAGCTGGATGGCAGAGCACTTGTCTGGTACATAGGAGGCTTGGGTTCCATCCCCAGCATGGAAAACTAAAAGCAGCAAGGAGGGTCAGGAGAGGTGGTTCCACCGGTACCGTATCTGCTGAACAAGCATGAGGACCTGGGTCAATCTACAGAAGCCATGTGAAAGAGCTGAACACACAGCAGACCCACGGGAGCCCAGGGCTGGGAAGGTGAAGACAGGCAGATCTCTGGGGCTTGTTGGCTCTCCAGTCTAGCTGAATTGGTACCCAGTTCAGTGAGAGACCATGCCTCCAAACAGTAAGGTAGAGAGCAATGGAGGAAGATGTCTAATGTGACCTTGGGTTTTCACATGCATGTAAACACACACATACCTCATGTAGGCTTAGAAGACACAGTCAGGGCCTGGGATCACAACCAGCTGCTCTCCTGCTAAGCAGGGTGGCCTGAGATGTAAGGCAGGTAATGCCCTTTTCAGGTGGTGGCCTCAGTCACCTCACCCACCAGTGCTTTAAATAGCAAACATCCTGTAAATCACCCCGGGAAGCAATGCATCAAGCCTAACACCCAAGTACCCATAACTTTGTAAACGTTTCTCTTTTTTTTTCATTATTAAAAAGGAAAAAAGTTTAAGAAGAACCCTGGCTTCATTTCCTGCTCTCTCCTCATGGCAGGGGCAGGAGACATTTCCTTCAGGGTCGCAGATTCTGTTTCCATCTGGGGGAGGCAGGCCTCGGGGGAGCAGCCCCCTTTAGGACTTTCCATGGGCTGAGAAATCTAATCCAGTGTTTTGCAGCCATCATTTAGCAGAGAGTTGTCATCTGGGTGGTTTGCTCAAGCCCCATGCTGCCTCCACCTCCCTCCCTCCCAGTCCCTGAGGACCAACTTGGTGACTCTCTTACAGTTATGAACTAGCAGATCTGCTAAAACTTAGGAGGCCTAGGCTGAACCAAAACGTTTTTCAAAGAAACACTTTCCAGCCGAGAAAGGTAATATCCTAGAGGCCTGCCTGCCTGCCTTCCTGCAATTAACTAGAACACCACCCAGCGTGGCTTTTGTTGGCTGCCACTTCCCATGGAAATACCTCAAATGCTTTTCCTCAGCCCTAAAATGGAACCTTTGTCTCTTTCCTGTTCAAGCCACAGAAAGGCAATGGAACCAGGGAGCCCTTCCTCCACCACCCACGGCAGCCAGGGCCAGTTGGCTAGCTCAGCTCTGGGAACTCGACCCCGGGGCCTGCACCTTCCCAAAGCATAAGCTACCGCCGCTTGGTCTGTTCGGAGAAAGGCTCAGAGGCTGCCGGGCAGTTGGAAAAGGCGATTGTGTGCAAACTCCTGATGCACATAGCTGCCTCCCGCTGGCACGTGGTGAAGCACTTTTAAGCAGAAATTCCGGGGAGTCCCACCAGAGTCAACGTGTTACTTGGAAAATTGAGGTTCCCTCTTGGGTTTCTTAATCCAAAGGAGGAAGATGGAGAAGAGGAAGGAAAAGGGCCAAGCAATTTGAGTCAAGCTGGTGTAGAGGTTGGCAGGGATGGCAGGAAGCCAAGGCATTAGGGAAAGCACACTTAGGAGAGAAAAGGAAGAAAAGGAGGGACTGGAGAGACGGGAGGACTCGGGTTCAGTTCCCAGCGCCCACATGTCAGCTCACAGCCTCTACAGTTCCAGGGGCTCCGTCCCCACCGGCTTCCCTGGAAACCCAGACACACACATACAACATAAATAAGAACAAATAACTAAATCTTTTTTTTTTTTTTAGTTGTTAATGGCAAATAACACCTTAGAAGACTTTTTGCTACGTTTCTGTTTTTTCCCAAATGCTACACAGTCAGGCACAGTGAAACCAGAACTTGAGAGGCTGAGGCAGAAGATTTGTGAATTTGAAGCCCATTTGAATTTGAATTATGTAGCTGGTCCCCATCTCTAAAAAAAATGTAATAATTAGTCAATCAATTAATAAAATGAAATAACTATAATATGATAATCAAATATTATACTGTTGAGTCTTTCAAAACTATTTTAGCTAATCCCCATTTTCTCTGAAGAAATCTTTAGAATTCAAAACAGAGCCTCTGAAGGACCTCGCTAGGGCCAGACACAGCAGGCAAGGCTCACCTGAAAATTCCTAAAACTTAGCACAGAATTTGGAAACAGTAAGATTTAACTGAAGAACATATACTGCAACTTAGAGGGTAAAGGAGAATACATTTTCATTGCCAATCACTCACTAGACTGGTTTACCATGCTGCTGGGACTGTTCACAATGCCCAGGAAGCAGAGGCAGCCCAGATGCCCATCAGCCGGCAGGCAGATAAAGAGACACAACAGTTTAATCCAGCCATAAGATGGCGCGAAATAATGACATCTGCAAGAAAGGGAAGGACCTGGAAATTCTTCTATTTTTTAAAAATTGTTTTTCATTTATTTATGTTTTATATATGAGTGCTCAGTCTGCATATATGCTTGCATGCCAGAAAAGGGCAACAGATCCCATTAGAGTTGGTTGTGAGATGCCATGTAGTTGCTGGAAATTGAACTTAGGACCTCAGTTGAGCCATCTCTTCAGTACCCTAGAAATTATTCTTAAGAGAAATACTGCAAGCTTTCTCTCACACACAGATCCTAGACTCACTTTTCACATATGTATGGGTGTCTGGGCTTCTGTGTGATTTTGTGTATATCTCTGTCTGGAAGTATATATGTGTTTCTATTTGTTTGTGTATGTCTGCATTTCTGTGTGTGTCTGTGTATATATCTGTATGTATTGTGTATGTATTTCTCTGTGTGTTTGTGTACCTATGTGTATGTCTATGTGTGTATATGTGTATTGTGTGTATTTATTTGTGTGTGTGCCCGTGTGTATATGTGTGTCTGTATTTCTGTGTATGTCTGTGTATATATCTGTATGTGTCTATTTCTGTGTCTAGGGGGCGGTGCAGTGTAGTGTATCTGTGTATGTCTGTATATAGATCATAAAAGTAGAAAGGAGTGCATGACAGATGAGATTTTAAAAAAGATTCTTAGGAAGCATGAAAAGAGAAAAAGAAGAAAGTGATTGGGTGATTTCATTATCATTTCAGTTAAATATTAGAACCATTTCAGTGGTGCCCAAAAAACAAAAAAGTGTCGTATGTGAGTGAGTTTTAATTATCTTGTTAAATGTGTCATTCTGCATCCTCTTTTTCAGAGGCTTTTTAATTTTTATTTATTTTTTGAGACAAGGTTTCTTTGTGTAGCCTCGGCAGTCCTAGAACTCACAGAGATCTGCCTAGATTTGAAGGTTGGTTTTCTTTGTTTTATGTATTAAAACCACTTATGAGTGAGTACATGTGATAATTGTCTTTCTGGGCCCGGGTTACCTCACTCAATATGCTTTCTAGCTCCATCCATTTGCCTACAAATTTCAAGATGTCATTATTTTTTCTGCTGTGTAGTACTCCATTGTGTAAATGTACCACACTTTCCTTATCCATTCTTTGATCGAGGGGCATTTAGGTTGTTTCCAGGTTCTGGCTATGACAAACAAAGCTGCTATGAACATAGTTGAGCACGTGTCCTTGTGGCATGATTGAGCATCCTTTGGATATATACCCAAAAGTGATATTACTGGGTCTTGAGGAAGGTTGCTTCCTAATTTTCTGAGAAATCACCACACTGACATCCAAAGGGGTTGTACCAGCTTGCATTCCCACCACCAATGCAGAAGTGTTCTCTTTTCCCCACAACCTCTCCAGTATAAATTGTCATCAGTGTTTTTGATTTTGGTCATTCTTACAAGTGTAAGATGGAATCTCAGAGTTGTTTTGATTTGCATTTCTCTGATGACTAAGTATGTTGAACATTTCCTTAAGTGTCTTTCAGCCATTTTAGATTCTAGAGGAATCTTTTGACACTCCTCAACATCTTATTCATCCTTCCCCTCCTGATGAACACCCAGGCTCTTTCTAACATTGAGTGATCCTCCTAAACACAAGCTAAAGAGTTGCTTTAGGGAGGAAAGATGGAAACAGAGTTGTTAGCCACAAGATACCAGCATCTCCCATCTCACAGAACTCTAATGGATGACCCTCAGTCATGTACCTGTCCACCATTTCCCCTTTATGCTATTGATGCTTGGTATTGTTACACTTTTATTTTGTCTGATGAATAAAAATAACATTTCAGTGTGTTGCTAATTTTGGCAGTTTATTGGTTGTTTGCTTGCTTGGCTGCCTGGTTGACAGAATGGCTGAATGACTGAATGGTTGTGTGGCCAGCTGGTTGGTTGGTTGGCTGGCTGACTGGCTGGCTGGTTGCTTGGTTGACTGGCTGGCTGGTTAGTTGGCTAGCTGGTTTGTTGATTAGTTGCTGTTTGGTTGGTTGGTTGGTTGGTTGGTTGGTTGGTTGGTTGGTTGATTGGCTGGCTGGCTGGCTGGCTGGCTGGCTGGCTGGCTGGCTGGCTGGCTGACTTGTTTAGTTGGCTACTTGATTGGCTGGTTGGCTGGTTGGTTGATTAACTGGTGGTTGGCTGGCTGGTTGGTTGGCTAATTGGTTGGTAGGTTGGTTGGTTGGCTGGTTGGTTGGTTGATTAATTGGCTGGTCAGGCTGATGGGATAGTTGGTTGATTGGGTGGTCGGTTGGTTGGTTGGTTGATTAGCTGGTTGATTGGCTGGTCAGTTGGTTGGTTGGCTGGTTGACTAACTGGTTGGTTAATTGGCTGGCTGGTTGGTTGGCTGGTTGACTGGTTGGTTGGTTTTTTGAGACAGAGTTTCATTCTGTAGCCTAAACTGTCTTGAAACCTACTGTGACCTCTCTAACCCATAGTGATCCTCCTGCCTCAGCCTTCCAAGTCCTGGAATTACCACACCTAGCTTAATATTTATTTTTCCAATGACTGGTGCAGCTGAGTATCTTTCCCTGTGTGCCTTAGCCACTGAGATTTGCTCCTCTGCAAACTTCCTGTTCACCTTTTCTCTACAAGGACTTTCATTCCTCAGATGCTACCTTTTGCCATCCTGAAAATAAAGTCAATCAGACTACTCTTGTCCTTTGTGGTCAGGGGATGAGTGGGGCTCTCTTTTGAGAACACCTCTCTGACTGAGATCTTAAAAATAGTTTGCTATTTTTTTCTAATGGTTTCAGGGCTTGTTTTTGATGTTAAGTCTTTAAAACCACTGGAATTTGTTACTGAGTATGGTGTGATGTAAGAAGGTGAAAGATAACAAGGGGGAAGTTTAGAAGACAAGATAACAGCAATTCAGAAAATAGTATTTTGAAAATAGTGCACTTTTATGAAAATGTGTCTGAATGTGATAGAATCTCACTGTGTAGCCAGGCTCACCTGAAACTTTTGATCCTCCTGCCTCTGCCTCTGCCTCCTGAGTGCTTGGATTCCAGGCATGTTTCACTACCCCGGGGCCCAGGTAATCTTCCTCTTTGTAATTGTCACTGTGCTATGATGGTTTGAGACAATTTTCAAATTTGGAAGACTCCCCCAGAGTCTGGGGCAAGAACTGCTCCCAGGCCTGCATGAATTCAAAGAGTTATGAACTTATTGTCCAAATGGAGATGTGGCAAGTGTCAGGAGCCAGCTATGTAACTAAGTCTTCTCCAAAATGTCTTCATGGTGTCCTCGGTGTGGTTGACAGAAAAGGAGAGAGAATGGGCAATGCCTCCCCTTCCTAAACTCCTTCTCTCCCCACAGGTTATTTGTTTTTTCTTGTTGTAGTTGTTTTGTTTGCTTGTTTGTTGACATTGGAGTCTCACATTATAATCCAGAATGGATGGCCTCAAACTCATGGCAATCCTCCTGACTCAGCCTCCCAAACAAGTGTGCCACTGTGCCTGGCTCACACAGCTTTCTTTAGGTGGGCAGCACTGTGTAGGTCAGGGGCACGAGGGACAGGAAGACAGTGAAGCAGGCCTGGTAAGAGGGCACAGAGCACAGCGCTGGAGAGGGCTTGAGGTGGAGAGTCATGGTGTTCCATCATCTGTGGGTGCTGCTGAGTATAACTCACTGGTGGACATTTGGCTTACTCCCCACCTTTGCTGATAGTATACTCCATGTGGATGTCCCGTATTGGCACATCTCTAGACTGGCCTAGCTATAGAGTTACTCAGAGAGTGTTCCCTAAGTGTTTCAGAGACACCCTGTGTTGCAGGCTAGGTAGAATCTGTTGCCCTGTTTATGTCTGTCTTCACTGAACAGAGACAGACCAGAGTCCTTTGCAACTCAGTAATGTAGTTATTTGCATCCTGGCTGTATACCTGAAGAAACAACAGAGCAATCAAGATCAGCATATTTGTCCCTAACAGTTTCAAAAGCACTGGGACACAAGGTCAATGAACTCCCCATGGGCTTCTGGACAAGTAAACAATCTCTCTCCACTGTCCCTCTCTCCCCACCATGAGCTTTGGGGAAGTGCCCAGGTTTTATTTCCGGGGTTAGCTTAAAATGGTATAAGGAGGCGTATTAGCCATCCTCAGAAGGAACAGAACAGAAGAAACAGAGTGGGTATGTATATTAAAAGGGAAATACTAGATTGACTTATATACTAGATGTGGTCCGGGTAGTCCAAAAATGGCTGTCTCCCCATGGAAAGTGGGAAGTCAAGAATCTAGTAGCTGTTCGTGAGGCTGGATCTCTTGGCAGACTCACTCTGGTGCTGGATTCCTAGATGTTTCTGGAGAGCTGCTGATCTTCAGCCTCCACTGGAATCCTGAAGAAGCTAGATTTAATACCAGCGACAGCAACAGGGCAGATGAACTTGCCAGTAAGAATAGGGGAAAACAGGCAAAAAGCACAGCTTGCTTCTTCCATGTATTTTTTATTTAAAAAAAAAAATTTTACATATCAATCTCAGTTCTTTCCCCCTCCCCTTCTCCTACTGCCCCCACCTTCCCTCACCCCACTCCCCATCAACTCCTCAGAGAAGGGGAGGACTCCCATAGGGAGTCATCAAAGTCTGTCGTATCACTTGAGGCAGGACGAAGGCCCTCCTCCCTGTACCTAGGCTGAGCAAGGTATCTCTCCATAGGGAATGGGCTCCAAAAAGCCAGTTCATGTACTAGGGATAAATACTGGTTTCCTCGCCAGTTTACTCAGGAGATCTTGTCTATTTCCCCTTCCCATGGGGGATTCATGTTCATTTATGTCTCTCTTAGGGTTCTCCTTGCTACCTAGCTTCTCTGGGGTTGTGGACTGTAGGCTGGTTACCCTTTGCTTTATGTCTAATATCCACCTATGAGTGAGTACACACCGTGTTTGCCTTTCTAGGTCTGGGTTACATCACTCAGGATTTTTTTTTTCTAGTTCTACCCATTTGCCTGCAAAATTCAAGATGTCATTGTTTTTTTTACCACTGAATAGTACTCCATTGTGTAATCTACCATATAAATAAATTAAAAGAAAAAAATGATCATCTCATTAGATGTTGAAAAAGCCTTCAACAAAATCCAACATCCCTTCAGGATAAAGGTCTTGGAGAGATCAGGGATACAAGGAACATACCTAAACATAATAAAGGCAATATACAGCAAGCCAACAGCCAACATCAAACTAAATGGAGAAAAACTCAAAATGATTCCACTAAAATCAGAAAGAAGACAAGGCTGTCTACTCTCTCCATATCTACTCCATATAGCATTCAAAGTTCTAGCTAGAGCAGTAAGACAACAAAAGGAGATCAAGGGAATACAGACTGAAAAGGAAGAAGTCAAATTTTCACTATTTGCAGATGATATGATAATATACATAAAGTAACCCAAAAAAATTCTACCAGGGAACTCCTACAGTTGATAAACACCTTCAGTAATATGACAGGATACGAGAATAACTCAAAATAATCAGTACCCCTCCTATATACAGATAATAAATGGGCTGAGAAAGAAATCAAGGAAGCATTCCCCTTTACAATAACCACAAACAATATAAAATATCTCAGGGTAACTCTAACCAAACAACTGAAAGAACTGTATGACAAGAAATTTAAGTATTTGAAGAAGGAAACTGAAGAAGATATCAGAAAATGGAAAGCCTTTAAATGCTCTTGGGTAGGTAGAATCAACACAGCAGTCTTACCAAAAGCAATCTACAGATTCAATGCAATGCCCAGCAAAATCCCAGCAAAATTCTTCACAAACCTTGAAATAATACTCAACTTCATATGGAAAAACAAAAATCCCAGGATAGCCAAAACAATCCTGTACAATAGGGGACTTTCAGAGGCATCGCCATCCCTGACTTCAAGCTTCCACGTCCTTTTAAGCGACTGCCAGCAGAAGGTAGCAGATTCAGGGTGGGTGTTTCTGCTTCTGGTAATCTGTGGAAGAAAATTCCTCACGGAAGTAGCCAGCAGCTTAGGTTTTAGTTGGTCCCAGATGTGGTCAATCACCAAGATTAGGCAACACCTGAGGATGCTGTAACCAAAACCTGCATGTTCCCAGACAGACACTACTGAGACCGTGTGGCATCAGACAGAGCTAGCCTGTGCTGCACTGTCCTATCCGCGTCTCAGCTGTCCCTGTGTCGGCACAGTAGCTACGGCACAAGAGATCAACTGAGGCTGAATCACACTGGAATACACTTTCAAAGATCAATGCCAAAAACATGTGAATCAGTGCCAGGATACTTACCTGCACGCAGACAGGCAGCCTACAGGCTAGCCAGTGTACCTGGACAGATGGAGGCCTTTCTCCTGTTGATACACCGAGGAAAACTACTAACATGTGCACTGACTTTCAGCAAGAAACTATATGCACATTTTCTCTGTGTAAACCCTTCATATAACACAAGGAACTACAGAAGGTTCTATGTCAAGTGGACACAAACTAAAGTCACTTGAGAGGAGGAAGCCTCAATTGAGAAAATAATCTAGTACCCTGTATCACAACCTGGTATGGATATAATATCAGAAGCTTGTACCCCAGGAAGGGTGCCTGATGTTTTACTGGTAGCACAGCGGCTGCACCTGAACCCACTGCTGCTTTCACTGCTGACTATATAACTCCATCGCTGCTGCCACCTTGCAGCTGAAGATGCAGCCGGGGAAGCCTTCGCCTCACTGCCAACACCTCTACTGCTGCCTCCACACAAGGAAGCAAATGTTGGTTTTGGTTGAATATCTTCTTTGACCAATAGACTCAGGAGTCAGATGCTGGGGTGAAAACCTGCTAGCTCAGAGAAGCAAAGAAAGCAGCTGGCTGACACCTTCCTCCTCTGTGGCTGCCCCAGAGAGTTCTCTCCTACACCATCTGAAACAAAACTCCAACAAAACATCCCTCCCTCCTCCTCCTTCTCTCTCTCTCTCTGACCTCTTGACTTCCCCTCACTCTCTATGGTTGCTTCGACTCAACTGATTTCTTGCTCCACCTCTTGACCTATGGTTGATTTTTATTTAAATAATGCAATCTCAGGGTTCACAGTATGATCAAATATGCTGCAACAGGTGTTATTTGGGGAAGATTCTAGAAACCTCAGAAAACGGGGCCTTGCTGTAAGTGGGTAACAGGGGGCATGTCCTTGGGAATTGAGTCTTCGCCTTTCCATCCCTGCTTCTGCCACATGCTTCTGTGGCCTCCACGACATTCTGCCCCACCACAGGCCAAAAAGCCACAGGGCCAAAGACTATGGGCTAAACGTTAGAAATGAAGAACTGAATTAAACCTCTTCTTGTTTCAAGTTGTTTCTGGAATTCTGTCACCACAATAGGAACATGGCCACTAAATGACTTTCCAGAGAACACAATCCAACAGAACTTTCCGTGATGGTAATGGTAGAGAGGCGGCTAGGGCGAAACTGGACATTTGATGCTACTTAAATTAGATGCCCCTCTAAGCTGCACATAGCTAGCAGCTACCCTGTTGGAGAACACACTTCCCAAGAGCCGGCAGCTTCTTGGATCTGTCTTTCCCACTGGGTCTCTTGGCCTCTTTGTCAAAGCACAGTAGTGGGGACTGTGGGCACAGCTTGTCTCCCTGCTTTCAGTCCTCTTCCATCCAATGTACCTAGAATTTTCCAAGGCCAAATATTATTTCTAATAACAGAGCTTTCTCATTCCAGGTATAATTACCAACCTCTCTGGGGAGAAGGTCTTAGAGACCAACAAATGGCCTATCCAACGTTTCAGAAATGACTTTTTAAAAACGCTTTGGAGTGGACGACCCAGGGAAATTAAATAAGTATCAGGTTGGTTTAAGTTATCACATCTGCCCGTGAGCTGCAGGGCATGTTTGCAGAAGGCTTTTTCACTGGTTCCAAAGAAGAGACAAATTGTTAATAGGCGTGATCGAAGAAAGGGCAGAGCAGGAGCAGGAAGAGCTACCATGGGGAAGAGAATATTAATCAAAAGTGAGGGGCAACCAGAACAAACACATACTTCTTTTCTACAAGTGCTGCAGCTCCTAAAATTTCCAAATTTTAATATGCATATCACATATGCACACTCGTGTAGACTTGTATTAAAATACAGGATCCAGGGCTGGAGGGATGATTTCATAGTTAAGAACACTTAGGACCAAAGTTTGGTTTCCAGCACCCACAACATGCATCTCATAACCACCTATGACTCCAGGTATCTGACTCCTCTCCTGGCCTCCAAGGACACTTGCAAGCCTGTGTGCAGATACTGGGGTGGGGCATGGAGTGGACTCACTAGTCTCAGCGGGATATAGCAGGGCCTGGAAGCCCTAAGCCACAGGCAGAAGCCAACCAGAACAGTCACACAGAGCAGGGCAAATGGTGGCCTGTGCACAGAATGTCATGCCTACCTCTGCATGTGGACCACAGAAGCTTTTATGAAGGAAAGCATTAAGTTGGAACTTGCCCATCATTCAGGATGATCAGCAAGCAGACATGGTGCTGGAGAAGGAGCTGAGAGTTCTACATCCAGATCCACAAGCAACAGGAAGAGAGTGAGCCACTGAGCCTGGATTGGACCTCTGAAAACCTCAGAGCCCACCCCCAATGACACATTTTCTCCAACAAGACCACACTTACAAGTCCTTTCAAATTGTGCTATTCCCTGGTGATCAAGCATTCAAATCTATGAGCCTATGAAGGCCATTCTTACTCAAGCCACCACAACTTCCAAGTACAAGAAGCACAGAGACAGACAGACAGACAGACAGACAGATTACAATCTTCTGTTTCCCATGTTCTGTAGACACCAAGGTGGCAAGGTCAATGCTGCCTACCTTAATTCTCCCCACATTGGTCACATCAGCTTATCTCTCAAATCTGCCAATGACTCATTTACCAATGCTACTGTCCTTGAATACCCTCCCTATTAAGATACATGCATCACTTTAACCTGCAAAATATAAATAAATAAAAATAAAAATAAAAACTTTCTTATTATCAATTGCTTAGGGTTCCCCCTGAGTCTGTGCATACCAGTCCAGAACCAAGACAGAAAAATGAGTAAATCAAACCAAAATCTAGCTGGCTACTTCTACCACTTACTCAAATTGAAGAGCCTCAGAGACAGACAAGGAGAGAGTATGAAAAGGAGGCTAGAAGGCTGGGCGGTGGAGATGCACACCTTCAATCCCAGCACCAGGGAGGCAAAGGCAGGTGATCTCCAAGCTCAAGGCCAGTCTGGTGAGTGGTGAGTTTCAAGATAGTCAGAGCTACACAGAGAAACCTACCTGGGGGAGGCGGGGAAGGTGCTACAGGGAGATTCAGGGAACTTGAAATTCAACTACAAAGAAGTCATGTGGTAGGGCATAACTTTATCCCCAGCACTTGGGAAGCAGAGGCAGGAATATCTTTGCAAGTTCAAGGCCAGCCTGGTCTACATGGTAAGTTCAGGCCAACTACAACTACATAGAAAGACCCTATCTCCAAATACACCAAAACTCAAAACCTACAATGGAATGTACACAGAATGAAAAAGGGAAATGAATACTTTTTAAGGAACAAATCTCAGTGATGTACCTGTAGGACATCAGTCTGTTAAATAGTTAAGCCAACTTCAACTTAAAAAAAAAACTTTTAAAATCATAAAAAAATGTAAATTCTTTGAGTTTCAAACAATATATTTTGATGCTCACTCTCCTTCAATTCTTTCCAGCCCAGATCCACTCCTTTCCCTATCCACCCAACTTCACAACTTTGTATCTTTTTTTTTTTTAAAAAAACCCATAAAGACCAATTTATGCTACCCAAACATTTTTGGATTTGCCCTCTTCCATTAGAGTATGGTCAACTTACCAGAGGCTACACTCTCAGGGGAAGAAAAAAACAAAACAAAAACTGATGTTCCTTCTTAACAGGTAACAATTAATTGCCCATAGCTCCATGGTTAGGGGTGGATTTGGGCCCAACTCCCATCTTCATGCTGGAATTTGGTCTGGCAGGGGCTTGCTTGTACAAGGCTTGTGCATGCTATGGCAACCACCATAAACCCATATATGTAGCTATCCTGTTGTGTCTCGAAGACTTCCTTGTAGCCATCCATTGGCTCCAGCTTTTACACTTTCTGCCCCCTCTTCTAAAATGATCCCTGAGCCTTGGGAGGAGGAGCCACAGTCTATATGTTCCATTTAGTGCTAAGCATTTTGCATTCTTTCTCTGCATCTTGATCAGTTGTGGGTCTCTATGTTAAGCACCCTCTATCGGAATTAGAAGTTTCACAGAGAAGGGCTGAGTACAGCAGAGTGGTTCTAGGGCCCCAACTCCACTTCTTTAAAAGGTGAGTAGTTAGGAGAATGGAAAAGCCACACTGGACAAATGCTAATCACAAAAATGACTGATCAATATGACAAAATCACATAGACTTTGAAGCTTCAAGCCATCTGAGAAACCCTGAGAGAACGGCACATGTGCAAATACATAACAGTCTCTTGGCAACTCACAGAGTAAACAGACAGGAAAAGCCAATTACCAAAAACTCAAACTCTACCCATCAATTTGACTTTGACCTTATTCTATTTAAAGAACACTGAAGCCTACAAAACAGACATTATTTCCAAGTGGACTGCGTCACCAAGATAGAACATATCCCAGACCATAGAAGTTTTGATCATTTAAAGGCACTGAAGGATTCAGGAGTATGAGACAAGAAGATTGTTATGAGTTAAGACATAAACCTGGACGGTACGTTCTAGTCCAGCCTGGAGATCTGGAAATCCTTTCTCAAATAAAAATAAAATAAAATAAACCAGGAGGCTAGAAAGAAGACTCAATGGTTAAAAAGAACTTGCTGCTCTTCCAGAGGACCCAAGTTCAATTCCCAGTACTTACATAGCAGCTCAGAACCGTATGCAACTCCGATTCCAGAGGACTGGACACTCTCCTGGCCTCCATATGTATTGTATGCAGGTGGTGCACAATACATACATGTAGGCAAAATACTTATATGCATAAAATTTAAATCAAAAAAATTATTTTAAAAAATAAAAGGACTGAAATCATGTACAATCACATAAGGAATATTCTCAAACCATAATGCAATCAGAACTCAGTAACAAAATATTAGAATAGTGTGGTACAGTAGATACAGAATGCAAGCTGCAAACATCATTTTAAAATGTTCTACCACCCACAAAAGGGGAAAGAAATTGCTGAGCCTGTGATTCAGCTTAACAAATCCTTTTTCATGCCAAGTCTCCAAAATCCGATATTTGACAGTTAACAGTGCGTTTCCATTTGGAGCAGCCCTGCTCAAGCACTACTAGCTGTATCAGCTGGCTGGACAGCACAATTCTATACAGTAAACTAACATGTTACAGTCACCTTAATCCTCACCTATTAGTATATTGTTACTGTATCTTTCCTCAAAGGGGAAAAAAATCTTACCTTATGACCTAACAGTCCTGTTAACTTTTGAAAGTTAAGCCTCCCTGACAAAGTCATTCCACCAATGGATGTTGCTAGCCTGTCTTCAAACTCTCTTTTCTCACGCACTGTTAGAGAGGGCAAACCCCATGTTTTCAGCCACAGTTCTCACATGGGTCCACAATGACCATGAGCACCTCTGGCTACTCTGGCATCCGGTGGTCTTTAGGCTGTCACTCAGGGTAGTGCTCGGCTCCGCCTGCCTTCCCTACACAGACACAAGAGACATGCCAGCCTTGGCCCACAGTGGTTTATGCCATCTATATCACATTATGTTTATACTTCCTCCACTGGCCACACCTCGTAATAGTGCCACTCTCTGTGGCGGCCATTTTCTCTTAAACTACCACAGCTGATCTGGGCTCACTGTCCAGGGCTCAGCCCAGTGTGATGGGCTAAGAAACAGCAGCAGGAGCTGGCAGCAACTGGGCAGACTGCAGTCAGTCAGGAAGCAGAGACAAATTATCTCCAGTCTTTTCTCCTCCTTATACTCTCCAGGATCCCTAACTAGGGAACGGTGCCACCCACCATGGGAGGGTCTCTGCATCTCAATTAATCTAATCAAGATAAATCCCCCACAGGCCCACCTCCCAGGTGACTGTAGACCTCATTAAGGGGATCATCACCTCTGGGAACGATGTCATCTTCACCTACCCTTTTGCCTTGCTTGGTCTCCAAAGCCTAACTCAGAAGCATTCCTACTTTGCCAAAGATCTCTCTGTTCCATGGGACCGCAACAGCTACCTGAAACTGCATAGTGTACAAAGAAAAGTTCATTTCTTACAGTTCTGAAGGCCTAAGGTTCAAGGTCAAATGGTCACCTCCAGGGTCACATTATCTTGCTGGCCATCTCACAGCAAGAGGCTAAAGGTCCAGAAAGCACACACACAGGACAAACCCGTTCTTATCCTGAGCCCATTCTTATCACTCCCTTCCTAGCAGCATGAATGTGTGCATGAAGGCAAAGTTGAAAAGCCTATCAACACTGTTCCAAAAGTAATTTCACTGCCAAACCCTAACTGGGAAACACACCACAGCACCAAGGATGTCATGCACAGAGGAATACTCCTAGTGGAGAAGGCTTCACTTCTCCCAATTCTAGCACTTTTCTCATAGCTAACCAAATCACTGTCCACATACAGCTTTTCTCTGCATTGAAGTAAGGCCCCTCACAGTTCTGCAGGCCATCACCCCAGCAGGCTCCTCCACCTGCCCATCCTCTCCAATGAGATGTAAATTTCAGTGAAGGGGGGGCTCTTCGTACTCTCCCACTGTCCGTCTGCTATTGCTGCAATCTTCAGAACTGGCTTTGCCCTCCTTAGAAGTTAACTCTCTGTTAGCAATCCTTCACACCAGCTGGTCCTCAAATTCCCTCTGTGGTTTCCAGGTCCTGAATGGATCTTAAATCCTGAACAATGCCTGAATAATTATTTGAGAAGTTTAAAGAGGATGCATTGTTTCCTAAATCACAAGAAAATTAAAGCCAGGAAATTAGAGTTCATTTAAGAAACAGGGAAGCTGGTGAGAAGGCACACATCACAGAGGACCAGTCAACAATGGCCAGAAAGCAATCAGCTCAGACAGACCCTAAGAAAGCACAGGTTCTCAAGTCTTTAAGACACTGTCCTTTGGCCGAGGTGTTCATGCCACCCTTCTCAATCTTGGAGAACAAAAATGGGGAGAAAAAAAGGAGCAAACCCAAAGAAGACAAACTCCCATCTTAAATCTCTACCCTAAAAGAATCAAAACAAAACGGGTAAGGGAGGCAATGGCAGAAAGTCCGTGTATGGGTAGGGTCCTGGTCAGTCAGCGGTCACTCTGGTCTGGAACAGAAGGGTTTCTTGAGCCTCCAAAGAATTAGAGAGAGGTAGAAAACCAAAAAGGGAGGGCAGCCAGAGAGACGGCTCAGGGGGTAGAGCGCCCGACCGCTCCGCCCAAGGACCAGAGTTTGATTCCTGGCCTAGCACAAATAGTTCCGTACGTCTGTCACCGACCCCCACCGGCCTGCAGAACGACCCACAGGCTTCCAAAAAGGGAGGGCAACAGACTCAAGTCAATCCTAAAAACTGAAATGTTATATGAAAGTTAAAGAGGACAATTAGACAAGCCATCATAAACATGAGAAACTCTAGTATCAAAGTAAAATTCAAAGCAAAAGGATAATGCACAGAGCAGTATCAAGATTCACAGCGCACAAGTTTGCATTCCCACCAGCAATGGAGGAGTGGAATCAGATTCACACGAAACAGAAAGACTCATAGCTCATTTGTTTTCTGTAGACTCACTCCACATTCTCTCCAGCAAAGACTATCACTGGTGTTTTTTATTTTAGCCATTCTGACAGGTGTAAGATTGGGAGATTAGGGGTGGGAGGTGGGATGGGGTAAGGGGAGAGGGAAGAGATAAGGGAGAAGGGGAGGATGGGAAGAGTTTGGGGGAATGGGACAGTTGGGATGGAGGAAGGGTGGATACGGGAGCAGGGAAGTATATATCTTAATTAAGGGAGCTATTTTAGGGTTGGCAAGAGACTTGACTCTAGAGGGGTTCCCAGGTGTCCAAGGAGATGTCCCCAGCTTGTTTCTTGGACAGCTGAGGACAGGGCACCTGAATTGACCCATCCTATAGCCACACTGATGAATGTCTCATCTTGCATATCATCATAGAACCTTCATCTGGCGATGGATGGAGATAGAGACAGAGACCCACATTGGAGCACTGGACTGAGCTCCCAATGTCCAAATGAGGAGCAGAAGGAGGAGAACATGAGCAAGAAAGTCAGGACGGGAGGGGCATGCCCACCGAGACAGCAGGGCTGATCTAATGAGAGCTCACCAAGGCCAGCTGGACTGGGACTGATGGAGCATGTGATCAAACCGGACTCTCTGAACGTGGCAGACAATGAGGGTTGACTGAGAAGCCAAGAACAATGGCACTGGGTTTTGATTCTACTGCATGGACTGGCTTTGTGGGAGCCTAGTCTGTTTGGATGCTCACCTTCCTAGACCTGGATGGAGGGAGGAGGACTTTGGACTTCCCACAGGGCAGGGAATCCTGACTGCTCTTTGGACTGGAAAGGGGGGGGGGGGGGGGATGGGAGATGGAGGAAATTTTTAATAAAAAAAAGATAAACAGAGCACAAGCTCTAGCTAGACAAACAGAAATAACTATAATAGGAGATCTTAAAATTGTACTATTATGTGCATAATCTTTCAAATATTAAATCAAATTTTGATAAATTGAAAAATCTCATGCTCACCCATCTTGTGTAAACTGAACATACCTTCATTTAAAGCATCCACAGGGGCCAATGAGATGGCTCAGCAGGGAAAGGCACTTGCTGCCAAGCCTGAAGCCCCGAGTTCAAGTTCCAGAACCCAAGTGGTAAAAGGAAAGATGACACTCTCACAAGCTGTCCTCTGACCTTTACATGTGTTATGTGTATGCTCACACACACACAATAAAAAAATGTTTTAGATAAACCATCCACAGAATACCACTCAAAGATTCTAGGTCCCAAAATCTCAGTAAGTTCTAAACAAGCAAAAATTACATAAGCCATTATTTTCTTTACCACACAGAAATATTTAAATATTCTCAATTGTTGAACCAATTTTTAAAACACAGCGGTAAGCTATTTAGAAAACAAAAGCACACAAAAATGACCAGAACGTTCACACTATTCAGAGAAAACTCAAAGCCTTCAACATAGCAGTTCATACAAAAAGAACAAAAAAACAAAAACAGGAAACAAAGTAACATTAAGAAATATATTTTAAAACAAAGCCACAATAAAACAAAACACCAGCTTTCTGAAAGAAAAGCCCATCGAACCCAGGCCAATCAGGTGAGCTGTGATTCTTTTTAGACTTTAAGTAGATGCATCCGACCAAATTTTAAAGATATTGTATATTTATTAACAGAGTGACTATTTAGCCCATGTACTTTAAAGTCTACAGAAAACACAATGAACTATGAGTCTTCCTGTTTCATATGAATCTGATTCCAAAAGTAGAGAGAGTTTCGTATTGGATGACCTACTAGCGTCAAAACAGCACTGGGTGAGAAGACGGCAAGGCCATCTTTCCAGCTTTTTTGTTGCTGTTGTTTGTTTGTTTGGATTTTTCTCTTGTTGTATTTTGGGGGTTGGTTTTGTTTGTTTTGTTTTGTTTTCTGAACAAGCCCTGACTGTCTTGGAACTTACTCTATGAATCAGGCTGCCACCATCGCCGAGCTATGTACAGCAAGGCCACCTTAACAGAGATTGAAGAGCTCCCTCCGACAGGATTCCACAACCTTCTTCCTAATTCAACCTTCTAAAAAACTAAGAGCAAAAGAAAGTTACTTGTTTAAATAGCATCTATGTCAAAAGAGCCAGCTTAAAGGTGAAACAGTGGACAGCCCCATTAAAACCAGAAACAGAACAAGACTACCGTGACTTAACTTAGACATAGGCATCTTAACATAGACATCTGAGCCAACAAAACATGCAATAAAATTAAAAAATAGTATCACTATTCAAAGATGGTATCAAATATTCCCTAAATAAAAAAATCATGAGAGCTAAGCAGTGGTGGTGCACACCTTTAATCCCAGCATTCAGGAAGCAGAGGCAGGTAGATCTCTGAGTTTGAGACCAGCCCAGTCTACAGAGCAAGTTCTAGGACAGCGAGAGTTATACAGAGAAACTTTGTTTCCAAAAAAAAAAAAAAAAAAAAAAAAAAAACCTCTAGTAAAGCACTAGATGTGATCATTTAAACATACACGTAACAACATAACAGTGATCAAAACCAAATCAGGCGTGGTGACACACACCTTCAAATCCAGCATTAGGGAGGCACAGGCAGGCAATCTGTCAGTTCAAGGCCAGCCTGACCTATAAAGTGAGTTACACACACACATGACCAATTACCGTATAAAATGCACATGTAAAAACTACGTGACTAAATACAAAAACTCTGAACTCATGGTCTAATCCTGAGGCAAACTGTTACGTCCCCTGTGGATCTGCATCCCATCTTGACAGGCAGCCTCCCAGCATTGTCTAGATTACTGCATCTGGCTCCTGCGGTGGCTTCCTGACCTCCACCTAGGTGACACAATTCACAATATGGCCACAAAATGAATCAAACCCACAGCTGACCTGTCATTCCTCTGCCTAGAGTATTCTCATGGCTTTTAATATTTAAAATAAAGCCCAGTTTCTTCCCTCATGGGTCCACATGGTCAGGCCCTGCATTAATGCCATTCCTGACAATCAAGCCACACTAGCCTCCTTTTGCTCCCCCATTACATGGTGGCAGCATGGGGCTGGCAATCCACTACGGCAGGATGTTCTTTCCCTGGATCTCACAGGGCCCTGGCTTTCTAAAATGGCAACCTCTTTCATCACACTCATGTCACCTTAGTTTCCTCCCAGAATCTGAGATTCGAGAAGCTTCTTCCTCTGTGCACGTCCATATCTCCTGACTAGCGTCAGCAGCAAGAGCGCTGCTATAACTAACGCTCCTCTCCAACACTCCATTTTAGCCACCTGTCACAGGTGCATGGCAGCTCACATCCGAAATCCCAGCACTCAGGTTGAGGCAGGAGAATCATATTCCAAACCAGCCAGGACTACAGAGTAAGACCTTGTCTCAAAAAAACAAAAAGGTTGTATCGTACTCAAGAGACTGGTTGTTACACTCGAGAAAACAGGACAGAGCCTCTTTTATCCATTGTTTTAGCTCCAAGACTCAAGCACAGGATTAGGAACTTAACAAATCCTGGTCAATGAATGAATGCTTCCTTCTTCCTCTAGTCCCTAACAGTCTACAGTTAGGCAAACATTTCTACTAAGTCCCATACATTGTTGGCCTACATTGTTGTTTTTGGTTGTTAGTTTTTTGTCTGTTATTGTTGAAGCAGCCCCCCCATTTCTCCTCCCCTTCCCCCCACCCCGAGGTGTTAGGGTCAAAAGCCTGTACACTCTACTACTAAGTCTCTTTATAGAAATTAGGAATTATTATAGTTAGGTTTCCCAACACCTACCCACCCTCTGAGCTCCAAACTTATGGAAATGACATAGTAAGCTAAATGCAAAGCTTTAGATAAAGCTTGATGGCCTTGTTGAAATTAGTCTTTAAATGTCTTTTTTAAATTTATGTAAAATATTAGAAGAAAAAAAGCAAATCTTTCAAGTTATAATCCACAAATTTTCATGTCAGTAACCAGCAGAAAAGAAACATTCCCTAACGTGATACTTGGGGGGAAAATGTTAGGTTTTAACAAGCCTGTCCATCTTGCCAGTGTCGAGAGAGAACCACAAAGGATTGCCTCCTAAGGACTTACACCAAGTCGATCATCATTCAGTTTACCCAGAGGTGCTCATTAAGTATGGCACATAGTAAGTACAGCTGGAGGCTTGTGGGCACCCTAAGTATCTAATTACTTCAAGCAAAGGCTACGCTCTCAGTTTTTCACATGTTCTTTTTATTCAAGGGTTTACTCACAGGCAGTATTTAAAGTCAGGCTTTTTAAATTAAAGGCCTAAACTACGAAATTTTGCAAATATGACACTGGCAAAGAATGAGCGTCTGGATAATTTAAACCCTCATTATCCTAGAGTCCAAGTCTGTAACACGGAACGCGCAAGATCGGTATCATTCAAAACAAACAACTGAGAAACCACAGGTGCTGGGTAAATTTGTCAATGAAGAGAAACGTAAGTTTCAGGCTTGCAGAGTATGAAACCAGCAACTAGTTCTTCTGTGGCAGAGCATCAGCTGTGCTTCAGAACTTTGCCTGTAAAGTCTCTTTCTCCATCAGCAAATCTGCGTATCTCTGCTGAAGCTCTTTCTCTCGCTCCTGTTGCCGCTGCACGTCTTCTTTTAGACACTTAAAGAGAAAACAAGATTCCAGTTACATCAAACCTAATCTACTTATGTTCGTCTATCTTACAAACAGCTGGTTAGCTCACAGTTCTCAGAAAGGATACGTTTCCCAGAGAAACGGTTGATATCTTTGCTATGAAACAAATACCGCAGTCATTCTTTGCTCTGGTCATGTGAGTACCATCTTACAAAACCACTGCTGTTATCCCAATAAACAAGTCACTACAGCCTTCTCAATACTCAATACACTACAGACAGCCCTGACTGCCCTGAAAGGGGCAAGGGCAAGAGTGCACACAAGGGAGTTCAATCTAAACCCAATGTGGCCAAAGGATCTGATGTCCTGGAATGAGCACTAGGCTCTCAGCATCTTCAATCCCAAAATTAAAGGAAGCTGCTTTAGTTTCCCCAAAGCCACATAAATAGCAAGTCACTAAGTTTCAGGGGAACTAGTTACAAGATTTACTTATCTATCCTTGAAAACAAAACAGAATGAGAAAAGCCTTTCCAACAGCAGTCATTTGTTTGTTACCATCTACACACAGACAGGTCCAGATTACAGAGTAACCCAGCGCTTGCAGGACCAACTTAAGAGATATCCTGCTAGGAGGAGGAAAAAGGGGAGGCTGAGCAACTCTCCACAGCTCTCCTTCTGAGCAATGAGGCAACACATAGAGTTACCTCTAGCCTCCGGGGAATAGCAGAGTCTTCATGTTTCTTGAGTTCTTCAAAAGTGCGTAGCTCCAAGTGAGCCTGTTCAATTTGGTCCCATAAGTCATTCAACTGTTTCATGAGCCCCATAGCACGAGACTGGTAACCGCCAAGCAAAATTTTCATCTTCTTTTCCATCTTTGCAGCTCTCTTGGCTTCTGTTGTCATATGACCTCTGTTTATCTGGGGAATTGGGGAGGGAGTGGAGAAACACATCAATATACATGAAAAAGGCAGATTATTAAATAACAGGGCAGAGTAACAAAAGCAAAACACACCAGGGCTCCTCTCACTTCACTGATATATAACACAAAATTGGCCTCAACAGGAATTACCTTACACCCAAACACACGGTAACTTCACCCACAATTTAATCCCAAAGCAGACTAGTTTTGGAGCAAGGGAAATGCTGTCTACCTTGTGCATGATGTCTTTGACCACTCATCCAGTCACTCTAGACTGCCACCTGGCCATCGTCTTCTCTTACGTCTCAAAATTCACTTCAGAACCACACATCTGTCCACCTTTTATACTAAATAATATTCCACTCATGTACAGAAGGCCCACTGGAAAAGTATTTTTATACCCAGTTACCCCCAGCTTATTTTATTGGAAGTCAAGAGTCAAGTAAGTCACTGGGGCAGGTACATGTATGTACCTTGGAACATGAGATGGAGCTAAAATTACTTTAAATGAAGCTCCTTTAAACCCATCATTCTTTCAACGTTTTATACAAGTTTTTATGCTTCTGCAACTAACTGACCTGAACCCATGTAAACTGCTGTTGTTCCTTATTTTACTCTTGTGGGTAGTAAATCAAGTACGTTCCACAGCATGACATCTGCCAAGAGGACCAACTACTGGTGGGGCAGGCAGCATGGATGTGGGTAAGAACCACTGGGACTACCCAGCATGACATCCATCTGTTGTGATGGATGGAGCAAACTATCAGGACTCTTTGCCTCCATTTTCCCATCAGCTTAGTAAAATGGCAGTCACTGCTGACAGTTAGTTAACTATGAAACTTAAAGTGGATAATGTATGTAAATGCTCTCAAACACCCAGAACCTGGCAGAGAATAAGCAATCAACAACTGTGAGCTCTAATCACAATGATTGCTTTATAGATATGAAGAGTCCAATCATTTCATTCCTTTCTAATCATTAAAGGTATGAGGGAACAACTTAAAAAACTTTAAATTCCAACTTCAACAAAAGACAATGTGGATGTCCTGAGGAAAAAAGCAGAGAACATTTGTGTTTTCTTTAAGTGGGCAACGTACCTTCTGCAAACCACCATATCAAATGCCATATACTGGACCTCTGTCCTACAATGCAGTGTTATCAGAACATGGAACCTTGGTACTTCTTTGACTTGATGAGAAGGTTTTCTAACCATGAAGTTCAAACGAGGTGAAGGGTTCCTGAGTACACTGAATCAGCAATTTTCTTCCCGGCATATACCCAAGTGAAGACATGCCATGGCAAAAACGTATACACCATGTTCATAACACTATTCAGAACCCCATCACCTACCTACTGTACATGGGCAAACAAAATGAGCTATTACCTACACTACAGAGCAGCACCCAGCCATAAAGAGCAAGGAAGTACTAGAATATGCTACAACTCAATGAACTTGCAAGACTCAATGTTTAGCAAAAGCAGTCAATCACAAATGCCAACACATTACATGATTTCACTTCCATGAAGTACCAAGACTGGATAAATCTACAGCATGAAAAGCAACTGGTGCTGTCTACAGCTGCACAGGTTAAGAAGACGGAGGGACTGCCACGGGTACAAGGTTTCTCCTGGGGGGAGGAAAACGTCCTAAAGGTAACTGTAGTGGCATCTACACAGCTCTGTGAATACAGGAGAAACAGCCATCTGTCTGCCCTCAGGAAGCTATCTGGGCTGTGAGATTTACATCTTAAAGAGTGTCCTAACAGTGGAAAGATTATTCCCAAGTGAGAAACAACCCTCGCCATTAGTTCTTCTCCATATAACAGAAGAATCTTCCCATTAAAGAAAGATTATTTATATATAGCCATCCATCCTCATGGGCCTGGAGCAAAGGACCCAGCACCCAAGTGAGCTCACAACCTCCTCTAATCCCAACTCTGGATACCCAATGCCTCTGGCTCCTCTAGGCACCTGCACTCAAGTGCACATACCCACACACAGAATCAAAAATTTAAAAAAAAAATTAAAGCTTCTCGTAATTTTGTCTCTCAACACAGTCAAGGAGAGAGACAGTATTTTACACTTCTTTTCTCCCACATCAAACATTCTTGGAGCAGATCTTTTTTAAACTAGTGGTTTCGACCATGACTAAACTTCTAATTATTTGTGAAGCTTTTCAAACTGACCAGCTCCAGATTCTGGAGATTCAATGATCTCAGACCACTGTCTCCCAAGTCCCCAGAAAGTTCTAATGAGTAGCCAAGATGGAAAATGAATCCAGCTGGGACCAGCAGAGAACTAGTATCAACTGTCTTCTCAGCCACACCTACTAGACAGTCCTCCTTCCACAGGAGCTGAGAAGTGAACAGCACAGCTACATCAAGGTCTGTACTATGTGTAATGCAACACGATCTAATACCCATATTAGACTTCACTCACACGTGGGTTTCAATACACACCCAAAAATCCTTAAAAGCATCGAATTTCAAGTTAATATGGTGTGTCTTAAAAATTAGTTATACAAATTAACATTTTCATTGGTTAAGATATTTCAATTAGCTTTACATTGACCACACTCCATCGATATTCAGTTTCCAGCTTGGTTAACAGCTTAATACCTATGTGCAGAAACCATTTAATTAGCCATCGTGGTACATTTAGCACTGAGTCCCCTGTCTCTGGGAATTACCTCACTCATATAGTTCAGCTGTTTATTATTCCCAAACCACCAGAGACTTTAAAACTTCAAAGTTGTTAGTTTCCAGTTATTGCCAACAATTACACTTCATTCACCTCAAGTTTTATAAAAATCTTCTGGCTTAACTACAGGTTTAGATAAAATAAACTGAAACACAAGAAAAAAATTATTGTTACTAACTATAAATATAGTCATCAGACATAAAAATGAAAGATAGCTATCAGACACCTGTTATCTAATTATTATATACACTGACATATGTGTATAATTGTCATAATAAAGTTCACTACTCTGGATGCTAAGTTAATTTTTTTTAATTAGACTTAATGAAATTTATTTTGAATGACAGAATACTGGCTTAAGGAAATAATACACCCTCCTGTAGCTGATTTACCATGTTCTTCTAAACGGGGAAGGGGAGTAGGCTTTCAAACCACTACATCTTTTTTTTTTTTTTTTTTTTTTTTTTGGTTTTTCAAGACAGGGTTTCTCTGGAGCCTGTCCCAGAACTAGCTCTTGTAGACCAGGCAGGCCTCGAACTCACCGCCCAGCCAAATCATTAATTACATCTTAAAGATGATTTATACTGCCAAATGTGATGGCACACAGAAGCAGGTGGATATTTGGGATTTTAAGGACATAGTCAGTGTTCTAAGCCAGCCAGGCCTACACAGTGAGTCACTATATTTATTAAAAAAAAAAAAAGCCCACTCATACTTATCAACATCTTTCAAAACCTGCCATCCAAGGGGGCTGAAAAGATGGCTCAACAGTTAAAAAGCTATTGATGATGCTTCAGATTCAGAGCACCTGAGTTTGGTTCTCAGCATCCACTTAGGGGCTCACGTCTACCTGCAACTCTATTCTGGCCTCTGTGGGCACCCATACATGCACTTATACACTGACACATATATAAAAATACAAAAGCTGACAGGCAGTGGTGGTGCACACCTTTACACCTTTGCCTTTAATACCAGCACTCGGGAGGCAGAAGCAGACCAAGCTTACAGTTTGCAGCCAGCCTGGTATACAGAAGAAGTTCCAGAACAGCCAGGGTTACACAGAGAAACTCTGTCCGAGAAAACCAAAATAAATAAGCAAACAAACAAATAAATGTTTTAGTACTATTTAATTATTTTTAAAGGATAAACATCTTCTATCTGAAAATATGAAATATAAAATGTCCTAAAATCTAACAAGTACTGAGCACTGACATTTACCTCAAGTGGATACATTTAACCTCATTTGACAGATCATAAAATTATTTAAAATGCCATTATTATAAAAATTTAAAACTTAAAATTACCTTCATGCTATTTGCATAAGAAATATAAGAAATACACTGAAGCCATCCCAAGGCTTCTCACTATGCACATTCAGAGACTCCACACTCTGCAGGTTCTTAACAGTCGTGGATAAGGGGCACTCAGCCGGCGTGCAGCAGGAGCAGGGAAGAAGCACTCTATTGATGCCTCGCTTTTTAACTTCATGCTCTATCTCCAGAACTCAAGTGAAGTCCGTTTTCTTTCACCTGAGTTCTGAATTTGGTGGCGGGCTTTTTGGCAGCTGCCCAGCCTGTCTAACGGATATATGTCAGAAACTGTACGTGTACAAATTACTCAAGACAAGAAAGCCCAAGTAAATAATGATCTTTGTCCTTGAGGTCTGTATCTTATATAGTCAATTAGGATCACATGTGCAGGTGGGCCAGGCTTCCTCCACCTGTGAGAAGGTACACTCCTCTACACAAACCACCACGCAGGCTCCCTAGAACCATAAACATGGAGTGCAGACCCATTAATCTTCAGGAAAGTATTCTAAATCTAAAGTCAGCCTGAGTAATTCAGAGAGACCCTGTCTCAAAAAGTAAAAGGCAGGCTGGAGATGTAGCTGTGGCAGAGCATCTGCCTAGCATGCCTAAGGTTTAATCAATCCCCAGTACCAACAGCAGGAAGACGTATATGAATAGCCTACCCTCTATGCAGCCTGCCCCCTCAGCAGTCTCACTATCTAACTGGCCTATACTTGAGCACAATGTTAATAAACCAGATGTCCTCCCTGGGCTGAAATACAAACATCCCTGAAGAAATTCACACTGAGAAAGTGAGTGGCTTGATGCCACCAGACAATTCCCTTAAAAAATAAATAAAAAAAAAAATTCCAGACACATAAACAAGACATGAACTTGTATGTCCCCCACATAACATAACAAGATTTCAACGCTTGAATGAAGCTATTAATATTTCTAATTCTTTTATTCTAAACAAGTTATAAAACTATAGAAAATACCTGAGATGTATTCACAGGATTAAATGGTTATATTTCACAACCTTTTAAGCAGCAGCAAACATAAATAGTTTATCTAAATGTTACAAAAGCTACACTTTCCCGTAGAGTTTAAATGGTGAAATTTTTATCTGCACTATGAAAAACATGATACATAATTTCAACTTAGTTTTAAAACTTTCCTTTCCTTTGCATACTGAGTTTACACACTGAAAGGTTGCAGGTGCGACTGGAGAGACAGAACTGCTCTTGCAGAAGACCCCAGTTTGGTTCCCAGCATCTACAGGTAAGCTAACAACCATCTGTAACTCCAATTCCCAGGGATTAAACACCCTCTTCTAGTCTGCAGGGCCACGAGGCACACACATGGCACACATATATGCAAACAATCAGGCGGATGTGCATGCACCCACATGTGCATGCTTGCACACAAACCATAAAATAAATTTTTTTTAAACATAAGAAAAGTGTATGTGTGCACACATGTGTACTGTACAAAGTCTTAGGTGACTACATCTAGAGAGTTGGCTTATGAATAGTAAGTTTCTTCTGTAGTTTTTCTAATTCTCCCAAATTTTCTACGAAGCACAGGTATTATTTTTAGAAAAACGTCTAGAAGTGTTATTTTTTAAGTGCATAGAAGAGAAACTGTCTAAAAAAGACTGGCCAGAGACCAATGGAAAACTGATGGT
Organism: Myodes glareolus; assembly: GCF_982192425.1. Taxonomy (NCBI): domain Eukaryota; kingdom Metazoa; phylum Chordata; class Mammalia; order Rodentia; family Cricetidae; genus Myodes; species Myodes glareolus. The sequence goes on along the minus strand of NC_142043.1, from coordinate 12,556,017 downwards.
CCCCAGGAGATGAATCAGTGGACCATAAGTGTTTCCTCGGGTCATTACAAAGGGAGCTGTATGGGACTTATAAAAGTGTAATTGTTACTTTCAAGCTCACTGAGTTTGTTAAAGTTACTAAGCTTAAGTAATTCCAAAATAAACATATTCTCCTTGGGTCTCCAGTACTGTCTGCAGTTTAAGTCCATTCCAGTGAGGTTCAGAGGCATTCAGGGCATCCTTCACTGAAACTTGCTTAAGGGCCAGAATATAACCTTATATAAAAAGAGATTTAGGGACACCCAAAATAAACACACAGCGGATGGCAGTTCACTACCCAGTCTATCACTCAGCTAGATGATCCTGTCACAGTGAGGATGCAGTTCAGTCACAACACTCACAGACAAGTCAAGAGTGCCTCTCCTCCCATCACCATACTCCTGACTAACATCAAGTTTTGCCAGCGATCCTCCCTTCTACTGATGGATATGCAGGTCCAAGTAAATGATTACAGTCAGCATCCATCAGACTTAGCAGGCATCAGACTACATTCCAATGAAGCAAGCTAACCACAAGGCTCACCTGGTAGAGCAACACAGAACATGTTTGCACCTGCATAGATAGGAAGTGAAACACAACCTGTGTGAACTCAGTTCATGCCGAGGAGAACTAAAACGGCTCTGCGGCTCAATCTCTGACCTGAGGCGTCCAGCTCTGATCTGAGTTCTTATCAGGGAGGCAACTAAAAAATCTGCCTGTGCCCCAAAGGGGCATGACAGCAGAATATGGGAAAGAGAATTACGAAGGACTGAAGAGCCCTTCTCTGTACCTCATGCCACCTATTCCAGCTGTCCCAGCCTAAGGAGAACAGAAACAGCTACAGAGGTATTTCCAGCACAGATTTCTCCATCCAGCACTGCCCACCAACTTAATCCTTAGCCTAAGCTTTGACTCTGAAGTATGAAGCCCATTTTTCCCTGTGTTAAAATACCTACCTTTATAATGAAAAGCACTGAAAGATGGGATTCACGGTACAGCCAGTTCTGCTGAAATATAACCCTCATGAAAGTCGGGGTCCTTGGCAGAGTTTTACAAATACACTGAGAAATGCCTTTAAATTGCTATCTATGTTCTTTAAACCCCTTATTTTCAAGAAGTCAACATTACATAATATTTCTTGACTACGTTGACTGTGCCAATAACATATGGAGAACAGTGTCCCCACTGGGCCCGGTTTCTACCTCTGAGAAAAGCCTTTCCATTTTTATAACTAACATGACAAAATTTACTTTTCAGCCAAGCTTCCTCAATACAGCAGTTTAGTTATGATCTCAAATACTATTAAACTTAATGGCAGGGCCTAAATTCGGACTTTTCATTTTGCTTCTGCACCTACTGGAAATTGCTTCACTCAAACTAATTACGTCTTCAGATGATTTCCTATTTCCACCTGAAGTGGAAACAAATTAGAACACTTCAGATTCTCTTTGCACTTCCCGAATACAGAAATGACTCAGTGCCTAGCATCATCCAAAAATGAGGCCCTCTTCTAGCATTTTCCAGATAACTGAAGCCCACAGAGTGAAGCGCTTGTCTGTCTTGTCCCTGCTGTGTTCAGCCTAGAGCAGTGACTTGAACACAGTGGTATCTGGTAATACTCACTAAATATGTGAGTAAATAAGGAAAATTATTTTATTTTTAACAGTCTGATGAAGTTTTTCCTACAACGAATGACAGCCATCCCTTGTTTTCTAAGAGTTATGCTCGTAACAGAAACTCGGCCGCTCAGTTACTCTGGGGGAATCACTAGAAAGGAGTGTATAGCGGCCCAGGCCCAGGCTTTCTGTTGCATGCTAAAATACCCTCTGTAAGCTGGGCTTGCACAACTTTCCTGGGCTCTCATTTCTGCTTGCGCCTTTACAAACAAATGTCTAACGAGGTTCTAGTTATTTCTGCCTCCAAAACAGAATGGAATCCCTGCATTTGGTTACAATCAACTTACCACTTCTGATCTGTTTGTTTGTTTAACAAACAGGCCCTGCAGTGCACCAACACACCCAACTACATTCCGGATCAAGTAAGATGGTTCTATTAGTTTTAAGTGTCTTACTAATTTTTTTTATTTAAATGCTAAGATCCAAATATTAATCATGAGTGTGGCTCAAAAACTACCCACAGTATAAACTTTAGAACTTATTTTTGAGTATATTTAGAAAATACCAGCCATGATAACTTTTGATGTCATCTTGCCTGATGGGCTTGAGATGGGGTAACAATTTGGAATCACTATTCCAAAGTTCCAGGCTGCAAAAGTCAAACACTAGCGGCCACAGAAAGCCCACCTCCCTGAGTCTCAGTGAAGGCTTATCAGTTAGTTTACACCATTTAACCACACCATCCCTTCCATGACAAATTCTGAACAATGTTTATAATTTAGCAATCAATTTAGAAGATGAATCACCACACAACTAAAATAAAATACTTATGGATTTCAAACCAGTACAACTGTGTCTTCCGAAGCTTTGAGAAATCTGTGAATTACCGAAGGATGTAAAAGATGGAAGCTTTGTTTATTTGGATCTCTGAGTTACTTCTTCCTGAAGATTTAATAAACTCTCTTTTGAAATAATAAGAGTTTACCAATTGAAGGATTTATATTAAATATTCCTTAAAAGTAACTAGCTGGGCTAACAACGAGCCAAGTTAACCAGGAGTAAAGAAAAATTACTCAGGCTGTTTTACTAATATTCTTCCAAAATCACCAACCCTTCAACAAAAATAGTTCAACGGAAGATTTCAGTTCCTGGTACTGAACTGAACAAAGAGAACCACATGTTTTTAATGACTGCTCATAAACGACCCAAATAAATCTCCAACAGAGTTAGCAGAGGCTCTTTCTGTACTTTTCCCTTCAGAATTCAATAGACTGACTTGACAGCGAAGTAAGAATTACGGTACTTTAAAGCACCACTCACTCTGGAACATTTATTTGCTGTCGCAAAGGTTGGTGGTACCTCAACAGAGTAAATGAGATTCAGGGGGAAAATTTTTTTCTAAACAGTACAAAATGTCCTTGTCATTTGCAGCAGAAAAAGTTTACCCACCTCAAATGAGAAGATTTTCAAACTAAGTGAGAGATTGAAGTATTTATATATAAATGTTACAAGGAAGCATTCCAAACAGCCTACCAATCAATTACAAAGCTGGCCTTTAGATCAGGATTACACTACCTATCATTTACAAGAAACTAAAGCCTGCACAACAAAGTATAACCTACAATTTAACCGCTCATGTTCTGTCTCCAAGAATTTTTAACTATGAATTAAAACAGAGCAACAGTACCACCTGCTGGAAGCTATAAAACTACAACACTCAATGGCCGTGGCATTGCAGGAATTACTTTAGAAAGACTCACTTCCTAACTCAACAGGCATGACCATACGTGTCTTATACATGTGGTTGCAGAGGTTAAATAAGGATGTTCATATTAAAAGATACTGTTTTTTCCTGTTCGTTCCTCTGGTTCCACACAGTCCCAACCACCCCAAGTAATTCTAGTATCTGGATCTAGGCCTTAACAAAAATACTCTCAAATTTGCTTTCTGTAAAGAAAAACTAACAATCACATGAAAGAGAAATCTGAGGCCATTTTCTGCATCCAGTGATCTAAAAAAAATCCACTTTTCCTTCCCCATCCCATCATGGCTTCAGAGAGATCTCTAAAAACTACCATTAAGAACCCACAAGGCGTGCAGGGTATAATGGTACGGTACACATCTTCAATCCCAACACTTGGGAGGCAGACACAGGTAAATGTCTGAGTTTCAGCCCAGTCTGGTCTACACAGTAAGTTCTAGGGTCAGTCAAAGTTACATAGTAAGACCCTGTCTCGACATTAAAAAATAATAATAAAAAAAGACCCCCACAAAGCAGCCTGGTGGGCTGTGAACCACAGTTTACATGCCACTGTAAAATATCTACAGATATTCTGGAATTCAAAATATGCACATTATATTAAGAAACCACATGCCATGAACTGCTGTTAAAAGGCTTCATGTTTTACAGACATAGGAGATCACAGAAGCCACTGTCTATAAAACAGCTCCACTCTAACTCTGGATATCAGGATATACAAAGATCTACTGAAGGTCCGTAAATGCTCTCTGGGCTACAGGCTCAAACTCCCACTGCTGAGGTCTCACTGACCTACACTGTCTTCAGCAACCAGCATCACTTTAGTAACTTCTTCTCCCTGTGTAAAAGGTCTGACAGTGAAGTTTTCAAGAATATCAAAGCAATCAGCTGCCTAGGCCAAGTTTACTGAAGTCACCACAGGTATTACTTAGTTCACAATTTCAATTTAGGTACATCTAGACTTTTAAAGGGATACTAGAAGCAATGGAATGGCTTTCAGTGCAACCATGGCAACCTGAACTCAAGGCAGACCCCACTTAGAAGGGAATGAGAAAACTTACTCCACAAAGCTTTCCTTTGCCCTCCACTGAAGCTTGAGCACCCACATACATATCATGCACATATACACACAATAATAATAAAATATTAAATATATAAATAAATGGATACCAACCTCTAGTCTCTTTTCAAGAGATTCTATTCTGTCCTTTTTGCTAGCAAGATTAGCCCTTGTGTAGCGGCTCTGACCAGGAAGATACAGGACTTGACTGTAGCATTCTTCCCACACCTGGTTGTAAGCTTCACTGGAGAGTTCTCCGTGGCTCATTCCTTGTTTTACCACTTCCATCTCTTGTACCAGAACATCCTGGGCCTGTTTACAGTAATAATCTAAGTTGAAGCATACAATTTCCATCACCACAAAGCTTAATCCTTCCTTAAACCAACGGCAAGGTTTAGTTGGTCATTTTCTAGAACGAGATGGACAATACCTAAGCTAAGCATCTAAGTAGGGACTAGGGAGATGTCTCAGTGGTAAGAGTACCTGCTTTGTAAGCTTTAAGGCCTGAGTTCAAATCCCTAATACCCATGTTTTGAGAAGCTTTTTGTTCTTTTCAGGTGAACCACACGCATACAGTGCCTTCAGAGGCCAGAAGAGATCATAGGATCCCCTGGGATTGGTGTTACAGACACTCGTAAGTGGGTGCCAGTTATTGAACCAGGACTTTGGGAAGAATGGCCAATGCATATAACCACTGAGTTATCATCTCCAACCCAGGTTTGCTTTGTTTTGTTTTTTGAAGAAAAGATCAGACATAACCATATGTGTCTGTACCTTCTGCCAGGCAGCCCAGCCAAAACAGAAAGTTCCTGGTTCAGTGAAAGACAATACAGGATATATCCTATGTCTCAGGGATATGGGGCAGAGAATGGTGGAGAAAGACACTTCATGTCTTCTGTAGACATGCGCATGGGCACATACACATACAACAAACACATATAATCACACACAGAAAAGACTCTAAGGGCTCTAAGATGCAAACTGATTTTCAAAAGTCAAGCAAGGTTCTCCAAGAGTGAAACATCTATTGTTACTCGACATAACAGCAGCACATCTTAGGTATGTTCCAGTCACTATGGGCCAGAAACTCAGTTCAAAAGTACAACTTTAATTACCTCCAAATGTCTTCACCATGCCAGGTGTGAAGCAGGTGAATCTCTGGGAGTTCAAAGCCAGTCTGGTCTACAGTCTAAATATTGACTTTAGTTTAAAGCTGATGAAACTAGGACTCTTGTCTAAGACCATACCACAAGTAATCAGATGAGGTGGAATCTAAGTCAAGGGCATCAAACGCTGCCTTACAGGCACTCCATCCCAAGATGAAGGGAACCCAAGCATCTTTGACACAAGCCTTCTTCTCATTCTGGAACACCCCTGTATCCAAAGAGTACGACTGAAGGCATAAGAAGATAATGGAACTACATCAGTTTGATTTTTCTACTAAAGAAATAGTTTAAGGTGGCAGAATGAGAGAGAAGGAACTGGACAGGCCAGGTTCAATCACAGCTTTCCTGTTTAAAAGCAGCTGCCTACAGTGCTTAACTCCTCTGAGCCCAATTCTCAAATGGGCTAATGCCCAACACCTGTAAAGACTGACCTTAGGTAAATGGACGGCAGACATGAAATGCCTAGCCCAAGCCCAGATAGAGTTCTGTGAGCATATCAAAAACCTGGTCCAGTCCTTTCCATGGCTCACAAAAAACTCACAACCTATGTGTTTCTTCAGTCTTTCTACTAATACTGAAAGTAAACAATCAAAGTTATATAAAGTTCAAAGCAATTAACTGACAAACCAAAAAGATCAGTAAAAACTGAAAAATCATAACTACAGAGTTAAAGACTGGATATTTTTTAGTAATTCCTCTTAAGAAAAACAATGGAAACCAGCCAATTTTAACATAATAAAATATGTTTATTTAATCCTTGATTTTTTAGAGATGAGGCTTCACCCTCAGGGTGGCTCACAACCATCTTCAACTCTAGTTCCAAGGGATCCCATAACCTCTTCTGGCTTCTACAGGCACTGCACACATGTGGTTTACAGACACACATGCAGGCAAAACACTCATACATATAAAAAGTAAATCTTAGGAAAAAAAAAAGCCAGGCATGGTGGCGAACGCCTTTAATCCCAGCACTCAAGAGGCAGAGGCAGGCAGAACTGTGAGTTCAAGGCCAGCCTGGTCTACAGAGTGAGTCAAGACAGCCAGGGCCACACAGAGAAAGCCTGTCTGGAGAAGGAAAGAAGAAATCTGCTAACACAGGCAGTACAAGATCAAGGATCACATCCAGTGAGAACCTTCTGACTGAATCACAAAGTGGCAGAGAGCATCACTGACGAAAGAACTAGCTCGCTCCAGGAACAACTAGCCCATTCATGAAGATGGAGCCCTCGAGAACTAATCACCTCTTGAAGCCCCACATCTCAATACTGCTACAATGGTAATCTCAACAGGAGTTGTAGAAGGGATAATCAAACCATTACTGCTTCCAACTAGAAACTGATTACTTTTTATATAAAATAGAAATTCATGCCTTTGGTATTAGTCTAAATAACACTTAAGTATTAAAGGAATTCAAGGCAGATTTTAGCACAGGAACATGATAATTAAAAAAAAAAAAAAAACCTGTCAACCATGCTAGTAACACCCATGAATCAAAACTACTTTGCTACCAAAGCTTCTAAAACTAATAGCACAGAGGGTGTTTAAAACATATCTTGGAGGCTAGGAAAGCAGCTCAGTAGGCAAAATGCTTGTTGTACAAGCACAAGGTACTGAGTCTGAACTTCAGCACACAGTAAGCTGGATGCAATAGTGTACCCCTGTAACCCCAAAATGGCAAGCCTCAAGTCTGGTAAGGTAGATCCTGTCTCAAAAATAAGGTAGAGAGCTACAGAGGATGACACCTCCTCTGACCTCTGCACATGAACACAGGCTCAGGCACCCACACACAAACACATACCACACAGAGACAAAAAAAAAAAAAAACAACAAATCCTTTTCAAAGATTTCACATGACATTTACCCACTAGCCATACTACCTTTGTTTCTGAGATGCAGCAATGTAGACATGTAAGTTCTGACTTTGTGAAACACAGCATCTAACAAGTGATTAAATCTCACCATGTAGATGTTCCTGTTCAACCCTACCTTTTTCAGTTCTTCTTTGGAGAACTTCTCATAAGGGCTATGCTCAAGATAGGTAATGTGCTCAGAATTGTTGGTAGCAAATCCAGCAGTTTTTCCTTTTTTATTTCCAGATGGCTCATAGGGGTGATGTAGAAGGTCATAATGAAGCATTGTAATCATTTCTTTTTTGATCAGTTCTTCGCTTTTCTGTAAATCTGTTAGAGGTGGTTCTACATTTAAAGGTCTTAAAATAGTTTCATTTACCTAAAATTTTAAAACAAGTAAAATTATCAGATTTATCTATAATATACTGTGCCTGCTTTAATAGCATGAACTAAATAGCAATTTCATATTTTCAAGAGTGATTTCTCCTTACTTCTACATTCCTCCCACTTCTAAATTCAAAGCGGTATTAGTGCAGTATTTTCAAGACTGGTTTTGAGAACTACTGTGTACTATATTCCAGAAAGTAGATAAAACTTTGTGATAGTCTTTATGATTTGAGATAAATAAGCACTAATACCATATAAAGAAACTAACTTCCTAAATCAGAGATTTCATCACTTACTTCAGATGGTCTTGGTAGATCCTTCTGAACAGCTTTGTGCATTCGCTTCATTTCCTTCACACGCTCAGCATCTCGTAAGGCCTGAAAAGGGAATTTATCCATTACTAGAGCTATACAGCATCTAACAACAACTATTTTCAAAAACTTATTATTTTTAATAGCTTCAAAAGCTATTGAAATCTGTGTAAGGATGTAAAGAGGTAATGCCGAGGCCCAGGAAATCAACTTATTCATTCTCATTAGACTCAGACACTAAGACACCTGAAGTACACTAGAGTGTTCTCCAGATTTCCCTGGCTCTGCCCACCGTAACTACCTTTCTTGTCTAAATGGAGTCATAAATAGAGAAGAGATTTCCCACAACCCAACTATTCACTTTCACCCAAAGCTAGAGCCATCCAATGTTCCTTAACGCTACATGAATATTTCATGCCACTTCTGAGAAAGTAAAGTAAATGTAACTGAAGTAGGTGCAAGAACAAAACAATCAAACACAAAAAGTGTCTACCTCTGCTCCCCACATTCACACAGTTTTCTGTAAAGTTAAGGAGCAATCGTCACCTCAGCTATAGCCCACAGGCACTGAAGCATTTGGGGTTATAACCAGGGATGACAAAGTTTCAAATCAACACAAGAGGAAATTTTAAAAAGTTGTTCTCTTCCTTTTAAATGATAATATACAAGCAAATAATCAGAGGAAGCATGTAGATCTTGGTAGGTGAAATCTGTGACAATGGAGAGGACCCCCTACACATTTTTTTGTGAAAGTGCTACCACTGACTGACAGAATACTCTGTATAATGCTATATGGGCACCAACAAGTCTAATAAGACAGAAGAAGTATTTATATTCTAGGCTTCTAAAAGTACACCATCTAAAGGCCACATCTAAAGATGCCATTTAAAAGAAATTCACAGGTTGAGTAAGTAGCTCTGATGACCAGCTCTTGGGTATAAACCAGGCAACAACAGAGCAGTTTTACTTGAAAGAAAACAGTTATAAAAAAAAAAACTATCAGGTGCCATTATGAACCTTAGGAGACTTCATCTCTCCAGATCAGCCTACTGCAGTAGTACTGGAGTCTCTGCTTTGGTTCATTTTCCTTTTTCGCTTGGCCCTTTCAAGAACGGAAGGAAAGAGATAATGCAAGCAGCCTGGCAATGACTGCAACTAGACTTAAGAACTAGTAATATGTTTTGCTCAAATACATACTGCAATTAATGTGAATGTCAATGTACATGGCTTACATTACAATAACAGAAAAGGCAAACTAACTGAATGTCCTGGAAGTTTTAGCCACTGGTCAAAGTGCAAGTTTTCAGTATTCTTCAGAGGAAGCCTTGACTACAGTTCCATGAAATGCTGGAACACGCAGGCACCACCTGGCAATCCTATTTCTGACACGGCAGCAGAGATTAAAAGAAATATGCATTAAAAAGCACTTTGTTTTTTAGTAAGGGTAACCCTCAAAGGAATGCCAATTAAGTTTGGTTAACCATCCTATCAGTTCATCACAATGTCGGTGTTTCTTTCACCTGTAGAGAAACAGGTGTGGGAGCTAACGTTTTCCACAAATTTCATGCCTGAGCAGGTAGGAGTCTGATGTTTACCATGTACCAAAGCTAACAAAAGGGTCAGTTCATTCATCATGGCAGTTTCTGTACTAAAGCTTTACCCAACAGTTTAGTCCTCAAACACTGCACCCTCACGTCTGCCTGCTGCAGGAAACACTACAGCACGTTACAGAAGAAACAAAGCACGGTCTGCAGTGCTGCTATCCTCACAGCTGTCCTGAGACAGAACGTGACAGAACTCAGCTGAGAGGGGCCATGCAACCTCTGGGGGGAAAAAAAACCAAAAAACAACTAACTCAAAGTCATTTTCTCCTTTCAAATTCCAGGTAAAACCTGCATTCAACTATACCATGAATGGATGAGCAAGCAATTGTACGCTGTATTAGTGTAAGAGGGTGGTAATATTTTCTGACACACTCCCAATTTCCAAACCCAATTTTTATCAGTCTATATTGATCTACTACTACTCAAAATGAATCCAGTTTTTGTCTTTAACATTCTTTCTTCACTAGATTGAAGCAATGTTTAAAAGGCTAATCTGTGTGTTACTTAGAAAAGCATAATGAATGTCAGTGTTTAAACATACACACATGTGCACAAACATTTTTTAAAAAACCCAGTAAGGAAAAAAAAACCCATTAAGGTATTCTGAGTACACAAACATTCATACATGTGAGCATATTATTGTTAAATGACATATTTTGAAGAATTTTGTTAAGATATAAGAAAAAATCAAAGTAGCAACCTGGAAACAAACATTCCTCCCTCTAAAGCAGTGGTTCTCACCTTTCCCAATGCTATGACCCTTTAATACAGTTCCTCATTTTGTGGTTGGAACCCCTAACCATAAAATTATTTCATTGTTACTTCATAATGTAGTTTTGCTACTGTTATAAATAGTAATGTAAATATCTGATATGGGACTCCCAGAGGGGTCAAGACCCACAGGTTGAGAACCACTGGTCTCATGCCTACCAACATACCACATGGCCACACTGATGATGCTTTCTAAGGAGTCTCACCTGCTTTCGGGCATCCACATCAGCAGCATCTTCAATGTAAGTATCATCTATTTCACGTTCTTCCAACTCTTTCTCAGCATTTTCTGGTAGTACAATTTCAAAATCATTCTTAGGCGCAGGGAGGCCCAACAACCCTAGACGGAGATGTTCACGAGATTCTCTTTCCTGTAGGAATAATTGATCCTTCTCAATTCACACCATAAGTATTGACTAACATTCTGTAAGAATATACAGAACACCAGGGTATGGTGACACATGCCTATAATTACAAAACTCAGAAGGCTGAGACAGAAGGATTGCCACAAACACAAAACCAGCTTGGATCTCAAAAACAAAACAAAAAAGTTTCTGAAACAAGTGGCTTGGGCTAGTAAGATGGCTCAGCCAGTAAAAGTGCTTGCTGCCAAAAT